>NC_044277.2:27710494-28372369 GCF_004027225.2 Strigops habroptila | reverse complement strand
ATAGCTGCAGACTTGTCTTCATTTTAGACATTTTCAGCAACCAAAAGTTACATCAACCATAGAATCATATAATCATATAATCATAGAATCATAGAATCATAGAATCATAGAATCATAGAATCATAGAATCATAGAATCATAGAATGGTTTGGGTTGGAAAGGACCTTAAAATCATCTAGTTCCAAGCTTCCTGCCATGGGCAGGGACACCTCACACTAGACCATGCCATCCAAGACTCTGTCCAGTGTGGTCTTGAACACTGCCAGAGATGAAGCATTTACCACTTCCTAAGGCAACCTGTTCCCGTGCCTCACCACGCTCACAGCAAAGAACTTCCTTATACCTAACTGGAACTTCCCCCGTTTAAGTTTGAATCCCTTTCCCCTTGCCCAATCTCTGTAGTCCCTGATTAAGAGACCTTCTTCAGCATCCTTATCAGATGCTGAAGATATTGGAAGGCTGCTATGAGGTCTCCACTCAGCCTTCTCTTCTCCAGGCTGAACAGCCCCAACTTTCTTACTTCATACAGGAGGTGCTCGAGTCCCCTTATCATCCTCTTGGCCCTCCTCTGGACTTGCTCCAACAGCTCCATGTCCTTTTTATGTTGAGGACACCAGAACTGCACACAGTACTCCAAGTGGGGTCTCACGAGAGCAGAGTAGAGGGGCAGGATCACCTCCTTCGACCTGCTTTTGATGCTGTCCAGAATACGGTTGGCTTTCTGGGCTGCGAGCACACACTGCAGGCTCATGTTCAGTTTCTCATCAACCAACACCCCCAAATCCTTCTCTGCAGGGCTGCTCTGAATCACTTCTCCACCCAACCTGTGCCTGGGATTATCCTGACCCAGGTGTAGGACCTCACGCTTAGCTATGTTGAACTTCATGAGGTTGGCATTGGTAAATGACTTGTTTTTGAAAGGTCAAGCAGGCAATTTAGGATAAAATCTCCAAGAATTATAGCTCTTTTCTTAACTCTTGGTCTTTCCTTCCTTTCTGTCTGATTGCAGATTGGTCATGAGTTCTTCCCTACTGTTAGGAGTTACTTATTTCTGTAAAAAGTCCATGATGTAGTGAATGAAGTGAGCACATTCTTTTCTTTTTTATCATTTGCTATGCACATCTACAAAATTTTCACAGTCTCTTTCTTGCTGGTATTCACTCTATCTTTTCAATCATAAGCAGAGAGCAAGGATGACTGAAGAACAGAAGCTGAGAAGCCTGTAGTCCCCTGCACTCAGTGCTGAGCAGGCTGTCTAGTGGAGATGCTCCAAGAGGTGAAAAGAGAGGAGTTTAAATTGTTCAATTTCACTTTAGAATTTTGAAAGAAAATATAATTGCCCTGTATAGTTGCTAATTGTAGACTTGTCTGAAATAATCAACAAAAATAAAACGCTGCAAATAAATGTTAGACATTACTCAGTTTAACACATTTGTTAGCTCCTTATATAACACACAGCTACAGAAACAATATAATTCAAAATATAAAAGAGATTACTGTGAGGTAGGATGGCGAATCTGAAGTTTACTATTACTGCAGTATGACAGAAACAACTTAGGCTTGATTTACAGGCTCTGTGTTTGCAAAATAAGTAATATTCCGGATTCTAAAGAAATTGAAAATTAGTAGTACTGTACAGAGAAAATGTCTCATTGATCTCTAGGTAAGCTAGATTGGATTCAGTCTAGCTCTCCTTCGGTGGAGAAGTGGAAAAGAAAAAATGGCAGCAAGATGAAGATGCAAAATTAGTTTACATGCATTACATAATGTTTTAGTTATGTTTGGGCCAGCTGCGATAAAGAGCCACCATATGCATCATTTTAATGACAAGAATGGTATCTTGCATTTGCCCTTGATAGACTCCCAATTAAAGTAATATATTTTCTTTTTTTTTCTAGGACAAAACATAATAACAAAGTTTCCATCTGGTAATTTTCCTTTGGTGATTAAAGAAGAATACTTTTCTCACTCTTCTGAGTTACATCAGCTGCATCCCTTCAGAGGGATAAGGTATCCTACCCCTATTTTATTCCTTTTTGCTACTGTATATTCAAGAAGGACAGAATATATTGTCTCACTTAAGAGAATAGACAGTAGTAGCTACTTGTGAGGAGTATTTTAAAAAATGCAAAGACTTGTGGATACTTTACCCCAACAGTAGGGCTTATGCATAAACGTTAATATTTGTATCACCAGCCCTAAAACTTTTGACAGTCTCATCTCTTCCAATAAAAAGCTTCTGCAGCACAGATGCTACAGAAAAAGTTGAAAGGCTATCTTTGAGGATGTCTTTACAAATCTCATTTTATTTCCGTGTAAGTTGCAGAATCAAAGGAAAGTATGCAGCAAAATGGCAGGGTCTCTTTCAGCAATACTGCAGTCCTGCTGGATTATACAGGACCTCATGGATAGACTGAGAAAACTTGTGATAACTCCCAGGCCTCTGTAAGTTATGCCAGTTGTTGGCGATCTACTGCCTGATCCTTTCTAATTGTTGATTCCTCATAGTAACTTCTGAAAAAAGTGGTGAAATGTGTTGGAAATGCATTGATGTGCTTGATGCTGAGAAACTGGACAATATGAAGAAATTTTAATATAATTAGCTGTAATAGTGGTATTGTCATCAGTATGTTCAGCTATACATAAAATTATTAAGGTTAAGATTATTAATATACTAGAGTATTAAAAAGCAGCTGGATACACACAGACTTTTTACACTATGGATCTATATTTACCCATCAACAAACATGTCTGAAAAACATGTGAACATAGGAACAGCCTTTTCTAATTCATATTAAGTGACAAGTCCACTACACTGATCTACACTCTCTTCAGTACTTTGATGATTTATTCACTGGCCATGAATCCAGTAATGTATCCAGCCATTACAAGCCATTCTAGAGCAGGCAGAATTATTTTGGATGGATTTAGAAACTTGAGTTAAGATATTTAAACTTCTGTGATGGGAAATTGTATAAACGTAATTAGTGAGTTTAAATGAGCTTTATTGATCATTAGAAAGCTTTTCTGCTACTTGATGTCATCTGTAAATATGGAATGAAGCACTGGATATAGATTTGCTTGCTCACATAATTGAGTCAGTTAAGATTATTTATAGCGATCAACACTAACTACTCTCTGTGAATAATTCAGAAAGACTCTGAGCTGATGTCAGAAGTTATGCTTATCTCTGGGCCTTATTTTCAGCTGCTGAATTTGGCCAAGACCTATCAAAGCCATAAGAGTTACCAGAAAACAATCTATGTCACTAGCTCTCCAGCCTTTTTATTTACTTTTTTTCCCCAATGTACAAGAACATTTGAATGAACCCTTGTAAATCAGGGTACATCTTCCACTGAAGCTATTCAGATCATTCTATGAAAACTGATTAACTAAAGACTCTGCATACTTCTTAAATGAGAAATTACTCGCTATCGGAAGCAAGTAAAACAATGGGAAAATGACAAGGTAAATGTCTAGTGTAAAGAGAAAATCCTAGGTAAAGCTCTATGATCCAGATTTTCTCCTAACTCTGTAGCCTACGTACACAAGTACTCTTGCAGTTACTAGTCCAGACTCCCTTTCAGTGGGAAAGTCCTGCTTTTAGTGTTATGATCTGCCATTGACTTGTAGATGAGTATCCGGCAGATATGGTGTTTTAATGCATAAACCACTTCTATGTATTCCGGAAACAGCATTGAGCTAGGAATGAAAAGAATATTCCCAATCATCTGCCCACTCAGTTCCATCTATCATCTCAAGCAATCAACTGAGTTTCATTTTGTCTTGCTGAGCTAGTAACATAGATACAAGGAGCCTCCCATACTTGGATGGCTGCCTTAGATGTTAAAGATATGTTTTTCATGATTCCACTCCATGAACCAGATAAAGCACAGTTTGCTTTTATCTGAAAAGGGACTCAGTGTTTTCAATAGGCTTCCACACACTCCGTGACTATTGCTCACAATGCTTTGGCTAAAGTCCTAGCAAAAAATCCCCATTCCACCTGATGTAACAGTGTATGAATATATTGATTACATTCTGATAGGGGGAGATGATAAAGAAAGGGTGAAAGAAACAGTGTGAAAAATCAGGGACATGCCAATTGGGATTGGAAGTTCCGGAATCAAAGTGCCAAGAATTGGCACAGGAGGTTAAATTCCTTGGAGTCTGGTGGATTAGAACAGCTTCTTCTGTCCCTCCAGATACCCTGGAAAAGATGGAGCATGGGCAGGATCCCACCAGTGTGAAAGAGTTGCAGGAGATTTTGGGAACTTTGGGCTATTGGCACAAACATATTCTTGGTTTTTCTTGTCACTTACATAATTTGTTAAAAAAATTGTTAAAAATGTAAAATTGTGGGAATGGACTGAAGAACATACAAAGTTGTTCATACAACAACATGTCAGTTATTCAATTGCACCAGAGTTATTAATAAAAGAACTGAGACTATTCCAGCAGCTCGGTCCTATCCATCCAACTGATACTATCCATGTAGAATGGAGGTTAAGTGAACACAGCTCCCACTGCAACCTACGGCAGAAGGGACAGAAGGACCAGGAAGGCCGGTAGAATTTAGCTCTCACTCTTTCAACAGTACTGAAATTAGGTATTCAGATCTTGAGAAAGGCTTACTATACCTCGTGCAAGCGGAAAAGCAAGCAGACCAAATAAGGAGGGAACAGAGTGGGACTTTTGTGGGACATTTTCGACTCCTAGATGTAGTCCTCAAGGATACAACCCTACCTGCAGGTATTGCTCAGAAATCTACAGTCCATAAATGATATGCTTATTTGGAAGGCATTAATGAAATCATGCCAATTACTGAAGATAGCATTAAGGTATCTAAGCTACAAAAAGACACAGATTGCGCACTGTTTTTTCAACCAACACCGAGTAAGCCCTCTCTGATTCAAGAGGCACCTTCACTGAAAGAGGATAGTGACCTCAAGGGAGTATGATTTACTGGTGCATCATTTTACAGACAAGACGATGAATGGCATTATGAAGCTGTGGCATTGGAGATGGCAACAGGGGAAAGGTTAAGTGAAAAGTGCAAAGAGAGTGCACAAGTAGGGGAACTCAGAGCAGTTCTACTAGCTGCGCAAAGTGGATCTAACCATATTTACACCAGCTCATATGCCATTTTCAAAGGAGCCACTGAATGGATAGGCTACTGGGCAGCCAAAGACTGGCAGGTGAGCAGAGTCCCAGTCTGGCAAACTGACAGCTGGAAGCAATCGTTAGAAATAGGAAAACAGAGGGCATTGCATACTGGCTGGGTTAAAGGGCATGATCAACCCAATTCAATCAGCGCTCAATTTAACCAACGGATAGACAGCCTTACACGCCAGCAGAAGATTGATATTATAAATGATGACCAAGAATGGGAGCACCTGCTCGAATGGTTACATGTGAAGCAAGGCCACAAGGGGCAAGCTGACTTATTTCAGGAAGGCATTGCCTGAGGATGGCCTGTATCAGTTAAACTATGCGAGCAAGTAGTGACAGTCTGTTCACAGTGTTGACTGCGACTTGACAGGGACCATCCAAGCAAAGCATCTCCTTTGCATATTCAGGATAAGAAAACATTGTGGCACCTCCTGGCAAATTGATTCTATTGGTCCATTGAGGCCATCACGTGGAAAGAATTTGTCCTGGTGGGAGTAGAAGTCATCTCTGGTTTTACTATGGCAACTGAATTTACATCTGTGACCAGAGAAAACACAGTAAAGGGACCTAAAGAGTGGTTCAGTACACTGCCCCTTTCAGAGAAAATCCAGAGTGACAATGGGACACACTTTACAGCTACCATAGCACAAGAATGGGCCAAAGAGGAAGGGATCTAGTGGGTATTCCACACCCCATACTACCCTTAAGCCAATGTAATCATTGACATTAAAATATATTATACTGACTTTACTAAACCAAGTAACAATGAGAAATCCTGCCACAAATAGTACCTGTGCTTGGCTTAAATTTGTCTGCAGTGGCACTGCACAATAACATCAACTTTTATAGGCAAGAGGGGACCATCACAAATAATAGTAAGAATCAACACATTCTATCTCTAAAGGGAATTAAAGGAGACATCATTTTGATAGGATGCCTTCAAAACAAGTTCATACCAATTCTGAATTCAAAACAATACTGAATGCATGACAGCAATCTTTCACATTGTAGCAAGCTATGTTGAGGGGCAAGGTGGTGTAAACTATGCTGAAGGGAAGGACTAACCAATGGCTTCTATTGGATATATTACCTCAGTGGGGAAAAATATTGGAAAAAATCATAGGTGATCATAGACGCCCTTGGTGTAGCCCAAAACAATGTTTCTTTAGCTCTCAGTTGCATTCAAGCTCAACTATGGATGTAGTCAATGTCAGATGCAACCATAAGAGAACATGAAGCGTGTACCTTACCTACTGAGGTCCAAAAAGCGATCCGGGATAACACAATTGAATTGGAAAGAAATTCCAATCCTGGTGATACCTAGTCGATTTTACCTATGACCCTATCGACAGCAGGACAACAACTTTTTTTTTTCTTTGACTATACACATTGCTTCGGTATATACCATATACACAATTATTGCATTAGGACTAAACTATAATGGGACTACACTCTATCCCCTGGAGCATAAAGTATGGGCCTGGAAGGATGGAATAAATAGCAAAGTATTGATGTTGATGCGTCTATTGTGCAAGAGAAACAGGGATTCATTTGTGAAAGTAATACCATCAGGCAACAACTGTGGCGAAATCACTTTCCTTAGGTGAACCTTGCTCATTATAATCTCATTATAATACTACCAAACACCTCCATCCCAAAGTTACCTGTCTCCAAGGTATGAACACCCCTCACTGAGCATGTGCTTTATATTTTTTATCAGCTACATCTTTAAATGAGAAGCAAAAGAATTTTACACCAATCAGTAATAAAAGAATGCATGATTAGAGTCACTCAAGCTCCACCTGAAAGTAAAGAAAAGTATAAAGAAAAGTATAAAAGTGAATGAGAGAAGGGGGAGATAGGGAAGACTCCATCATAACTTCTGGGATCAGCCGATGGGCTGAACCTGTCTTCTCCCCCATAGGGACACCTACTGGGTAAGAACTTTATCTTACACGCACTAACTAACTAACTCATGTTAGCTGTTATTAGTGATTGTAGTCCAGTTATGTATCACTTCAAGCTTATTTTTGCAGACAGTCCCTAACAACAGCAATAGTGAACTTTCATTTGTCACAATTTTACAGTAATAAAGAATGTTATTCCATATACTGTTAGTATTAGTCCTTTGAGGGCACTTGATTTTAGCTTTAATGTTTTAATAATTAGAAAGCAGTCTTCATGTTGCATTCTGCTATCTCCTCATCAGTTTCTGATGTATATCAAATACTTTTAAGCAATAGTCTTTAAGATTTTTGTTTTGACCCTTTTCAGCTATTATCCTGGTAAAGAACTGGCCTTCTGAACGTGAGTTACAATGACTCTACTTTCCTTATCTATCAAACACTGATCTTTTAGATCACTAAACAAGTTAGGTCCATGGACTGACTCAGAGTACATGGGCCACAGGCTGCTAAAAGCACTGTTCAAAAAGCTCAATCCCTTTCTTGTAGGCATGAAGTAATGAAACATTACTACTATAATAGGATTATTAAATTCATACTGAAATGGCTCAGTTGTACCATCTTAAGTCTCTTGGTACCACTGTGTAATTGAAGTATGATTTTATTTTTAAGAGTTTATTAGTATAATTGAAAATTCAGCAGATTCTTTGGAACTTTATTTCAAGAATAAATATACGCGGGGAGATTTTGGTAAAGGAAACATCCTTTTATGCAAGGGTGGGCAGAAACTGTTTTAATATGCCTCAACGTGTTAGATATCAGAGGAATGGCTAACTTTTCTGGGTTTTGCGATAAATCCACATCATAGAGAGAACCTTTATGAAAAGTAGTAGTCTTTGACATCTCTATTTTTGGTTTGGGATCTTGGGTTTTTTTCTTCTTTCACCTGAAAATGTTTGCAGTATGAGCCATTTTAACGAGATTCCCTGTTAGCTTTTGAATTCCTGTGTCCTTTCACACGGTTGCTGCCTTTTAATCTAAAACACAGACTACAGATTCCTGTGCTGCTGATTTTTTCCGAGCTAAGAACCATCACAACACTATTAAATGTGCACAACACTATTAAATGTGCATAACACTGTTAAATGCGCACAACACTATTGAATGTATAAACGCTATTAAGTGTTTGTGAATGTGCCTGGGTTTATATCTAGTAAAGGTAAAGCTGTTGTTCTCCATCAGCTTTTCTGTACCAGAGACAGAATTTGCAAGACAAAAAAAGTTGAGTGAAATTTTCCATTGACTTTTAAAAACTACTGAAGGGTGAGATGTTTAACCCTGGATAAATGAGATTTTTGTAATGACAAAGGTTCTCAATTTCCTGATTCCTGTGAAGTCTGCCATTGTATCTGTTATTCTTCACATCATTTTGGTAATTTTTCTTTTTTTTTTTTTTTTTTAAATCTATTCCTACCACACTTCATGTCCTCCGTTGTGCAGTCTCACCTTTTTTTCTTTACTGGTATAAGTATCCTTCCTTGCACATCCTTGCTCGGTTTACCAAGGTAATTCTGTTGCCTCAGAAATTTTTATCCTTCCTCCTCTACCAATTGGACATTTTTTTCTAGCTTTCCCAGGAGGTGCTTGCTCTCATCATCATTGTTTTCACATTCATTTTCCAATAGCCAGCTCTTAATCTATCTGGTCCTTGAAGCAGAGAAGGTGTTTATCCTGCTTCTTTCTTCCATGAAATATGCATCAGAAACCTATGACTATGGAATTGAATATGGTGCTGTGAATGTGGTGAAAGCACAAATAGTGCAGTGGATAGTGAGTAAATCACCTATTTTTCTTCTGCTTGCTGTCAGAGTGAAGTGGCTTTGTGGGTCAGCTCCAGTAGGATGGCCAAACGAGATAAAATGAAAACTTATAAATAAAAGGAGAAAGACTGAAAATATCATATGATGCAAACAAACTTGAACTCTATTTCTTTGCAAATATGTGTGTAGTGTTTTACTGGATCAGAGTGGAAAAAAGTGAGACTGTGAAGATTCTTCTTCCACATCTAGTGAAAAGGGCAAGTTAGCTGACATGAATATCATGTCATTAATAAGATGTGACATATAAAACTGAGAAAAAATATACAATGAACTAGAAACCTGGGAGAAATTCTACCATAAGTAGCAGAGAGCCTTCCAATGAAATGTATGCAAACAGGAAAATTATTCCTCTAGACTATTTTAAATTTACCATAAAAGCTTATGTTTCCAACCACTGTTTAAGAAAGGTACTACTGCTACCTACCCCTGAGTGCACAACTTAAGGTGGTCACTTTGAACCCAGCCTGGATGGGGACCCCACAAAATTGTTTTGCCAATAAAAGGGACTGAATAACTGTTAGAAATTACTCCTTCAGGCAGGAATAGTGTGAGGAAGGCTAAACTATCCTAGCAAGATACTACATTTATAGAATTCACTTTATGATCTATCAAATCTGTATGGTACATCTTCTTGCAGCCTCATGAGCCTGAGCTAGTGATAATTCACCATTATTTTCCCAGATGTTTGAATCAATGTTTCAATCTGAAATTTTTAATAGACTAGTGTTAAAACTCCTTGCAAATTACTGAGATTTCTCAGATACCTACAAACTGAGACACCTGCAAACTTCACATTTAATTTCTAGATTAATTTTTCTTTTAAAGGAAAAATGCTTTTATCCTTATCAGTACTTATAATCTTTCCCAAACACTTTGCAATCTAATAGTTCTTTGGGTAAATGATTAAAATAAATTTAATGTGTTCCTCACCCGCAGCACTCTACTAGAAAATTTCTCCTCGCTACTTTTTTTCTGACAGATTCAAGCACTGAAACAATGTATAGGAAGTAATGGAGCATAGCCCAAGTCTGGGATGAAAAGTAACAAATCAGAAGTGAATATTGCTTGAAGTCAGTTTCTATTGTGCTCATTTTTCCTGGATGTGTAAGAAAAGCAGACGACCAGAATTGCTTACCTCACAGATCACTGAACTTCGATGAGATGGACATGTGAAGAAACACACAAAACCCAAACTTTAATGATTGGCTTGCCACATTTTATTTGAGCTAGCATGGAAGTTACACAGTAGCTTCAGGGTAGGTAAATAGCATTTCATATAGAGTACTTCTTTTAAGCAGATTCTGAAGGATAACTGAACGGCTTAGTAAAGCAGCAATAGTAGACAATGGCATTTTATGCCAGGTTAGAGATCCAAAACAACATTTCACCAGTACATATTAGAGTAACACTTTATTTATTACATACCTTGTAGAAGTTATCATCTTCTTCATTTCTTAGTAAAGAAATACCAGCAGACCAACTTTTCTATGCAGCTTCAGTATTATTAGCAATAGCTGAATGAAGCTAGAAAGCAAATTACATTCGTTCTCCTTGTGACAATCCTTTGAGAACAGAACTGTGATAGAGAAATATGACAACTTGTACACCACCTAGTTTATCCCGCACAAATATCAGGAAGGCTGTCAAATAGCTCCCTTCCTCTGCAGTAGCAGCATGTAGGAAAATTCTATTTGTATACAAAGGAGAAGATGTGAGAAGATTTCAGAATCTAATTGTAGACAGATTTTTTATTATTATTATTATTATTATATACTTGGATAGAAGAAATAGCAGACATACGATGACTAAGAAAACTTCAGCATTCAAACAGTAACTTCCTTTTTGTTCCTACTCAAGTTAATTATGCATTTTTTTATGGGTAAGCATTTTAATTTCAGAGTTACTACATAGTCAAATACACCATGAAGAAGGTACCAAGAGCTGTGTGAAGCACTGAAACATCTGTGTGTTGTTCTTGGGTAGCATAAATCAAGCTCTAGCCTCTAGAATGCTAATTTATTAATAACAAACAGAAACTGAGAGAGTTAAAACTGTTAAAAGTAATTATTAATTATAATATCACAGTAAAAGCTTGAGTCATGCAGATCTGTTGCACACACTTAGCTTTAATCCTCTGATGTCAATGAGACCACTCAAATGCCTAATTTGAAGCATGAGCAGGGCAATAAATGAATTTGCTAATTTTAACATACCAAAAAACTAAGGTATTCCACAAAACCTGATTGAATATAGAGCAAGTCTAAGACTGCCAATACTCTAGTTTACGTGTCATATATAAAACTCTTTTCCCATATTAAAGAATGCAAATGTTCATCCAAAATCACAAAAGGTATAGTCATTTCTGTTGAGATTGCATAGCTTCTTTAGGATGCTTTAGGATTGTCTTTATCTTAGCTATGTAATCCTTAGGAGCCTTTAAATTCTAAACATGCCACAGACCTGGTCCAAAAGAATTGAATAAACATCTTATTGAATAAAGGAATTTGTTTTGTGGTGTTGCATTAAGCTGCAACATCAGATTCCTGACTCTTGGTTTCCTGCATAGGTATTCTCATTACAGTTGAATGAAGCATTTATTTGAAAGTGATTCCTCACCCAAAAAAAGGGATAATCCTTTAATTGATGTTCATTCATTTGTTTGTTTGGCTTTCTATACACTGTGCTGTCACCACTAAGCATTGTATCCTTTCTCAATTTGCATTGGATGCTTGTATTCTGGAATGTTCCTTTCAAACACCAAACTTGATGAGCCTCTATAAACCATTCATGTAGCACAGGAACAATGCCAAGAATACAAGATGGTGATGGGGAAGAGAAGCAAAATATAATTAGGGTTAATTTTACATTGGAGAACAGATTCTGTAGTGAAAATGAAATATTATAGCAGAGCAAAACTTAAGAAAATATAGCAGAATTTAAAGTAAGAATGGACATAGGATGTACATATTTTATCAGAGTTTCATAACAGCAGTAATTTGTATGGGAAAGAGATTAATTTTATAGCATTGGGATTCTGTTTATCAAATTTAGATAGTTTCTTTAAGTGTGTTCTGTAGCTTAGAAGTTATAGATTTGTTATTTCAAAGACTAGCTTGAAATTCCATAGTGAGACATTAGTCAAAATTATTATGGTGGTTTCTACTGGCCTTAAAGATGTAAGAAATCTACAAAGTACTCTTGAAAAATAAAAATTAATTTAGTCACTGTCTGTCAAATTATAAATCTCTACCACTGGCAAGTCGTGAAGGTCTCCAATCTATGAAGAACAAAGTGATTATCTTGGAGAACATAGTATTCTATTATAATTTATTGCAACAAGCAAACCATAAAAGTTAAACATGACATTTGTACTTAAATATAAAATTATTATTATGCATTTTAATTGCTGAGCTGTTTACAACAGCATTAATATGTTTTGGGGTTTTTGTTGTTTTGTTGGGGTTTTTTTCTTTAAAATAGCATTTAAATGGAATAAAACCAGATAGTTCTTTTCTGTGTATTCTTCAGGCATCTAACAAATGATCCCCAATATTATTACCTTATGATTCTTAATTAGGTCTGTGTACAGCACCAAAGTTTTTTTCTTGTGTGCAGCCTTAATGAAATTGTTCAGGTTCCTTCCACCTTACCTTGTAAGTCAGTTTGAGATCACATTACTTTGTTTTACATGGACATTCACTGAGAATCCAAAATTGGCTCATGGAGTTTCACCCCTGTGTTGTCAGAGTGTCTAATTGAAAAAGAAATTGAATTTTCAAGTAACATTGTATTGACAGCATAAGTTAATGGTATAGCAAAGGTTTTGATATAGGCTTGTTCTAAATATACCTGGAGCCCCGCACGGAGTTTCAGATGGGAACCTTCATTACCTTCAAGTAGGAAGATTTAATATAAAACAGCAGTGAAAATACAATTTTAATTACAACTACTTCTCTGTAACATCTATTTTAGCAATACCAGACAAACAGGAAATGGCAACCTTTAACACAAGTTGTTTTAGAAGTGACACACACTCATGCTAAGAATAATGAAATCAGCAGCACTCACTGCTTTGTATTGAGAGTAGAACCACATCTTGAAATTTAAAAGAAAAAAAATAAATAGAAATTAAGTGAAGCAGGACCTCTCAAATTTAGGAGGTAATTTTGTTTTCATGTCATTTATGTGAAATTACAGTTGTGTGCTAAAGATCATACCATGATTCATTACCAAGTCAAATGATTTTTTTTTTCCAATCATGTATATTCTGGCTTTGCACGAAGTTATTCATCCTGATGAAATTCACATTTTTATTATTTCATATTCATATGTGCAGACATTCAGTTCATACATGCTGTTCTGATTGCTTAACAGCACAAGAAAATTATGAGATCTCCCTTATTTTCTCAAGCTTGCAAGAAAAAAAGTCAGGAGGCTTATTTAGTAGAAGTTCTTTATCTTGGACATATCCACAATGATGTTTTTCCTATCAACCACAGCTAAATCTTTTTTTACATCAAGACCATTTAGTTTCCTAAATTGCTCTTGAGCCCTGAATCTACTTAAATCAGGTAGTTGTTTAAAAATGTGCTCTTGCTATGCACTGTCTTCTGAAAGCATATTCTAAACAAACTCACAAACTGCAGAGAGTAAACCTTTCAAAACTGCTCAGCTCACAGCTCTTCCATTAGTGTTACTGTCAAATATATGAAATGAAAACCACACAAATCCTTTCTGTTGCTGTATCAGGTGTCAGATTTTGTCCTGCTAGTTAATCTCTGAAAGTAAGAGGGAAGCTTAATAAAACTATAGTTAGAATCCTTTGACATGAATCCTACTCTTACCTGTGGATTATAATGTAATCCCATTATGGTCTTTCAGTATCCTTTATCTAACACGAAAGTGATGTCTTGAAAGCCTTCTCATATTTGAATGGTAGTATGCATGATTTGGTTCTATTGTTAGAGAATGCAACTTATCTCTATGGTGAAGTGTAGGAAATTCTGAGATGAGTTTTTTTTATTAATACTATTTACAATTTTTGGTTTGGAAAACATTTAGATTGCCATTGTCAAACAAGTATGGCCACATCTGCTTGAAGGTTCTCTCTTTGTCTTTGACAGCATATCACTCAGCTTTTGGTGATCATAGGCTGAGTAAAATGTTGGTCAGTAGCCAGACTGGCTCAGGGTACAAAGTCACTTTCTCCTGAGTGATGCTCATGTATCTGCATTGTCCTCTCTATTGAGAGCACTCCCCTTTCCTCCATCTTTTTGTATGAATAGAGCAACTGCGGTATTTTTCTAGCTTTCTCTATGGAAAGAATCTTTGCATATCTTGTGGGCTATATACAGGCATAATAAGTGAGAAAATAGATAATAATATAAGGCACATTTTTATTAATTTCCAGTACTTTTTTGTGCTAGTCATGAGTAGGGAAATACAAGTGACAGCTCTGGAATCAAAATTGGCCTTTAAGATTTGTCTTGAGTCTCATCAGGCAGGGATAAAGGATGATATGAAAGGATGATGCAAGAAAAGCATGATAGTTATTGTTTTCCTGTAAAATTAGCAGCCTTGTTGTTGGCCTTTACTTCATTCTGCCACATTCTTGGATATGCTATAGAGAACTCCATGATTATAGGAATCAGAAAATCAAGTACATGTTTCAATTCACTGTTGCATTCATTATTTTATATTTCTCCAGTCTTTCATCATTGTACTCCATGACGTGAATAAAATAAAAATGTATATTTTCAAACTAAAGTTGCTTAGAATAATAAATAATAATAAGAAATCTCTCTGTACAACAGAAAATCAACTTCTGATAATTGCAATGACTGGTGCCGGCCACTGTCTTAACCCTACCAATTATAAGACAGTTTAGTCTCAAGCAATCTGAGAGAAATCCTGACCCTTTCCAAATAATTCAGTATAATTAGGCGTCTCCCTCAAATATCCAATTCCTCAAGGATACCCAGTGTTTGCTTAAAAAATGAGTTTCTAAACCTATAGATACACTTCTAAGTTATTGCCTCCATACTTTGAACTTCAACTTGGTTGCAGACACACATGTAAAGTACTCCATCCCAATTTGAACAGAGGCTAGAAAATTACATTGTGTTTTTTAAATTACAGGACATGACATGGAATAAATGTTCAAATAAGATGTGTTTCATGTACATAGCACCAACTTCAATGATGATTGACTTATTGCACAAGCTTCATTTGGTTTATGTTGCCTGTTAGCCAGCAGCAAGATCATGGTAGTCAGTGTAGAAGCACCACAGTTTAGTCAAACAAAACAGTTACCCTTTGTTTTTTCAAGCTGGTGAAGTTACAATAATAAGCTTTGGGGAATTTACAATAGCCTTTAAAGGATTTAGTTTTGGTTTTCTTTATTGGTTTCTCTTTTTTCTTTAGAAAGGGCTTTGCTTATTTCCTACTATAGCCTGGACACTCAAACATAAATATACACTTACCTTCTGCTCAGAGAGAAACAGCACTGAAAAAGAGGACAAAAAAGCAAAAATGAAAGAAGAAAGATAAGGAGACCTTGTAATTCCCTGCCCTTCAGCTTAGGAAAGCCACAAGAATCTGCACAGCTTCAACCGCTGACCCTTACAGGAGCTGGAACTAATGAGTGTATCACTCTAGCTACTACTTTTCTGCCTTTCCATCCCAGGGTCAGAACTAGGCTTCCAGGGAGCATATCACAGAATCACACATATCACACATATTCTGCTCCTTGAGGTGAAGGAAAGGAGAGCAAAGGGAAGAGGGGGAGGAGGGACGGAAATTCATCAGACTGTAAGTATTCCAGGCTCGTGCATGACCTTGGGAAATGAACCAGTGGGACACTCTATACAGATTTCTCTACTGCCCGTCTGCTGGCAAGGGCAGACGTAGAACTAAAGATAGCACTGACCTTGTTTCTGTTGTCCCAGCTATCATAGATTAGTTGGGTCAGCAGTTGTAGTTATGAACAATATCCTGCAGGTTCAGATCCTGGGCTATGTTGAGAGCATCAACGAGCATAACGACAGCCCCATCAGCTGCTGCCCTCCTTATCAGGACAGGGTGAAGCTGCTCAAAGGCTTCACCTTCTGCCAGCCTTCAGAATGTACACAGGTCTCAAGATGAACCTTCTCCAGCTTGGCGAATGGAAGGCTGACATGTCAGAATAAATCTTGCTTTAATCTAGAACAGAACCAGCAAAACTGAAGTTGCACAGCTCAGTGCATGATCTGGGTTAAAACAGTAGTATTTGCAGGTATGTGTTGTAAAAGAAGTGATTACCCAATCTACTTCCCATTAAAAAAAGCTACCTATCAACCAAACAAAAAACCACAAACCAACCAACCAACCAATCAACCTAACAAACACCCCCCCCAAAAAACCCAAAACCCTCAAAACAACAAAAAAACCAAACAAACCAAACAAAACCAAAAACACACCAAAAAAAAAAAAACCCAAACAAACAAAAAAACCCCCCAAAAAAACCCAAAAACCCAAACAAACAAGACGACCACAAAATCAGAGAAATGAGTTAAAGATGGCTGGTTTACAGTTTTCAAGTGTAAAAGTGAGACCTTTAATTCACTTACAGCACCAGGACAGACATTGCAAATGTTAATAAATTTAAATAAACTTCTTCCTCTTTCAAGTGTTGTTTTTCTGTTGTTGTAGTAAAACTTATTAAATGAACTGTAACCTTCCACTTATTTTTCTATTCTTACAAGAACAGAACAAAATAAATGCCAGATGAGAATAAGTTATGGAAACTTTATCATTGTGGTGTAACTGGTTGCTTCATGTGAAAAGGAGAAAATATCTCAGATGGAGTCTGCTGGGGATTATTCCTGTTTATATCTGCAAACAGTAGAAAATGTACATCTAGTATCAGGTAATTACCTTTGAGTGGATGGCTGAACTAATCCCAGTGTCTTCTGAGTTTCCAATTAAAAAAATAAGCTTACCATGTCCTCAAGATATTATTTCAGAAAATATGGCTCATTGGAGGGTCTATAAAATATGACCTAATAAAGATACTTAAACAGTTGGATTCCTATACTCTAGAAAGGAGAAGACTGAAAGGACATTTGTTAACAACCTTCAAATATGTTAAAGGCTTCTGCAGAGAGGAAAATAATAAACTGCTTCCCTGTGTTTTTTTGGGATAGCACAAAGAGTAATTAGATAAATTGCAGCAGCGGAGATTTAGCTTTAATACTGGAAACAACAATTTAATGATATTCAAATACCAAAATATATCACATAAGGAAGTAGCATCTTCATCACTGAACATTTTTAAAAAGTTTCTCATATATACGTTTGGTTATATTTGGCATTTGATCAGCAATCAACTCTGTAGTTGACAATATTTTGAGCCAGAGATCAACTAAGCGATTTTTAAAGACATCTTCCAGCCCTATTTTCTATATCCAAGCTATCTGTAGTGCTAGAAATGGACTGTAGAAGTCTGCAGATTCCTTCGCTTTCTGCGTTTTCCACTTGTAATTTCATTAAAAAACAAGTAACTCCACTTTGGAAGAATATCAAGAACTACAGTGGGATCCAACAGTATTCATATCTAATTTGAGGAAATCTAAATACTTACTGATCCTCCCAGTGCTGCCCACTGTGGGACCCAGTCTATATTTACACAGTGGATTTAGAGATATGTCCTTATGTCTTGATACATCTATGACTATGTCAGAGGTAGTTAGTGACTGGATACATAACTGGAGGTTTCTCCCCCCCCCCCGAGATGCAGAATTAGGGAGATGACATTTGATCAGGTCTTGTCCTAAAATTCAGCAGCATGCAAGCAGAGACTTGTATATGAACCAGGAAAAGCTCCAATTCCTGCAGTCTTGAACTCTCTTACAAAAAACAGGACTCAGTAAACAGACAAAAAATGTTCCAAAACTATTTTAAAACTAGGATCCAGATTACTTATCTTTAAAATCAGAAGATCATTGCATGTACACATAAGTAGCAAAAAATAATATAATGCACTGCGAAAATATTAGATTCACTAAGATTTCTGCATTATTCTGCTTCTTTTCTGCACTCTCTATAACCCGTTTTTACCTAGCTGCTCTCTGTTTAGACTATTTGCCAGATAGATAGAATACCTTCTAAGATATTAACCCACATTTTTATGTGCATATAAACACATGTTACAGTTTATATTTTGGATGGCAATAGTATAATTCTGAATTTCCTGAGGAAACTGGATAAAACCTTTTTTTTTTGTTGTTCTGATAAGGTGCACTGAATATGTCATTTTCATGTTTTACTCATTTCATACCAAGCTGCTTCTTCAACAAGACTGACTTTTAATGAAAATTGCACAAGAAGTCAATGCCTTTGTTAGCTGTCTTCTTTACTTTGCATATTAAATATGATTTGTTTATCAACATTTGTAAATTCTAAACTGATCAAATGGTGTTAAAGTCTGAAATATATGTTCCTTTAAATATATTAGGTTCCAGGATCTGGGTATTAAAATTCAAATTTTTCTTTTCTCAATATATATGACAATTGGGTGGCCTTAGATAATTTTGCAATTTGAAGCAGAAACCTGAGTCAGGTTTTTTTTTTTTTCTTTGATATACTTATTTATAGAGGTGATCCTTACATAACAGCAGATAAAGCTTCATGAGCATCCTTGACACTGATAACTTTGTTTCCAAGTAAATGTAATGGAAACACTGCTATCCTGCTTTACAAAGCAGCTGCTGGATTGTTTGTTTCTCCTGGTTCTTCTAGAAATCTCAATTGCTCAAAGGACAAGCGTTGAATTCTCCCCCTCAGTTCTTGAAACAATGTTGTTTTATTTCCCTCAGCTTGTGGACTTGGCCCTTGGGGTATTTCTCTATGTCTGAACTCTGTGAGTCACAGTCTTCAAAGATTTAGCTGGACGTCTACTCTATTTTGAGCAGCACCTCTGCAGTCCAAAGGAACTTGTCAGGTTTGCCTGACAGATAGTGTAAGGTCTGAGTGACACATTAAAGGTTTCTAATGAACTACTTATTTCACATTATCCATTTTATGGCAGTCAGATATGCATTTCTGTGACTGCAATAGAGAGGACTAAGGACTCTTTAAAAGTAACTTATATTTTTAGCATAGGACTGCAGCAAAAATAATCAGGGGGTGTAAAAAGGTAGTAGAGTAGGAGAGTGGCAGAGCAAGAGTGAGAATTTTTTTTTTTTTTTTTGGTTGAGTCTAAATGCTCTATTTAGTAAGTCCTCCATTAAACAGCTGAACACCTGATTCATCTTGCAGCTAAAAACTTCACTCTTTCAGTAAAAGAGATACACTTTCACAGTAAATCTAAAACAAGCCTACCTACACACAGTTGTTTACAAAGATGTATCCCTTCCGTGGCCTTAAAATGCTAACACAGAAATTAATGAACTCATGACAGTCAGAAGCACCTGTGAAAGAGCAAGCTCTCTTGTTCCAGACATAGCTTAGAGTAGCATGAATGTTACAGTACATTTTGGCTGCATCCTACATCTCTGGCTTTCACACTGCAATGTTTCTCATCTTCTGAAGAAACGGGACATAGAGATAGATTTTTAGTTTCTGTGCCAGCTAAAAATTTACCCAGGAAACCCCAACCTTCCTGCTGTATTTTCTGTTGTCAAAGGCTTTTAGTTCAACAGTGAATTCTGTTACCTGACTCTCTGAAAGAACCACAGACCAGCAACTGTTTCTACACAAAAGATGAAAGAAACAGTTACAAAGTATTCAGATATTCCCCACACTGTTTTCTCTGTCACATATGCATACATCTATTTATCTAATTTTTATTCTTTCATTTTATATAATTTTGGATGTATTTCATTGTCTGTGAGCCCTTAAAGCATTTTATTCTGGCAGGGAACCTGTTTTGATTTATATTGAGACTGGTTCAGTATGATGCTATATTATGCTAATCTATCAGCAGGCTCTTGTCTGACTAATGATGTAATAATTCAGTGTTATAACAGCTGCTGACATCAATGTTTTTGGCTGACTTTGTCTTTCTTTATATAATGATATTAAATTATTGTGGATAGTAACTATATAATCTAGGTATATGAAAAAAGATGGAAATGAAACACTGTGCAAGCCTCTGTGTCTTCTGATATACATAGCTGAAAATTTATTTCTCTCTGATTCCATACAGCAATTACTGCAGAAACACAGGTTTCATTTTTTACATCAAAAATTAGTTTTATTGACAAAATATGCTTCAAGGATGAAGAGTAAAAAAAAAAGAGGAAATACTAGAGAAGCCATGTTTGCATTTTATTTTTCTTAGAAGAATCATTAACATAAGTCATTTCCCATATGTACTTCACAAGCATATCCTATGATATGTCACAAATAAAAGATTTTTCTTTTTTTTTTTTTTTCATTTTGTGCTTCAAGGGAAAAAAGGTAAACCCCAAAATCATCTTCCCATACCTCTTTCTTATACGCTAATACAGACATACTTGAAAACAAACAATCTGTAATGAGTTAGAGGAGAAAAAATGGTCTATGTTAGTTCCTTTCTTTTTTTTTGTTTCTTTCTCTCTTCCCTTCTTCATATGTTTGCCCAAATATGAAATATAAATGAAAATCTAGGAGTTTTTTGAACACTACTGCACATAAACTTTCTGAAATCAATTTCCCAAAGACTGCCTCACATCAAACATCACTGTAAATTGCTGTTTTTAACAAAGGTTGAGAAAGCAATCTGCAGACTACAGTATCCTTACTGAAAGCATATATATCGGAGCACTACAGGAAAATTTTGAATTGTGGGTTTTCTTATTCCAGCAGGAATGTAGAAGTAATAGAAACTTCAATATTCCTGCAAGTTTTTATCTCAAGGTATTTCTGGCCAATGAGAATTAGGTGAGTTTGAGCAAGCCCTAGATGCAAGCACAATGATTAATATTTAGCTTTTTTTATTTTTTTTTTTTTTAAGGTTCAAACATCAATAATCTGATATTACAGGTCTCAGATTGATACAGTCTTGAATGTCTTGTCAAGGCAGATTGATAGTAAAGAGCACTTCTCTGTTAGTTAAAAGTTAGCATTGAAGCATCAGGATACTTGTATATTAGCAAGTACTGTAGTGTGACAGAAGCAGACTAGCAGAGCAGAAGACTCAGTGCTGAGGGCCTGACTTCCACACTGCACGTTTTACCACCCCTCCTGTGTAGCGATTACGCTGGAGTAGCTCTGGACCATTCTGAAGGACAGAATTGCAGTAACAAATAGAGACCACTTTGATGAAGCTCCTTTGGTGAAGTTTCATCCAAGAGGAATACCTGCCTCAAGAGCACTCCCCGATGCAGATGAAATGGGGTAAGTGGAAAGAATTGGGAGTTTCATTTCCAAAGCTCTTTTTGCTGATCAGAATTAAATTGCTAATGCAGATGCACACTCCACACAGCTGGCACATTTTTTGATATTTTCCTACCTTCGCTTCTTCGTTTGAAATTCTAGAAGGACTAAAACCCACTGCAAACACTTTGGTTTTAGTGGATCTTGGATTCCACATTCCATAAATGTTTAGTTCATTTATTTTTCTATGAAGAATTTAAGTGCTTCAGTCCTAAATGAATAGATTAAAGAATATAAATGCAAACGGATTATTTTGAAATAATTAACAGGTTTGTGCAAACAGTAGGTTGCAGTAGTATTTTCACAGGGTTACTTAGTGGGTGATTTCACTGTGAATGTTGGACACCAAAATAGTCTCTTAAGAGACCAGTCATCCCATAGCAGAAACATCTGAGAGCTGTATAGTACATCGTATCAATGATCAGTGACCTACAAAGGTTATAAATATGTTGTAAGTGAGGGAGTGAGGAGGGGTACAAGAAGGCGGAAGGGAGCAGAGAAGGGACACCTGACCCAAACTAGTCCAAGGGCTATTCCGTACCACAACATAACTGTCTACTTTGTCTAAAATCTGCTTATTAAAAGATATACCAGAGCCATAGACTGCAGCAAAGAAGTCCATAAATATTTCTGTGATGGATGGTGATTCTTTGGAATGAGTTGTTATCCTTTATTAGGACAGCAATCTGCATTTTTAATATCCGCAGTATTTGCCTACCTAAATTTTAAATACCAAGATGAGAATGTATTTCAAAATCTAATTTATTTTTTTTTTAATGTCATGGAGCATTACTAATTCCATTCCTTTGAAATTTACCATTGAATTTTATGCAAATATACTGTAGGACATATTTATTTAATTGCCAAATCATAAATTTTGGGTTCTGATTACATTTATTTGCTCACATTTAAAGGACAAAGAAACAGGCAGGACAGCTCTAGAATTGCTATGTTATTTCTGGATGACTGTGTGGAACTTATCCAAACTTCCAAGGTATGCTATCAGTTTCAACCTTACGTTGAAAAAGTATTGCTGATAAACTGAGAACACTGTCAGGTCTACCTTTGGCTAGAGAACTGCTATTAAGCCCTTTAAAACTGTATATCTACCTAAAGATGAGTCAAGTGAAGAAAATTTTTAGAGAAAAGGTGGTGTCCTGGTTTCATCTGGGATAGAGTTAATTTTCTTCCTAGCACCTGGTGCAGTGCTGTGTTTTGGATTTAGGATGAGAATACAGTTGATAACACACCCATGTTTTAGTTGTTGCTAAGGAGTACTTACCCTGGTCAAGGACTTTTCAGTCTCATGCTCTGCCAGTGAGGAGGGGCACAAGAAGAAGGGAGGGAGCAGAGGAAGGACACCTGACCCAAACTAGCCAAAGGCGTATTCCATACCACAGCACGTCATGCCCAGTACAGAAGCTGGAGGGAGTTTACCCTTTTTTTCATTCTCCTCCCAGACCCTCTGGGGAGAGGGAGGAGGAGTGACCGAGCAGCTGCATGGTACTTAGATGCCAGCTAGGGTTTAACCACAACAGGTGGAAAAGCATGAATTGAAACGATGAGTTACTTCCTTTTTACAGCTCCAGATCTTGTCTGAATAAGAAAAAACAATTCCTAGAAATCATGCTTACTCTCAGCCTTTCTCCCTCCAGCCTTAATATTTATGCAGATTAATGCTGGCAAATAATTTCTGCATTGAACTCCACTGGAATCAAGAGAGACCAAGGCAGAATAATCAAGCAGAAAAAGCCAGTGGTTAGGCTTAGATTTACACAGATTAATTTCCACATATTCTAAAATACATATAACTATAATTTATTTCTTTATACAGGGATACAGTAGGTAGTTAACATATCTGCAAGAATTATAACCTTAGCAGGATCAGCGCTTTGTTGATGAAATGAAGCATCCTTCTGCCTTGCTAATTCCAGCAATATAATAAATGTCATTTTAACTAATCTTCTATGATACTGTTTATGCTGCTTATCCAGTGTACTCACTCCTTGGGTCCCAATTAGATGGTAAAAGCCATGTACTCAAGCCAGTACTTGGTCCCTGTTTTCACAGAAAGATAAGAGCTACTGCATGTCAACTCACAGTAGATAGTACTCATTTCATGAAGCCAACTGTGACTCCGACATGTCAGGAAACTTTAATATAGTGGATCTTTGTGTAGCTTTGATTTCCCCTCTGCTTTTCAGTCTTAGCCACTGCTTTTCCCTCATTGTAAGTCTTACAGGCAAACAATAGTGATCCTGAAAATCTAAGAATCTAAGGGGTTTGTCTGATCACAGTTAAGTCTCTAGTGAACAATGATCTGCAGCTCAAGAAATGAACAATTTAGATTTTTCAGGAGTGAGAGTGAAAGTTAATGCCAAAGGAAAACAATTTCAAAAAAATCACTATGACACCCTAGACAAAAAAAGGTACAGCAAGTATGGATCTTTTCTCCCCTAGACAGCATTATATTCATCTTCTTAGCATTTCTTATCCTGTTCCATTGAACCAAACGGGTTTCAGTTCTGTTTGGGCAGGAATAAATCTTGATGCAGCAATGGATTTTCATTAAATTGAACTTACAGTACCTTATGGTGATGGCCAACAAGGCATAAAGGGGGAATTAACTGAGGCCTTGCTGTCATCGCATTGCTGGAGCCAAGTATTCACTGAAGCTCGCTCAGGAGAAAACAAATGACATATTGGAATGGTTTCATCCTAGCCTGTCAAGCAGAACTAAATGCAGGCACTGAATCCCAGGGAACCTTAGAGAAAATACAGACAGGAGTAAGCTTTACCATAGTGTAAAAAAAAAAATACTGCCACAGAAGAAATACTGTTTAGAAAGCAAGGTCTGTTATATCTCCCCTGTTCCATAGCAAAAGACAAATATTTGTATCCATAATTTAGGACAATCATAAAAATCCTAAATGTTGGTAACTACTTCTTATCCAACTGTTAGAACTACTGAAAGTTATGCCCATTTGCAAGACCCAGATAAATCAGAGACTGTCTAATTTAATTTCATGACTCTTGAGCTATCCTCCTCTTTTTTTTAATGAGGCTTTTTTTTTCTCATCTCACTACTGATCAGATAGTCTTACTTGTCAGTGTCAACAGAACAAGCCATAGTGGAGACTTGAGTGAGCTATAGGCTAAAAATGTAAAACAGAAAGTATAAGCAGGCATAGATATTAGCATAACAGAAATATTGTTACCAAAAATCATACTACTATTTTTCTAGTAATAGAAAGATACACAGGAGTCAACCAGGCCCACTGTGCAATGTACAATCACCAGGCATCAGAGTTACAGAGAAAGGAGAAAAGACGGAGGCGTTATAGACATAAATTACATGAGTATTAATTGTATTCATTAGATGAATACACTTCTGTTGTGTTTTGGGAATGCTAGAGTTCATCTAGCCAGGAATAAATAGTGTAAGAGAGGATACTTGAAGAAAAGTCACAGTGGTTGGAGCAGAGGAGGAAAAGTGGTAGTGAAGCTAAAATTATATTTAAATAACTTGAAACAGAAGAAGGGTGAAGCTAAGCAATCATGACAGAAAAAGTTTAGTACAGATTTATACAATGTAAAGTAATGCTTTGCTGAGATAACCAATCTCTGACAAAGCATGAACAGAAACATAAAGCTAAGAACTTGTGACGCATTGTACATTTGAAAACCAGGATTCTGGTAGCATGTGGAGAGGAATCTCAACCCCTAGAATGCAATACTAGTGTAAATGGTCCTTACAGTATTAACATAAACACCACTGACCTGGCACAGGAAACCTCATCTGTTGTCTACTTTAAATATACAGATAGCTTCACCTATTTTTTTGTATTTAGAGCAATTATTCAAGAAATGAAAGACTAGATGATGTCTTTAGCATGAAAATATTGAAGGGCAGTCAAGTTTATTCTCTAGAAAAGAGAGACTGAGGCTATATTCTTCTGTAAAATGACCAAGCCATATACTATGGATCTAAAGGAATAGAAATATTCGTCCTTGCTGAAGCAGTATACTAATTTGTACTAGAAGTTAGGTAAGGGAGTTCTTGGTTCCATAGACCATTTTAGGGAAGTTAATGGAAATAGTGTACATGTCTAAAAGAGTCATCCTTGCTTCATCACCCTCCTGGGGGAAAAAAGAAAAAAATATATTAAAAAGAAACAAGACAGAGGGAAATTGTACCTTTAAATAGAAGCTTTTCTTTGAGCTATTCAGCTCTCCTCTTAGACCTCTCTAAGGCCCTAAACATTCACCAGGTACAATCTGGTCCGTAAGACTTCTTTATTTTTAGTCTTCTCCACATTGGCAACTTTTTTTTTTCTTTTTTAAATTGTTATTATCTAACATGTCTAATAGGAATTTATTTACCCTGTTTTGATTATCTTCTCTGTGTGTAGTAGCTTGGAAGAATAAAATCCTTCCAGACTCCAGTAATAATTCTCACTCAGGCACAAGAGAGTTATTTTTCAACTATATTCCTGGTTTCTGCACACATAAAGGTACCAGTCATGTTGACCAAGGTAATGTAGAAAAGCCACCTTTCTCTCACAGAGAAGGCTTCAGCATTTTAGTTGCTGCAAACCAGTTCTCAGTTTTGAGACTGTTTCTCTTTAACTCAGGAGTCCTCATTCTCAAGTTGTGCCAGTAGAGATTTAGATTAGACATTAGGAAAAATTTCTTTACTGAAAAAGTTATCAAGCACTGGAACAGGCCGCCCAGAGAGGTGGTTGAGTCCCCATCCCTGGAGGTATTCAAAAGACATGTAGATGTGGCACTTAGGGACATGGTTTAGTGGTGGACTTGACAGTGCTGCGTTAACGGTTGGATTCAATGACTTTAAAGGTCTTGCCCAACCTAGATAATTCCATGATTCTATGATTCAATTGAGCTGAATCAGTAGACAGAACGCTCCTCCTTCAGAAAGTTCTTTCCAAAGTCAGATTATTTTATAATCTTCTCTTCTAACCTTTCACTTCTCTATGGCACTATGTTGATTAATCTTTTTGTTCTAACCAACTTGAAAAAAAAGAGTAAAGATATTTTGTGCTGTAAGAACCTGTTTATACTGTGTAACTGTTCGTCTTTTCTGATACAGATTCACTCAGCAAAGTCCAGGTTTAGGACTTCAAGGTAGCATTAAAAAAATAAACCCAAAAAACTCCAAACGAAAACACGACAACAAAACCCCCCCACATAAATCCACAAAACTATTGTCCTGGCTAATTTTGCATAACAATTGTAATCAAGAGCTAGTTAATCTGTATTATAAACTCATTTAATCTTAACGTAGGTGTATAACTCTCTTGTACTATTGCTGAATGGGGCTTCTAGGCAGTATTGTATAGAACCATAAAACAACTTTTCATAAAAGCTGAAAAAGAGGCAGAAAGTCGCAAAGTAATACATACCACACAAAATCTGGGCTCTGCTGATGGTACCTAACTGCAGATTCCTTAAATCTAACTCTTGGTTTGTAAATTGAAGAAAACCCAAAAGGAGAAAAGAAAAATAGAGCCTCAGCCAGTGTGGTAATAACATTGCAAAGAACTGGAAAATACTCAGATGGCAATTTGAAATATATTTAATGGCAGTTGGTGCAGAAAAGTGAAAGTCAAGGCATCAATCTTTCCACATTTTGCAGGAAAATCAGCATTTAACATTTGTAATAACTATAGTTTTCAGGAGAAAACGTAAACTTGAATATAATATTAAATATCTTACACTTCAAAAAAGATCAGCTTTGAATATATCAGTTTCTATGGGTGTATGAACAGACTGGGCAAACAGCAGATCAGATTGCAATAGAAGGCACAGTCAAATGTATGCAGAGTGACTAATAAAATACCGTGATCTATGGAATTACAGAGATGTTAAGTGAGAAGCTGTCTTTTTTTCAATAAACTATGATAAATAAACTCTTGCAGCTACCATAGGAGAAATTATTAAGCAAACAAGACCAGATCTAGAAGAAACGGTACTTTTGTGTTAATGATATAAGAAAAGGGAATAATCTGAAAATGGGAAATATCCAAAGGTGAAATCTACACACAAAAAAAAAAAAAAATTGAAATTAAATGCTTATCAGTCACAGAATTTAGTGTTATCTTTTACCTAGATAAAAATTCTGTCCCCACACAAATAAAGAACATACAGCTGTATTGCCATGCTAATGAGCATCAAATGTACTAAAAATCTGCATTAAAATGAGCACCTAAAATGTCATATTTCTTAAATCCTTCCCAGCTACTGAGATTCATCATAGCTTATCAGATGGAAACAGCTACGTCAAGAATGTGAGATGCTGTAAAATCCTAAACTGTGGTTAAACATTAAGCTGCAGTGCTATAAAACCTGCATTGTCAGAATTCTCTCAGATTTCCTGAGCTTATTTTTGTTATTACCTGTGTGATAGTCACATGTTTTTTACCTAGCCTCAGCATTTCAGGAAACTGAAACTTCTGGAGGTATTCCTGCCCATGGCAGGGGGGCTGGAACTAGATGATATTAAGGTCCTTTCTAACCCTAACCATTCTATGATTCTGTGCTTCACAACTGATTTTTGGTACCCGCTAGGTAGAAGCCAGTTCTTCCAGCGAGACCCTATGAGCACTCTGTTTCACTTGATTTGAGGACTAAGTGAGGACGAAGTCAACTGGGTTACTCAGATCACCATCAGCAACTTCAGTTAGTCCACTTGAATTTGCTTTGAAATAATAGAGGAATCCCTCTCCCTATTTCCTTCTCTTGAGAGATAGATATCAGCAGAAAGTTGTGAGGAGTAGCTGAAGAACAGTATAGTCTTCAATATAAAATAACAGTATGGTCTGCTGCTTGAAAAATGAACATGTCCCTTTCATGTACTGTTTTGGGTTATATTGGCACAGGACAGTTATGGACATAATTGTTTAGATAACTTTTGTAATACCCTCTTTTTGTCCTTGATTTCTAAGAAATGCCCATAAAAAGACAGAGAGGCTATATTTGTTTGAAGATTAACAAATGTGCATAGGTTACTGTTAACCCAAAAGGAGCTTCTTTTTGGGAGGATTTATCCACAAAATATACTGTACAGAATATCAAACACATGTGTTATCTAGCCTGTGATAACCTAGCATGTTTTTCCAAAAAAAGCCACCCCAAACCAAAAACCAAAAAAATAAAAACCCAAAAACCAACAAACCACCAAAAAACCCCAAACAAACAAAAAAACTCAACAAACAACACTGAGAAGAAATAGGATATGCATGGAAACATAGAAATAAGAAATCCAAACATTAAAGTGTTTAGCTGAAAAAGTACTGTTCCATCTCAGTCATCAGTTCAAAAGTGATACAAAGGAGGGATAAATAGGAACAAAGTCAGCTTCCCATCTCTAGGATTTGGCAGCTGTTTGTGTCCAAAGACAACTAAACAAAGACCCTACCTGGGTCCTATACATTTATACTCTTTGTCTTCAGTAAAATGAAGCTATTAATTCTTGTTATTTTACTGTTGGTCAAATAGATAATATTAGTTGACTATTTATAATTCATTATATTCTGTTATGGAAAAAATACAGTCTAAAAATATTATGTGGGAGCATTATTAATGAATATCACTGAATATCCTTTTTACAGGCTTTTTAACAGGTAGAAGTTAAAGGAAGATAAAACAAATAATTGTTCTTAAGCTCAATTTGTTTAGCTTCTGATATTTTTATTTATATCAAATATTCAAATATTAAATTTTTTATCACGGCAAAAAAAGGAATTTTCTGTCCTTCACCAAAACCAGATTATC
Organism: Strigops habroptila; assembly: GCF_004027225.2. Lineage (NCBI taxonomy): Eukaryota > Metazoa > Chordata > Aves > Psittaciformes > Psittacidae > Strigops > Strigops habroptila. Next base: position 28,343,223 of record NC_044277.2, on the reverse strand, counting down.
AGTGAAATTACTTATGAATTTATATTTTGAGAATTTAAAATGTAAATGCAAACAATAATACACTCTACGCAAATAAGATGTTTTTTTATGGAGATACCTGATTTCGCCAGAAAATTTGTAGCAATATAGTGACTAATATGCAAGTTCTCAGATGCAAATTTCAAGACACAAATGACAAATCTGTTGTAATTTTTTTGTTTCAAATAATTTCCATCTGCTTTGAAATTTCCATCTATTTATTTCAGTGAAAATGTTTAAAGAATCTGATCTATTCAGAATATATAGGTAACGTGAGGGATTAATTTTAAAATTCTAATAGTCAATAATGTAATTAAACAGAAGATATTCTGAGAGCAGCCTTGGAGACTGTTTAGAGTACAAATATATAATGGGGTTTTTTTTCATTTTTCTAATAAGATATAGGCATATTTAATAGTTACTTCTCAGATATGTATGGTTAATGCATTCGTGTACACAGATGCTATTCAAATAAGATGTGAAGTATGCTTAAAATGCTAAAAAGGAGAAAAAAATACACATTCCATGAATGTTCATACACATTTTAAAATACCTTATTTTCGGTTATATTTCCTTCCTGTTTTCATTGCACAAATATTTGCAAAATGCATATATGAATTGTTAAACCTGAATATTCACAAGTGAATTTCAAAAAGCCATATTAGCAGATGATAGTACTAGTTGAACCTTTCGCACACAACTCTTCAACTACAAAATAAGAATACTTTTCAATTAGCTGTCTTCATCACTCTGAGGAAAATGAAAAACACCACATAGCTTTCTAATTAGGAGATTTTGATTTTCTTCTGTGGCAAGTATTTGTAAATGAATTAGTCTCAAAGCACCAAATACACACCAAGCAGTTTGATAGAGCAAGTGCTTCTGTGTTCCCTATAAAAGTAATTCTTTGCCACTGCTAGACCTCTCCTTAAAGATACACCACCCAGGGTAGCTCCTTCTCCTATCTGCTCCAGGCTGGACCAGAACTCCTTCATTCTCCCTTCCTGGGGAAGAGGAGTGATGGAAATCCTAGGTCCTACCTAGCCCAAAACTTAGATTCTGCCACCACATGCTTTGGCCTTACCCCTAGCAGTAAATGCAGCTTTTTGTCAGTCCATCCTGTCCAAATAACCAGTATAACCAGTCTAGTAAATATTGTTCACTGAAGAGATTGTGCCAGGGGGACGAGGGAGAAGGTGATCAGGAATATTTTAATTATGCTAAATAAGTTATTCTTTATCAGTTACTCAGTGCTACTTATCATATAAGCCTTGTCCATTTTGTCAATTATACATAATCTTTCCAAACATGAGATAAATTTATCAATATCAAGCGTGATGAATGTTTCTGGGACCAAACTGTTGGCACAAAGAATTAGATCCTTTCCATGCAAGGAATGGAAAATTCACTCTTTCAACTCCATTTTGTTGTCACCACCTTAATCTGATGTACCATTTCAATTCCCCTGAAACGTTGCTACCAATTAATTAATGTAGAAAAAAAATTGGAAATTTAAACTGTATTTTTTTTTTTAGTAACAAGATTTTAAAATCAAGATGAATGACTTGTCTGATTCATATCTGAAACACTCTACAATGCACAGCATGTAATGTAAAGATAAGGTGGAGCTCTTAATATTCCAAAGTCCTTTCTGTAAAGACTTTAAAATAAATGTGTATTAATAACATTTTAATAAAACCCGACATTATTCTGCCCTTGACACTAATGCTTTGACATAATGGCTATAATATCTTCTACATAATGTGATCAAATGATATTAAAATGGGAATAGACAAGCAAATGCATTACTAAGAAGGACCCATATGTATTAAATCATGTCATCATTAAAACAATAATAAAACAAACTCATACATTAAATTATGTTAAATATAAAAACTGATACTCTTATTAGCTAGACATGTTTGACTTGAATTTTAACAATATTGTGATGATTGCAAACAAAGATGACATATTCGGATACCTTTCCCTTGCTTTTTTCAAAGTATATAATTCAAAGTTTATTAATGAAGAACAAATTGTTCTTTCTGACATATTTCTGAGTCATGTTATTATCATCTTTATTTCCTACTTTGGTTTTAAACTGTATGACTTCTAGTATGTGGGTTCTGCAAGTGGGGAACAAGGACACTGGATGATAACTCTCTGGTTTCCAAGTGTTTTTGTAAGAAGACATAAGAAATGCACAAGATGACCTTTTCTAGTAAAAACTGATTTTTTTCATGAATTATTCAAGAAAGAGTAAATCACACCGACATTGACTAATGTAAGATTTAGGTCTGGTGTACGCTGGTCATTTGATCATCTTTGTCAGCCATGGCATCATGGCCTTGATAAGCCTTTTCCAAGCTATGACATCTCCATAAATATCTTCATCATTTCTATTATATTACAGCCATACAGCTATGTCATTCATTTTAAAGATCTTCTGAGTTTTTCATTATGGCTTTCTCTTCTTTCTGTTTTGATGTCAAATATTATAGACTTTACTATTCTGCAAACCACCAAAAATAGTGGGGTTTTTTAATATATCAAACACATCAGGTGTTCATTAGATCCATAAGACTATATACAGAAAAAGTGCACCCTAAACAGGAAACAGAATAAGAGCAGTCACAGGCTTTATTTTCTTGAGAATCCCTGCCAGAAGGCTATTTAAAAAAGGATTAAAGTGCAGTTTTGAAGCCAATTAATAAAAAAACCCAAATTGTCTCCTCTAGGGAAGACAAATCCTCACTGTAATATTTTAGCTTTATTAGTGGTAGCATCACTGTAAGATTTACTGGTTGCCCACTTGATGTTATGATCACCTCATTTTCTTTGGAGTATCTTTTAAGAGGATAGTGACCTACTGCCATTCCATTGTACTGTGTACAATTTATATGACACCAAAATGTCTCCAAGTTCAATGTGCACTATTAAGAGTAATATAAATTATATCCATAGGTTCTCCTTTCACTATTTAATAGCATAGAATAAGTTCAAAAGGAGAAAAAAAAAAAAAATGGAAAGTAAATTCAGTTCTATTACATTTCCTTTGGAATTGAGTTTGAAAGAATGTAAATTTAGATGGGAACATCAACGCTTAGACTAGTGAACAGGAAATTTATCAAAACAAATACAGATGGTAAAAAAACCCACAAATTAAATAAAATATTAATTAAAATATCAGAGTATGTTTACCTGAACAGTTTCGGGTATCTTCCATATTAAATTGTTTCAATTATGATTTTAATTAAGTATAAACTTTTTATAGAAATAAAAAAGGCTGCAGAGAAACACTTTCCTTTTTTGTTCATGATTAAATTTTTAAATGTAAATATTCTCATCAAATTTATAACAGAAGTTTTAAAAGGCTTTCAGTAATACTTAACAGCAGTTATAAAAAATAAATTAAAGCAAAATAGGACATCATGAGAATGTCTTAAATTTTAAAAAGTTCAGTTAAAGAAATCTTGACACTTTGGCAAAATGTCCTTGAGAGCAAAATGATGGTACATCATTTGAGAGCCTGATGGTACACAGTTCATCTGGATTGTAATGGAAAAGGAAATAAAAGCATAAGTATGGACCTCTAGGTTTCGGGCTGGTTTTTGGTTTTGGGGTTTTTTTTGTTTGTTTTGGATTTTTTTTTGTTTGTTTGCTTGTTTTTTGTTTGTTTGTTTTAATTTAGTGTGGAAAAATAAAATATTTTACTCCTGAAATATGTCATTGCTTGGAATCAACCAGACGTGCATGTGGTAGGCAGGCAGAAAGGACTTAGGAAATTAAACCAGGAATGACTCAGGAAATTAAAACAGGAAAGGAGTGTTGAGATTGGCGAACAACATGCCATGTGCAGTCAACAAAATCTGCAGCAACCCTGGGTAAGCACAGAGCAAAAGTTCATTTGATTCTTAGCCAATATGGTTATTACATCCTCCCTCTAACCCATGTGTGCAGGTGGGCTGATGCTTATATTTCAGCGATGACACGTCTATTGCACTTGTTTCAAACAACCAGAACATACTATTTGAGAAAGTAACCTCTTTCGTTGTCACAGCTGTTTGTTTCAATGCATGTGAGTCATTGCTGTGGATACAACTGAGAGAATAACAAGCGATCAATCAAGTAATTTTAAATTAATGGTCTAAGAAGCAGTATGATCAATCCTAAAGTAACAACTATGGCTTTTCAGATTTGTTTACACCTATTTCTTATGATCTTTTGACCATATCTAATTTGATTTAATATATTGTTTGCACTGAAATAGAACAACTTTTTGTGCAGACAAGCTTACAGTTGCAAAACTTTGCCTCCCCTTGCAAATAAATTGCTTAAAAATGCTTTAATTTTGATGAGTTGTAGAACTAGAATCCCAGACAATGATCCTAGATGTGCTAACCCTAACACACTCTGCGGTGTGCCTTCACCATCTTCTTCTGACTTTTGGCATCTGAGAATGAAGCTGCAAGCGTAGCATGTTGAAGAACAGTGCCAGCCCACCTTAAAAAGTTGTTAAAAGTTTAGTGATCACAGTTGCCAAATTTCTTTCCAGAAAAAGCCATGTTTCAGGCATCTTTCCCAAACCAGCTAGCCCTCAGTATAACTATATAAGTGAACCAAAGATTTCAGGATGGAAACAGCTTCTGCAGAGCTAGACAAGTCCCTTTTCTTTGTTTCTACAGAAGCTGTAGAATAAGCACCCATTCAGTCTGTCTTCCAAGTCAGAAGTGCCTTTCACCTTCATAGAAATTGTACTGAATTCTTGTTCTGGAGTCACAGCTTCTGAAGACAAGTGCATTAGAAACAGCTCACACTGTAGCACATTTAACATCAGATACTGGCATTGCTTTGGTTCAGTTCTATGTTTGTTAAGAAAAACCACTACATATGTGCTCAATATTTATTTTTTCCCCCTGAAGATTGACTTATAAATCTGAATTAGTACTCTAGTTGAGAAAAAAGATTTTAAAAATTCCTCAGCCTTTTTTCTGTGTCTTACTGAAAACCCAGCTCTACTGTGGAGTTGCCCTGCAAATTTCTCTATCATTTTATCAAGTGTAGATGATTCTCTTCTCTGTTTTCTTAATAAATTCAAAGCAGACCTTGACATCTCCAAACATTCTTCAAAAAACACTTCTGATCATGGTGTCTTGCTCCTATGATGTGCTGTATGAACCAGATTTTGTTGTCAAGGCACATGGAATTTGGTGGCTTCATTATATACTAAGCTTAAGCAAACCTTGCGCATCCTACATAAAGGCAATTTACTTAAGTTCTTTTCCAAAGTGATGACTGACCTGGTTTATGATCTTATACTGAAATTACCTGAAACTTTGGTGTTTGAGAGAACTTTTGCTTTGAGGTATCATATTTTAATTAGGCATCTAGATTAAAGAAAATAAATCGATACAGCACAAAAAATTATTTTAAATCTTTATTCTTTATGAAGAATAAGTAGTTTTTTATCATTTTTGTTTATTTCACCCAAATTGAGTCCTTGTGAACTTTCAACTTTAAGTGTATGCCTTATTATCTGGCTATAGTTATTCTGTGAACCCAAGATCATGAAAATCTTTCTTCATTTTCTTACTGGTTACATGAAAAATCTAATTTAGCGTTAAGATCTGGTACATTCAGAAACAGTCATTTGCATGGAAATTGTAATCAAAAAAAGGGAATTTGGTAGCAATGCTGGGATTTAATGATCAGTTTAGTCTCCAGGCAAAGCTACCAATGATTTCCAGACATTGTTATGGTCAAGTCCAGCAGGTGTATTTAGAAATTGCTCTGTAATCTTTTGTGCACTTAGAATCACAGAATCATTTAGGCTGGAAAAAACCTTTACGATCACTGAGTCCAACCATTAACCTAGCACTGCCAAGTCCACCACTAAACCATGTCACTATCTTCCTGAAACCCTTTATAGAAGTCACACCAGGGCAACACAGAAGTGGAGTATAAATTGCCAGTTGAAGGTTTGGAGAAATGTTGTTTCCTTTAACAAGTCAATGAAAAACTGAAAGTCTGAAAAGAGCTATGAGTAAACACTACTGTCATTTACTCGTTGTGGCTGCACTTGGCATCTAAACACTGAGTTTATCATAAAATTTCAGAAAGCCCCTTCTAAAATCAAAAAAACTTACAAATTTTTTTAGTAATTGCTTTTTTCCTGAGCTTTAGACTAGAGATATTAAAACCTTACACACATTACTTAACAATATACTCTATATACAACCATTAAAAGGAAGTAAGAAATGCAAAATCCTTCTATGCCATTTAGAAAAAATTCTAATGCTTACTTAGGTAGCTGAAAGGATGAAAATGACACAATTTTACCATTATTTCTCTGCCCTGGGTGCCCTCGGATGCAAAACTAGTAATGCATGCAATCTGGTATTTCACTCCAGATGACAACTGCTCCCCAGCTGCCAAAATACAGAGAGGACTCCAAACACTTATCCATCACTGCAAGACAACATGTGCTGTGCTGTCTTCTGAGCATGCTTCATGGCTGGTCTCTCCCCTCTGTGCTTCTAACGGCATGGCCCAGCAGAGGAGCTGAGTGAGAATTTCATAGAGGCTAAGGCTCGAACCTCCACCAACGTCAGGTGAGCTGGTGATTGAGACTGGAACACAGCCCTTCCCCAGAATGATTGTAGGCAAGGCATAGGTTTGTTTCAGACTGAAAGAACTTATCTTTGTATTTATTGGTATGAGCTTAGTAGCTTCACCAACTTCACTATACAGGAATTAGCAAAGACTGATTCTGACTTCCAGCTATATTGATTTCAGTGCTTCTCAGTCCTTTCCTGTTGTTTGCACTAGGAAGTTAAGTTTTAGGACATATCCTGAAATACACAGTATTTAAAGTGTGGTAAATGAAGTATAAGAACTGTCCTGGGTTCAGCTATAGCAGTCATTTTTCTCCTGCTTAGTAGCTGGTGCAGTGCTGTGTTTTTTAACTTTCAGCCTGGGAACAACGCTGATAACACCGATGTTTTTAGTTGTTGCTAAGTAATGTTTATTCCAACCAAGGACTTTCTCAGTCTCATGCTTTGCCAGGGAGGAGGGGAAGCCGGGAGGAAGCAGAGACAGGACACCTGACCCAAACTAGCCAAAGGGGTATTCCATACCACAGCACGTCATGCCCAGTATATAAACCGGGGGGAGTTACCCGGAAGGCCAGATCACTGCTCGGGTCGGGCTGGGTATCGGTCGGCGGGTGGTGAGCAATTGTATCCTCTCCCCTTGTTATTTCACTAATCGTTATTATCATTGGTGGTAGCAGTAGTGGTTTTGTGTTATACCTTAGTTGCGGGACTGCTCTTATCTCAACCCGTGGGAGTTACATTCTTCCCATTCTCCTCCCCATCCCTCCGGGAGCAGGGGGAGGAAGAAGGGGGGGGGGGAGTGAGCAAGCGGCTGTGTGGTTCTGAGTTACCGGCTGGGCTCAAACCACGACAGTTCTTTTTGGCGCCCAACGTGGGGCTCGAAAGGTTGAGATAACGACAGATCTGACCAGAGTGTGTTTAATCATATTTGTGATAAGCATTCATTGTTACTACTCGTCACAATGGTGATTATTTGGCTCTCAGACATGTTGCGCTTGATCTCAGAATTTCAGCATGTTGTACCTTACTTACAGCCACTATTTGCTGTTTTAGCGTTTATCGGCTGGGGGGCCTGGGCTAAGGTTCTTGTTTCACTGTACTTCATGGTAATGACTTGTAATACAATAGACTCATTGATCATGAAACTGGTCTGGTTTGTGCTTCCAGCGTGGCCATCACCACTATACATTGGGAAGTATATAATGAAATATTTTAGCAATTGCATATCTTTTTTTTTCTCCTCGGGGGGTAAACTTACGAAGGAAGCATTCTCTTTCACCCCCCGTTCCCCCACCAGCCTATTTGCAACAGCAATTGAGAGTTCTGAAGGTTTTAGATGGCCTTTGAGTACCCTTGAAACCTGCCTGCTGATTGTGCTGGGGATCAGCATGTTGGCAAACATACGGAGTGTGTTTTACCCACGGCCATCCCGTCGTAGGAACATCCTATTTCGTTTAATGTCAAAAATTCAGCAGTATCAGGTTCGAATCTGGTCTAGGGTTAGACGACGATATAGGAGGACCACCAGGAGATTTTCCCTGAGGCTGGACAGTTATGAGTGGCAGGGTGTGTGGGATAGTATGGGCAAGTACCTAGGCCAGTGGGCCCCTCCAGTGCTTTGGAACTTCACCACTGAACAAGTGCAACACCCGGAAAAACTAGTAAAACACTTAAACGAGGTGTGCTGTTGTCCTGGTTATACCAGAGAGGGACAAATTTTGGCAACGTGCTGGGGCTTGGCCTATGCCTACAGAGCCCTGCTCAACACTATCCAGCACCTTCAAAGGGAAAAAAATGGCTCTGGATCTGATGGCAAAGCAACAGACAATGCAGCTATGCCAACTACAAGCACAGCAGCTACTCAGACCTTGACCACAACAGTCAACACAGCTACTCCAAGTACAGCAGCTACATCAACCCCAGTGACAAGCACAACAGCTACTCAAACCCTAACCACAACAGACAACGCAACTACTCCAACTTCAAATACAGCAGTTACACCAACCCAGTGACAAGCACAACAGCTACTCAAACCCCGACAGCAACAGACAATGTGGCTACTCCAAGCACCGCAGCTACACCAACCCCAGTGACATGCACAGTAGCTATTCAAACCCCGACAGCAACAGACAATATGGCTACTCCAAGCACCGCAGCTACACCAACCCCAGTGACAAGCACAGTAGCTACTCAAACCCCGACAGCAACAGATAATGCAGCTGTTGGTGTTACTCAACTCCCAAGCACAACAGCTGCACCAACCCCAGCAATAGACTTTGCAACCACTCCAATCCTAGTGGCAGACACTGCAGCTAAACCAAATGTCCAGTTTGTGACAATGTCTGTTGCCCCTGTAAGCAAAAGCAGACGAAAGGCACAAAGAGCAACCCGCGAAGCGAAGAAAGATGAAGACCCAGTGCCATTACTACATGCAACAGCACCTGAACAAGAGTTACTACTACGTGGGTCAGAGGAAGAGGAAGAAGAAGAAGAGGTCACTTCTCGACCCCGGACCTCAACCGAACTGCGGAATATGCGAAAAGATTTCACCCGTCTTCCAGGGGAGCACATTGTCACCTGGTTGCTCCGGTGCTGGGACAATGGGGCCGACGGTCACGAACTAGAAGGTAGGGAAGCCAAGCAGCTGGGATCACTTGCTAAGGAAGGAGGAATTGACAAAGTGATTGCAAGAGAGAAGCGAGCCCTCAGTCTTTGGAGGCGGCTCCCGGCAGCTGTGAAGGAAAGGTTTCCCTACAAAGACGATATTACGAATCGCTCAGCCAACTGGACCACGATAGAGAAAGGCATCCAGTCCCTGAGGGAATCAGCCATTATAGAGATGATCTATCGTAGGCCGGATTCCAGGAACACATCCGTAGACCCAGATGAAGTCGAATGTACACGACCCATGTGGCGGAAACTTACACGGAGTGCGCCATCATCATATGCCCACACATTGGCATCAATGACCTGGAATGACGGAATATCACCAACAGTGGATTGCCTGATTCGTCACCTCCGAGAGTTCGAAGACAATCTCACCCCTTCCATCATTTCAGCTGTGGAAAAACTGTCCCAGGAGTTCAAACAATTGAGAGACGATTTATCCGATCTATCCAGCTCTCCACGCGTACCAACCCATGTCTCAGCTATTAACAGAAGGCGCCCTACTGCTCGAGAAAGAAAATATAGGAGGTACACGCCACGGGCCACCCTATGGTTTTACCTGCGGGATCATGGAGAAGACATGAGAAAGTGGGATGGAAAACCTACTTCAGCTCTGGAGCAACGGGTGCGTGAACTGAAGAGGAGAACAATGGTCAAGGATGATCCTCCCAGGAAAGCTGCTGCTCCAGTCTCTGGCGAGCAGTTTCCCAGATGGAGCGAAAGAGCTGATTTTACTCCAGCTCCTGTGATAAGGAATACTAATCCCTTTCTACAAGACAGAAGTGGAGAATTTTGTGATCACTATTAGAGGGGCCCTGCCTCCAGCCAGGTGGAGGAGAGGGATAACCGGGTTTACTGGACTGTGTGGATCAGATGGCCTGGCACATCAGTCCCACAGAAGTATAAGGCTCTAGTAGATACCGGTGCACAGTGTACTCTGATGCCATCAAGGTATCAAGGGGTGAAACCCATTTCTATTTCTGGAGTGACAGGAGGATCCCAAGCGTTAACTATGCTGGAAGCTGAAATCAGCCTGACTGGGAGGAAGTGGCAAAAGCACCCCATTGTAACTGGTCCAGGGGCTCCATGCATCCTTGGCATAGACTATCTCAGGAGAGGGTATTTCAAAGACCCAAAAGGGTATAGATGGGCTTTTGGTATCGCTGCCTTGGAGACAGAGGAAATTAAGCAGCTGTCCACCTTACCCGGTCTCTCAGAGGATCCTTCTGTTGTGGGGTTGCTGAAGGTCGAAGAACAACAAGTGCCAATTGCGACCACAACAGTGCACCGGCGGCAATATCGCACCAACCGAGACTCCTTGATTCCCATCCATAAGCTGATCCGCAGACTGGAGAGCCAAGGAGTGATCAGCAGGACCCGCTCACCCTTTAATAGCCCCATATGGCCAGTGCAAAAGTCTAATGGAGAGTGGAGATTAACAGTAGACTATCGTGGCCTGAACGAAGTCACACCACCATTGAGTGCTGCCGTACCGGACATGTTAGAACTTCAGTATGAACTGGAGTCAAAGGCAGCCAAGTGGTATGCCACAATTGACATTGCCAATGCATTTTTCTCAATCCCTTTGGCAGCAGAATGCAGGCCACAGTTTGCTTTCACTTGGAGAGGCGTCCAGTACACTTGGAACCGACTGCCCCAGGGGTGGAAACACAGCCCTACCATCTGCCATGGATTGATCCAGACTGCACTGGAACAGGGGCAAGCTCCAGAACACCTGCAATACATTGATGACATCATCGTGTGGGGTGATACAGCGGAAGAAGTTTTTGAGAAAGGGAGGAAGATAATCCAAATCCTGCTGAAGGCCGGTTTTGCCATAAAACGGAATAAGGTCAAGGGACCTGCACAGGAGATTCAATTTTTGGGAATAAAATGGCAAGATGGACGCCGCCAGATCCCCACAGACGTGATCAACAAGATAACAGCAATGTCTCCACCAACTAACAAGAAAGAAACACAAGCTTTCTTAGGTGTTGTGGGGTTCTGGAGAATGCACATCCCAAATTACAGTCTGATTGTAAGCCCTCTCTACCACGTGACCCGGAAGAAGAATGATTTCAAATGGGGCCCTGAGCAACAACAAGCCTTTGAACAAATTAAACGAGAAATAGTTCATGCAGTAGCCCTTGGACCAGTCCGGGCCGGGCCAGATGTGAAAAATGTGCTCTATACCGCAGCTGGGGAGAATGGTCCTACCTGGAGCCTCTGGCAGAAAGCTCCAGGGGAGACTCGAGGTCGACCCCTTGGCTTTTGGAGTCGGGGATATAAAGGATCCGAGGCCAGCTACACTCCCACTGAAAAAGAGATACTGGCAGCCTATGAAGGGGTTCGAGCTGCCTCAGAAGTGATTGGAACTGAAGCGCAGCTCCTCCTGGCACCCCGGTTGCCTGTGCTGGGCTGGATGTTCAAAGGCAGGGTCTCCTCTACACATCATGCAACTGATGCTACATGGAGTAAGTGGGCCGCACTAATTACACAACGAGCTCGAATAGGAAATCCCAGTCGTCCAGGAATTCTAGAAGTCATCATGGACTGGCCAGAGGGCAAAGATTTTGGGATGTCACCAGAAGAGGAGGTGACGCGTGCTGAAGAGGCCTCACCATATAATGAACTGTCAGAGAGTGAAAAGCAATATGCCTTGTTTACTGATGGGTCCTGCCATATTGTGGGAAAGCATCGGAGATGGAAGGCAGCTGTGTGGAGTCCCCTGCGACAAGTTGCAGAAACTGCTGAGGGAGAGGGTGAATCGAGTCAATTTGCAGAGGTGAAAGCCATCCAGCTGGCCTTGGACATTGCTGAACGAGAAAAATGGCCAGTACTTTATCTCTATACTGACTCATGGATGGTGGCAAATGCCCTGTGGGGGTGGTTGCAGCAATGGAAGCAGAGCAACTGGCAATGCAGAAGTAAACCCATCTGGGCTGCTGCATTGTGGCAAGATATCGCTGCTCGGGTGCAGAACCTGGTGGTGAAGGTACGCCACGTAGATGCTCATGTACCCAAGAGTCGGGCCACTGAGGAACACCAGAATAACCAGCAAGTGGATAAAGCTGCTAAGATTAAAGTGGCTCAGATGGACTTGGATTGGCAACATAAGGGTGAATTATTTTTAGCCCAGTGGGCCCATGACACCTCAGGCCGTCAAGGCAGAGATGCAACATATAGATGGGTTCGTGATCGAGGGGTGGACTTAACGATGGACACTATTGCCCAGGTTATTCACGAATGTGAAACATGTGCTGCAATTAAGCAAGCCAAGCGGTTAAAGCCTCTCTGGTACGGAGGACGATGGCTGAAGTACAAATATGGGGAGGCCTGGCAGATTGACTATATCACACTCCCACCAACCCGCCAGGGCAAGCGCTATGTGCTTACCATGGTGGAAGCAACCACCGGCTGGCTGGAAACATACGCTGTGTCCCATGCCACTGCCCGGAACACTATCCTGGGCCTTGAGAAACAAGTCTTGTGGCGACACGGCACCCCAGAGAGAATTGAGTCAGACAATGGGACTCATTTCCGGAACAACCTCATAGACACTTGGGCCAAAGAGCATGGCATTGAGTGGGTATACCACATCCCCTACCATGCACCAGCCTCTGGGAAAATCGAACGGTACAATGGGCTGTTAAAAACTACACTGAGAGCAATGGGTGGTGGGACTTTCAAACACTGGGATACACATTTACCAAAAGCCACCTGGTTGGTCAACAGTAGGGGATCTGCCAACAGGGCTGGCCCAGCCCAATCAGAACTTTTACGTACTGTAGAGGGGGATAAAGTTCCTGTGGTGCACATAAAGAATTTGTTGGGGAAGACAGTCTGGGTTATTCCTGCTTCAGGTAAAGGCAAACCCACTCGTGGGGTTGCTTTTGCTCAGGGACCTGGATATGCTTGGTGGGTAATGCGGGAAGATGGGGAAGTCCGATGTGTACCTCAAGGGGATTTGATTTTGGGGGAAAACAGCCAATGAACTCAATTGTACGCTGTTGCCTGCTCTATAACACTTTTATAGCCCACCAGCTAGATATCTTCAGGTCACCAGCCATTGACCCTGACTTCCCTCCGATCATCACCTCAACAAAGAATGAATTTTGAGGAAACCAGACGAGCTCAGCAGTGACCAGATGAGTTTGGCGGTATCATCAGCAGGCAACAACCCAACACTATGTACCGTCTCCTGCCCTGAAAGACTATTACAAGAGATGGAGCCTGACATCATGGACTGGATGAGTTCAGCAATTTTACAGGGATTGGTCCATGGACTAGGGAACGATATCTTTCTCTGTGTGTGGGTGTGGGTGTATATATATGTGTATATACGGGACAGGGGTGATGGTGTGCTGAGAGATGTGGGATCTGAGCATGACGTGAATGGTATGGAATAAGGGGTGGATACTGTCCTGGGTTCAGCTATAGCAATCATTTTTCTCCTGCTTAGTAGCTGGTGCAGTGCTGTGTTTTTTAACTTTCAGCCTGGGAACAACGCTGATAACACCGATGTTTTTAGTTGTTGCTAAGTAATGTTTATTCCAACCAAGGACTTTCTCAGTCTCATGCTTTGCCAGGGAGGAGGGGAAGCCGGGAGGAAGCAGAGACAGGACACCTGACCCAAACTAGCCAAAGGGGTATTCCATACCACAGCACGTCATGCCCAGTATATAAACCGGGGGGAGTTACCCGGAAGGCCCAGATCACTGCTCGGGTCGGGCTGGGTATCGGTCGGCGGGTGGTGAGCAATTGTATCCTCTCCCCTTGTTATTTCACTAATCGTTATTATCATTGGTGGTAGCAGTAGTGGTTTTGTGTTATACCTTAGTTGCGGGACTGCTCTTATCTCAACCCGTGGGAGTTACATTCTTCCCATTCTCCTCCCCATCCCTCCGGTAGCGGGGGGAGGAAGGGGGGGGGGGGGGGGGGTGAGCGAGCGGCTGTGTGGTTCTGAGTTACCGGCTGGGCTCAAACCACGACACCCTTAAACTAATGAAAAAAAACTTACATTTTTGCATGTCCTTCATTATCCTTCTAAAGTCTTCAAATGACAGCTGATCTGAAATAATTAGCCATGTTCACAGAACACATCTTCAGAATTTCAGATCAATCATAAACAGGAAAACTGTGGTTCCTGTTTACATTAAGGATTAAAAGGAACAGCATTTGGACAGACTTTTAGAAGGGGATTTAGAGTCTTTCTTTCTCTTTGAGCTTTCTATGTATATGAGCTATAGATGGAATTGTTTTAAGCACAGCATGGTAGAGAAAACAATGCCTACATGACTAATAATTTTTTTTTTTGTGATTTAACTTTTTTACTATTAGATATGGACTGTAACAAGGCTGTACAGTTGTCCTTTTTTTTTAATAATTGCACTTATATTATGGACATCATAAATTTATCCTTAATATTTAATGAGTTACCAGTTTATTACTTTTAAAGTAAGATTTAATTTGCTTTTAAAATAAGAACTTTCCTCTCCTTCTTTTTTGTGGACATACAAGGTCCATTATCAGCTTGCTGTGCATATTAAAAGTGAGTTGTCTGCTCTTCACTTCTCCAGGAAATCTTGAAGAAAAGGCAGATGTTGATAAGAACATTATTTTACTTGGTTAGAAATTAACAACTTTAATGAAAATAACTCAAGCCAATGTCCTACAGTTATTGCTTCAATTTAAGTGGCCCCTCTCTGTTGAGATATAGAGATCTCACCACTAAATCCATCTTCTGCTGGTACGGAGAGACCTATACTCTACAGAATTTCTGTTTTTAGTAATGATTATATTGTTCACTATTTATTTGAATTTCCATTGTTATTTTTTACCTGATTAAGTTGACTAGATATCTTCTCTCAGGATGCCAGCTCAATATTGCAGAACAGACTTTCACAATTCTCTTTATTTTATTTTTTTTTTGAGGCATCAATAGTTGAATTAACTTCCAACACATTAATGTTTCCATCCATAAGAAATTGTATAACCCTATCATCTGGCAGAGGATAGTACTTCTTCCATAATGGCTGAAGCTAATCTCACCAGCACCAATCTCCATTGCCTGTACAATTTTTGTCTTTCTCTTGGAAAACTTTTGTTTTATTTTCCTCTTCTGTTTAGTCTGCGCAGAAGTACTGTCTTGGTCGCATGCCTTAGATTGAATAACTTACCTTGCACATGGAGAGAGAGGTTGCTTGTTCTTCAACATTGCTGGGTTTTTTGCTGATCACCATCCATGCTAAAGCATTCTTTAAGTGTTTTATTTGTTGTTTTGGTTTGGTTTTCTGTCCTTTAGATTTTATTTTTTTGAGGGTTTATTCTTCTTTTCTTTTGCGCATACTGAATTACTGGTCTCATTTTTTTTCCCAAGCACTGGACTTTCTTCTCTGCTTAGTGTCCATAACTTCATCTAGATGGATTCCTTTTTTTTTTTTTTTAATAACTTTTCAATATAATTGAAGTAAGTTAAAAAAATAGTTCTTCAGGTTGTCTCAATTACTACCTGTCATAGATATATTCTAAAGACAGTAAAGCGGCTTATATCTTCTGTGGCCTCCAAAGAGACTTCTATAAATCTGACCTGTGTCCTTGCCTTGAGTGCTTGAAAAGTATTTACCTTAAGGCCTTGTTCCTACTGTGTCATCTTTCATCCATAGCCAGTGAAAGAGGGGAAAAAAAATTCTCTAAAGGAAAGACTATTGTGCTGAGTTTTTTTCCTGTACGTGCACAGACAACAGCACAGAGGAGCTATTTCATTCAGGATAGACTGGGGCCAAAGAATCAATCTACAGAACTCTCATGAGGCCTGCAAAGAATTTTGAAGGGTTATAAGGTAGGACTTTTAAGAGGGCTTGTGCCTCACAGGAAACATTTCAACCAGCATCCAAAGCACATCAACTTTAAGTACCTTTTAAAAAGTCAGTGAAGTTTGGGATATAGGAAACCTCCTTTGAACCTCTGCTGTTAGACTGGCATGAGGCAGTTCTTTGACATGGCATAGCCATAAAATTTAAGGTGTTACTACAGAGACAAAGAAGAAACTCAAGACTCAGTTATCCTCAGTTTGCTGGTAAAGGTATTGGAAGATTTTCAGAAATGTCTCCTTTTCAGGGTTTAGCATTAAAGATTCTTTTCTGGGGGGGGGGGGTGAAAATGAAAAGGAAAAAAAAAAAAAGGAAACATTTCTAGTTTTGGAAAAGATGTTTGTATGTTGGGACCGTGTAGATCATGCTTTTTGACTCAGCTTTTTTATGATGTTGTGACATTGCCTTGTCACAGAAATGTTAATACTTTTGATTTTAAATTACACAGTATGGACACAGCAGTGTTTCACAGCACTAACGAGTTTAGTATAATGCTTCTTGAAACTAGATAGTAGCAAGCATTGTAACACATCTTTTCTACAGCCATCCTACACTGACACATTTTGTGAGCTCTGTGACATATGGCAGACTGCTTAGTGCAGATTGAATTCTTCTACAGATCTGAGCGCTTTATAGTCTGAGGGAAGATTTGGTGCATAGCTGTCCCTATAAAGCATCTAGCTATCAAGATGATGTATTACCTCTAAAAGAATTTTTTCCACAGTGGTCAAATTAATACAAAAGTTGTTAAAATTGGAAAACTTCAAAACTCTTTTTGCTCAACACTGGGTTTTTTTTTTATGCCTCTTGAAAGCTTCATAATTGTATCAATATTCAGTAGCTTAGGACAAGCAATGGATTATCACTGGTTCAGAAAACCATGCTGGGTGTGAACCATGAACTACTGCTGGTAGACTGTAGTTATTGGCAGACTTGACAGTAGTTGTTGGTTCATAAAGTAGTTGTTAGAACCATGAACCATAGAACATCAGTTTGTGAAAATTTTAAGTAAACCTGAAAATCATGCATGTTGGCAGTGCTTCTGCTGCTTGGTGATTTCATGAAAGTGAAAGCTGCCTCATTCAAATATGTTCTCAAAAACTTACTCAAGGGGTAATGCATGCTTTCTAGTCTTAAAACTGATGTTGAAAGAAAATGTCTTATGCCATAAACAGGGCTTTTAGAGAGGAGTGTGTGTGGGGATTCTGTCCATATCAGAGATTCTATAATCAAAATCCTTTTCCCTATGTTTGTCTTAAAAGAAAAATGAATGGCATAATCAAAAAATATAATTGGGAAGTTAGGGGGAGATTGATCAGGCTAAGACTGATTGGCTGAAGCTGACCTTCTAGAAATTAGTTATCATTAGGCCAAATAAAACCCCACATTTAAACTATCTATCTTGAAATAAACAGGGTCACATCTAGTTTCAGGAATAAATGAATCTGTATATTTGTTGACACAGCACACCATTCCTTCCTGGCATGATGCATACAAGGGGAAATTAGACAATAAATAATATTTGACTTTTATCTGATTTGCACAAAAAGCATAAAATTGTACTTTAGCTTCCTTCGCCTATCATATCTGATTTCATCCCAAACTTTCAGCATACATTTAGTTCCCTCTACACACTGTTTAAGAAAACTGAATTAGTAAAGAATTCAGGGACTAGTTGATGAGTTTAAATAAATTATATATATTCATGTCAGAACAGAAATTAAAAACTTCCAGTTAATGTACAGCTAGAAAAATGTGCATGTCATCAAATAACAAGTGTAAGTGGATTGAGTAAATGTCAAGATGGGTTTAAAGAAATTGAAAAACAAACTACCATCAGAGGCAATTGTGTGTGGGAGGTATACTGCATCTGATATGGAATGGAAAAAAAAAATAATAAAAAATTAAGAAGCATAAATAGGGTGATGAGATACATTTATGTAGTAAATATTAGAAAGTACATCACAGCTCAAATAAATATTATCCCTCCCACTTACAAGAGGTTCAGAATATTGCTAAAAAAAGGACCACTGTCTTAATAATATGAAAAAGTAAGTAATTGCTCCTATGGCTACACTTTATCTTGAATTTTTTTTTCCCCCCATTCATTTGAAGTTCTCAAAGGAATGTGAAGGAATAGATCCTGAAAGTAGTGCTAGAAGATGTGTCTTTGGTGAAGTAGAAAGAATATGAAGGAAAAACTGCAAGACAAGTTGATTAATAAATTACAATCAATTAAAATTAGTCAGAACTAGCATATCAGGTTGAGTTTGTCCACTGCTCGTGGGTATTACACAGTGGTGCAAATACAATCCCAAGTCTAAAGCCCGTGGCTCATACCTGCAGCCCATCCTGACAAAGGCAAAATTTCAATGAAAGAGTTTTTTGTATCCTTCAGACAACTCCTGATCAGGGAAGCATGGCAACTACCTTATGTTTTAGAAATAGATGGAGTTATAGGTATAATATTTCTTTCTTAGGAGCTTACAGTAAAAAAATCAAAAATGCAAAAGTTTGGTCTAGTCAGACACATACAGGACTCCTTAGTTTGAGGAGAATACTTACTCCACCTTTACTCTCCTTCTCATTATACCAAAACCCCTGATTTCATTACAAAAACAATCTACCTTATGGAGAAGATGGGCAAAGTGATATATTTTGTCACTTATAGTGTTTATAGTACTGGTTTTAGTCTGGATTATTCTGAATTCTTCATTATCAGATGTCTCAACACCTAGAAATTCGGAGGTTCAGAATTGCTGTTACTGGATAAGTTTCATCTCATGGCATTATCTACAGGCACTCCACTTGTATCGGCATGGCCTGGATAAATATTTTGAAAGATGATAAAATGAATTGAAGCATTTTGTGAGAGCTGTGATTTTGTCGTGAGGTGACCCGAGCAAAACCAAGAAATGACGGAAAAGATTGCTTCTACCTGAAAGTCATACTTATAGTTAAAGTGAAAATAAGAATGTGTACTTGAAAAAAATCCAAGATATCTCACTCCAGCTGTGTAGGATAGCTTAGGTCAACAGTGTTGTATAGGTGTCTACTTGCCAGAGGAACAGTCAGCAGTTAGAAGACATAAAAACGGATCTGTGAGGTTAAATGACAGAGATATGTTTCTAGTACAGTGAAAAAAGTGGTGGGTTGTAAAATTTTGGTTTGTAACCCTTCGTATGATGTAGGCCAAACATTATGTCTACATAGGCTGCTCTGTTCCATACGCTGTTTATAGACAAAATGAACGCATGTGATGGGTAGATTGTATGTCTGCCCTACTAGAAAAGAACAGAAAATATTTTGTTCTGAACCTTAATAATATACTCCTAAGTCATCAGAATTTGTTTTTATGAATATTGCAGTAGGAGAGGACAGGAAAGATCATCATCAGCCTTTCATTGAGAAGAATTTGCTAATTTCTTGGGGACATTTAATCAATACAGTATTTTTTATTTTCATTTTATTTTTAATAGAATAATTTCTAAGAGTCAATGTTAATTCCACCAGATCTTTGTTGGCAGTTGTGAGGGGGATTGTTATATAAATGTACTCTGCTGGATTCCTGCCCATCTCTATTCCCATTCTTTCCAAAAGACTTTGTCACAGTGAATGTTATTGCAGTTACTGTTTCAAAATGCCTGGAATTTATAGTAACCTGACTAGTAAGAGAAATCATGAACATCGGCTGTGTCCTAGTCTTGAGTGACTTGTAATAATAAAGTCTCTGTAAACAGGAATATGTAAAGTTGGACAAACCATTAATTTCCTTCACCATTCATACACGTTTTGAACATTTCTGGCTCAGTAAGCTATTAGAGTTTTTGACACATAACTGCAGAAGACTTTTTCTTCGCTGTGTGTAATTTGCTGCCCTCTATACAAAATACAGGCAGCATTTTCATGAATGGCTGTACTTTTTCCCTTGTGTTTCTCCAGCACATAAAGTAATGGCACATTAATATACATCACAGACAACTATCACTTAGTTATATCTGTTGTCTCCATCTCACCAATCTTAAGCACACTAATAAACTATTTTCTCTCCTAGTGCATGGAATCTTACTTAATGAAACATGGGGAAGTTGTGGAAGGACGCAGGATTTGGGAGAGTCAAGGTTTTGGATTATGTGATGAAAAACTGCCAAAGCACAAAAACTTCAAGGCAAGTCAGTGCACCTGTGTATAGGTGTTGTGAGAATGGGACACTGGGTTGAAACCAGAGAGAGAATGAATTCAGCTGGGTGGTTTTTGGATAGAAGATACTGTGGAAGGCATAGCTCTGACAGCACTGCCTGTCAAGCTCAAAGAAAGGTTTTTTTCATGGTCAGGTCTATCATTGTTTGAACTTCCTTAGAGCTTGGACATCAGATTCACCCACAAGGCACACTAAAAAGCATGCTTAACAAGTATGAGCAAAGTCAGCCTTTCAAGAGGAAAGGCCTCAGAAAAGTTCTGTAAAGCTTTTGCTTTATTGTAATAAGGCATCAGCAAAAGATTGAAAGAAATTGAGCATGAGCATGAAAATAATGGACATTTATCATCCCGTGGATCATTGTCCCAAAGGGAATGATAGAGACTCAGCCACGCGGGAAATTCTAAGTCAGCATGAACAAAATACTTGAAAAGCTATTAGTTGAAGCTTAGTTGAAGCAACTGTACAATGAATGAATTAAAAGAGTATACAATAATGAGTTTCTTAACCCATTTAATTAAAATAATTTTGATAAAGGAAGGAGACGAGAGGAGTGCTGGGATGGTGAAGTAGGAGGAAGTGATGAGGGAAGAGAAAAGTTTGAGTTAAAGCAATTTAAATCCATATATACAGGAGAAATTTACATAACTAGGAAGCAGAAAGGTTTCTATAATCTATAAAATGAGAAAGAAAGGTAACATAAGAAAAAAGATGGAAGAAATAGGAGTAGGAAATGAAACTCTATGCGCAAGAGGATTTCAGATTAGCAGTTAAAGTATGGCAGAACAGAAGGAAGAAATAAAGACTACATGTAGAAAAACGTGAGAAAACAGCAATTACAAAAACATTAAAGAAGTTCACAAAAAATAATCAGCTGTTGAAAACAAGCCACTTGCACAAATACAGAGAGAAAATTGAAGTTTTGTATTTTGTTGTCACTGGATACAGTAAAGAAATTATTTCATTCAAATAAGACACAGCAACATAAATTGAGAAGTGATATGTAATACTCTCTGATCTTTACATGTTGAGATAGTCTTGGAAGACACTTTATTACATCTTAACAAGAACTAGTAAACTAAATTGGGTTTTCAGTACCACCAAATTAAAAGTTTATTTTTAGTGTTTATATTTAGTATTATATCTCCTAGCTGGGTTAGGAGACTGTAATTCAATTCTTTTGCTAATAAATGGGGCTCTGAAAATTAGCCCCTGTTTGAGCCTATTCTACTTTCCATAGAGTTTGATTATTACCACAATTACTTTTCAGTCAATCAATCTTTGTATTTGATCTTTATATAATCACATCTTTATTTCCAACATTTCTGAAGTCACAGGACTGTGAGCTACCCTTAGCAATTTAGTTTTTTTATTGTGTTCTTCTCCCACCCGCTGTGAAGGGAAATGATAGATGCATGCATTTTCCAGCACCTGTAAGATAAGGATATTCTGAGGAATACTAAATCTGTAGCTCATTAGCTACAGGCTATATTCAGGAAAAACAGCAAATATGTATTATCATTTCTGGATATATCAGTGCTTAAGTAGACCTTGGAATAACAAAGTAATCAGGAATGCCTTACAGACTTCTTAAATTTAAAATAAAACAAATTATCAGTTTATCACAGATGTGGAATGAAGGAAAGTTACAAAAGTCTATTCTCAACTGTCCTCATTCATTTTTCCTCGTGAGAAGTTTAAAGAAGCTGTGTAATGATTAGCTAGGGGTTGTTAAATGTTGGATTTCTGAATGTCTGTTGGATTCATAGGCATGCTTCTTTATCATGCTTTTCTGCAGGTTGGTGTTGCATCATCCTTAGGAAATTAAATAGCTGAATAAATGGAGCTTGTCTGTAGCAGTGCAACATTCAATGAGTTTAGTCTTATCAGCCTTGGACTCTAGTTTTGACTGGACTTTTGCATAAGAGACATTTCATAGAAATGTATGGATTTCAAGACATCTGCTTTGAACTAGATCTAGTGTATCCATACCATGTCTGGCAGATATTTAGTAAGTATATTCCTGGACTCTAAAGGCAGATGTATCAGAACACACCTAAGCAGTACCTCTTCCTCGTACATAAATGGAAGTTGAAAATGGCAAAGCAAGCTATCTACAGTTTCTGTGTGCAGTGGAAAAGATCTGGTTTTCAGCCCCCTTAACTTTTTTTCTCTACTTCTTTCTCCTAAGAGACTTTAAAAAGAAAATAGATAATAAACAGGAAAAGAAAAAGAATTAAAAGTCAAAACAAAACAAAAAAAAATTCATAGTATTATATGTATGTGATGGAAATAGAATGGTCCCAGGGAACAATCAACAGTAATTTATACTTGGCTTATTAAGTAAACAGACAACTCTTCCAAATTACAGTATTTGTGAATGTCAGAAAAGGCTATGAAGACTATTAGAAAAACATTTTATATTTACTCAGTAACGACATGAGGTTTATTATACGCCAGCTAGAAAGAATATAAATTATCCTAATACTCGAAATTTTTTGAATACTTAAGTTTTGTCACCTTGAAACTGCTGCAATAATTGTATAGCATTGAATATGTTGTTTTGTTAAAAATGGAATATCATCATATGAACAGAATAAGAAATGTTTGACATCGAAATAGTCCATGAAATTCTGCCCAACTTTCCTTACTTTTGTGGCATTTTAAATACTTAAAAATGAGTAGGCATGTTTTTATGCATGTCTACATGAATACAGCATTTGAGTTTTTGCTAAGACCAAGTTGTTTTCAAGTTAGAGGATGATTTTCAGTCTTTTTGTTTGACCCACACTTTCAAAGCAATAGGAGCTAGATAAAAATATTAAGGCACATCTCTTTTCTTATGGCCTAAATGAATTCCACTAATTTGATCCTGAGAAAGGCAGTATCTTGTTCTTGTTGGTCTAAGACTTCACCTTCATTGTTCCATTTCACCACAGGAACTAAGAAAAGCTGTAGCTTTTAAGTAACTAGGACCAAGCCTCTTGAAAGCTTTATCTATCAATGAATTCTCGAGTTGTACTTCCTTGAGAATTTTGAGTCAGAATTGAAGTTCATTGAGGCATCTTGGTCATTTATTTATAGAACTCTGGCTTTTTTCAGGAAAAATAGAAATTATCAAATTACACACCAACTACACCAGGTTTTCTCATGTATTTTGCACATAGGTATATTCACTCAGGATTTGTAATGGTGATAATGCAGTTGACAGAATAATAAAGATGTCGCAATTTGGTCAGTATCTCCAGCTTCATCTCAGTACTAAACATCCTGAGCAACAGTTCACAGGATGGCCTTAAAAGGGAGAAACTCCTGGCTGGCTATGTCTGACAACAATCCAGAAAAGCACTCTCACACTTCAGCCTTCTGGTTTAGATCAACCACATCTGACTGTAGTATTTTCTCTGTGGAACGGCTCAATGGTCTGGGTTCTATTGGTTATGGTCAGGAGCAGGCTGCCACTTTCACAGTGCACAGCTAGGGTGTTGTGGCTGTGAGGTGGGAGGCCTTTGGAAGGTCATATTCAACTGTGGCTTCCGCATGGGAAGAATTGACTGGTCTGGAGTAATTCTGCACATTCCTATAGGCCAGCTTGCCCTGCATTGTTCAGGTTTTCTCATAGAAATAGTGCTTTCTTTCAAAGAACATTCAAAATCTTCCTTGTTTTGGGTAATGTAGCTGTAGTAGGTCTGTAGGACATGTGAGAATAGAGATGGGCTTTGATTCTTGGTGCCAAAGGAGAAGACAGCTTTACAGTAAAGGATTTTCAATATTAAATTCTCTCTCTCTCATTTCTAAGGTGTCCTCCTCTTCTTTGCTCTCCTCCTGAACAGCCAGCTAGCCTGGTAATGTCTCCAGGCTAGTGGTGGCAGCAGCACCAGAGTTGTGTAGGCCTGCAGCTCAGCTGAGACCTTGGCTGGGTGCACGCTGTGATCCATGTGTGTTTTGCCTCCTCAGTGAGCAGGTTGTCAGTGGTTGATCTGGCAACCAAACAGGCAAGCAGGTGGCACAAGAGAAAGAGGATAATTTTAACGATCATCTTCCTATGCCTACTTTCAACTTTTTCTCTTGAACTTCAGCTAGTATACTGAAATGAAGTTGACAAAATCCTCAGCTCTGTCATAAGGGCAATAGCCCTTAGAGCATCCAGCAGCAGAACGTAAAGACCTTAGGTAACTTTGCTGCCTTGATAGCTTCATGAAGAAAAGATTTTGTAAAGATGTGATTCTATAACTGCCTATGGTCTAATTTAGGTATGTACGTACATTGACAATCTACTCCCCACAACCTACCGAATTTTGAAAAAAAAAAGGCTTTGAAAAAAGCCCTTCAGTTTGGACCAGAGAAATTTGAAGTCACATTAATAGGATTTAAGTGTCTGAGACTAGGTCTGTTGGTTGTGCAAAATGAATGTGAACTCATTTCTTTATCCATACGTGTGTTTCCCTGTACACAGAATTTTCACAGGAAATAGTGCTTTACAGTACTTTAAACAACATTCAATAGATTTTAGTTATTGTTTTGGACATCTTACAGTCTTAAAATATCATGTAAATGAAAAAAGCTAGATAGCTACGGATTATTTTTTCAGTTTGCCTCCTTTAGAAATAACAAATCAAGACTAAAAGGAAAATAAAAAACATGACAGGCAGTCTGTAAGAAGGAAGATAAAATGGTTGATAAAACCCCAGCAAATGTCATTAGCTAAATCCAGGTTCCAATTTCAAAATAAATACTCACTCAAGTGTTAGATGAAATTAAACTAATTATGATACTGGTATTTTTAGAAGCTCATTTTGTTCAGCTGAGAAATCAGCCTTAGACTGCATCTTCTCCCTATTTTCCACTTTTTTAATTCCTCCAGACTAATTTACTGGATTAATTTCAGGGCTGCTAATCTCTTATGTGGAAGTCACAGAATTACACCCATCCCATGTGGTAGGTCCCCTCATACTGAAGCTTTTGAGAAAGGCAAAGCACATGCCATATCTGCTCTGGGGGGCCCATGCTGCTGACAGCTCTCCTGCTGATCCCTAACCCTGGGATTTCTCCTCATTGATGCATGAAAAGCCTTGGTGCCAAAGTGCCAGAAAGCATCTATGCTGGAAGTTATGATGCAGCAAGTAGTTGATGCCACCAGCACAGACCCATTAATACCAGATTGCTTGATCCATCTCTCTTGACTGGCTGGATGTTCCTTTGCCTGGCCTGCCGGCCCTGCCTTCCCTCTCCCCCCCATCCTCCTGATCACAAAAGCAAGGTATCTCTAATGTTGTGATCAGAATGACAGATTTGGTTTATTGTCCTCTTCCAGATGTTGTGATCAAGCACAGGGCTGCCCAGCAAATATTCAACCTGATGTAGTTGAAGATGTCCTGCTCATTGCAGGGGTGTTGGACTTGATGATGTTTAAAGTTTCCTTCTAACACAAACTATGCTATGATTCTATAACCTGACATCTTCTGCCTACCTTATGGTCTGTTTTCCCATTTTTCAACCCTCCTTTTCAAAGCATTTGTGTCTCCCTGTCTCTTCCCCAGTCTAATCCCAAATAAACTACCCAACACAATTTCTTTTTCTCCATTGTTCCCAGTTTTCCAACATCCATACCCAAATTTAGAATTTCCATTACCTTTATCTAGGTAATCTCAGCCTCATATGGCAATCTCTCAACCAAGTATCTGTGGATTTCTCACATACCTCACTGTTAATCATGTGTAAAATCCAGCCTTCCATAATAGTGTCATCTACAGCTTTTGTCTGCTTCTCGCACTGTTATCTATCATGTTCAGAAGCTTCTTGGATCACATTCAATACAATTTAATAGTCTGTTCTCCTAGGTAAACCTCAGGCCAGGGCCTAGTTAATGGTGCAGTTATTTACCTGCAACCCTAACCTGGTGCTTAACCACTTTTAGAGTATCTTGAGGTCTCAGATAAATTATATTTCACAAGAGAATACACCTTTCCTTAAGAAATCATGAAGACTGTCATCTGAATAAATGGCAATTATTGGTATAAATCTATAAATATTTTGAAAAGAGTAAACTTCTCCATTAACAATACCCTGGTATTCAATTTTCATTGATGAAAAGACAAAAAGGAGTATTAAACCCATGCTGCATGTGACATAAATAGCTCATAAGCAAATGCACAACTGTGCATTCTTTTCTGAATCTCATATTACTTTGCTGAAAGTTCAGTTATGACTTTTGCTAAAGTATTCTGTGTGCTTAACCAAGTGTGGCTTCAACAAAAAAAGGAATCAAATCAAATTGGGCATTTTGTCTACAAAATCAGTTCATACATTGCATCATATGGTTGTTAAATTTTATTGCAAAAAAACTGTGCTTATATGACATGAAGTTTGACTTAAGCCTGGAAATCAAAAGTTTGCCCATAGTATGGAAATTTAAAAGTTAGGAGTGACACATATAATACACTGGAAGTTAATCTATATTCCAGGCAGTGCGTGACCATTTGGGATGCCAAAACTGGAGACATGTTCAGCACTCCTGCTGTTCACAGAATCAGTCTGTGAAACAGTCGTTTACCAGTTATGCACCTATAACCTCAAAGGGAAGATTCTGACAATGTTGGATGAAGCAGATGAAGGAAATTGTTTCCTTCTTGAAGATGAATAGGCTTTGTTTCTGTGTACCAGACTAGTTTAGCTTTATGTGCTCTGTGGACTGGGGGTAAGGGGTGTTAGAATGATGCACATTAACTCCTAAGTCTCCAGTCATTCAGTACCCAGACATAGCTTCAAAATGTTCCCCTGAGGATGTAATTCAATGCATGCACACAATGAGTTAGCTCCTTCTGGGATCTTCATCCTCAAACATGATTCAGCTTTTATCTGCCAACCATCATGCCCCTCTCTCTCTGACTCACCTTACAAAACTGGACCTTTCCAAGAACAGCACTGTTCATGCTAAGTTCTCTAAATGGCACAAGGAAAGTATCGGGGACCAGAGGACCTGGTCCTTATTTATTCTATTCATTTTTTTCTTCTAATTTCTAGTACTGAGTAGGACTGCATAAAGCTGAAATGTAAAGTTTCTAAATGCTAGACTAAAACTATTTTCACTTTCTTCAAACTCCTCAGGCAATATTAGGAGTTCCCAGGAATTCATCTAGTTCATACTTTTATGCCATACAAACAATTAATCCTAAAGGTCTGTCTAGAGAAGTTGTATATTCAGCAAATTAATGGTATAATGTAAATGGTACTAGGTTGCACATCATTTGGGAAGAGTCAGTATCCATTAGGGAGTATCAAGAGCAAATACCAACTGGATATTAATGATTTTTATACTACTACAAAATTATCTTTTAAATGCAGTTTTGACTTTAACAGCTGCAAAATGTTGGGTATCAAGTGGAATAGCAAGATATCACTAAATGAAGGTCACAGAATACACAAGAGTCAAAAGAAGTTTTGGGTCTTTTTCTTCCAAGTTTGTACATTTTCATTGTCTACAAATTATTTAGTAACAATTACCTCACCAACATGTTTGACTATAGTTATAATCAGTTAGTATTTTCACAGCTTTTACTAAGTTGTACACAGTATCAAACTGAATATGTAGCCAGAGTTCAAAAAATTGTTTGTGCCCTGAAATATATGGCTTTTTGTGTGGAAATTCTTGGGACATGTGCGATGGAGTTATCAGGTTTGTCCGTTCCATCATAGTTGCACAACAAGTGATGTAATAGGAAGAAAAGTGTTGACCTTTTATTAGTATGCAAAAAGAATATTGCTGTTATGATCAAAAGATCTTTATGTTAAGGGGGGCATAACTGCAGAATATGCAAATGAGAAATAAAGAACAAACTCAAGGTACATGGAGAAGTTAGAGAAAAAGCGGTTGAGCTAAACAAAGAGCAACAGAATTGGAAGTGGCAAAATCAATATTTTATTTTAAGCAGTGAACAGAGACCAAGCTTCTGGTGCAATTCAGTGACTAACAGCACTCTCTATCGTGCATGAAGAGCCAAGTTTAGGGTGAAATGGTTTATTTATCTTAGAGAAGAAAAAATCTTCAACTATACCCTGCTCTTGAAAATGCTCTTCAAATGTATGTTTATGTAAGTTCTAGATACCCCAGGAGTTATTTTCTCTTCAGTATGATCTCAGAATTAAAAATACATATAAATATATATCCATGAGAATTTTGAGGACTCTCTGTTGTGCAAACTACTTGAAATTAACTGAAAGGGAATCTTTTCATTATGGAAGGCTGCTTGTTTAGGGTGATATAATATTCCTCACATTTAATGAAACAAGGAACCCCATCTGCTCAAATTGATCCAAATTAAAAGATGAATTATGTAAGAACATAAATGTATCACTATGTGAAGTCCTTGGCAAGTAAAATACCTAAGAAAAAAAAACAAAAAAGGGTTTCCTCAACCCTTTTTCCTGTTATGGGTTAGGAGATGATATGGAGTAGGAAACTATTTGGAAATTATCACAGCTCAGCATACTGTCCGTACATTAGCATTTTTGCATGCCCACATGTGCAAGCTTTTATCTAATTTTAATGGGACCTTACATCTATATTTGCTCTTTTGTTGTTTAACATTCTGAAATTTTACAAACCACCGTAGTTTCAAAAGGTCATTGCACCCCATACCTGTAATTTACTGCAATAGACCTTCACTTGCACTTTGGAATATTCCTCAGATTCACACTGATGAGTTGATGGCTATAGTACACTGATGCTTATTTCAGCAAGAACTTCTTGCTAGGTTGAAGGGAAATAGAAGAAGTTTAAGATTTCCCCTGGTATTACTTTGATACAGCTTTGATTTGGTAAGCTCATCATACCACATTATGAAGGTGACGTCTATAAACCTCCAGCGCTTACTAACCATAAATTTCATCAGTTTTGTAGCTGGTCTCTGCGTGAGTCCATATTAGACTTTTGCTTTAGAGCTATATGTGATTCCAGATACTACTTTCTTCTACTCAGTCAGCAGAAAAAAATCTCTAATTATGCTGTGGGCACAGTCAACAGAGTCAGCAAAACAAAACTCGTCATGTATTACAAAAAATCCAGCAGTGAATGGCTCACACAAATTCTTCATGGAGTTACAGAAAATAGATTCTCTATTAGCAGAAAAAAGTTCTGACTTGCTGTCACCTTGATAAGTTCTTGAACTATTTTTGTTTTCTTTCTTTGGCACATTGACGTTGCTATTTCATACATTCTCGTTTATATTATTTCTTTGCAATATTTATATATATCAAAGTTTCTTGTTATAGACATTGAACAGAAATGCTGCTAACCTTCTGAAAATTCCTTAGCTCACACTGGATAAAGATGTTAGCTTTAGAAATACATGCTGATATGGTTGATTTGCACTGTGATAAAGTACAGTTCATGTTTTCCTGGTCTTTTTCTTTCTTTTTACTCCCTGTTCCACAGGGTGAAGAGGACAAAGGAGCAGGAGAACAACATCCGGTTTAACCATAGCCTGCTGTCCTCTACTTTTGCCTCTGACTTCCAAAAATTTCTGTAAACTTTGTGCAAGTAATTTGAAAAACCTCATGATATAAAGACAAACTTTGAACTATAAATCTTCACCATTTTCATGGACTCTTGAGCAACTTGTGAGTTTGGGATATTTTTCTGGTTTTAACTGCTTTTCTTCTGTTTCAGTGAATGGCCATTTATAGTTAATGTCTATTTTTCCTCTGCCTGTATTTCCAATTTACTTATTTCTCAATTCTTTGTGCTCAGACTTAAAAGAAAGATAACATAATCACCTTCCTCCAGTCTTCTCTGCCACACAAATTTATTAAAAAAAAGAAACCAAACCAAGCCTTTTGTTTAAGGGGTACTTCCTTTACAGTATCCAAAGGCAGATAGCTTGCTGATTGCACTGCACTTGCTCTCATTATATCTGCTGCCCTATTTTACAGTCTCAGATTCCAGAAGAGATGACAGCAGTCAGAGAACAGGAAAGAAAAACTAACAAAAATATAGTTAGATAGATTTGATTTATGTTAAAATTTTATATTAAATTGGATATTTGATTAATTGCATACTGTACAGGTAAAAAGAAGCCTTAGTATTAACACTGCTCAGAATGATATTAGATCTAAAAAGTCAGATATCTTTTGAAGATTAATATCACCACCACCCCCCCCAAAAAAAATCAATGCCAATGCGGGTTTCCCTGCAAAAAAAATGCAAAAAAAAAAAAAAAGGCTTTAAATATTAAAATCAATTTCAGTGTTAAAGTGGTTTAGAGTTAGTTTTGGAGTCGGTTTTGGTTTTTGTTTGTCCGTGGTTATTTTGTGGGTTTTTTTGTTCTATTGGGGTTTTTTTTGTTTGTTTTTGGTTTTGGTTTTGTTTTTTTCTGTAGCAGGTGGTATCCTATTTATTCTCTTGAACCTAACTATGTTCCGGGCTCACCTACTACTGTGCTATTTCTCTTTTCTGAACATAAATCAGAACATAGTACTTTTTCATGGAAGTTTATACATCCTTTTTTTGCAAATTCTTATGATGCTTTAAACTCCAGATTAGAATTTTTGTTCCTTAATCTCTAATTTTTTTCAGAATCCATTCCTATAATTTCTTTGAACTGTATAACAATTTTTTATTCACTCAGGCCCTCAGCATTAATGAAGAACATTAATACTATATGAAACTATAAATATTTCATAGAGATGTACTTGACCATATATGTCTGGTTGAAACCTTTGAGTTCACTACTGAAACAAAATCAAGCTAAAATATCTGATATCTGAAGACTGGAAAGTCTGATATAATTCAACAGATTTCAGCTATGTTGTTCCTGATCAACATAGATAATGAAAATAAGATGGAGTTCTGTCTGCATTCCCTTTCATATTTTTTCAAATATCCTCACATCAGTTTTCTCACCTTTCATTTTCAAAAGGTGACATGCCTTTGTAATATTTAAAACTGCTTTTCTATAGTTTCCTAACACTAAAATTTATTTTAAATTTGTAATATATGATTGAGCTCAAGTGAACAATACCACTCTAGACAATCAGCAGCCAGTGTTATGACACTACCATTGGTAGAGGCTTCTGAGAACTATAAATGTCAAACTTACTTACAAAGCAATCCACTTTAACTTCGAATGACAGGCTTTGTCAAAAATGTGAGTAAGTTTGTCAGTCTGCAATTTGTTAACACTGAAACAGATAACTTTTACAAAGAATAGCATACTTAAGACATCCATTAAAGATCATTAAGCTTGCACTGAAATAGGACATTAACATTCTGCCAGAGAACATGTACCAAGTGCTGTTTTGGAGTAGTAGATTATTGCTTTGCTTTCCTTTTCAATCACATAAACAATTTTTCCTTCAGAAATAATATTTCCTTTAAATAAAAAAATAGTCATGTTTCAATGAAAATGTTTTCAGGTAAAGCTGCTTGTCATTGTAAGCTCAGAGATGCAAAAGCAATCTATTCTCAGGGACCACAGGTTTTATTCTTTCACAGAGGAGTGCATTGTTTGTAAACTGTAGAAATTAATTAATTCAATTTACCTTTGAGTTCATGTCCTCTATTACTTACTTCCCACCAAATTAACTCCAGCTGATCTTGCGTCTCCTTTGGTGGTCCCATGAAGCAGGGAAGAGCACTTACTAAGGCTGCCCTCATTGTCTGGTCATCCATTTCAGACTCTATTATTAATGAATTATACTTCCTTTTCCTCAGTCCACTGATCTGAGTCCTATCACTATCTGCTAGCCTACACATAACTTGTAGGAACTTAATTATTTTTTCAACTTTTATCCATTATTTACATTTGGTTGAATGTGTCTCAAGGACTGAGAAGTTACCAGTGGGATCTGAGAGCCTAAATTGTCTCCGTATACCCCTTACATTGATAGTGTGCTTAGAATAGTGCAGCTCATGAAAATGCGACAAATCGTGCCATTACATGTATATTAAAATTCTATTAATTTGATTTTCTGGTTTATATTATCATTACTCCATTGTCTATTCATTTTACTTAACTGAGAATAAAATTTGGTACACTGCATTAACCTGTTTAAATTTCTTTGCTCAGACATACATGATTTTTAATGCACAAGATGCCTCCAGCAGGTAAGGGAAAAAAATTACGCTCCCTAAGACTTTTCCACCTAGCATTAAGCCTCCTTTCCTGGCAGAGACACCTTTTTTTGAATGAAAAGATGGCTAATCCTGGACTATTTTTTTACCATGGCTTACAATCTCTTCTGACCTGTTTTATGACATAATGACATTAGGAAATCTAACTCTCCTATTTTTATAAGACTTCTGCCTATCATCCATGATTTCTTTTTAATTGAGCTCCATGGGCTAGATAGAGTATAAGTTTAGGATTTCAAACTCTTTGTTCCATGATAGGACTCCCAGTAACATAGCTATTAGGTTTGAACAGATAGCTATGCAGATATCTTTCTGTCACAAGATATGTGTCTCTATCTATTTCTTTTTTCAACTGAACATATAGGGATTCTCCAGAAAGAAATCCTATTCCCTTTAGTGTCATATTTTCAGTTTTCTTTTTCTTACATTCAGCAGTCCTTATTCATGTCAGTTACTGTGCTGTGACCTTTTCTTTTTCTGTTCTTCATTCTGCCACTCCCAAGCCTCATTTCTCAAATATTTTGTTCTTTTTCTTTTTTCTACTTTATCTGCTAAAATAATCAGCAACTTAATACTTTATGGTTTCATAGACGTGTCTTTTGCGGCCTGTAAACTTGACCCTTCAATGAGATTATAGAGTGTAAAAAGGGGATTAAATTCCTCTTAGTCAGACTTTCTACAATGTTCCGCAGTCGTAATAACATCTCTTTATACTCAGTTCACATCTGGAAAGCTTGCTTTTATGGCTAGCCTTTTTAGAAATAACATAAATTTTGGAAAGCCAGCACAGAACTTGAGAGGGCAAATAGGATGTAATACATGATGTGAGCTGTATGCTTTTACATTTGGAACCCTTTACATCGAGGATTTTCTATACATCTTTTCATGATCTGAAAACATGAACCTTCATTCAGACACTTCCTCATAAATTTTCTGACTGGTTGCTTGTGGACACCTTATTCATTCAAAAGTTGCATTTAGTCTTCAGTGTTCTTCACCAGACAGTAGAGAATCACAATTTGCTATTTGATTTGCAAAACAATGATGAGGGAGTTACTTAATATAAAAAAATTAAAAAAGTAAATAAGTACCTTACATATAGTCTAAATTCTAATTAAATGCAGGAAAGCTATATATACCTATTAAAATGAATGCTGGTGTATACCAACATGAATATTCTGTAGTTTTTAGGAGTCATTCAGCTGTTGGTTTTCCAAATACATGGATTTGGAAAACCAGCTGTTATTTACTTAAAATAATAATCAATTACCTATTAATACTGCTCACAATAAGAAACAGAACTTCCCAACAAAGCCACTCCATCTGTGGTATGGAAGAAACATCAGCTGACATTCAACTTAATGAATCATTTTTTATCTATTTTTTTGCCTTGATCAAAAACTTCTTTACATAAAGTTGAAAGAAGCTATGACTATATCCTTTTCCCCATTTGTGTCCCCAGGAAACTACTCAGCTAGCATGGAGGAAATCGTGGAATGATTTCTTTTTCTGGAAGGTAACTGCTGAGTAAGAATATGACAGCTGCACTACCATAGCTTTTCACAGTTGTCAATTAAGAGGAAACAGATCATCAAAACTTGAATGCTTCATTTTATAATGATCTTCCATATTGTGTTATTTTGAAAAGGCAAGTGCCTCTTGACAAAGCTAAAAAAAGGAAGGGGGGCTGGAGGGAGAGAGAAGATTCGGGGTTGGCAGCTGACACTGTGTAAAAAGTTTTTTCTAAGAAAAACTGGAAATGGCCAGGTTTACTCTCAGTTTTCCAGTTTTTGATAATAATACAAACAATAATGAGCACAATAACAAGAACAGCACAGATTTGAAACAACTCTATGATGCTGCTTTCTGGAGAAATAATGGAATTTTTGTGAGTTTGTTTTTCCATAAAAGGTGTCTGGCAGATGTTCATAGACCTTATTAGGAGGAAAATAAGGCATTGCCTGCTTTTGCTGTTAAAGACAGTTAGTTTCTGGGTTGACCTTTTCAAAAAAAAAAAGGAGGTAAAGGAAATATGGTCAGGAATGATACTGAGATACAACTAATACTGTGATCAATGTTGTGGTCCAGCAGAGCATTTCTTATACTGGGAAGGTGACCACTAAAGTTTTTATCTGTATGGATCATCACAAGAAGCAAGGCGCTGGCACAACCAGAGCAGAAGTATCTGTGCAACACGATTTCCTGTAGTTTCTGACAGACTGTACCGACTCAAGCTGAGAGGTGCTTTTCTGCCTTTAGGTGCTGTCTTGGTATAAGCCCAGACAGTAACTCAGAACCACGCAGCCATTTGCTCACTCCCACCCTTCACCCCACCTCTGGGCAGGACAAGGAAGAGAATAGAAAGAATGTAAGGTTGGGATAAGAACAGTCCAGTAACTGAAGTATAATATAAAACTACTACTACTAATAATAATAAGGGAAATAACAAGGGGAGAGAATATAAAACTAAAAAGGGAAAGGAAAAAAACCTAAGCCGATAAACGCAAGTGATGCACAATACAATTGCTCACCACCCACTGGCCGATACCCAGCCCAATCTGAGCAGCAATCTGCCCTTCCGGGTAACTCCCCCTACTTTATCTACTGGGCATGACATGCTGTGGTGGGCACCCAAACGTACCCTTTGGCTAGTTTGGGTCAGGTGTCCTGTCTCTGCTTCCTCCTGGCTTCTTGTGGCCCTCCTTACTGGCAGAGCGTGAGAGACTGAAAAGTCGTTGACGAGAGTAAGCATTATTTAGCAACAACTAAAACATTGATGCATTATCAGCATTGTTCTCAGACTAAAGCCAAAACACAGCACTGTACAGCACAGTCTTTCAGGGCAGGAGAGACAGTGTGCGGTGTTGGATTGTGGCCGGCTGATGGCACTGCTGGACTCATCTGGTCACTGAGCTTGTCTGGTTTCATCAATTGGAGTGAAGTCAGGTTCGGTCGATGACGACCTGAAGACAATACTGGAAGAATCCCACTGCTTCTTCTGGCTTTTCACATGACTTTATTCTCTGCTGATGATCATGACAGCACATGTTTTCTTTTCAAAGTGCAGAGTGGTGGAGATGGACATTTAGCTGCTGTAGAAGTGTTATATAGCAGTGAACAGCATATAATTGAGTTCATTGGCTGTTTTTACCCAAAATTAAATCTCCTTGAAGTACACACCAGAATTTCCCATCTTCCTGCATTACCCACCAAGTAGACCCAGGTCCCTGAGTGAAAGCAATCCCACAATTGGGTTTGCCTTTACCTTAAGCAGGAATAACCTAGACTGTCTTCTCAAATAAATTCTTTATGTGCACCACAGGAACTTTATCTCCCTCTACGGTATGTAAAAATTCTGATTGGGCTGGGCCAGCCTGGTTGGCAGATCCCCTAGTGTTGACTAACCGGGTGGCTTTTGCTAAATGTGTATCCCAATGTCTGAAAGTCCCACCAGGCATTGCTCTCAGTGTAGTTTTTAGCAGTCCATTGTACCCACTTGATGCCATGTACTTTGGCCCAAGTGTCTATAAGGTTGTTCCGGAAATGGATCCCTGTGTCTAACTCAATTCTTTCTGCGGTGCCGTGTCGCCACAAGACTTGTTTCTCAAGGCCACAACCCATTGCTCTCAGTGTAGTTTTTAACAGTCCATTGTACCTTTTGATTTTCCCAGAGGCTGGTGCATGGTAGGGGATGTGGTATACCCACTCAATGCCATGCTCTTTGGCCCAAGTGTCTATAAGGTTGTTCTGGAAATGAGTCCCATTGTCTGACTCAGTTCTCTCTGGGGTGCCATGTCGCCACAAGACTTGTTTCTCAAGGCCCAGGATAGTGTTCTGGGCAGTAGCGTGAGGCACAGCATATGTTTCCAACCATCCGGTGGTTGCTTCCACCATGGTAAGCACATAGCACTTGCCTTGGCGGGTCAGTGGGAGTGTGGTATAGTCAATCTGCCAGGCATCCCCATACTTGTACTTCAGCCATCATCCTCAATACGAGAGAGGCTTTAACCGCTTGGCTTGCTTAATTGCAGCAGATGTTTCACATTCATGAATAACCTGAGTAATAGTGTCCATTGTTAAGTCTACCCCTTGATCATGAGCCCATCTACATATTGCATCTCTGCCTTGACGGCCTGAGGTGTCATGGGCCCACTGGGCTAAAAATAATTCACCCTTATATTGTCAATCTAAATCCATCTGAGCCACTTCAACCTTAGCAGCCTGATCCACCTGTTGTTTGTTCTGATGTTCCTCAGTGGCCCAACTCTTGGGTATATCAGCATCTACGTGGCGTACCTTCACCACCAAGTTCTGCACCCAGGCAGCAATACCTTGCCACAGTGCAGCAGCCCAGATGGGTTTACCTCCGCATGGACAGTTGGTCTGCTTCCATTGCTGCAACCACCCCCACAGGGCATTTCTCACCATTCATGATTCAGTATAAAGTACTGGCCATTTTTCTCATTCAGCAATGCCCAAGACCAGCTGGATGGCTTTCACCTCTTCAAACTGACTCGATTCACCCTCTCCTTCAGCAGTTTCTGCAACTTGTCGCAGGGGACTCCATACAGCTGCCTTCCATCTCCGATGCTTTCCCACAATATGGCAGGATCCATCAATAAACAAGGCATATTGATTCTTGCTTTCTGAGAGTTTATTATACAGTGGGGTTTCTGCAGCATGCATCACCTCCTCCTCTGGTGATATTCCAAAATCTTTGCCTTCTGGCCAGTCCATGATGCCTTCTAGGATTCCTGGATGACTGGGATTTCCTATTTGAGCTCATCGTGTGATTAGTGCGGCCCTCTTTGCCCATGTAGCATCGGTTGCATGATGTGTAGAGGAGACCTTGCCATTGAACATCCAGCCCAGCATAGAGCATCCGGTGGTTTTACCTGTGGGATCATGGAGAAGACCTGAGAAAGTGGGATGGAAAACCTACCTCAGTTCTGGCAGAATGGGTACATGAATTGCAAAGAAAAACAACAGTGAATGGGGATCCTCCCAAAAAAGCTGCTGCTTCAGTCTCTGGTATGCAGTTTCCCAGATGGAGTGAAAGAGCTGATTTTACTCTGACTCCTATGAATAGGAATGATAATACCTTTGTATAAGTAAGTGAAGAATCTTATGAGCACTATTAGAGGGGCCCTGCCTTCAGCCAGGTGGAAGAGAGGGACAATCTGAAAACGTCACCTTCAGTAGAGAATTATGACTAAACCAGGAGACATGATTAGGCAATGTAAACAATTCTGGGTGGAGTCAGTTGCACATACACCCTGATCATACCTGTGGAAGCTGTGATTCTGAGCAGCTCTCTGTAGAAGATGCTAGGGAGGCGGTTGTTGAAGGGCAGTGAAAGGGGAATGAAGAAAGAGGTGTATGCTCAGAGGACTTTGTGCTATCTTAGACTCTTTAAGTGTAAGGTGATCCTACACTTAAGACCACACTTAAGTGTATTGTTCATTATGACACTGTGCCCATCTCTAATAAAATATTGATATTCTGTACAGAGCTGTAAGGCAATTGACAAAATTACTGTAACACAAGTCCTTCAGAGGAGAAATCCAAAGGGAAAACATATTACAAGAAGATATAAAATCCCAGTGCCAAATCCAAAATGTTATGCACGGATTAAATTACTGAAAATTAATCTGACATTGTTTCTTTTGTTTGTCTCATTTTCCACATTTTATGCCCATGCCTTATGTAGCTGCTATATCTTATCAGTTTGCTTTCAAGATTTTGAAGTGGTTGTACAGTTTAACACTGGGGCCTAAACCGTCTGAGGTTTCTAAATATATGCAAAAAAAAAAAAGTCATGATTAATAATACAACACGTATGATTTCAACACAGTTTCAGAGACAACTCTTATCTCAGTTTCATGTCTTCGCAAACATTTTTTTCTGCTTTTTTTTTTTTTGTTTGTTTTCTTTGATAATGGTATTACATACATAAAGAAATCAACCTATCCACATGCTTTAGAATGAAAAACAAATCAGAGAGATGTTCTTCCCAAGTAATATGACTATTTACAAAATAAAATAGTACTGTATACACTCTAACAGTTTATTATAACTCTAAGAGATCTCTGTGGTTCTACTAATACACAGCAGACAATATGTACCTGAGAACCCATGAATGGCTCATTTTCAAATTTTTTTACCACAAATCCAGGTTCCAGGGAGTGAAAAATATCCAATGAATAACTCCCTTAGAAAAAAATGAATAAGAAGTTGTGGAATTAACAAAATCATGATTTCCACCAGTACAGAAATACAGTGCAATCCACACAAGGCAGCTGAAAATTGCACCACCAAAGTAGCAGAGTAACCTAAGTAGCTTCTCAATGAGCATCATGTCTTTAAGCATGTCTTGAGACCATCATGATAATGAACTGCAGCGTTTTTCCTTCCCTGTCCTTTTTTGAATGAACTTTCTGTACATTATTGATTTGCAAAATACTGAAATAGTGCAAGTTAATTGCAAAGTTTAAAAAATTTAAACACTGACCTAATGAGAAATTAGCAAATATTTCAATTAAGGGGAAAAAAGTAATCTAGATTGAACAAGTGGTTATCACATTTTTTTTTAGCTCAAGTAATTTCTTGCTTTGGATGGATCAGTACCTGTAGCATAGTAGTGGAATTCATAGCTGTTAGGCTCTAGTACATTGTCAGATTAAGATTAAATTAATTTTCATGATTTTTTCTTTGCAATTAAATTTTCTTTAGTTTTATCACTGAAGAGGACTAGGTTTGATCAATTTAATTAAAACAACATACAAAAAAAAAAAAAAAACCCATCAGAGATTTCTTGCTTAAATTTCATGCTTCGTGCCCTTATGTTTATTCAACTTGTCTATGGTTCTCACTGTTTATGTAACACAGTATATGGGTCATTTTTATTATATCATCTCTATTTTAAGCATTTTTATTAATAAAACTAAAGATTTTTTTTTTTTTCTCCTTTCCTGTAATGCATCTGTAAAGGCATGGAGGACTAGATCTTTTGTTTGGAGATTCGAGGATCTTTCAATTTTAAAAGGAACATTTGTGTTAGATGATTTATTGGATATACTCTTAATCCTTGAACACTACTGCTTGAATCCAGTTAAAAGGTCAGCAACTGTCATATCTGCTCTACATCAGAAGATTTTATTAACCTTGGACTCCTGTTATTGACTCTTCTGCCCCAATGTTTTGATGTGATTACATCCAAAAGCAGTCCCATCTTTTCCTAATCTCTCTGTTAGGACTCATTCATCATTTGTAAAAATATTTTGCCAATGTCCTTTTGTATTTAAACAATTGCTTGAATAATTTTTCCAGGCTTCATATTTGTTTTCCCATTTTGCTATAATATTTCATTGTTAGAAATATTATACAGTTCTTTCAAATTCAGATGCTTAGCTTAGTATATACAGCCCAATATTAAGTGGAAAAAAGGTGCATAAACATCTGAGCATATCAAGTCTAAAATAATTATTCCAGAAATTCTTTGTTACGTGAATGTAGCCTATTAATTTGGAGCACACATATTCAAAGGAACACATTAGTTGTAGGATGTGTAAACAAGCCTAGATCATAGATATTCTAGCAAAGAGTACTTCATTTCCTTTTATATGCATATGTAACCTCCTCAGATTCAGAATGCTGATTTGATGGAACAGAACATTTGCTTTTGCATTCCAATCATATTAAAACTTCAGTTTGAAAATGTATCTGAAAATATCATTATGGATGTCAAGCATGATTTTTAGAGAAAGCTGATTAGTCTGCATATCATAAATAAATTAACAATGAACATCATAATTTTAAAAAAGCAATACAATTCTTTTTTTTTGCTAACCCTGTGCAGTTGATGTCTCTCATCTCTTCACATGTTTTTCTTTCAGGGCCTATGAAACTGTCTCAGGAATTTATGCAGTATCTAGTGAGACATAAGTTCTTCCATCCACTTCTGGCTCCAAGTTAGGTCTTTCCCTCAGGATCAATCACTTTTTCTAATAATTCATAAAGCAGCTACAATACTTTTGTCACTTAAAAAAAAGGTCATGCTTAATATCATAACTCCTTATATTTTTTTAAGATGGAAATCCAAATTTTTCTTTCAACAAACTATATTCGAACAGGAAAAATGATAAATATTTATCTTAGGATGACTTTGCAAGGAAAAGGCATTTTGACAATGGTAATTTTGACTTCCATTCTGACCTGCAGTATTACTTTGCATTTCAGTGTGAGACTCAGCTGTACATCGTTCTTGACAACATGCATTAATAATCTCATCTGACAGTGAACTAGTTTGTGTCTCGGAATTTATAAACTTGTGTCTTACAATGCTGTTTCTTTTCATCTTTGGCAGTTTGCTTTGAAAATTTATGCTACTGATCAGATTTGTGGCATTTAGCATATATATGAATTAATCATCTGCTACCAGTTTCTGATGTACAGTTTTGAGTGGTTAACACAAAAATCCAGATCTTAGAGACACATACACAAGTAACTAATTTTATACAAGCATACAGGAGCACATGCAAAATTATTTGCATTATTATCCTGAATTTCCTCAATTCACTATAGCATTTACCCATGGAAATCAATTCACATCTTAAACACTTAAAATTCAATTCCAACCATATCCCTACTTTAAGTAATACAGTGAACATTTTGGGTTTATTTTTCCACATAAATTAAGAGAAGAATAGAGCTGGATGGACCTTTCAAGGTCATATAGTCCAGTCTGATATCCTAGCAGAGGACTGTAGAATTTTATATGTGCTTTTAATCTGCCTTGATCAAATTTACACCCATTGCTTTTTGCACTATCTATTATGGACAAAAAAGAAGACATTATCTCATTTCCTTTACCTTTGCAGCAGCTTTTTATCTGTTTGAATACTAATATAGAATCATTCCTCATCCTTCTCACCTCTGAATAACTTCTGTTCTTTTAATCTCTCCTCATCACTGGCATTGCCAGAGCTCTAGGCATTTTAATTGTTTTCATCTAAACTTCGTTGAAGATCAGAGCCTCATGCTGAACACAGGCCTGCAAGTGAGATCTGTCCTATATGGAGCTGGGTGTCTTAAGAATATCCAGCTATTTAGAAATCAGTATTTTTCGTCTTTAAGAATCATGTTACTAAATCTTTGATCTTTTCCCTCAGAAACACTGCTTAGCTCTATGTTTCCTTAAACCTTGTTCGTAAAGCTGAGTATTTTTGCCTAAGAATAGACACTTGCATTTCTTTTTAAACAGAAATCAATTTATGTAACTAATGTTACTTGTTTTCTGCTATGTTTTTACAACTATTCAGGTTAATTGTTCTTGTAACATGGAAGAAATGAAGGTTAATTGAAGTTCTATAATGTTCTTGCTTCTAATTTCTTGCCTTTTTAAAAAAATAGACCCTTGTCCTGCCACCTGCCTCTGTGCCTTCTTATAGACAATTTTTAATGTCGATGATATTATTTGAGCCCTTATCTTAGGCACTCAAAGGTGAATTTCATCAACCCTGGATTATCTGAAAAATACTGGATTTTTCTCAGTACCTTAAAGCATCTTCCTTTAGTATATTCTGAGATTTTATGTGCTTCTCTGTTACAGAAATATCCATGCAGTTAGATAAGTTCACTTTTTTTTCCTTTTTCCCAAAAGATAAAAACAAACAATGAATTAAAAACTTTTGTCTTAATGTTGTTGTTTTTTGGGTTTGGTTTTGATTTTGGTTGGTTGTGTGGGGTTTTTTTTTTTTTGGGTGGGGGGCAGTTTTTTGCGTTTTGTTTTTGGTTTTGGTTTTGGTTTTTTTTAGCTTGTAATCCTGCTGATCAGAATTTGTGAGGACAGTTATATAATTAGATGTTTCTCTTTTATCTGTCATTGCTTCCTAATTTTTCCCAGGAGGCTCTTCTAACACTTTTCTAAGCTCATCAAGTCTGCTTTTCCTGAAATTTATCATTTTCAGTCTGTCACTCTCCTTCCTCGCATTTCTGATGGTTAGCCACCTTCAATGGATGTAGATGTTCATGGCAGGCCTCATGAAATGCCCACCTCTCTTTCAGGGTCTGCATTATCATCCAGTTACTCCCCAGTGTGTAGAAGCAAACCCAGACAAGGCTCTCTTCAGGCTCCTTGTTCCATATTTAATGATCTTGCTGGATTCTGATCTCTATGATGTATTCCTTTTCTATCAGGAGTGGAATTTAACTCACCTCAAGTTTGGTGTTTATCATATGGGTAGCTATACAGACCTAGCTGTGAAACTCCCATCATACTCACTGGCTATTTAGTCCTATAATTTGTAAGGTAAATATTATAATAATCATAATGTCAGTATATAGTTGAACATATATACATTGGACTTCACTGGCCCTTTTTACTAATCTCCTTAGATCTACTGTGACTTGTTAGCATTTAGAAATCTTCCTTGTTAACAGCTATGGAGTAAAATGATGTATCATCTCCTTTTTCCCCTTAGCCTATCCTTTCTGAATAATGTAAAGCTTTTACATTTATGATCAATCATACTGCAACAACAAACAAAAAAAAAAAAAAAAAATCTAGATATTTTGTATATTGGTGTCAATTATGGAACCAGAGGTTATCATGGGAGACTCTAAAAGACTGGTAAATCAGGCCACTTTCAAACTTCAAGAAAACATTTTTCTGGATTGACATTAAAGCATCAAAATACACATTGCCAGTGCTGAGTTCTTACTCATTATCATTTGTTACCACTAAATTATCAAACAATTAATCTT
Source organism: Strigops habroptila (assembly GCF_004027225.2). NCBI lineage: Eukaryota > Metazoa > Chordata > Aves > Psittaciformes > Psittacidae > Strigops > Strigops habroptila. The sequence continues at coordinate 28,299,960 of NC_044277.2, read as the reverse complement.
CAAAAATCTATATTAACTGTGGATATACAATACCACTGAGCTAATACCCTATGATTAATGCTGACAGGTGAAGTTCTTGATCTTTTTCAGTCTAAGGTCATGAAGTTTGAGAGCACTTCCATAAGGAGAAATGGAAAAAGCATGGGTATTTTCTAAGTTGCTCTTCTTTCCTCTCTTACCTTTGATATATACATACATATATATTTAGGTTTTTTTTTACATTTCTTATATCTGTTCCTAAAAGAAAAACAGTGATCACATTTGCTCCCAACATTGTTTATCCTATTCTGGGGACAAGGAGTCATTTTGGTTTCACCAGGAATCTTTCTTGCTTGTTCTGCAGGATTATTTTATCTTTTTTACAAAGTATCCTTTCAGTATAAAGTACAAGAGATAAGCAAATGTGGCTCTGATATAAACAACTATCTCCTCTCTGTTCTACATTCTTGGTTCTATCTTGTGGATATTACTGTGAGCACTTTTTTTTTTAGCCCACTTATGCAAGTGTCCCAAAAGTTTCCATTTGCTTTTACTTGGTTACATATTATTTGCATATTTATGTTTCAATGTGTTACAAACAAGGGGCTCTTGTTGCTGGTTGTACCTATTAGCAGAGCCATAATGTTACAAAATGGTTATACACTGTCCACAGTTACAGTATTTGGGAATCCAAATACCTGAGCTCAGGACAAGCAAGTAGTCACTACACTTTGGTTAATATGTTCTGCCTGTATGGGTACATCTGCTTTGGCTTCAGTCTTCATATGTGACTAATCAATCAAACTCATTCTCTGACACAACTGTTACATGATAATTTCTATTCTAACTGTATAGCTGCCTTTGGGGTTATCTCTATATCTAAACATGCATATTCTGGAAAAAAAAAAATAAATTATACTAACTTATAACATATAAAAATAAAAAAACACCACTAAATAGTCTTACCGAATTGCCTCTGACCCTGAGCAAAACTGTATGCTAATACTGCATTTGTCTTTAAAGATACTTTCAATATAAGCATGAAGTTTAGGAGTGGAAAAGCTTTGAATTCATCCTTAGGATGCTCTGCTGGCAGACAATGCAGGACACTTGTACCGTACTTATTGCAAAGACATTGGATCATTTAGGTCCATTGTGTAAGAGAGTAAGTCCTTTGGGTGTCTCTGTATTGTATTTTCAGCTGACAGAAAACCTGACCTACGATGATGTGTTGATCTAGAAACATAACAGCAAACAGATGAACTCCCCAAGGAGCCAAGAATGCACTTCTGTTTGATAGAGGAGAAAAAGGATGGTAATTAGGTGCTGAAATTCCCTGACAGTTTTCTGCATGTTACTGGGAAGAGTCAGATAAAGTAATACAATGTAACATGGTTTGCTGTACTATTCAACTTTGTAACTCTTAGTAATCCCCTGAAACACTCCTCATTCCAGCTAGATGCACTCAGTCAATACTCACTGAACTAACACTTATTTCTGGTGTATTATTTCTGGTGTCAACAGAGCTGACATTGAGATAATCATGTTGATTGAAGGCATATGCTGTGTTAAGTGCCAACTGCATTCATGGTATTGTTTAGAATAAACCCCAGATGTTAATATAAAAAATAATGAAGAAAATTCACTCCCATTGTATGACTTAAGCCAACACTAATACTCTAAATGTTTCTTTAGCGATAAGGAAATGTCAGCAAGTTGGATAATTGAATAGAGTTAAAATTTAGTTTTTAAAAAATTAAGAATTCTTGTTTTGATAGTCTATATTCCTTTCCAGGATTTTTTCTACTTTTTTTTTCTTCCATATTAATAATTTTGTTTCAGATTCCTCTGAATAAATAATAAATATGCTGTGAATTATGCAAGGTAGTAAGGTAATAGAAAAACAAATCATAAATACATTGCAAAGTTCTTATGCAGAGATAATTGCAAGGGAAGGATATGACTCACTCTCTAACTGTTGTATTAGTGACTTCTGTGAGGAAAATGAATACAAACCTCATTAATGCTATGAAATCATGTTACAATAAGTGAAAATCTCTGTTTAGATGATAACACTACAGTAAATTTATGCTGCCTCCTGCATAAGAATCCTGCATATAGAGTTGATATTTTTACAGCAGTAGCAATTCTTTCTTTGATGGTCTGTTTTTCAGAAGAGTAATGACTCGAGTGAGCTGACACAAGAACAAGAAACATCACCCCCAATCCACAGGGACAACAAAAGATAAAAGGTTTTGATTTGTCGGTCTGTTGTTATCTGTTTGAATGTACATAGTTTGCTGCTGAGATTCTGAGAGATTTGTTATTTGGTAAGTCAGTATAACTTCAAACTGAGTGAAAATGTATTGCATGCTACTTGAAAATGAATGCAGGGTGAAAGTTTTCCCTAGTATTAAGTGAATAAAATGGCAAGAACTACTTTCCATCCATTCAACATGGGTTGCTTGCTTTCCTTTTCATATATGTTGATACCGCTTTGTGCTTGGCACTGCTGTTTGCCAGCCACGCACTTGAAAGAAATGTCTACAGAGCACTCTGTCTTAGTTCAAGAATGCTTCTACTGAAAGAAAACAAAGTGGATTCTTTAACTACTCCCATCCTGTCAAGTTCTTTTGAAAATTAAATTGAAACAATGAAATAGAAAGTAGAAATCTCACCTGCTGAAGTCATAAACCCTTACTGAATATATGGTAATTTGGCTCAAAACCTGGATGGGACTGGATTCCTAAGGAGCAATTGTGCTACTTCTCCTTGGACACAACATATGCCATTCTTGTTTTGTCACATTTAGATTGCTATCTTCTGGTCTGAACAAGCTTTAAGTGGAAGTCCACATAGAGTGTTATTAAAAGAGTGGATAATGTCAGCAAGTGCCTTCAGAATATCAGACATACTGTGTGTGGATATTTGCAGTGATCTGTGGCTACTCAGAAAATCTGATGTTTCTTAGACACTCTAGGTTCTCCATGGAGGTGCAGGCTGACTGTACATTACATTTTTGATAAATAGAATACAATGAGGATGCAACAGATTGAGTACAAATTAAATGTAAAATCACTTCATGTTTGTGCACTCTTTTTCAAAGATTTACCTCTTGCAAGATGTTCAGGAAAACAATAACCACATAAATAAATAAATAAAAACCACATAGCTAGATGCTAGGTTACTACCAGAAACCACATAAATCATGATTTGGTTATGTGGTAAAGTAGCTCAACTAATGTTAGTATTTGAAACCTGCATGTGGCATAATGCAACCTATTGCAAGCAACCATACAGCAACCTATTGCAAGCAATAGATCTGAAATTGTGACATACCACAAAAGTACATCCTAAATTTCAAAATGCCCTGTATTTTACATAGAAGATTATTTCACCATACTGCAGGCAATGGCTTGAATGGCTTACGAATACATGAGAAAGTAAATAAAGAGCAACACAGAAAAAAAAAAACCCAAGCATGAAAAAGCAAGACTTGGAATACACAATAGTGTTCTCCTTGCTTGAAAATCTGGTATGGGCCTTTCATTGACTAATTAGTCAGGGTGGGAGCCATATTCCTCTCATTTTCTCATTAGTCAATCTCGATTCAGCTTTGAATCTCCTCAGGGTTCACTTCTAATAATGATTCACTCTATTTAGCACAATGGCTTATTTTCTGTAAATCAAGTCTTTCTTCTCTGGCAAATTGAAGTTGCACTAGTATGGACAGCAGTGAAATAGTAATAGTAATAAAATGGGTCTATTTTCAGCACAGTTTGTTGAATAAACTTCAATTGAGACATATGTCAGTAAAAGGAACTGTTTCTTTGAAAACAATTATCATAGAGTCATAGAACCATAGAATGGTTAGAGTTGGAAAGGACCTTAGGATCATCTAGTTACAACCACCCTGACATGGACAGGGACGCCTCACACTAGACCATGTCACCCAAGACTGTCCAACCTGGCTTTGGACACTGCTAGGGATGGAGCATTTATCACATAAAAAATTATTCAGCCAAACTGTTTACAAGTCAGCATGCACTATTTTTATTTTAAGTGTAAACAGGCTTGGCAGTATTAACATTAAAATTCAGTCACAACTGTATTTGTTAGGAAAATCAATAACCTTAACATCCTCAGATGGTGTGGGATAAAATATTAAGCCTGTTAGCACTCATCTTCCAATATATGCAGAGGGAAAGTTTTCTTTGCTACAACTGAGAAACAAAGACCTAACACTGGGTAAAGGTAGCATTCAACTTTGTAATATAATTCTTCTTTGATATTGTTCTCAGTGCCTGATAATAAAAAGCTAATAAAAAGCTGTTCAAGTCAGCAAATAAGCAGATGAAACATGCAGAGAAGACACTAATTAAAGTTAAGAAAAAAAAAATCTAACAAAGCATAGGACCAAATTCAGTCAAAGACATACTTGTTTCCCCAAAAGGCCAAGAAAGGTATCTGTTTAGAATCATAGAATCGTAGAATCATAGAATTGTAGAATCGTAGAATCATAGAATCATAGAACCATAGAATGGTTAGGGTTGGAAAGGACCTTAAGATCATCTAGTTCCAACCCCCCTGCCATGGGCAGGGACACCACACGCTAAACCATGTCACCCAAGGCTCCGTCCAACCTGGCCTTGAACACCGCCAGGGATGGAACATTCACAACTTCTTTTGGCAACCTGTTCCAGTGCCTCACCACCCTCACGGTAAGGAATTTCTTCCTTATATATAACCTAAACTTCCCCTGTTTAAGTTTGAACCCATTAACCCTTGTCCTATTGCAACAGTCCCTTGATGAAGAGTCCTTCCCCAGCATCCTTATAGGCCCCTTTCAGATACTGGAAGGCTGCTATGAGGTCTCCACACAGCCTTCTCCAGGCTGAACAGCCCCAACTCTCTCAGCCTGTCTTCATACGGGAGGTGCTCCAGCCCGCTTATCATCCTCGTGGCCCTCCTCTGGACTTGCTCCAACAGCTCCATACCCTTTTTATATTGAGGATACTAAAACTGTACACAGTGCTCCAGGTGGGATCTCACAAGAGCAGAGTAGGGGGGCAGGATCACCTCCTTTGACCTGCTGGTCACGCTTCTATTGTTGCAGCCCAGGATACGGTTGGCTTTCTGGCTGCAGTGCACACTGCTGCCTCATGATCAGTTTCTCATTGGCCAACACCTCCAAGTTCTTCTCCGCAGGGCTGCTTTGAATTACTTCATTGGCCAATCTGTAGCTGTGCCTGGGATTGTCCCGACCCAGGCGCAGGACCTTGCACTTGGCTTGGTTGAACTTCATGAGGTTGCCATTGGTCCACCTCACAAGCATGTGCAGGTCCCTCTGGATGGCATCCCTTCCCTCCAGCATATCAACCAAACCACACAGCTTGGTGTTATCGGCAAACTTGCTCAGAGAGCATTCAATCCCACTGTCTGTGTCACTGACACAGATTTTGAAAAGGATTGGTCCCAACACAGATCCCTGAGGGACACCACTTGTTACTGGTCTCCAATTGGACACTGAGCCGTTGACCACAACTTTCTGTGTGCAGCCATCCAGCCAATTCTTTATCCACTGAGCGGTCCATCCATCAAATTGATGTATCTCTAGTTTAGAGACAAGGATGTTGTGCAGGACAGTGTCAAACACTTTTCACAAGTCCAGGTAGGCAACGTCAACTGCTCTGCCCCTATCCATCAGTTCTGCAGGCTCATCATAGAAGGCCTCTAAATTGATCAGACAGGATTTCCTGTGAAACCATGTTGGCTGTCACCAAACATGTTGTTTTTCACGTACCTTAGAATGCTTTCTAGTATCCTTCAGGAAACTTCCTTACCCCCCTTATTAGTGGCCTTCCAGAGGTGATTGACTTTGTCCCATTCCTTAGCTCTCTTTGCAGGCAACTGCTTAGTAGGTGCTGATGGGATCTGTCCATCATCATCCCCTGCCATGACTCTCACATGAATCCCATCTGGTGCTGGCTGTGCTCTGTGTCAGGATTCTGGAGAGAGGGAGAAAAAGGGAATAAAAAGATGGACTAGACTTCCTCTGCACTCTTCTGGACTACGAAAAGGGAGCAACCTGAAAACACAGATCAGCAAAAGGTAAAAAAGTAATCAACTCTATTCTTTGTAGCTAAGTAACTAAAATTTACTCGAGGGTGAAAAAGCAAAGGTAAGTTTCATCTGCACTTTGCCTGTAGTCCTATGCCTTCTTTTTTGGTTGTTTGTGCTTTTTGTTGCTTTGTTAGACTGTTTCAGAAAAAGGGAATCCACTGAAAGTGCAACTCATACCTTGCATTTGTAAGGGGTCCTTTAAAATATTTAGGGATAAATCAATGCCATCAGCATTTTCAGAAGGGAAAGCAACAGTGGTCCCTCTCTCTCTTTTGCTTAAAAAAACAACCTTTGTTTTCCAGTTGAGCATAAAAGGACTGAGTATAATGGCAAGATTTTCATTCTCTTCTATGGTATACTATACTCTCAGATTTGCTCTTTTCAATAAAAAAAAGGAAAAAGTGTATTATTTTTTGTTATACTTGGCTTTACAAATTGTTTTATAATGGATTTCTGCTTAGGAGAGATGACATTATAAACAGCAGAAAAATAAGTGAAAGAAAACACCTACAGAAAAAAATCCTGTCACCTGAAAATTTATATTAGCTTTGATAAAAGTAACAAACACTGTTCTCTTTTTTTCTGTTTTTATGTCCATTGAAAAAAAAATTTAAAAATTTTTTTGAGAAGAAACTAATGAAGAAGTCACATATAGAAGTCACTTCAGTAAATTACTGGACCTAATGAACACATAGGAATGTGTTATTTTAGATAACTAAACTTTAAGCTAGTTTGAGTTTTAGAAAATAACCTTTCTTTCCCCCCCCCAATATGTTAGTGTTCTACACCAATAAAACACAGAGAAATATGCTTTATTCTTGGAATCATATTCCTGAAATAGTTTCCAATTTCCTTTTGTGAGAGATCAGGTTCACAGGAAAAAAGTTCTTTCTATGCTTATTAATGTCTTCCATTTATTTCTTTTTTTATTACTAACAGTCTCAATACATCCTGGTGAACTGTAGACCTGTAATGCCCTTTCTTAGCTCAGTGTCATGCTTGCAGATGTATTAAGGAATATTTGGATGTAATTAATGCACATAACATAGTCTATCAGCAACGTATACAGTTGTAGAGATTTTCTATTTAATTTTCATGAGACTGTCATTTTGCATTTTATTAAAATATCTTCAGGCTCTTTCAAGGTTTTAACTGTTCAGAAGAGTTTTACGTATGAAATAATTCAGAAAAGAGATCTGAAATGTATTATTTAAAAAAAAGTAGCTATCCAGAAATTAAATGCTCCTGGAAATAAATGAGGAAAAAACCCAAACATATCTTTTCAGTGTGTGTTCCTTATGTGTACACAAATAGCTGAGTAGACATTTTACTAGGGTGTCTGTTGAAATTCTCTGTTTCCCTGATTAAAACCCTGAAGTGTATTGGAACTGGATTTTTTACATGGACTGTATTACTGTAAATTGGATTTTTGTATATCAAGATGTTTATTATCAGCATTGTCACATAATTCCTAAAGGTGCCACTTTTAAGATATTGCAATATAGTACCAATATATTTCTTTCCAATATTTCAGTGAGTTGACTGTCATATAATACGCAGTATTGTAGACAAAAGAAGGAGAAAGAAGATGTTTCCTTTTAAATATCTGATATTCTATATCTGATTCTTGATCTTACAAGTTATATTGTTCCTATTACTCTATAGCGATTTCCAGAAAAATCATGTCTTGGCTGGTTTATGGTTTCAGAAATGTACTGCAGTTAAAAACAAAAACAAAACCACAACAAAAATAAAATAAAAAAAAAAAAAACCCAAAACACCCAAACAAACATAAACCCCAAACCAGAACTGCATAACCCTGCAGTATGCATTGTATTGTGCTTTCTAAACTAGTCTTCGCACTAGCTGAAGGGTTGGGTATAAGAACATATGCTGTTTTCTCACAGTTAAACAAAAAGTTGAATCTGCAGTTTTGCAAACACAAAACTCAAAGAAATACTCTTTGTCCATAAGTGTCTTGTATATAACTTGTACTGTATGTGTCTGTTTTCTCACATGAAAGTAATGTTAGGGAAGTGAGATTTTTCTCAGTAACGTGAGTTCTTGCCCTGAGTGCAAATGCATTTGTATCATTCTGACATATTAGAGGAAAACTTAATTTGCTTCTTCCCCAGTTTGATATTTTAGAAGTTGGGTGCATGAGTGGGCAGCAGAGAAAGCATGATGATGGTTTTGCCCTGACTGCTGTGTGCCAGTCCTTGGGTTCTCCAGATGCAAAGGAAGATACACGCTTGATCTTCATGAGTGTTCCTTTCTTTCTTTCTTCCGAGTGGGAGACTGTTTGAAAATTTTAGGACCAATGACTAGTAAGAGTCAAAATAGTTAATGTAGCAGAAATCCAGTGTGAGTTTTCCAAGAGGAACTGTCCTGGGTTCAGCTATAGCAGTCATTTTTTCTCCTTCTTAGTAGCTGGTGCAGTGCTGTGTTTTTTAACTTTCAGCCTGGGAACAATGCTGATAACACCGATGTTTTTAGTTGTTGCTAAATAATGTTTATTCCAACCAAGGACTTTCTCAGTCTCATGCTTTGCCAGGGAGGAGGGGAAGCCGGGAGGAAGCAGAGACAGGACACCTGACCCAAACTAGTCAAAGGGGTATTCCATACCACAGCACGTCATGCCCAGTATATAAACCGGGGGGAGTTACCCGGAAGGCCAGATCACTGCTCGGGTCGGGCTGGGTATCGGTCGGCGGGTGGTGAGCAATTGTATCCTCTCCCCTTGTTATTTCACTAATCATTATTATCATTGGTGGTAGCAGTAGTGGTTTGTATTATACCTTAGTTGCGGGACTGCTCTTATCTCAACCCGTGGGAGTTACATTCTTCCGATTCTCCTCCCCATCCCTCCGGGAGCAGGGCGAGGAAGAAGGCGGGGGAGTGAGCGAGCGGCTGTGTGGTTCTGAGTTACCGGCTGGGCTCAAACCACGACAGGAACCCAAAGCTTATTTTGGTGAGGTGAGTAGTGACAAAGCCCCCGCTCTGCTCCAGCAAAATATGAAGACACTGATGCCTGTACACTGGACAATATAAGGTGTTGGAGAAGGAACTCTATTTTACATGGGAAATTTGAATGGGCTGAGAGTGTGAATATGAGAAAAGGACCTCCACTATCATTGAGATTGGGGGCAGGCTACAGATTTACTTTCAAACCTTCATTTTACTTCTGTCTGGATTATCAGTCTTGTGTTGTTTTGAACAAATTTTCCTGTTGTGGTTTACTTCCTAATAAAACATTAAGTGATGGGAAGTCTAATATAATTTGCTTTCTTCAAGTGATAACTTGTAGAACAGAATTGAAGCTTTAGAAACCTTCAGGTCTTTGTATGACAATATTGTAGTATTTCCCTGTAAAATGCCATTCGAATTATAGGTTGATGTTGCTACAGTTAATTCTGTCACACTGAGGTTTGTAAACAAGTTTCCTTTAAGCACTGATTTATTATCTAAGCAGAGAGACACAACTGCTGTTTAAGATCTAACTTGTCTCACCAGTCACATTTGGAATTGGAAACTCTTCCTGCAGCAAGGCACAATTGTTATTTAAGATCTAACTTGCCTCACTGGTCACATTTGGAAACTGTTTCTGTCTGCGCTGACTCTATTGCCTTCCTGGTAAATAATGTTCTGGCTCCCTTGAAATTGCTTCAGCTTCTCTGCATTCTCTATGGAGTTCTCCGGAGTTAAACTAGACCCTTCCATTATTTTTTTTTCCCCCTCTCCTCCCCCTCCATCCTCATTTTAATTAAAATACTGAACTAAGAAGTAACTCTCCTTTTTTTTTTTTTTCTTGTTTGATTTTTCCTTTCCAATTCAGCTGTGCCTTCGCTTACGTAGCTTACTTGAAAACATTAATGAAAACTCTAATAGCAGAAGCAGGACAAGGCATATGGTGAAGATATTAACTGAGAAAAATTACTAACTCTCTGTCTCACCCTGAGCAGGAGAAAGGTGAAAATCGTGATGTCCACAGATGCAGAGGATCACCCAGCTGCATCAGAAGCTGGGTGTGCTAGAGCGTGGAAGTGTTAATCAATAATATCTCTCATTGCACTTTGTCTGCTGTAACAGAGGAAGGTTTCTGTGTATCTTATTAATTGTAAACAAAAAACAATATTGCAGGGGCATTGGGCATGCAGTTATTGCTAAGAATCCATCTGAATTTCTGTAATATGCCTTCAGCTGCTACTGGCTTATGGCTTAGACATGAAAATTTACTGTGAGCTATAAATTAGCATAAATGCTGTATTGTTCATTTTTACATGTTTTTCTTGTTTTCTTCTTTTTCTTCAAAGACATAAATTATGGATGAACTATTAGTCAATGTATACAGCCTTACCTCTGAATACCTTAGATACAGGAAGATGCTAGGTTCATCACATTATTATATATTATTATAATTATTTGCATGCTAACATAATATATAGTAAATTGAAGTGAATGTGGCACAGATTCGCTCCACTCAATAATCTATTGTACTCAAAGCTTGGCTACTTGGAATCCTTTTTTTAAAATATTTCTGGATAAGAATTTTTTCTCTCTCTCTTGGAAAATAAAATCTACTGAGCCAGGAGATATCTTGAAGATATTTCCCTAAAATATATTGCCCTAAAATATAGCAACACTTAATTTTGCTTTCACTTCCACCACCCCCCCCCCCCAATAAGAATTTGAGAACTGCGTTACTGAGTCAGACCAAAAATCCAATGTTGCAATGACAATACTGACAAAAAGCAGGTGTCCAGGGTGCTGTATAACAAGCGGGGTATGTTTTATACAGAAAGAACAGTGTTCCTCCTAGTGCACCATTTTGGCAATTCTTAGTTAGTGCTCCTGATTAACTGATATCAGTGGACCTATTCATGGTTTTTTTCAGCTTGGAAACATTCATATTTTTCCTTTGTAATGCTTTATAAAAATGAGTCTCATAATTGAATTTTATTTTTTTTGACAAATCAATTTTTAATTTGTTTTCTTGTATTTCTGTTCATAGTCTATTGTTTTCAGGTTTTATTAGTGAAGTTTATCACACCTTTTCATATATGACATGTAGACACCATTTTCCCTGGGGACATCCAGGGAGCTGACAGTTCTTTGTTGGCTTCATCTCTCTTTGTAAGGCACCTGCTCCAAAATTCTGCCATTCTTGCCTTTCTCTGCACCTTTTATTATTATATTAAAAAAAAAATAAATAAAAAATAAAAAAAAATCTTATAATCCAAAATAAAACAAACAAACAAACAAAACCCCTGGAAAATTAATATTCTGTAAATATTTTAGAAAAAATGTTTTAAAAATAAATATCAAATGATATAAATGTCAGGAGTAAAAGTCATGTTCTCATTTGCTGCTTGATTTTATTATATGCCTCTCTTAAATTTTTTCTTTTTATAATCAAATTCAAAATTAATAACTGCTCAATTGCAAATGCTGTAGATGATGTAGGCCATGACACCAGCATGATGGCTGATCTAGGAAATACAGGAGATGAAGTAATTTGTAGCGAATAACAAAGTTTATATTCTAATTATCAGGTTATAAGTGATGGTAAATCTTAAGAAAACTGCAGATATATTAATTGTATCCATCATCACAATGTCTAACAATGTGTGTGACATTTCCAACCATAGTTGATCAGCCTACCAGACTGACTTTTTCTCTTTCCCCAGTCATAGATAGGACTCTGAGTTTCCCTTGTGCTTTGATCCTTCATCTAATGGAATGCAGGAAAATACACATAATCAAAAAGAAACAAGATATGGGGTTCTGCTTTGCTCCATGCAAACCTGGTGAGCAAAAAGGGAAAGATTTAACTAAATGTCAATACTATGGTGTTAGTGTATGTCTTCGGTGATTGAATACAACACTCTTGAATTTCCACTTCTAACTTTTTCAGGAAATAGGTAATTATCTGTGTAGTTATATGCACTACTTATCTTTGAAGAGAAAAGCTAAGTCAAAGGCAATTGCTTGAAAGAAAGCCAAAAAACTGCAAGTCAAGTGACAGCTTTAAATTATGAATACTTTAGAAACAGACATTGCTGGTTTCTGTCCTAAATGTTAAATATGTAGTTTCTTGAATGCGGAAGATTTGTGAGCTAATTCCAAAAGTTTTAAGCTATATGGAATAACAGGGGCTTTTTTTATTACTTAGTTTAAATGAGGGAAGGTCATTCAAGTAATTTTCCCAAGGCAATAACCACTTCATTTTTTATGCTGTTATAATGTATGGATTTTTTTTCCTAGTCCCTCAATATCACCCAGTTCCTATACTCATATTAATTCATTCTGTATTCTTTTTTTAACTTGAGGATTTTGTTCCCACACTTAGTGAGTATTGGGATATTTTTGGTACATCTGTCTCTTCTACAATTATTCTTTTTTTCACCCGTTTTCTCAATTCTTACCAGAAACAACTAAGAAATAGTGCTATTTTCGTGCAAGTCAGAACTGAAAATTTTGATATGACTAAGAGCCCAGTTTTTCTAACTGAACCTAATGATGAGCAATACCTGTTATTGATGTCTTTAAAGGAGAAATTGCTGAGGCTACTAAAAACTGCAAGATGACAAAGGAGAAACGAAGAAACAATGCAGAACCAAGATTACTGAGTTGATACTAGTTGGTAACAGTTTAAAATAAAGATGCAAATCACCAAAGAATTAGTACAAAATGTCTGATGTGACAGGATGTAAAAATCTAAAAGAAAAAGAAGAGGATGCCAGCTCAGCAAGACTGATGAGCAACACACTTTAAGGAGCAAGAGACCAATAGTTGTCCACCCGACTGAGGACCACCTGACCAGTAAGACTCTTTGGCTGACTGCAACAGGAAAAGTGGGCACGTTCACATTTAGTGCTGATACTACACTGGTCCTGACCCCTCCCAGTATGTACTGGCAATGAATAGTCATCAGCTGTTTGTATGGTCCTGCTTTCAAGACTGTATACCATAAAAGATGCTTAAATAAGAGTGTCCTAAGGATTTGAGGGTTACAGGGATGTTACAGGCTACACACAAAATAATTTCTTTATCATCTTCCTTCTTTATCCTCCTTAACTAGTCTAGGAATTAAAGATGGAGCTGGAAAGACCTACAGCCTAATGTGGTTATTAGCCTAATTAGGTTAAACCTACTTAGGGTTTGTGGTGGGTTTTTTTGTGAGGTTTTTTTTTTTTTTTTTGGGGGGGGGTGTTTTTTTGTTCTCTTTGTTTATTTTTTCTTGTTTAAATTTTTCATTACTTGGAGTTTAGTTGTTTCAAAAGTATTTGACAGTTTCTTTTGTATAAGCTGAGGCACTTCTGTGCTACAATCCAAATGTCTGGTGAGCAGCTTGCTAAGTCTTTCTGCCTGAGATAATAAATCATTATCCTGTATAGACTTCTGTTTAAGCTGACTGTACTGCAAAAATACTTCCATGATTTCAGAATGCACAGTAGTCTTGGCATGATGTTTTTGGTTACACACTACTCTGAAAGGATGCCAAAATTCTTGAAAGCAAGCATCTGGAACAGATCCTTTTATAGTATATGAGAAATATTTAAGACCTGCTATTTAATATTGTATGTCTTGCTTGTGCCACAGACTTACAACTCACATAGTCCTTAAGTTATAAGTATGGTTAAAACATGGGTGAGAGAGAGAAAAGGGAGGAAGAGAAAATGTACTTAAATTGGTTTTGTGCTTTTCAGCTTTATCAGAAACTAACATTTCTATATAAAGTGTAAATTAAGTGAATGTTTCAGGACAAGTAAAACTGCATTGGTTAGCATGATTAAGGCTGGTGATGTTTGTAGCATCCAAACACTACTGGAACTATTGTAGTTGAACTTAGCGTGATTAAGTTAGTGATGCTGGAAATATTAGTAGCATATATGCTGTAGTGACACTGGGAGTACTGAAGGAAGCACATGAAAGCACAAGGATGCCTTCAGTGTAACAGGAGATCAGACAGTCACCTAGGCAAGAAGTGTGGGTGTTGATTTTGTGAATTACCTTCGTGCTGAGGGCAGGCATATTCCTCTTGAAGCAGTAAGAGCTTTACTGCAATGTATGCAGGTTAAAGTAGATTTCAAGTACTCTTACCTGTCAATACTGTGATTTGTATCTTATTAAAAGAAAAATAAAAATCCTAGATTATTAGCTAGATTAATTTCATTACTAGCTATGTGAACTGCAGAGCCATTTTATTTTAAATAAAACTTGGCCTTTATAAATTGTAAGATGGTAGATATATGGGTATAAAAATATCTTTCAAGTTGCATCAAGGTCAAATATACCATCTAAAAGTCAATAACTCCTTAGGAGATATTTCTGTTCCAGTCATCATTTTAAATATTCAAGGCTGATGACATTTCAATGGAACTATAGTTTTGGTTTACTACACTGAAGTTGTAATTACTCAGTGTGTGTGGCTTTTGTTTGTTTCGATTTTTATTTTTAGGGTTGGTTTGTTTTGGTTTTGTTTTGGTTTGGGTGTTTTGGTTTTTTTTTTTGCTTGCTTGGGTTTTTTTAATTTGGTTTTGGTGTTCGGCTTTTTACACCCCACTTTTTCCCCTCCCCTTTAGTCTTATTTCTGGCTTTATTTTGGTGGTGGTCTTTGCGGACAAGGACAAGAGATAATTTATTTCTTAAGAACAGAAAGAAAAGGACCTAAACTATTTCTCAATTTTTTTGATACTGATTTTTTTGTCAATGGAAAATAGTTTACAATGGAATAAAGAAATAATGCCCCTGATTTGAAAAAATTTTTGTTTTTATCTTTGTATGTGAAAATTTTTGTTGGGAAAGGAAGACTGAAAATATACCTGCTAATAATAAACAGGACACACATTCTTTTCTGACTATTGTAAGGATGGGAAACATAGCAAAAATAAACTCTCCTTGTAAAATGAAATTTTAACATCATCTCCTTAGGGATGACTTGTCTGGAAATGTGGATTTTGTTATGGTTACTTCAGGTTTCATTCCTAATAGAAATATGTGACAGTAAATGAGAACATGATATAATATTTTGAGTAGACTGCCAGATGTGGAAAGTAATACCTGAGTCAACAGCCTGCCTTTGCTGACCATTTAGTTACTTTTGAAAATAGCGAATGGGCTGCTATCCTTTTCTGGAAGCTATGAACTCCTCCGAGATCTAATTCTGCTAATCTTTGTTTCCTCTCACTTGACCTCACGAGGGAAAAGAAAAAAAAAAGGAAGACACTTTCCAAAGAACTTGATGTGAACTTGCAGGTCCATGCCATGTAGTGTAACATAAAAGATTTCCTTGTTCAGCCTTTCAGAAGGGGTTTATGCTCAGAACTGAACCTTTGAAGTCAGGATCAGGAACTATGCCATTTGAGAATAACTGAAAAAAAACCCCATCTTATATTCAACTTTAAAGTTAAATCCCAGGAAAGGCCATATTCAGTGACAGAAAGGAAGGGTTGGTCATAAGATGTACTACTGAATTACTTTCCTAACACTTAGTAAATTCACAGTGGTTGTATACCACGCACCCTTAAGCACCTAAGAAACATGAAGATAAAATCATAGTTCTTGTTTACCAAATCTAACATAAATCAGGAAAAGCACTGCAGACTCTTTTTCAAAGCCTCAGGAGAAAAGGAGTACATAATGGAATTTTCTAGTCTTTACACTAGAGCCAGCAGGGACTTAATCTTATTGACCTGAGATACTGAGTTAACTATTCTTCCTGGACATTTGACGCATGGGATAACTTCAGAACACATGTGAGGATGCAGGGAAGGGTCTTGGTGTTTTGGCCAAGAGGTTGAATTTGTACTGTTTTGGTCCTTCAATGGGGGATGACATCATGCCACTGCTTAGTAATTAAAATTGACTCAACATTAATAAGAAGAGCAGAACTCTGGGAGTTTAGTCATTTGGAACATGAAGCGTGTCCTCTCCACCAGCTGTAGGCACACATACTACATAATTATCATCTTCCTGCCAATACAGGATTGTTTCAAAGAGTATATTTTCTATTACTGTGCTTGGTCTATTCTGAAAGCAGGAGCAATGGGTTTTCTACAGCCTAAAATTATAGTTTTCTGTATTAGGAATGTAAATGTGCTCATATTGCCTTCTACGACTTTAAACAAATTTCTGCCCTTGATTCTTCGAAAGAAAATTTTCAAAGGCCAAAAGTTTGCCAGGAATGCAAGCCACTGAAGGGTACCGCTGCATTCTGAGGGTTATTCCCTTGCTTATCTCCTGGTGCTCTTCTTCCTTTTGTTCTGTCTTAATTCCTTACACACTTCTTCTTTTTTCTAATTCTCTGAGTTTTCCCTTCAGCATTTCTGTCTCTTTTTGGTGATGATCAGAATCAAATACAGCCTGGTTAGTGACATGCAGAGTGATCACCAATCAGATAGAAAGTTACAAAATGATATTTTCGAGCCATCTCAGTTGGCTGAATTTTAAATATATAAGCTGACTATAAATTGGAAGTTTCTGTTGTCTTTTCCCCTCCTTCACATTGGAAGAAAGGAATTTGTAAGAAAGACATCAGAAATTTAGTGGAGGTTATTTTTTTAGAACTTATTGAAGACATCTGCCATTTTTGAAAAACTAAAAAAAGAAACTACCAATAATAAAGAAAAAAATACCTTTTTTAGTCTTATTATTTCTACTTACTAATTATTACTTACTAATATTATGTATAATATTAGGTTACTGGTAACTAGTACATCACTCGTATAGAATGTTCAATAAAACAAAAGAGGCAGATTTACTCTGGGGAAGAGTTAAAAGCACACTTTTGGTTGAACATAGACGCACTCTTTGAGAAAATGAAGGACATCACTTTTAGCTTATATTTTTACAGGGAAGATGATAGAAATTATTAAAATAATTTCCATTAACTTCTATAAATTTTTATTAAACCTAGCTTTCTGATTGAGAAAAAATGTCTAAGTAGAAATCAGTTAATTTTTGCTATGGAATTTGAAGTACCTAATACATAACAGTAGAAATACATGCTTCATAAGTGCCTGAAATTTTTTTTTTTAAATTATTATTTAACGAAGAAAGGAAGGAGTAACAGTCACATTGTTTTGTTTGGGTTTAGATCAACAGAGAAATGGAAGAAAATGTTTTTCTAATTGAGAGAGCACAAATTTATCATATGAAGAAACAAAACATGGTATTCCAAGACAACCAAACTGAGGGTGATGATTATACAATCCGTTATAGAAGCTGATATTGCTCCAGGGTGATTTATCCCATACACTTAGCAGAACTTAGATGTTGCCACTTGGGAGGCACTTGGTTCACTTGCCTGTATGGTACCCAATGCCATTTAATATGCACCATCTGTTCTGCCTACTACAGGATACAGTTGTTCTAAGGATATTTTGAGAAGACACTCTTCTTTATTCTGTACTGGACTAAGTATCAGGGACCACAGAAACATCTAGATTAACTTTATGTGCATGAAATGGAAACAGATTGGTCACTGATCAAACTTTTATAGGGAATTTAACACGATTTTCAGTATAGAAAAATGCATAATACCTGGTCTACTCTTTATGAAATTGATAGGAAAATAACAAGACAAGGACAAGAGATAACTTATTTCTTAAGAACAGGAAGAAAAACAATTTCTCCAATTTTCTGATATAGATGTTTTTGTTTGTGGAAAATTGTTTACAATGGAATAAAGTACTTCACAGATAGAATTAGCCCTCAAAAGCAGGATGGTTTGTCAGATATCAGTACTTGAACAACTATTCTATGCTATTTATTGCTTCTTTATGATCTAACCTGTATACAGAATTAAAAACCTTGAGAGCAACCTATGTAATTGCTTCTGAAGAGTTACAAGGGGAAAAAAAATGTGTGTATGTTTGGTTTTATTTGTTTGCTACTGCTTGTTTGTGGTGTGGTTTTTTTTAATTAACATGGTATCAAACATAAGTCAGTCTTTGAAATAAGCCATCCAGTTTTGAAATAATTTTTATGCTTTTATCTTCTCATGTGAAAATTTTTGTTGGGAAAGGAAGACTGAAAATGTACCTGCGAATAATAAACAGGATGCACATTCTTTTCCAGCTATTGTAAGGATGGGAAATAAGCAAGAATAAACTCTCTTGTAAATTGAAGTGTTAACATCGTCTCTTTAGGGATGACTTGTGTGGAAATGTGGATTTTCTGCTTTTAAGTCTTAAGTAAATTGTTATGTTAAGATTGTTTTGCATTTGGAATGATGGTATCTTCAATTTATTTCAACCAGAACAGATGGCCTGGAATGTTGTTAGTCTGAAACTGACTTTGAAATTACAACACTGACTGGAATTTCAGTACTAGACTGATTTGTACAAAGAGAATGCCAGAGAAATATAGGCAGAGAAGTCTTAAAAGAGCACTAAGGAAGCTAAAACTTAATTCCAGAATATTATATAAGATATGATAACATAAAATATTATTTATCATTAAATCCATTCTCTTTAATTAATGAAAGATGAAACAATGTATCAGGGAATAACTTTTTTTCCTGGTGTTTCAACCATATACTAAAGTAAGTGATTGCTTGTACAGAACCAGCTCAGAGGGGCAGTTTGCTTTATATCCTACAATGGCAGTACCATCAGTATGGCAACAAAATAGAAATGACTGTGATGTCATTTCTAAGATGCATGGTACAAAATCAGTTAATCTGATTATGGTCACATTCCAGCTATAGGTTCCACATTTTTGACAGGACTGTAGGATATATATGATTCTATGATATATCGTGAATATACTTTATACATAACCCAAGTTTCATTTTTGAAACTTCTCAATGACATAACAACACAGAATTTATCCAATGCCTGAGGAATTGTATTTTAGCATTCTTAGTTGCATTACGCTATAATGCATGCCTAGTAGAATGAGTGATACAATGAATACATGTATTGAAAGCTCAAATCTCAGCTCATCTTCAATTTTTGAAGGTCATTTCCCCTCAGCCCTTGGTTATACTGGCTTCTATTACAACCCAGACACTTGGACATCAGCTGATTTGACAGCAAGGGCACATATACCTTGACTAAGCATAGGCAGCAGTTGACATCTGAGATCATACTGAGACACTAAATAGGTAGATCTGTAATGACACAGGTCTCTCAGAGACCCTGTGTCACATGTGCAGCATCACATAAAAGCAGAGCAAGTGATGGTAGATGTTTAGGCATCTGAAAAGAGACATGGACTAACAAGAGGGCTGATGTCACCTCCACAAAAGGAAATGACTCTGTATTAATGCAAAGAGAAGGTGAAACATCTACAAAGACATAATTGCTATATTGCACTTTTTCAGCTAAGAAATTGCTAGCTTTCCATAAAGGAAGAGAACCCCTTTCTTTCTTCAAAGTCAAGGATAAAGAGAGAGGCTGGAAAAAGGCATCAGCTACCTCTGTGCTTCTATAACAAGTCGGAATGTCTGTACTGTCTGATAAATTACGTCCAAATTAAATCTAATTATTCTAGGCTTTTTTTCTTTTCTTTTTCCCCCCGGTATTTTTATTGAAATAGGATAAGTAGAAGGAAACACAAAATCTGTTAGAAAAATACTGAAGTGCAGCAAGCTGTTTGACAGAGATTCAAACTAAGTAGACCCACTAAAGCTTGCTTGAAAAAGCTTGCAAACTCCCTGCCATTTGCCCGTGAGGCTCAGAATTAAAAGCAACCTTGGAAGAAGTCAAATTTTTATATTTCTGATTAGAGAAAAAGCTTTTTCATTGGAAAGTAAGTCTGAGTGAAGGAAAACAAGTTATAGCATGTCAGTATATTCTAGACTTCTTTTCCTGGACTTTTCTTAATCTTTTTTTAGACTCGTATCTATATTTTAATTAACATACTTAAATAGGAATATGGAAGAGAGGTTATGAATTTTACTTCTGGTTTTATGATCACATTTTGAGTCATCATCCCCATGAAAACCTTCTCAGCTTACTGACTATTTGACTAAACCTCTTTCCCTTGCTCAAAATGAATCGAAATTCTACAAGTCTGATGAAGATACACAACTATATTGTAATAACTCTAATAAAACTACTAGCTATAATATCAGAACACACAAACACACATCCTTTAACTAGTGGGAGAAAGTGGGATAAATTAATTGTAATTGCTACCTTCCCACATACTATTTACTTTCCCCCCACTATCCAGTGTTTAGTATATAGATCTGTAGGAAGACAAAGTTTCTCAGCTTGATGCTTACAAAACTGCTAGTTCTGTAGTTTTGTAAGCACCAAGTATCCTATATAACATCTCATGAATACAAAAAATGGGATAACTTGCCATATATTTAATGTCCAAATGGATAGGATTCATGGAATATAATACAAGTTTGTAATGAAATAATACATTTCACATCAGGAAGTCCCGGCTTGATTTGGGATTACATCCCATATCTTTCTTGATTTGGAATGAAAGGAGGGACCAGTAGATGTATGTGTGGCTTGCCACAGAGTCACTGTACTACATTGGCAGAAAAGTCTTCAACACTTAGGAAGTAGCCAGTGAACCATTCAGTCTATCAAAGAATTGTACTATACCACACATAAAAGTAATTGTCAAGAAAGTAAACTTCTCACTTGGATTGTGTCTGGGGTCCGACTGAGATGGAGTTGCTTTTCCCATAGTAGTCCTCACAGTGCTGTTCTTTGTACTGATGACTAGAAAGGTGTTGATAATACACATCAGTATTTTGACTGCTGCTGAGCAGTGCTCCCACAGCATCAAGGCCATCTGTCCATCACCCCCTTTGACCCCAAAATCCACTAGGCTGGCCTTGGGCAAAAGGTTGGGAGGTGACATAGCCAGGACAGCTGACCCAAAATGACCAAAGACATATTCCATACCATATGGCATCATGCTTTGCAATAAAAACTAAGAGAATGGAGGGGAGGGAAGGGAGGCATTCATCATTAAGGTGTTGGTCTTCCAGAGCAGTGGCTGCATGTATTGAGACCCTACTTCACAGGGACTGGCTGGATGTTGCCTGCTCATGGGAAGCAGAGAATAAATCCCTTTCTTTGCAGTCCTTTGCTTCCGAGTGTGTTTTTCTTTCTGAGTCTTTATTTTTTCTTTATTAAGATTCTTTTATCTTGACCCCAGAGTTCTTCATAATATTTTCTTTCCCTCAGGTCAACCCACCACAAAGGCCACACTGCCCAAACCTCCATTGAGTGCAAGGCGGAGGGGGAGGCTCGTGACATTCCATATGAGGTCATACTGCCCCAACCTCCACCAAGTGCGGGGTGGGGGAGGGATCAGGACATTCCAATATTCCATATAGGGCCGTAGTTCCCTACCCTCCATTGTGAGCAGGGGGTAGGGAACACATAAGGCCACACTCACCTACCCTTGCCCCACAGCAGACGCTGTCTCTGCTCCTGCACAGTACAGTGAGGCAGCAACTGACATGGGCTCAGGGGGCTGCCACCCCTCACAGATCCAGGGAACACAACTGGCGGTGCCTGTTGGCAGCAGTGCTCAGTGGCCGACAGCCTGCTGCCCATACCTTCAGCCATGAGGCGTGATGCTGTGGGCTGGGGGCTTGTGGTGCGTGGTGACCCCTCACCCTACAGGGGCTCAGTGCCAGTTCCTGCTCACCCTGTGCAGAAGGAGGAGTGCCGGCAGGAGTGGAAGGCACTGTGGGCTGAGCCTGGGGGCAAGCGTGTCTGCTCCCAGCAGCAGCCCCTCTGGCCACAGCTTGAAGGCCCTTCAGGTTGCAGGGGCCATCAGGAGATGCAGAGCTCCTGCTGCCCCAGTGGAAATGGGCCCTAGGGCCTGGCAGTGGCCAGCTGTCAGATCAAGCCTTGTTCATGCCAGTTCACACTACAGGAGAGACACCCCAAAAGCCACAGCACTGGGCAGCAGGTGACATCCCAGGCTGTGATGGATGCTCTGTGCCATGTGCCGGAGCCTGCAGAACAAGACTTGGTGCTTCCTGGTAGCACCTGCAGCTGGCTGCTGGAGCAGAAGGCCCGCCTACAGCATGTGCTAGAAGACCTGGAGAGGCAATGCAAAACCCTTGAGATGGAGAATGGCCTCCTGGGAAAGGGCAGCTCTCCAGGAACATGCCAGGAGACAGAGGCTCCAGCAGAGAAATGCTTTGCTAGCTGCCCTCACTGAGCTGTTGGAAAAAAGACACAGGCATCTGCAGGACACCATCGAGCACCTGATGAAGGCTCCACTGCCAGTGCCCACCCAAAGCTCTGCTGAGAAACCATGCATGAAGTCGTTTCCTGAGCAGAGGGCTGGAGGACGGTGATAGCCTGCCAGAGGTTCGCTGCCACAGGCCCAGCAGAATGAAATCTCACAGAAGGAGCTTCAGGACCAACTGGCTGCAGACAACAAGAGCTGAGACTCTTTGAGCACCTTCTGCCAAAGGTGTGAGGAGTTACAGGGGCAGCTCATGAAGATGGCAGGTGAAAATGCCAGGCTGGCTGAAGAAAATTCTCACTGCCTTGGGCAGATGCACTGGGCAGAAAAGGTTGAAGCTGAAAATGCTGACCTGATGGGTCAACTGATGCAAGTGACAAAGGAGAGAATTTCTGTCATCCAAGCCATCAGCTCTCTTCAAACACGACTGGACGATGCAGTGTCCATACTGAAAGGTGTGAGAGAAACAGCAGAAAGTGCCAAGAGAGAAGTCGAAAGATGCCACAAAGAAACCGTAAAGCTGTTTGGAGCCCAGATGAGCAAACTGGAGAATTGGTTTCAGAGCTCCTGAGAGTCAGCTTGGGCAAAGGGCAATGCTAAGTCCTGCTTGCTTTCAGAGGAGGACACTGCAAGTAAGACAGAAGAACCAGTAGCATACATTCGGTCATCCTGCAGCCTCTGGGCAACAGCTGGGAAACCTTTCAATATTCTTATCTCGATATAACTACAGTCCTTGTGATGGTCCCAGTGAACAGCCTGAGCTAGAGCTTCCTCTAACTGGGGAACAATATGTTTGCATTTTTGGGCAGGTGGAGGAGAACTGGCAGATAGCATAAGACGATTCATCCCCTCTAATTTTGCCAAAGAAGATTCAGATGAGGACCTGGAAAACAAGAACTAGAATGATCCTCATTATTATAGTTTCAGGACACTGCAAGTGAGACAGAAAACCCAGCAGCAGACAAACAGTCCATCATCCTGAAGACTTTGGGACAACAATTTGGGAACCTTTGACACAACTGCATGTATGGGTCACACACCAAGCAAGGATCCTAGAATCATAAAACAGAATCATAGAATAGTTTGGGTTAGAAGGGACCTTCAAAAGTCCCATCTAGTCCAACCGCCCTGCAGTGAATAGGGATATCTTAAACTAGATCAGATTGTGCAGAACCACATCCAGCCTGTCCTTGAATGTCTCCAAGGATGGCGCATCCACCACCTCTCTGGACAACCTGTTCCAGTATTTTACCACCCTCATTGTAAAGATTTTTCTCCTCATGTCCAGCCTGAATTTCCCCTTTTTTAGTTTAAAACCGTTACCCCTCATCCTATCACAATAGGCCTTGCTAAAAAGTCTCTCCTCAGAGACAGCTAGCAGGGCTCATTGACAGAGCTTTAAACCAGACACGATGCGGGAAAGGGATGATATTAAGCTCGCCCATGAGAATCTGTGGGATGAGATGCCAAGGTTAGAGTGGTGGGGTGCTAGTGAGGATCCTCAGCAGGTGGCTCTGAGACATATTGATCACAATGAAGCACACTTAAAGTCTTACAGAGACGAGGAAGGGGCACCTGAGGTAATAGGAGCCAACAGGGAAACACAAGTGAAAAATTTCAAAGAATTAAGAGTTGTTCCTCTAAGGCGGCGACGAGGCTATCAGGTTGGACGTGGGGGAAAATTTTTTACAATGAGGGTGGCAAAACATTGGAACAGGTTGTTCAGAGAACTAGTAGATGCACTATTCCTGGAGACATTCAAGACTAGATGACCCCTGAAGGTCCCTTCCAACCGAAAATATTCTATGATTCTACAGTGATCAAAGACTCTCTTTCCCCTTTGAGAAAGGTGAATCCCATCCAAAGTCAGCAAACCTGCTGTCATGTAGGCCATTATCATGGTTTAAGCCCAGCTGGTAACTCAGAACCATGCAGCTGCTCACTCACTCCTCTCTTCTTTCCCCCCTGCTGCTGGAGGGATGGGGAGAATCGAAAGAATGTAAATCCCATGTGTTGAGATAAGAACAGTCCAATAACTAAGGTATAATACAAAACTACTACTGCTACCACCAATAATAATAGTGATAAGGGAAATATCAAGGGGAGAGAATATAAAATTAAAAGGGGAAAGGGAAAAGAAAACGATAAACACAAGTGATGCACAATACAATTGCTTACCACCCACTGACCGGTACCCAGCCCAACCCGAGCAGCGATTTGGGCCTTCCAGGTAACTGCCCCCAGTTTATATCCTGGGCATGACATGCTGTGGTATGGAATATCCCTTTGGCTAGTTTGGGTCAGGTGTCCTGTCTCCGGTTCCTCCCGGCTTCCCCTCCTCCCTGGCAGAGCATGAGACTGAAAAGTCCTTGCTCGGAGTAAGCATTACTTAGCAACAACTAAAAACATCAGTGTGTTACCAGCACTGTTCTCCGGCTAAAGTTGAAAACACAGTACTGCACCAGCTACTAAGATGAAAAACATAACTGCTACAGCTGAACCCAGGACAGCCATCCCATTATCAAAAAACCCAAAATGGTGGAGGCAACACCAGCCACAGAGCCATGTGTTAATGGACTAATGTCACTGCCTGTAACTGGAAGTATGGTCAAGGAAGTGATGCAGGAAGCATTTTAAGTAGCATATATGCTGTAGTGACACTGGGAGTGTTGAAGGAAGTACATGAAAGCACAAGGATGCCTTCAGTGTAACAGAAGATCAGACAATCACCCTGGCAGTCAGCTGAATGAATGGTCTGGGTTTGGCCCAGGTCTTCACAGAGTGCTGCTGTGTGCCTTTCACAGCCCAAACTGGCCGTGCAGGTCTTTGGGCTCAGAGATGCTTCTGCTGGCTTCCTGTGAGTGCTACCCATGAAAACACTTCTGAGCATGAAGCCTGATGCCTGGCTGTATGACTGCCAACTGAGCACGCTATGTGTGTGCATGTGCAACTGCTGCTCATGCACAAAGCACCCTGAGGAGCATGTGCTTGAAAACATTCCCCATGCTTGTTGCCCGTGCTCCTTCAGAGCATTTCACCAACTGCTGCTTCCACACACCCTTTTATTTGAAAATTAATGCCTCCTGGTCCATGCCCGTTGCTCCTCTCAGAAAATAAAAGAGCACCCAGGCTTTCCTCCTTCCTGGACCACTGCACATCATACTCCTGTGCAGCCCCTTCCATGACCTTCCCCAGTACTGCCACCTTCACCCCAGCCTTGGGGAGGTAGTGGAGCAACAGACCTTGGAAATAACTGCCAACATGTACTGTGAAGGTGGGTGAGCATCTCTGCTCCCATAAGCTGCCTTTATCTTGACCCAGGAGATAATTTTCATATTTTTTTTCTTTCCCTCATCCTGCTGTGGATGGGATATAAGGATCAGCAAGGTAGGCACCTTACATCTTTGCCTTTCACTTCAAAGATTCATCATTCTCACTGAAGTATTCCTTATTGATTGGTATTTTTTTCCTCCCTACAACTACATATTTCTATCTATCTAGGTTAAGGATCAGATAGTTTGGTTGGGATTACAGTAGTACAACATCAAGTTTCTTAAGATGAGAGTGACATCAGAAGACAATGCACACAATCAGTTAAGAATAGTGATACCCACAGCTTTCCCGACAGATTTGTTCCTTAGTCTGACTCAGCCTACCTATATTAATTCCATCTTACTGCAAATTAGTCATGCACTATTTCCGTATGAAAGGAAGGGAGATAATTCCAAGTTTAGATGTCTTAGCAGGAGCTACAACTATAGAGAAAATAAGGAATATATCCACAGAATTGATTTGCAAATGGCTCATCATCAATACAATCTTCCTAAATTTCCATAAATTTCACTCCATGGAATTATGTACAAGAATAATGTGTAGTCATGTAGTAATTTACTTATGAATTTGTTTGGAGGACTGAAGTTTTGGGAAGACAAAATAGATACAAAATGAGGAATAGAAATATCATAATGCAATAATGATTGCATAAGCAATCATAATTGCTTTTATTCCTAATTCACTGGCTTAATGTTGGTTTCATAATGCAATGATGAACTCATTTACTATTATTGTGAATGTCATGAGTATTTCTTGTGGATTCTTATTCAGCATTAAATAACTCTGATCATTAATTTAAAGTGTTCGTTGTTATTTCTTGCTGTAACCGTTAGCTATTTCTTGCTGTTGTGTCATTTCTAATGGTATACTTTTAAAATACTTTTTGCCTAATTTGAGTTTCTTCATCTTGATTAAATGAGACTATATTAATTTTCCTGTTACATCATGGTAATTGGAAATTCTCATATATGCATTATTTTTTCCTATAAGGCATCAATACTATAATGCACATGGTGTCCTTTTTATGATCAACAGCAGAACAAGCTCACAAATAAAATCCCTGCCATGGAAGGAGTTCCTTTTGGACCCAGAGATAGACATACAGAAGCACAATCACCGATCCTGATGTTCAGCTATAGAATAATCTGTCTTCTCACAGTTGCAAAGGGAGATGAAAAGTGAGCCTGAGGATTTGAACTTCTTGGGAGGGAACATAAGTCTTGTCCTTTTAAATGAATGCTTTCCTATGGACAGGACAGGATTGACCCAACCAAGCTTAACAGATAGTGGTATTTATTGTTTATCAAATTATGTACAAAACTACTTTTGTTGTTCTTGATTTTAATGAAAAAGTCTTAAGGATGAATAATTTGTAATTACATTTTCAATATAGTAGTGCATCTTGAATCAACAGACATTTACATAGGAATTAAATAGGGTGTATAGCCTCCAAACACCTCAGCTATCTGAAAAATATTAATGATATTTGACATTTGAATGCAAATTCTGAATTTGTTTAGACTTAATATGAGGTTAATGAAATCTTATGAAAAAAGTGCCTGAGAAGACCATCCTTTTTTTCCTTTGGATTTTTCTTTAAATAAGAAATCTTTGGAACAGTAAAGATGGTAGGAAAGAATACAGTAGCCTTCTAGATGGATTCCCAAGTTTAAAGTGAGAAAAAAAAAATCTCACCTCTTATCATTTAGCAATAGAGAAAACTGTAAGAATGAAAATGAGACTTGAATAGTGTAAAGGAAGTGAGAGTTGGAAAATAATGGTAAGGAAAACAAGAAACATGATATGCATGATGTGCTGAATTATAAACTAGTGGGTATTTTCAAGGAAAGGGTCATATAACTAAAATCTCTGTGCAACTCCTTAAAGTCAAGAAATGTTAGTGCTTTACAGTAGATTCTTTTTTTAAGTATTATTATAAGTTTTTACAGATGTGCTTTTTTTTTTTATTAATCAGCAAGTTGTTAGGATTTACACTTGCTTGAGGGCAATCCAGCTTTTCCAGTCCTGATATTCCTGGAGTTAAAATTTGGACATTGACATTCAAAACACTACTACCTGAACTTATTTCTTACCAACTATTTTTAATGTCAGTGAGCTAAGATGTTGGGAGTTGTTTGCTTTTTAATAGAAACAAAGTTATCTGTTACTGATACTACTCTAGGAATGAGACTTTGTTTGGACCTGTCTATTTGCAGAGAAATAAATAAGGGCATACCCCCATCGATCCCACAGTATTCTTAGCAAATAAATCATAATGTATAGTGGGCAAATTATATTGTCATATTCCTATAAATTAGTGTGAGGTTTCTCTGAGATCAAATGTTTTTCATTTGACAGCAGGAAAAGAATTTGTGTGTGTTTCTGCACATAAAATGATCTATGCTTTATGATTTCGAAGTATTTACTTAAATTCTGTGATTCAGAACTTATAACATCTGTTTTCTGTGGATGGAAGACACAGTCATGATCATAATCTCTAAACCATTAGAAAGTGCTGAAGTCATGCACGCTTACCTGGAGAAACTGCAATTTTATTGTATTGTCAATTTTCTAAATATATTGACAAATTAAATGGATAAAGAAAATGAAAAAACCAAACTTTTAACAAAATTCTAAAGCTAAAATATTAAAACTAAAGAAACCCCAATACAACCAAGCAAAGAAGAAAATAAATATGTGCTGGTGTTTAGTTTTTAAGCTAGCAGCTTCAATCCACTTGTAGTCCAGATGTAGATATAACCTCCTAGCATAATTACATCTGCTAGGATGTAGTTATTTTTGTGAAACAACTTCGGAACTTCCAGTCCATGCAAATTATATAATCCTACAGTCAAAATATGAGTTGAAATAAGTGCTTTGGAAGAAATGTCAGATTATGCACAATGCATGATATCTTCAAATGAAATTGATGTGCTTATTAAATATGCTATTGCAATCATCCACTTAAATCATACACCTTTATCTTAGTTTACTAGCATTTATGTGCTATATCTCACTCTTAAGGGTCTGTTGAATACCCAGATTCCCGAGTGAAACTACACTCTTATTGGCCAAACCAATTCTTTAAATTTTTTTTTACATGAGATGTTATGGCAGATTTTGGCAATCTAAAAGCTCTTCTTACCTTTGTAACATTACAGAAATTTAATTCAGGTAAAAGCTCACCTTTCAACCTCATCGATTTTTATATAACTAGATATGGAACCAAGTTTTTGTGTTTTTTCCTTGGGTCAATAACTTTATATTGACATGTATCTGATTATAATAACCAATAGAATGTTTTTCAAATGTTTTAACAAAAATGCACCTATAATAGTCACTATAGAAACAGGAAGAAAAAAGATAAACAATGTAGAAATACAACATTTTCTGTAATAGGAATTAGTAGTACTAAGTACAGGACATTATATTGAAAAAAAAGAAAGAGAGAACCCTTCTCCTATTTTGTGCCACATAGCAGTAACCAAGATATTGGTCTATCATGTAGTATTGTCTATGTGTCAATCTTCATCTTTATATTTGTTTGTTTATCTATTTGTAATTTAAATATGTTTCCTTCAGTACAAAACTTACTTTGCATTTTGCAAAAGCAGAAATGTATAGTTAAGTTCTAAATAAGATCTCTACTAATACAATCAGTCGATGAGGAGGCATAACATTCTCTGAAATAGAAATACCTGATTTGTTGCAGTTGGAGGTAAGATTGTTGTGCAAAGAAAAGAGATTTTTGACCTATGAATAGAATAATTTTTGTTTTTTTAATTTTAAAGGCAGAGTTACTTCTCCCTGAGAATTGAAAACATTTGGATTGTACCTTTGCATAATTTCTTTCTACGCTTATTTTAAATTTAAATATTTGAGGGAGTCTGATGTTTTCCAGGGAAAACAAATGAACAAACAAAAAAGTATTTTTGTAATCTGGGTAATATAAAACACTATTTACAAATTATCAGTTAATGCCTTGTGGGTTTTAATTTTTTTGCTTTTAATGACAGAATACTGTGTTTGAAGTATGCAGTACAAAGCACGATGAGTACACTGGTGCCTTAATCTTCAGAAGGACTGGAGCAGCTGTATCAGTTTGTGTATAGAACTAGTTATTACCTAAACCCTGATCTTGATAGTTTTAAAGTTATCACCATCACAACTCCTCACACCCACACGCATGCACACACACATAGATTCTAGATTCCTATATGTAATTGTAAATTCTAGCAACTTCAGTGCTGTGCAAGAGCTCTTTTACAGGAACAAAAGGACTCTCCCATTTTGATAACTGTTTAATCCTAGTTTCTATGGAAATATTTGGAAGGGAAAACCTCTAAATAACTGCCACTAGCTACTTAGAGGTAATGAAAAATGTCCTGCATGAAATTATAAAATGGACAGAAGCAGTTACAAAACTGACAAAATGACTACAGTGGGGTTTGGTTTTTTTTTAAATAACATGCAAATAGTAATTTTAGGATGAAAAAAGTAAGAAAAAAAGAAAATTTTCCCTATGAACATTTTGTAGCATAAAACCTGTTAGGTGAAAACAAGGTGGTCATTTATGTTATATAAATTTTAACAACCAAATTTCACCATTTAAAAAACCTGAAAGTTTGGTTTGAAAACATCTGTTTCTTAACATTAAAATAAATATACATATGTGGGTTGTTTTAAGAGATGTTTTATGTTTAATGATAGTTTTCTTTGAGGAGGGAATCTGAAAAGTACGCAAGACTTAGCATTAAAACTTTTTCTTCTAAGTTTGGGAAACTGTTTATATTCCTAGGACGTAAGGAAACTGTTTTATCTGCCTGATCCTTAGGACCTTTTGGAGCACATGGCCAATACTGCACTGTCTCATACAGTGCTTCATCTTCCAGGAGTCCCTGCTCCCCACACTACTGGGGGTGGAGGTTAAGTATTTTTGAAAAGGTAAAAGTTGTTATCTATGTTTCTGTTTGTTCAGTACAAACAAAGGATTAAGCATTTTTGATATGACTGTTAAAAATCAGAATAGTCCAAAAGAAGAAAAAGAACTGCAAAACAGTCACAACTAGGCTAGCTGCTTTCACTTGCTTCAAAGAACCTGTGTAACAGCAAGAAAACTGCATTGCTACAATCCACATCCAGCCAGCTGAGGACAAACTTCACCGGTAGAAGAATAAGAGAAGCATAAGAGAACATGTCGAAGAGATGCAAGGTGAGGTTTGCTCTGCTTCACGCATAATGAGCAGGACTTTAGGGGTGTCAAGAGCTTGTTTACTATACATGTCAATTGGTAATTACATGGAAAAGCATAACTATTTGGTGTACTAGCATTAATCAGAAGCTGTCAGTTTATGCCAAAAATATCCTTTGATGGCTCTATCACAGGATTCCCATGGTCATAGTTTTATGGAGGAGCTTATAGCTATCATTCTAAATGAGTTTTAATATTTAAATTCCTACAGTGTTAGCTTATTTTTTTGTTCTTGCATGTAGATATTTTGTTGTTGAACTAAAATTATTTTGGAGTATTTTAAAATTTAATCTCTGGTTAATAGGATTGTTCTAACTTCTGGCAGTCATCCATAAAGTTTTGTGTTTCTTAAGCATAAAAAGTCCAATCACACTGCACAGAATTAATATAACTGATAGCTCCAGTGATTTGTAGAGATGGAAATACCAAAATCAACATCTTGAAAAAGTCTAACATAAACATCTTGGTGGTACAGTAGTTCAGAGGACAATAGCATGGTGTTTAGACTAAGACTTTATGTTTAAAACCAGCAATGTATACAACAGTTCCTAGCAAATTAATTTCTCAGTGATATTATACTACTGAGAAAATAGTTTCAGATATTTGTCACTGTAATGGATAGTAGGTCTTTAGTCAAAGTACTGGATCCTGTGGACCTTCAACTGAGCCAGCAGGCAAGGATGAGCTCGAAAGGTGCAGGTGCCTATGTGCACATACACATGCATACAGAGATGGCCAGACATGCTGATCAGCACAACAGGGTGCAATGCCTTTACCTGCAATCAAATAAAAACCAGTGACAGTCCCACACATGTGAGCAAGAGAGGCCTAATCTCACGAACAAAGGACCTGTTCTCACCTGATTGGGATGGAGGTTCGCTACTGACACATGCATGGATACTTTCCATCCTCAGGCACACCCACATGTGCACATCTTTTGACATTAGCATGGGTTCTAAAACTGCCTCATACCCATCACCAGATCCTAGGCTCAGTCTCCGCATCAGTCCTAGGATGAGAGCTCGGTCTGAGTGTGTTTAGGTTTTCTTCTACTCACCAGCGAGTCCAACTTCAGTTGTGAATTGTACACCCACCCAAACACAGAGAGCTGTGTAAGATGACACAGTAAGAGCTAGGGAAGGAGCTTAACAAGAGGGCATAACAACAGCGTTGATGAGCTTCACTGGCTCATCATGTACTGACTGCAGATTGTTGAAATGATAACAGCCCATTTTATTCCCCCATTTCCACTCCAGACCCATTTCCTTTCCCAGACCTGTTGCACCCCATCCAATTTGATCCTTCCTTTTCACCTCTTGTTTGGAGACAAAATAGGATGAAAAAACTTGTGGGTCAATGTAAGGACAGGGAGATGATAGGTAGTTTTCTAAGTACCTGCATAGGCAAAACAGACTTGAGGAAAATTAAATTAATTTATTGCCAATTAAAAATAGAGTAGGATAGTAAGAAACAAAGACAAAACTAAAGACACCTTTCCCCTTTCCCCTTGCTCTTCCCAGATGCAACTTCACTCCTTTGTTTCCAATTCTTCTCCTCTGCCTGAGCAGCAAAGGGGAATGGGGAATGAGACTATGGTCAGTTCATAAAGATTTGTCTTTGCCACTCCTTCTTCCTCATGCTCTTTCTCTGCTCCAGTGTGGGGTTGCTATAATTCAGTATTAATGGTAAATAGCTGAAAAGGTATTTTATATGCATATTTGTGTGTGTGCATGTATATGTTTCTTAATACCATTAGTATGTAAAGGGAGTTATGAATGACATTGCGATAAGAATATGTGTAAAAGTGAAGAGTCACAAAGCTGTAACACAGAACATTGACATTAGAAGATAGCAGAGGTATAGAAAATGCAAGAATAGAATGGTAACAGCATTCTATTCACAGTGCTATTCAGTCGAATGACCAACTAGTGATACAGAATTGTCTGACAGCCTAATGAAGCTGCTTACATCTGATAACATAGGAGAGCTTGTTTTAACATGTATATATACCAGAAACAGCTAGTTGAGCTGGCACCCTGATTCAAAATCAGATAAACTGAACTAAGCAGAACAGTTAGAACTAACAGAGATATAGGAACTAATATTGGAACTGATCAGAGTTACATAGGATCAGAGGGCTGAAGCACCTTTCCTGTGAAGACTGGCTGAGAAAGTTGGGCTTTTTCAGCCTGGAGAAGAGAAGGCTTCATGAGACCTTACGGCAGCCTTCCAGTACCTAAAGGTCCTACAAGAAAGCTGACGAGGGACTTTTTTACAAGCGCATGTAGTGATAGGACAATGGGGAATGGCTTTAAACTGAAAGAGGGTAGATTTAGATTAGACATTAGGAAGAAGTTCTTTACTGTGAGTTTGGTAAGGTGCTAGAGCAGGTTGCCAAGAGTTGTGGATGCCCCGTCCTTGGTAGTATTCAAGGCCACTTGCATGGAACTTTGAGTAACCTGTTCCAGTGGAAGGTGTCCCTGCCCATGGTAGGAGATTTGGAACTAGATGATCTTTAAGGTCCCTTCCAACCCAAACCATTCTATGATATGATACGGTACGTATCATGGAATGTGAGGTGGGCCAATGCCAACCTTATGAAGTTCAACCAAGACAAGAGCAAGGTCCTACACCTGGGTCAGGGCAACCCCAGGCACTGCTACAGGTTGGGCAGAGAAGAGATTCAGAGCAGCCCTGCGAGAAGGACTTGGTGGTGTTGGTTGATGAGAAGCTTAACATGAGCCAGCAGTGTGCGCTTGCAGCCCAGAAAGCCAACTGTATCCTGGGCTGCATCAAAAGAAGTGTGACCAGCAGGTCGAAGCAGGTGATCCTGCCCCTCTACTCTGCTCTCGTGAGACCTCACTTGGAGTATTGTGTACAGTTCTGGTGTCCTCAACATAAAAAGGACATGGAGTTGTTGGAGCAAGTCCAGAGGAGGGCCACAAGGATGATAAGAGGGCTAGAGCACCTCTCATATGAAGACAGGCTGAGAGCGTTGGGGCTGCTCAGCCTGGAGAAGAGAAGGCTGTGTGGGGACCTCATAGCAGCCTTCCAGTATCTGAAGGGGGACTATAAGGATGCTGGGGAGGGACTCTTCATTAGGGACTGTAGTGGTAGGACAAGGGGTAATGGGTTCAAACTTAAACAGGGGAAGTTTAGATTAGATATAAGGAAGAAGTTCTGTACAGTGAGGGTGGTGAAGCACTGGAATGGGTTGCCCAAGGAAGTCATGAATGCTCCATCCCTGGCGGTGTTCAAGGCCAGGTTGGACATGGTTTAGTGCGAGGTGTCCCTGCCCATGGCAGGGGGGTTGGAACTAGATGATCTTAAGGTCCTTTGCAACCCTAACTATTCTATGATTCTATGAATATAATATATGACACAATATGATGTATGATAGGATAGGGTACAGTACTACCACACAAGCGTATAACCTCCTGCAACTAGCTCTAGAATGCAAATACTTAAATCTGAGAGTGCAAAGCCCTTCCCAGAAATATCACCGTAGATATAATTCTGTGCTTAAGTGGTAAAAGTCTTGCAGGGCTGATATTTTCCTCATTTATCTATTGCCAAATGAACAAGTGATGTTTTCACTCATATATCCCAACAGGCAACACCAGAAGTTACTGCTTTCAGCTTAGGACAAACTCTTGTAGGTATGTAATAATGATGAAAGTATTACTACGACTACTATTAACACTTACTTTTCTCTTTCCTGCATATTTTTAAATAAGCAAGCCATTTGGAGTTTAAAGAAGAGAAAAAATTACTGCTGACATTGAGAAGAAGATTTGGGGCTTGGATATCTGCAATGTTGTGTGTCCGACATGAAGAGAAGAATTAGCATGTCACTGCTGTGAGTTCTACCTGAAAAGGCTCAGCTCCATGACTGTATCTGCAATTCAGGCGCCTGATTGGGAATTTTAGATTCTAACCTGCAATCAATGCAAAAATAAACACTGCCAAAACCCAGCAAACTTAGAGCTTTTTGTAGTTTGATTTTGCTCTGGATAAGGACTGGACTTTAAAGTATATTTCAGCATCTGTCTCCCCAAATGTATTATAAACTAATTCAACAAATATATCTATCAAGATGCATTGTCATCATATTTAAAATACAAACTGGATTGTGTGCCTCTGTGTGTTTTATCTGAAAAGGAAATAACAGAATATATTCTAAATTGTAGTTGCTTCTAAAACATTTCAACACAGTTTCTGAACAAAGGAACATTTTGCTCTGGTTATTTTCTTTGCATTCAATTAATTTAAGTAAAGAGGTCTCTATTGAGAAAGACTTAATTTAATTCTTGAAAAAGACCTTGACATCCCTTCTAATAGGAATAATCCCATTTTATGTAACTTCAGGATTACAACCAATCTCATTGCCACTGTAGGTGCTAGAGAATGTGTTTTTGTGATGTTTTGATACTGATACTCAAAATTCTTACTTTCCGAAATAGTGAATGCCAATAAAGGCATTAGAGTGCATCTTTTCACAAGCAGTGGTACTTGATGATAGCTTTGCTGAGTACCACAGATCAAAATTAAGCTATTGCTGTTCACATGAATTTCAGTGATTTCGTGACTGTATTACTAGGCACTATAACCTTCTTTAGTTAACAGAAAACTTTGCTGATAGAGTCAAATGATTATTATTTAGATAATAATGTAAGCAGATTGTGCAGACATCTTTAGCAAGGATGAAGCTGCAGGAAAGATGTTAGAACTTGAACAAAATAGCTACTTTTTTAATGATAATAACACTTTTTTCACACTTGCAACTTCACCAAGTGTCTTGCTGAAATGCCCAGGATGAAGGTAATACCACTTCTTTTCTCCTTTCTTCTAAAATGAGCATCACTACAGAAAAACCAAGCTCTTCTCAAAGCATTGCTGAGTTTATTGAATTTGTACATTGCTTATGTCAAGATAGGCAGGTCACATCTACGTTATTATAAATTTGATTCACAATTACAACTGAACAATACTTCAAAGAAAGACTGCAAAAGGCCAGATGCTACAGTTCTGTATGCTCCAGGAATATCATATAGAGCCAGCTGTATCAAATAAATGCAGAACGGTTTTATAACGCTATTGTTCTTCTATATGCTTGGTCCTATACACAATGTACAACTTGAGCAGGTGTTACAGCATATTTCTGTGTGTATCAGTTCTGTCCAATTTAAACAAAAAAGTGGTAGTTTAATAAACTTCACTGTTAGAATTCTTTGTTTCATTTTGCTCCTGACAATATTAAAATTTTATTCTTTCTCCATAAAAAAACAATGGGACAGGTTCCGGTAGGTTCTGAATATTTCCTATAAGGGCAGAACAACCTATCTTCTTCAAATTGAAGAAGTAAAACTTCAATACGAATAGTAATGAAATTAGAATATGTTTTTCTGTGAGAAAAGACATCTTCTTAAATGTTTATTAAAATAAAACTACAGGCAAAGAGAGCAGCAATCGTCTGTGATAGCCACAGTTTAAACAGAAAACTGTCTTTGGTGCATAAAGTGCATTAAGTTACTATACCTATGTACGAGTTCCTTTTCCTTCTATTTTTCTCAGTCAAGCCATGCTTAACAAAATTCTCAGGGGAAAAATCTGAAGCAAAATGTCACAAAATATAAAAATAGGTGAAAATACTATTAATGAAATGAAAGTCATAATCACCATGTAAGTGGATTTCTGAGTTTGTGAAACAGTAAGAACCTTTGTGATAACATTTACCATTCTTTTATGCAGCAAGGGATTCATAATAAACCTGGCCAAAAAAATGAATTTTTTTTATTACTATGTTACAATTAATTGCCATTGATTTTAATTAATTTTTTGCCAATCATTTTATAGAACAGTCAAATCAGCACAGAAAATGGTAACAGAGGTTTTCCAACTTGTTTGATATCATAAAGTATGATTGGTGTGACACTTGTTAATGTAAAATATTGGGTGGCTGGATGTGTCCAGCATTTGAAACAGAAAATGTTATAAAATTAGAAAGCCTTAAAATTCCTACCATGCCTGTGAATCAGCTACAATTGAAATTCAGTGTACCTTTCACAAATGTGAATCTGATTTGAATTGCTAATTATATTTCAATTGTCCTCCATTCTAATTTAATTGATAATGCAAACAAAAAAAATGATTACTTAAGAAAAGCATATTCCAGAGATTAGCTGGTTAAATAAATCCAGTAGTATAATTGTATTCATAATCAGTAACACAATAAACTGGTATTTAATTTGGCATAGACTTTCTTCAACATCTTTCTTCTTTGTTTAAATCAGTTCCAATTAGATGAGAAAGTGCTAGTGTTGTTCATTTGATGTGATTTGCTGTATTCTTAACAAAAAAAGGTTGCCAGAAATTATCCATTTGTGCATCCTTGAAAAAAAAGAGGTCTCTGTTCAGCTTCATTTTTGTAGTCATTATCTGAAAGATGCAGTTCCTGGATTCTTTATCTAAACTGAGAGATAGCTTAACAGCTGATTATTAAACTGTGAGGTATACAAGATTTTAAAGAAGGGTTCTGCATGTTAGATAGTTGAAACCTTAGAATAATAATATTTCACATCAAAATATAGTCATTGATAGCCATTTTAGAGCATGATGATGAAGCCTCGGGGGAAGTGGCTTCACAAAAAAAAAAAGTAAATCTGCCATTATTATTAGCTTCAGTTTTCTGCTAAGGCTTGATGAAAGTCATCAAAATAGAAAAATATTCAATTTTTTACCAACCCTAATCATTACTGCCAGAAAAGAAGCCCAGTTCTGTACTCATTACTCTGTTCCCATTTTTCAAGTGTGTGTGAAATTTTCCAGACTGGGAAATCAGCATTTGGCTGGTGTTCTTTAATGACTGCACAGGAGCATAGGTTATCACAAAAAGGACTTTAATGACTAAAGTCATTACATTAACATTTTGCTAATAACTTTAGATATATGACTTGTATTTAATAATTCAAACAAAATGTGCCAAATAGTGATATTGTAGAGTCTGCAATTTCAGCTTTATCTGCAAGGCTCTGGTTTAGGCAACCAGTAGCTTCCAGGAAACACAATGAATATTAATTAAGTTTTCAGCTTGTGCTTAGACTTTCAATATGCTCTTTGTTTTGGGGAGGTATCAGACTAGTACATTTATCCTCAATTAGCAGAAATGTCAGTTGATGGATAAGATTAGTATAATTTGATGTTAATCAAAATTTAATAATCCATTCTTATTATAAAGGATTGTCAGTAGGGAGCTGAAATTCACCAATAAGGTTGCTCATCAAGAAAGTGTTTTGATTAGAGAGACTGATTTATTTATTATGCAAAACAAACTCCAGGGTCAGCAGCTTAACGTAGCATTCAAATGCCCTGCTATTCACTTTCAATTCTGCAGAACTGGAAATTTAAAGGTACAGAAATTATATGAAATTTGCATACAAAGCAAAACACTTCTTAAAATAAGAACCTTTTTGTGTACTTGTTTGTTTGTTTTAGCATGCATTAGTGTAATCCTTGGGAAGTTTTTAAGTGTAGAACTTCACTTGGGGTCTATAATATGTGATCATATTTTCATTGAGAAATCTTTCACACTGAGGTCAGCTGCAAAATTTGTATCAACTTATTGTTGCAAATGAAAATGTGCCCTTCCAGTAATGTTGTTTAAAAACTTTCTTGGAACGTGGAATATTTAACTTTGAAATCTATGTTTTGAAAATTTTATGACCCAGGCACAGCTACAGGCTGGGCAGAGAAGTGATCCAGAGCAGCCCTGCAGAGAAGGACTTGGGGGTGTTGATCAACAAGAAAGTGAACATGAGCCGGCAGTGTGTGCTCACAGGCCAGAATGCCAACTGTCTTTTGATGCAGCCCAGTATACGGCTGGCTTTCTCGGCTGCAAGCGTATACCACCTCACAGTAAAGAACTTCTGCCTTATATCTAAGCTGAACTTCCCCTGTTTAAGTTTAAACCCATTACCCCTTGTTTACTGTGAGGGTGGTGAGGCACTGGAACAGGTTGCCTCACACTAGACCAAGGCTCTATCCAACCTGGCCTTGAACACCACCAGGGTTGGAACATTCACAACTTCTTTTGGCAACCTGTTCCAGTGCCTCACCACCCTCATGGTAAAGAATTTCTTCCTTATATCTAACATAAACTTCCCCTGTTTAAGTTTGAAGCCATTACCCCTTGTTCTATCGTTACAATCCCTGATGAAGAGTCCCTCTCTGGCATCCTTGTAGGTCCCCTGTAGGTAGTTAAGGTCTGGCGGCCGGAAGATATCGCGATGTACGGAAAGAGAGAGCCCCTCCCCGGATACTTTTACAAGCCCCATAGCATGGAGAGGGGAATTGTGGGGAAAGGCTCGGCGATACCATAAAAGGTAAAAATTGTTAACCTGCCTTCTGATTGGGTCAGCATAGGTACTTCCGTGTGGCCGAAAGGTATATAATGCTTGCTGTTGTTTAATAAAACGCTATTTGATCATCCTCCATATTGGTGTCTGTGATCTCTAGCCCTAAGCCAGGGGTTGGCTTAGTTCTGCAAGTCTTGGCTGAAGCAACGCAGAAACAGTCCCCTTCAGATACTGGAAGGCTGCTATGAGGTCTCCACACAGCCTTCTCTTCTCCAGGCTGACCAACCCCAACTCTCTCAGCCTGTCTTCACACGGGAGGTGCTCCAGCCCCCTTATCATCGTCGTGGCTCTCCTCTGGGCTTGCTCCAACAGCTCCATATCCTTTTTATGTTGAAGATCCCAAAAGTGCACACAGTACTCCGGGTGGGGTCTCACGAGAGTAGATTAGAGGGGCAGGATCGCCTCCTTCGACCTGCTGGTCACACTTCTTTTGATGCAGCCCAAAACACTGAAACCAGCTTATGTTCAGTTTCTCATTGACCAACACCCCCAAGTTCTTCTCTGCAGGGCTGCTTTGAATTACTTCATCACCCAACCTGTAGTTGTGCCTGGGATTGCCCCAAACCAGGTGTATGACCTTGCACTTCGCTATGTTGATCCGTAACTATTCCGTTTGGAATTGAAACTACACCTGCAATAGACAAGCACATCCTTCCAGCAGAGGCCTTAACAGGTAAAGAATTAGAGTGTCCTTAATCAAGGACAACAACTGACTTAAATTTAACAGAAAATACAAGATAAACTTGGTATTGGCATTCCCTTACAGGAATAATATATAGCTCTGTATATATATATAGCTCTGTATTCCTAAGTTTTGCCAGTCTTCATTACATGATTCTTTTTTGGTTGTTTATAATTTTGCCAACATACAGTCATCTTCATTACATGATTCTTTTTTGGTTGTTTATAATTTTGCCAACATAAAGTCATCTGCTATTGATTCCTCCGAGAAGCAATAGAGAAGTGGTTTAATTCTTGGAATGAACCTAAAGCTTAGGAACTTAACAAGTGTAGAACAGGAATTTACATTGTGCATATTATCTGAGGTTGTCTGTCAGATTTACCTGATACATAATTCATAGTCTAACAATACCTGTATTTAGACACAGTGCGTTCTTGAACTATTACTTGTCTTTAAAGAATAATTCTTTTTTTCATTGGTCATCTTAGCTGCTAGTGCTGTTATGACAGGATTACAGGATGTCACAGGTGGGAAAGGAGGTCAGGAGGTCTCCAGTTCAGCTTCCCCCTGAGGCGAGGCCGTCTGTAAGCTCAGACCTGGCTGCTTAGAGCTGTCCCTGTCAGGGCTTGAAAATCTCCAAGGATGGAGACATCACAGCCTTTCTGGAAACCTGTGCCCCTGTCTAGCCCTGCCCTCACAGGGGAAAAGATCTCCTCATGTCCATTTGAACCTCTCTCCTTTCAGTTTCATCCTCCTGCTATGCACCGCTGTGAAGAGCTTGGCTTCAACTTCTCAGTTACTTCACTCTGGGTATGGGGAATGGTGTGAATCCTCCTTCTGCTCCCTGCTTCCAACCCATCTCTTTTCCAGGATGCATAGGTCTAGGGGTTCCAGCTTCTTCTTACAGGGCAAGTGCTCCAGCCCTCTGAGAACACCAGGTGGGGTCACTCTGCTGAACTCACTCCAGTTTATCAGTTCTTTTCTTGTCTTGGGGGTCCCAAACTGCATGCAGTATCTTAGATATGCCTTAATTTGTGCAGAGTAAGTGGAGATAACCATTTCACTTAACTGTGTTCATACACGGTTAACTTGCTGCCTACCAGGACACTCACTGCCTTTTCCACAGAGCTCTTTTCCAGAGAGCATAAAATTAAAGAATTAGAAAGTATTCTGTCTGTGATAACACTTAGTTCAGGTCCAGTCAGGCAATCACTTCTACATTTAGTCAAGTTTTTGCACCAGGCAGCCCTATTTCATACATAGCTAAGTGACAGCTAATGTTTCAGTTTAAAGAATAGTGAAAGAGTTTAACAAAAGTGTATACTGAGCAGGTCTCCTTTCTTGTGCAAAGTATTTTTTTTCCATACTATGCAAATTAGAAGTTTACCTAAAGTGAAAATTTTTGCAAGATAAA
This sequence comes from Strigops habroptila, assembly GCF_004027225.2. Taxonomy (NCBI): domain Eukaryota; kingdom Metazoa; phylum Chordata; class Aves; order Psittaciformes; family Psittacidae; genus Strigops; species Strigops habroptila. The sequence goes on along the minus strand of NC_044277.2, from coordinate 28,258,579 downwards.
TTTCTATCAATACACTTCAACCCTATTTATTAATTCTAAATACATTTAAAAAAAGCAAGCCTAACATGAAGAAAATAGAAAAACAATTAATATAAAAATTAATTTAATATTAGGAGAATTTAAATATTAACTGCAACTCATACAGTGGAATTTGTGAGCTCAAAACAACTTTAATAGAAATTGGCATGGAAGAGTAGTCTAATACAAGCTTCTTCCTTTAAAGCATAAGAAAAACATTTAGCCTTTTTTGTCTTTCAAGTTTCTTTGTTTGTTTTTTGGTTTTGTTTTTTTTTTTTTGTATATGTGTTTTTGTTGGCTTTGGTTTTGGTTTTGGTTTTGGATTTTAATCTGAGAACACCTTCTTCATTAAATGGATAATGACAGTGATTAAATATTTACTAAGCCTACACAAATGTTTAGGATCCATTCCGAAATCACTGTAGTTGTGTTCCATTTAAAAGGTTTTGAAGAAACCTCTTAACAGCTACTACTCCAAAGCAATGGATTGCTGCTGTACCTACTCTCAGCCAAGAGCCAGTTATATACAACAGAAAACTAAACTGTTTAGATGTTTGTACCATGTTCTAAATGTAAAATCTATTGTAGTCACAACGCAAGATAAGGATGAATGCTATGTACCTTACTGGGTAATGTTAAGCATTCATTAGAGCGGGGCATTTCATTTACCTAGTAGACAAAAGATTTCTTACTAATTAGTTACATGAAAGAGATGAGAGCCAGTGTATTTAGGGAAACTGCCTCTCTTAAGACAGTTCTTAAATGAATTAAAGGAGTTCGTTATTTTTTTTTTTCATCCTGAAGAGTGAAATAGGAGTTTTGGAAAAAAAAATAACCAACAAACCAACCAACCAACCAGTAAACTAGGCCATATATTTCAGAAGGCTTTGAAAGGATGACTAGCTATATGATCTGAAGAGCACCTGTAAGGGAAGCAAAAAAAGTGGAAAACTTGACTGCCAACCTATAAGGAGTGAATAGCAAGTGAATTGTGCGACATTATGAATAAAAGGTTAGCATACTTTTTAAAATGTGTTTTTGTAAGCTTTTATAGCTATTGCCAATGTTGAATAGCATAAATTAATACTTGTCTTTGACTTTTTCTTAGTTTATTCCTCTGTGTGCTCTTTACCCCTTTCTGTAGGCCTCTACAGTACTCAGATTTGCCACTTAGAAAGATAACATCTCTCTAACAGCACTCCTCTTTACATGACTCATTTCTTGCTAAAACTATTCTATCCAACATATCACAATGGCTGATCATGATGATTAACTCAAATATGTTCCAAAAATATCCTTTGACGCAAGAAGTATTAAACCATCAATCAGTCAGCCTCTAATTGTGATTTATTAGCTTTCCTGTAACTTCAGTGATTTTGAATTCTTATTTTCCTTTTCTGTCATGAAACAAATGCTACAGATCTGTTCCCTGAAAGAAAATACGTCTAATTTGCTTCTTTATTCAGCAAGTACATATGTTTAATGGTTTCTACTATTAGTATATCTGGGATAGCCAAAAATATGATTCTTTTATTTCCTTGGAAGGAGCGCAAATACAAATTTCCAAAGCCCTGTGTCACACTGGATGTTTGTGTTATATAAAGTATTGTTTTAAATGTGTTCCTACATAGAATGTTGGACGACCTCATCATTTTACTTCAGTAAAAATGTTGTGTAAATTTGTAGCAGATTCCATTTGAATTTTTCTGTTTGAAATGAATTTCAAAGTGGCGATTGTACTGAAGAAAAACCTATCTGCTGGTTTAGGCTATTATAAAATTAAGCAATATAAGAGTTCCAGAACATACTCTTTCAAAACACTGTTTGGCAGACCCAACCTTAAGAAATGATCTGAGACCCAGCGTGAATTGAGATTCATTTACTGCAATGAATCCTGCACCTCTGTAGAACTAGTCAAATGTTCTCAAATGCACTCAAAATGCTTCCATCTCTTAGTACCACTGATCCAAGTTATAAACCTGATGAACTGTTTTTCTCCATAGTGCTTCAAAAACAATTCTTCCTTTTTCTGAAACTGAAAACAGAAATCAGAATGACACACAGAGAGCAACTCATTTACCTAACGAGTGATATGTGAGATATTGTAGAGTTTCTGAGCTGAGCATAGAGGATGAACAGATAAGGCACAAACTTCCAAGAGATCTGCACACTTCTGCAGTAGCAGTCAGAGCCTGGTCATTATATCTTCTGGAATCTCAAAAGACACTGGGCACATATGCTTGCTCAAGTGAATTGAACCCTCAGTCTTTATGTACAGTAGGTTTTTACTCCATGTGGCATTAAAGATCAGTTATATTCAGTTCCACCTCCTTTAAAAAATAGGAGAACAAAAAGTAATGATGTTCTGAGAATTCAGATATCACTGTAGAAGTGTTTGTCTGTTATTCATGACCCAAAAGTATAGCTACCTTTTTTGTTTATTTGTTTTATTTTACTTCATTACACCCACATTTTTGCCAAGTTTTTAGCTTGGCTTAAGTCATAGATTTCAGCCTCAAATTAGAGGTGAAACTGATTACAACTATTGTATAAATTGCTAAAAGACATAGCTTTGATTGAACTTCTCTCTTTTGTTATATAAACGATGCTTAAAAGGAAAACTATTATCTAGCTATGGCAGAGCAGTTATTTGCAGAGATTTAAGGTCTGATCTAATTAACACAGAATTATGAATAATTAAACACAGAAGTAAAAATAAGATTACTTGCTGAAAAGTTGTTCCTGTCAGTTTCAACATACGTTTTAAGCTAGTAACACCTATGATCAGTAAGCTAAAAAAAGGAGAATAAATCTAACCACCAAGGTAGCAGATAGTCTACAATCAGTAAACAGTGATTCATTACAGAAAAGTGTCCAGAATTATTTCATTTGCCATAACCTTGTCAAAATCCTAATAGAAATTCAATGAAATTTTCAGCATATGTGAATCAATGACGGAAATGCTACAAACTTGGCCAAAAATTGTAAATTTGAAAATGCACTGGTAAAAATTGGCAAACTGGATGGAACTAATTTATTATCCCAGGCAATAAAGTGAAATGTAGATACAATTAATGAGCTGTAAAAGAGGTCTAGTTCAGTGTAGAGGAAGACATAATGAATTAAAAGAAAGCAAAAAGAAATTGGTAGGCAACTGTAGGTCACCAATCATTTTTCATGCATTTGTTGTCATTACCAATAACAAATCTAATATGAAATGTAAAGAAAATGACATTTATAACACAATTTTGTTTGTTAATTTCTAGTGATGTTGGTCAGCATAAAGTTAATTGTTAACACTTCTTTGGAAACACCAGCAGCCTGTCATTCCTCAGAGGAAGTTTGCAGAATGTTATCACATATTCCATGCTCTGAAGTTGGACTGCATGTTATTTCAGTGTGTGAAAAATCTTAGTTATGGGAGCACAGAGATTGCCTAATTGTTCATTTTTTTGGAAGTGACAGGGATAATTTGATCTATAGTCTGTTGCCACTAAAAAAGCTAAATTAATAAGTAATTAAATAATGTCATGAAAACAAAGCAAGGACAACCTAATTCATAAATTTCCCTCATCTCAAAGTGTAACACACCTAATCATTCCTTTTAAGCATAGGACTAGAACGTGGCAAGAGAGATGAAGCCACACTCTCATTCAATGGTTACAAAAAAAGGCATGGTCTTCTATAGCAGATATATATAGTACTAGATATACACATCAGATGAGGTAGCCTTTCCTATTTTGAACTGAATGCAGTAATTATTTTGGTCTGCATTCACACACAAACCTAAAGAGAATCTAGGAAGCAGACTTGAGAAATCTTTGTCATATATATTATGTGACTAGGTTGGTGGAGTTCTAGTTATCTGAACACCACTTTATCCACATATTCTTTGTAAATCACCACCCTCCCCTCTTCTTTTTAACATCATAAGCATGGAATGCATCAGTAGTCATAGAATTTGTTAAAAACTATTAAATAAAGATGATACTTATTTAATTAATATTATTAGAAATAGTTTTCGATAATTGTTAATGTGCAGGATTGGTGAGACACTTTCATCTATGGCTGATATAATCTCAAAATATTCAAAAAGCAGACCAGAAAAGAGGGCTTTGCCTGCTTATGTAAATATCTAAGGCAAATTAAGTGTGAGATTGAAGTAGAATGGAGAAATAAATCAAGTTACATAAATTCTTTTTGGAAGAAAATATTGGTCTGTTCTTCATTAGTCATACATGGAAACACAGAAGCAGGAAAACTTTCTACAAAATAGGAAAAAAGAACCTAAAGCTTCACAAAGCTATTAACCCTTTTACTTTTCTTTATTCCTGTTCAATTCAATCTCCAGTTTTCTAGATATTTCCCTTTAGGGTTTATCTACAGAGAGATGCTTAGGGAAATTAATTCAAATCAATTGACAAGTTTGATTTATGGAGGACTAGTTAAACACTATTAACTCCCTGTGTAGACATTCAAAATCAGAACTGAAGTAAATTAAAGGGGTTCTTATTCACCTGGAAATGAAGTCAGTTAAGTTCACAAAGAATATTTTCCTTGAGAATAGTCACAATAAACGTTTAATGTAATCTAATTAATCCATTTAAAATGTGTCATTTTGTTTATTTTGGATAAGTTTTCTTCATTGTTTTTTTAGACTCAGACAGTGAGGGCTAATCTTCATGGATCATTTGTCAGAATGTTTTATGAACCTCAGTGTGTTTACTTCCATCTAAAAATGGAATTATATCAGAGGCTTCCTAATTAAAAGCAACACTTCAAAACATTCATTATAATGATTAGAAGTAGTAATAAGCAGTGCCAGAATCTCTGAACGCATAGAAACAGTTAAATTATATGCTCTGAAGGAAAGAAATACTGATTAAATGTGCAAAAGACAAATACCAGATTCAATGAAATGAAAAGATTGATGAAGAACTAAAAATCAGAACAAACAATACAGGTGGAATTCAAATTGTATGTATTGGGGAAGATATGTTCTATAAGTAGATTAATCCTTCTAAACACCATTCCCTTTTAGAGACACAGGAAATTCATGTTTTCTGGGGTTTTCTATTTGGGTTTTGGGGGATTTGTTGCTGTTGTTGTTTGTTTGTTTGTTTTAATAAGGAATTCAATATATTCCTTCATTAAGAAAGAGGTTTTGGAAAAACTGGACAAGAAAAACTGGTCTGAATAGCTTTGCCATGATGAGGTATAAAAGGAAGTTCTCCGTGACTCCTATCTCATAAAAGGAATATGTGTTATTACCCTCAAGTGATAAGAGATGAAGGGTGGAAATGGAGAGAAGCTACTGAAGAAAGCAGAGAAACAAATGGTGCCCTGTACAAGATGGTTTATTCTAACTTCCTGAAAATTGTTTTGAATGCTGGAGGAAACAAAATACTCAGATCTGTGCCAACACTTTCCTCCAAATTGAGCTGATTGGGATATACTAGAATGGAAAACAGCAGGTAGAGCACCAGGTAGCCAGGGGTTAGGTGGTGAAACACAAGAAGGGAGTTTATGATTCAAACATGTTTTTGAAAGTCCACAAGATGGTTATAAGGCTATGTCGATTTTATGATAATAGATTATACTAAAGATCAAGTTTCTTGATCCTAGACACTTGAATCACACTTCTGATGTTCTAGAATATCTCTGTTCTCTGTGAACAATAAAGAAGTTTCTATGGGAAGGGTGATAGTGGTGGGGGATGAATATTGATTTTCCACACAGCTTTTGAACAGCAGTCTTCACTGATCTCCGTGAGTCACAGAAACAAATTTATCCCTAGAGAAGGTTTGCCTACAGTCATTGGTCCCTAAATATACAGTTTCTTAATTAACAAATTTAGAGTTTAGGTGCCTATGTTTGTTGAGATAATGCTGGTTCTTGGAGCTCTTCTGCAATACTTTTAGGGGTTTTGTTTTGTTTGTGTATTTCTTGGGGGGGTTGTTTGTTTGTTTGTTTTGTGGTCTGTTTATTTGTTTATTTCTTTGCTTAAGTAGAGCTGAATATTTGCAGACAGAAATAAGAAATATTCTCCAGAAACATTCTCCAGAGTAATAGTCATTTTATTCCCACTATTTTGTCTAGTCCTAAAAAGGCTTGACATGAAAGGTCTGTTATTTTGTCTAATCTATTTTTCACTTCATGATTGTTCCCTGAGTTATATCTACTAGCTATTTGTCTCTTTATTTTTTCCCCTTCAATAACAAAACACTCTTCCAAATATACATATATATACATTAATATATTTTTTATTTGCTATATCATTAAACATGGCAGTATTCGACCATCCCACAACTTCAAATAAAAGTATCTTAACAATGTTAATCACTTTGACAAATAAGGAAAAAGGCAAGAAGAAATTGTCCTTTAAATGTAGTTTTGCTACAAGCAATGGGTGGAACATAACAAAGTATTACTGAATGTTACTGCTATGCTCAGGATTCGTGGCTTCAGTTTTAGTATTGCTGACCATATGAAGAATATTTGATTTCTTTTTTGAAAAGAAAAACATCTTGCATACAGATAATAATTTACCAAGACTAAAAGCAAGACCAAGTAGTTCTCTTTCTCAAATAGCCTTTCACTTTTAAATTTTTTTTTTTTTTCTGTCTACTGTAAGCATTTAGGAAGGTTCAGCCTTTTGTAGCCAATGACTTGATATGAATGGTGCTAGGTATGTGTTTAAAGGGAGTTACTTTCTACTTGTTTATGGAATTGTGAGTTGTATCTGGCTGCTACATAACTAGCCATTTATAGAGATACACCTTATTATTTTTCATTGTTCCTTGTGCAGCTGCTTATCTTTTTAGTTCACTGCTTCAAACATTCAGGACTAAATTAACCACAATTATAAACCCCAGCAGAATTAATGAAAATATACCACCTCCTTTCAGTGTTCAACTAATATATTCAATTACAGTGAAATATTTTTCCAGTTGCATATTCAGAATGCAAATATTCAAAAATTTCCAAAATGCTATTAGATACTGTACATAACACTCCCTTTATAAAAAAAATAGCTAAATAAAGAAAATATGCCATTTAACATACTATAACATAATTAACGAGAGAGGTATCTCAGCTATCAAATAAATAATTGAAACAAAACAATTTACTACTCTCAGATATTGGTAAGACTTTACATATTTTTCATTTATTTAAAGTTGCTTCTGCTTTCGTTTGATTTTTAAAACATAGGTTTTAACTTTATTTGAAAATTTGATTTCTGAAAGCATAGTTAACACTCAGCTAAACAGTTTAATCAGAATGGCCTGACTATGCATATTTCATGAAAGTTTCACTATCTTCTGTCATGTAGTTTTAATTTTTCTCATACATTTGAACTCCCTAGAGCAAAAGGATTTTACAAAATTAAACATATCCATAGGCTTAGCAAATTTGAAGTGTCCTGTGTCCCATTGTCAGTGGTGTCTGTACGCTTAAATTTTTTTTTATGTTTGTAGAGAACTCTGGTAGAAAGTACACCCTGCGTGGCATTAGAAATAGGACAGCCTGCAGGCCAAGGGAAGTGATTATTTGCCTCCATTTCACACTCATAATGCTGAAGCTGAAGAAATACTGTATGCAATTCTGGGCTCTCAATTGGAGAAAGACAAGGATAGCCTGTAGAGAATTGAGTAGTAGAGGCTGCAGACCCAGCTTTGCTTAGCCAGTAGACTAGAAAGCTGAAGCAGAGTATCATTTTTTACTTCAACTCCCCATCTTCTGGTTGCAGGAAAGATGGCAACAGATATTGTTCTCAGAGAGGCAGGGTAAGGAAGTAACAGTTACAAGCTACAGCAAAGTAAATTCTGATGAGAATGAAGAAGAGTTTTCCTCAGAAGAGTGCCTCTGAATAGCATCAGAGGCCGCGGGAGGTTATGAGAATCCCCATCCCTGGAGAAATACAAAACTTGACTGAAAATGTCGTGGGCAACATGCTCAAACACTACCTGACTTTGAGCAGAAGGATGGATTAGATGACCTCCAGAGTTGCCTTCCAGCCTAAAACATTCAATAGGTCTATGAAGTCAAGAAGAACATGTAGGTTCTACAGGAGCTGGTGTATATATTTCTGAAAACAACAACACTAAAATCATATACTACATAATCGCACCATGGTTTTGTTTGTGGAATTCAGCATTTTAGTCCCAGACCTCATTCTTACAAGTTTAAATTCTGAAACTTTGCCTTCTGAGGTGGAGAAACACTTTTTTGCTTATACGACCAAAAATAATGCACATTATAGGGAATTTAGATTTATGTGCTTTCAATTAAATTTTAATAATTCAGTTAACATCTATGTTATTTCAATAACAAAAATCCTGGATCATTATTAGATATTCTTCTCCATGATGGATAATTAATAATTTCATCATCTTTCTTAAAGCAATTCTTATTTATCTGTTTTGATCATTACTTCTCAAAATCAAACTTAAAATTTTAGAGATGATTGACATAAAGTTTCAACAAAATGGAAAAACATTGCAAAAAAACCAAAAAAACCACAGGGAATCCTGCTTTAAAAGAAAGATGAAGGGGAAAAAAAAAGGTCTGAAAAAAATGTATTGGAAAAATCACACATTTACAATAAAAATATGATCTTTAATTTTGCAGAAATATACATTAACGAAATTTACAAATTAAATTTATACATATTTATACAATAAAGGTTTGGGTTTTTTTTTTTTCTTTCTTAATCAGAAGACCCTGATAGACTTGAAATAATTTAATTTTTTGTATTTTTCCGTGTACCTCACTATTAGCAGCTATATAATGGGTTTTTATTTGCTTAAATTTTGGTCAAGTGACTTGCTATTTCATTCTACAATAAAATGACTGAAATATGGGTACACTAATGAGTACCATAGAAAACTCTGGAATAGGTTTTCTTTTGTCTTTATGTGACAAAAGTTCAGAGGGTTTTTGTTTCACTCTTTTTGTTTGTTTTACTTTTACTACACAAATGTAATATTTTCTTTTTTTTTTAATGCATGTATTAAATGGAGGGAAAATATCTTATCTTGTACATTTGGTTACCTTCTCTTACAATTTTGATTCAGGACTAAGACTACATGTAGTAGTTTTGACAAATATTATTTGCTTTCCTGATATTTTATTTATTTATGAAGTATAATGCTTACCTGTGGTGCTACAAAACTAATTAGCAATATATAATGAGTCATAGTGGAACACTGACACAGCGGATGCTATTTGAATTTCAAATGGTCTTCATTTACAAACCTGGTTCATAACTTCCCTTCTAATGATTAATAATATGTTACCTTTTTACATATAATTGTCATAAAAGGGGATCTCAAAGCACTTTGTATGAAACAGACAGCTGTTTCACTGCTTTGCCAGGATCTTGAGATTTAGTATATACACACAGCGTAAAAAAAGAAAAACAACAAAAGAAAAATGTGGTGAAAATTAAAAAGGAAAAGAATAACAAATATGCAGTATAACTGATATAAAATTCAAAATAGCATTTCAAATAATGACGAGGTGTACAATAGAAGTGACTGGGTAGGGGCTTAGGTGCCAACTGGGGTGAACTCACCACTTTTTGCAATTATAATAATATAATACAATATAATTTGTGAATAAGGAGTGGAATAAAATTCATTGCACTCTTGGGAAATTGTAAGTTCTGCTGAACAAAGCCCATCAGGTCATACAAAGTAATTTGAGAACCAAGTATCACTGATGTATGCTGGAAAAAATTGTGTGAAGGGTTATTTTGCAAAGATTCTATAATTTGTATATGAATCTTTCTATTGCTAGAAAACACAGATTTATGTCATGTACTCTAACTTCACAACCACCTGCTTTAATAAAATCAGACAGTTGTGAATTATTTAGATCATTATTTGACCTCCTTCTTCACTTTATAACTTTCCTGAACATGTTTAGCACTCAAAAATTCTTCTTTTTTTACTGTCAGCATTTGGGTGTTGATCCTAGATGACCTACTTGTGTACTTCTTATCAGTACTGAAAGTATCCTAAGAAGTAATCTTGTTTAAGCATTCAGCATTGTACAAGCAAAATATTGTGTACAGGTCTTATGACCTGATTCTAGGAATGTGGAGACATAAAGAGTTCCAAAGGAGGACAACATAAATAATCAGGAGTTTGGGAAATAACCTTTATCTTCAGAGGTTTGTATTGCTGAGTGCAGGAAGGGAACACTGGATCATGAACTCTTAGTCCTCTGCTGTAACAGAAAATTGAAACTATAGAGAAGAAATAAAAAATACAGAAAGAAATCATTTTTAAAATGGATCAATACTATTTTAAAACTAGTTCTGTTTTGTCTCAATCTTCCCTTGAGAGGGTTGTTCTGGTAATTTACAAATCTCCTAGTGGCTAAAAAGCTTGTTCTGCTTTCCATCTTTAAAGTACACAAGGCTGATTAGGTCCAGGCTTTTTCCTGCCCTAATTCTCCCATTTGATTAAAGAATTCATCTTGGTCCCTTGAGTATGCATTTACACAGGAAAAGTTTTTACTATATCTTGCATCTTGATTTTTGCAGCTTTATAGTACCTATGGTTGGAAATTTAAGATTAAAAATTAATTGTCAAAAATCAGTTTCAGTATCTTAAAGAGGTAGTTCAATTTCAAAACAACTCATTAAAAGAAGTGGTGAAATCCCTGGTCTTTTGTAAAACAGTTTCTTCCAAAAAGATACACCCTGAAGCAGTTTTTTTAGATAAAATTCTTGGCTTCTTTGTGTAGGAGAGATGAGGCTGTCACTTACTAGTCTGTTTTGGTCTCAGGAGGTCTGAATGTATGCTCAGGGTCTGGCTGGGATGAAGTCTGTATTCTTCACAGCAACCCACATGGAGCTGTGTTTTGGACTTAGGACTAAAACAGCGTTGAAAACACAGCAGTGCTTTTGCTAATGCTGAGCAGCGCTTGCACATCATCAAGGTTTTTCTTTCTTCTTTTTTTTTTTTAATTTTTTTTCACACTTTCCTCCACCCAGCAGGTAGTCCAGGGGTGTGCAAGAAGTTGAGAGGTGACACAAGCAGCTGACATTAACTGACCAAAGGAATATTCCATACCATATGCTATGCTCAGTAATAAAAGCTCAGGGAAAGGATGAGGAAGGGGAGATATTTGGGGTTATGGCATTTGTCTTTCCACGTAACTGTTATGTGCTTCTTTCCAGAACCATCTGCTAACAATCTGCTGGCTGATAGGAAATGGTAAATAAATTCCTGATTTGCCTTTGATTGCATGCACAGCTTTTTCTCACCTGTTAAACTGTCTTTAAGTCATGAGTTTTCTCATGTTTGCCTTTCAATTCTCTCACCCATCCTGCTGGGGTAAGTGAGTGACTGGATAGGGGCTTAGATGCTGACCAGGGTCAACTCACCATGGTGTCATTTTACAATCTACCTTTTGAGGTCTCTGCAGTACGTAAGACTGCAATACTAGTAGTACAGCTATAAAAAGTGTTTACACTAAAAACTGTCCTCACCTCTCCGGAGCAAATGAAACTTCTCCATACTTTGGATAAGCTATAATTATAGAATCATAGAATGGTTAGGCTTGGAAAGGACCTTAAGATCATCTAGCCCCAACCCCCTGCTGTGGGCAGGGATGCCTCACACTAGACCGTGTTACCCGTGACTCACCACCCTCACAGTAAAGAACTTCTTCCTTACATCTAACCTGAACTTCCCCTGTTTTAGTCTGAACCCATTACCCCTTGTCCTATTGCTACAATTTAAACTTTCTTAAAATCTTAAACAAGTTTAATCAAACAAAGAGGATGAAGATGTACTTTATGTATCACTGAGTGGGTTATAACAAAGGGAAAAGGAAAATAAATAGCAGTTGGGATGGAAAGGCAATTGGACCAGAAGAAGAGATCAGGAACAATATCAGGAGGTTTTCTGGAGAGCTTCATAGAACTTCATCAGAATCTGATATGGAAAGACTTTGCTGTTTTTTTATTCATTTCATAATTATTAGAGGTATTTTCTGGAATTATATAGAAGAATGGAAAAACTAAATACAGTCTCTATATAATTTTTTTCTTTTGTTATTTATAGAAGTCAATTAAAAATTAAAAATCTCTTAATCGCATCTTTGAAGACCATTCTTTGAAGGGCACTTCAAATTGCGCCTGAACTACTGTGGCTTTTCAGTGATGGGAGGGAGATGTAAGGTAATGTCCTAATGCTCCACTCCAAAATGGAACGTTGAAGAATGTTGGCTTGGTGAAGCAAAATGCAGCCTTCCTGTACAAAAAAAGTTTTGTTTCAGATGAGCAAAATTTTTAGGTGTTTACATTGATCTTGAAAGAAAAATTAGATCCTTTATTCTTTTGTGAAAATATCCAGAAAAACATGACCTGCTTTATGTCAATAATGAAATAACTATCTCCTGTGCTTTCTTACTATATTATTTAAATTATGCACCTTTTAGCATAAAAAAATAAAAATCTTTATGAATAATGTTCCACATGCAAGTTATTCACCAGCTCTGACATATTTATGATACTGACAATGGGTTATTCTTTTATGTGCCCTTCGCAAATGTAGTAAAGTTATAATCACAAGTGACTATGGCTGAGGAAGGAAACATTAAAATATTACAGGGAATAAAGCATAATCTTGAAGCAATGGCAATAATAGGAACATACAGAAATTAAAAGTGTAGAAAAATGAAAAGAATGACTGAAAGAAAACAATGAAAAAGGAGGGGTGGCTGTTACACCAAAGGGTTGTGCTGCCATTCAGAGGGACCTCAACAGGCTGTAGAAATGAACCAACAGGAATCTCAAGAAGTTCTGCAAGGAGAAGTGCAAAATCCTGCACCTGTGAGGAACAAGCCTATGCACCAGTGCACAGCTGGAAAGCAGTTTTGGAGAAAAAGACCTGGGGTCCTGCTGGACACCAAGTTGAACAAAAGCCAGCAATGTGCCCTTATGGCAAAAAAGGAAAGTGATGCCCTGGTCTGCATTAGACAAAGTGTTCCCAGCAGCTTCCAGAGCAGGAAGTGATGCTTCCCCTCTATTCAGCACTGGGGAGGCCACACTTGGAGTGCTTGGTCAAATTCTGGTCTCCTTAGCTCAAGAGAGACAGGAACATACTGGATAGGGTCCAGCAAAGGGTCACGAGGATGATGAAGGGACTGGAGCATCCCTTCTATGAGGACAGGCTGAGAAATCTGGAACTGTTCAGCCTGGACAAGTGAAGTCTGAGGGTGGAATCTTATTAGTGTTTATAAATACCCAAAGGAGTATGCAAAGAAGATGCAGCCAGGCTCTTTTCACTAGTGCCCAGTGACGGGACCAGAGGCAATGGGCAGAAACTGAAACTTGGGAGGTTCCCCCTAAACATCAGGAAGCACCATTTCACTGTGAGGGTGACAGCACTAGCATAGGATTCCCAGGGAGGTTGCAGAGTCTTCATCCCTGGAGATATTCAAGAGCTGTCTGGACAAGGTCCTGGGCAACTGGCTCTAAACAGCCCTGCTTGAGTAGGGGTCTGGGACCAGATGACCTCCAGAGGTCCCTTACAACCTCAGTCATTCTGGGATTCTGTGAAAAGTCACTAAGCACGCGAAAATTTAAGAAAAGGAAAAGAATAGCAAGCCCCAGAAAGTTCATTAATAGAACAGTGTAGAAGTAATGATGTAAAGGCTGAGGACAAAGTGACAGCAGTATTGGAAGAATTAGTTCTGCCTCTGTGCCAGCATGCCCAGTATGTGTTTCAATAATACTCGGATGTACATTCACTGGCAAGATATAAACCACAATTTTGAAATATCAAAATTGAAAACTTGAATCCAAACAAAAATCAATGTGATTTCTGCTTCGAGTTACATACGGGTGATTCTAAGTATGCCACATTTTTCCTAATGAGCACAGTTGCTGTAGAGCTGATCAAACCAAGCCTTCCTTAAATTCCTCTTCAATTCTCCCTTTCCCTTACCTGTGATTTGTTTTACCCTTTAGCATTCTGTACAACTTCACAAGGACTTGCATCGTGACATATTCTTTCCTCTCATATTCTTTTATTTTTTTCACATGATCTCAGTACAGCTGGCATTCCTTTCTTTTTTCTGCTTTTTCTTTGCTTTTTGTGCCTAAACACACAATATCTGTTTGTTAGCTAACACTTTCACTGTTAAGCCCTTTCTGAAAAATCACTTCAGTTGCAATATACAGAGAATACTAATATTAGCTTTAAGCCTGTTCACTGCATTTCTTCCCTGGACTTCTCAGTGGGTCCTCCTGATATCCTTGTTTGTCACTAAGATTTTAGGTTCTTTGGGGTACAGATTGCTATTGCCTATTCTGCACAGCTGGTAATGTTCTAGAATTAAGGAATAATATTAGAGTCTGAGGTCTGGTCTCCATTTTCATGCAAGACACACCATCTAGACAACAGGATATATGTATTAGCATAAGGACAGGAATTAGACTTCTCATTTGCAATTGGCTTATGGCACTATAGAGTGATTTGTAAACCTGATTATACCTAGTGATTGATAATGGTTAATTTATTTCGAAGAGCACAGTGCCAAGCCTAAAAGAAGAATCAGCCAACAAAAACACCACTTCATCATGTAGATAACTCACATCCACTTCTTTTTTTTTGTCACTTTCAGCTATATTAAAATATTTTAAAAATAAAGTCCTTGAACAAAGAACATCATGGCGCTGATTCAAGGTTCTATTTAGCTCAAAATAATTCATACCCAACAGAAATGACATTTTAGTTTTAGACTGCCAAAGTGAACTTTATTAGTATGTCATTAATCATTGTCTTGGAGGTGACACCTGGGGAAAATGATTTAGTGGAGATTAGAGCACTCAAATGTAACACTGAAAATATCACATTTATTTCCAGCATCAATTAGTCAATGAAACACATATTAACAAAAAATGACATTTATGTACCTTTAAATCCGTTCATAACAAAATGCACTGCTTTCTATTTAGGAACATTTTCTGTTTTTTTTCACATTTTATATTGAGTTTATAGATTATATAAAAATCTACTGTTATCAATGTATTCAACTTATTACACAAAGACTGTGTAATAAAACACATTTGAAAGAAGATAAAAATTGAGAAGTTTTGCCACTGAAAACAATTTGTTGCAAAAACAAGCATTTCAAAAAGAAATATCCACCCCTCCATGTAGCCTACAGGCATTGTGTCATAGCAAATGTTTAACTCCAAAAATCTGAAATTCTGTTCACTTTCTTAGACTTTGCCGATGTTGTAATAACAACCACCATCACCACTACAACAACAACAATAATAATACTAGTAATAATAATAATAATTATAATAAACCAACAAATTTTTATTTTGAAATGAAAAAAATGAAGAAAATCTCTTACGACAGAACTGGCATCTTATCTTTCAAAGAGCAATAACTTTTGTATAGCTTATTTAATTTGCATGACTTGGACTAAACAATAATATTGCTCTCTTTTTGTTTTTTACTCTCTGTTAACACTTGTCTGTAGCTCGCCTTTACCAGACTCAGGATGTTATAATCTCATGATTTCTAACTTAACTTCTTTCCCCTAAGTATTCTTGGAAACCCTTTTAAAACTGAAGAAAGCAAAAATTCCATCTTTTCTGAAAGACATGTTATACTTGGTTTTGCTAGAGGATGAGAAAATCAGCTGTTCCCTACTCTTTAGTTTTTTAAGCATGAAATACAGTCCTGATAGAAAAAAAGAAGGAAATCTGTTACTAAGAAATAAAATATTAAGTAACTGAAATTAAAAGCTAGTATACTTGGTATATACATTTACAGTTTTACAAATCAAACTAGAAGCATTCAGTACTAAATTTTGCTTTAATTTTTGTTTTTTTTCAGATTAATTACTGTTATTATCTGATTCTGAGTGGAAAACAAAAAAAGTCTCAGCACATTATTCTGTATTCTTAAAATTGGTTATGTACTCTTGCACTAAGGTAGTGGATAGAAACAATTTTTTGGCAATGTCAGAAAAGCATGTCTATAGTATATACTAAATGTTACAGACGTGCACACTATTCCATAGTTATTATTTCACAAAACTGATTTAAAGGTTGTGTGTTATCTATGTATGCATGCAATACAATTAAGCATATTAAAAGAACATGGTACTAAATAAATAACTTTAAATATGAGGCCGTTTCAGAGAGAAATTGAATGTTCATTTTCAAAATGAGTGGCCACTACAGAATACGTAAAATGTTGTATTACGCAGAGCCAGTTCAAGAAAGTAAGAATGAATTAGTATATCTATTACATAGATTTAGAAGGTACAGTTAAAAAATAATAGTACCTGTCTAATTTCTCTAGTCAATAAAACATGAGATCCCTGGAGCTCCCTGGAGTTGAGGTATATTTGGTTTTCTAAACTTAACAGTAAGAATTGTCACCACACATCAGCAATCCACAACAGGGAGGAGTTTGAATAGCTATAGCCACAAATAAAATAATTATTTGAGAAACAAATATTTTTCTTTCCTGAAGATAGATCCTTACCATCCGCAACCCTGTTTTCCCTCATTCTGGCAGCAGTAGCACTGTAAGAAGTAAACATCTTTGCCTCAATGAGGGCTCTGGGAATATGCCTAGCTGAAAGACAATGAGAGAAAGTACTGGAATATATATGAAACACTTCCTAAACGTAATTTCATTCCTAGCTCTAAAAGCACGTGTTTCCCGTGCAGACGCACCTCATACTGAAAACAACCATGTTTCAGGATCAGATGAGGGAAGGATGGTCTTTGGGAACAGCAGCAAAGCTTGATTTTAGATGTTTGTCTTCTCACCTGACACAGGCTTCCCTTATGCCGAACTATTTAGTCCTTCACTAGTCTAGAAAAGGCACAGCTGCTCACAGAAGCAATACCCTTTCCTTTAGATGGCACTGGAGTTTTTCTATCAGCTCCAAAGAGTCCATCTTGAATAACTGATCTGTGCCTCACTTTCCTCTTTGGTTATGTTAGAACCACAAATTTTGTAAAGTAGAATGTTCTTAAATAAAGGTGTTTTATGAACATATGGTAGAGATCAAAATGATATAAACTGAGAAGAAAGCACAGCAAACATAATATTTCTCCAAAGGTATATGAAGAGTGGTAACAACAAGTTTTTTTTGGGGCCTACTGCTTGAATCTTTATAGTGGTGCAGAATGATTATAAAAAAACTCAACACAAACAAAATGAAACAAATAAAACACAAATCACTGTATTTTAGCAGGCATGAGAATATACTCATACAGAAAGGCACATGCTGCCAGAACCCAGAACTGACCCCCTAACCAAATGAAACAAATCAAGGATTTCTCAAGGTACGACAAGTATTAATATTTAACAGAACCTATTTTGTTTGAGATAAAGGTCAGGAATTCACTTATAGTACCATTATTACAAATGTGAAATCTAGGATAGATAGTGGCTCAAACTGGAGCTGGCTGCTACAGGCTGCTAGAGCAACCTATAGAGGTTGAAAATGAGGTTCAATGAAGTCAAAAGTCAGGAAGCTGAAGTCAAAACAGACATTTGTTCATTTTATGTTATTCTACTAGACTGGTATATTTCTGGTATTTTAAAGACAGTAAACTAAATATGTTTCATTTGTCTTTGTGTGACTTTTCTACAGGAATATTAAGTTCTTAATACATCAAAATGTATTTTGTTATACTGCAAGCTGAGGTAACTTGTCTAGAATAATACATTAGTGAAGCAGTAATGAACTGGTTGCATGGACTGTAACAATAAAATTAGCTTTTGAGTGAATGCTGAAGTTGAATCCTGATATGCAAAAACAGGCCTTTGGGTTCTGTGAAAAAATAAAGTAGTTCCCCTGTTCATCTCTGAATGAAGATGTGCTTCAGTACAGAGTGACTTTTATGTGTGTTCGTGGCTGATAGGAGATCTTTTCTAGACTTAATAAGAAATGTGTATTTTGAAAGCATTTCTTACAATTTCACACATTTTCTGACATTCTTTGGGACATAATTATTAAATATGGCTCAATAGTCTGTCATACTGTCACTGTTTCTTTTTTCAGCCTTCTCTGTTTTCATTCCATAAAGAACAATTTTCGTATGTGTCCTCTTATTTATTAGTCCCTTAGGATGAGATACTGATGATTACCCTCTCTCTTTGCTGTTTATCCATCAGTCTAAGTGATGATTGATGTTTTATATAATAACATCTGAATAAACCTTTTACTGTTTTCTGAAATTTCGTCTGACATTGGGCCTTCTATCTCAGGCAAGTTATAGAGGAAATACCAACATCTTATGAGACTGTAGAGTAAATTATTGAGTATGGAATTAATAATAAGAATTAATAGTAATTTTAGAAAATGCTGTTAGGAAAAGAGGTGTGTGAAAGGACACAAACATATAAAAGAATTAGAAAAGAAGAGCCATATGGTAAACTTTCTATATACTGATTTTTTTGTGTTTATAGACTTGACTACGGTTTCTACTTCCAAAGTTATTACTTGTTTTCTTTAGCATAAGTAGCTCAGTGCCATCAGTACACTGCCAACAGTAATCAGTCACCTCAATAGAGATCTCATTTTCAAAACCTGTATCACAAATCCAAGGAGGAGACGTCAACAGACATATCCTCACTACCTGATCTGTACCAAAATTGGCTGTCCCTAAATTTGTTCAATTCCCTGCAGATCTTGTCAGGTTAATAGCAAGGTCATTAGACAAAGCTCTCTTTTCACTTTCCTAGAAAACTTGAGAAAAATATAGTAGTTTGTTGCTGAATTTTACGTTTTTCTCCCTGCCCCTTTTTAAGTTATATTTGCACTAAATATGAATCATCATAACATTATAATAATAAATAATCATAATAAAATAATAATAGATCATAAACCTTTTGCACTACTTTGTTCTCAAAAATAAAAGCCCTGAATCTTGTTTACTGAGAACCTCCCCACTCAGTGACTTTCATCTTTTCTAGTTTCAGAGTTGCATACACTTATTTTGAAAAGCAACATTTCAGCAAAATATTGCTTTATTATTAGCTTCTTTTACTTACTCCTTAGCTTGTGTAATGTAATAGCCATAGTCACCTCTGAATACTCTCCTTACGGTTAGTAACATACAGTATGCATTAGAAATGAGCTTTGCTGTTCTAAGAGCTCTGTATTCATTTGACCAGAAGCATACAAATCAGAAAATGATGGAAAGCCAGTACCAACATAGCGTGATAATCTTTACGATGTGTTTTTATCTGTGCAATATAAAAAGACTTTTCAAACTGACATTCTATGTGAAATATGTACTGAAATATGTAACACAATCATCATATGTCTTGCAAGAAATAAGAAAGAAGAAAACAGATGAAAAGAGATGCAAAGAGGGGCACACCAAGCTCAACAGAGATTTAGGGATGGCTTCTCAGGGATTATTAAACTCCTATGCCAGTAATAGCTTAATCACATATTTGTTAACCAGTATGGGAAGGTAATCGCAGGTTTTACTCACTTTCTGTAGTGTATTAAAGTTTTTCCTCTATTTTTTAAAAAATGTGAGTCTCTCCTCTTCACATGATATTTTTGCAATCAAAATTATGTGTTGCGGTTACTGCTTTACCTTTAAAGTCTTCATATGGTCCTCACGCAAGTAGCCTTCATTTAAGACCTCTGAACTGCAGAGTCAAACTCTTTGGGATAAAAACTAGTAAGAGTTAGCATTTACAGTGGAAGTTGTGGGCAATTATCACAGTGCAGACTCTGTCTCCTTCCAAGTGCAATTCTCAGTAACTGTAAACTGAAGCTGAAATCTGTAAGTTTAGATCAGTAGGATCACACAGGCTTTAAAAGAGTGGAAGCAGATTCAGAATTCAGCCCACAGATCATCCTCTTTATTGTATACACTGAAGAGTACAAGTCAGAGTTTGGATACAAAATATGAGTGTCTAAAAGTAGCTTTCTGTTCAGTGCTTCAGTGGCTATAACTTTCTGTTATTCACCATTTCCTTAGTCCTCCTGCCAGCTTCTTAAACGGGACAAAAAAAAAGAAAAGAAAAAGGAGCATATCATTGCAAGCTAGGGACAAATTGACAGAGGGTTTTACAGAAACTAATTTTTTTACTAGATCTTACACTTTCTGCTTCATTTTTCAAACATGTTAACCTCCACCAATTTTTTAAACTAGGGCATTTTTTCCCTAGAGTAAGCAAACTAATAGAGTATATTGAGCAACAGCATAAAAGCACACCTGCAGTAATGAGATAACAGAAGATTTCCCAAATGAATATAGAAAAAGAACATATTGCCTAACTAACCTCTTTACCTTTTTGAAAGAGATAAGAAACGATGACAGTGGTGGCTGAGATGAGAGCATTTACTGAGATTTTCCTAATCTTTTGGTAAATTATAGGAACATATTTTGTTTTGCTTTGCCAGTCAGAGTGAAAGAGGTCAAGGGATAAAAAACATCATATAAAGACATTTTTTGTATCAATGGGAAGTTTTGCCACTCACTACCTACAGTGACAACAGGTAGTAGTACACAGATGGAAAAAATATACTAAACATATGATAGAAAAATCACTGTCCAAACCCTCTAGCTATGTATAAATTTCTTGGCAGAAAACCCAGTTAACAACTTGTTGAATTTTCTGATGATTCAGAACTTTGAACGAGTAGTTAATGAAGACTGCATGCATCAAAAAGAGTTCAGGTATATAAGACTTAACTGTATAATTGGCTTCACACATGGCAAATGAACTCTAACATTGAAGAACTTAAGGTATCACACACACAATTTCAAGAATATAGTAAGTATAAATTGAATAAGACTGTTCTGAAAGCAGGAGGTTTTGAAAAGTGCCTGTGAATTAAAGTGGATCGCAAAGGCTAAGCCTAAAAAGTATACAGAATACTGAGCTAAAGCTGATGTACAATAGTGTTGAAAACTTTGCCATTTTTCTCAGAGAATGAAAATTGAAGAACATAGGCAAATACCACTTCCAGTTCTGCAGCATAAAATTTATGCAATTTGTCATTACACAGATTCAGTTCAGAGCAATTGGCAATATTGGTCTAAATTTCAGGACTCGGGTTAAATCTGATCTTGAAGATGGTAAGGGCTTTTTAAGATCTCAACATTGGTGCTTTCTTTAAAAACAGCAGTATGAAACTGAAACAGATAGATAGGTCACTAAGTAATTGTGCTTTCTTCATCTTTGTTGGAGGCTAATCAAAACCGGAAGATTCCAAGTGATGGTGTCACATTATTGTATTTCATTATTTGTGTTTCCACTTGTCAGAAAAAAATCTATGAGGTCACCCTTGACAAAGCTTCCTTGGTTGTCAAAGAAATTTTGGATTTCATCAAGGGAGCATGCTCGTTTATTTTGTGAATATTTCTAAAGAAGAATCAGCTCTTAAGTTCTGACTTTGAGAGAAGAAATAAACTCATTGCAGTAACTCGTATATCAAATATGACATTCATCATGGATGTACCTTTTCACTGTTTTTCCTATTTCTTTGGTTGTCTTAGAATCATAGAACCCCAGGTTGGAAGGGACATCAAGGATCATCTGGTCCAACCTTTCTTAGCAAAAGCATGACCTACACTAGATGTCCCACTAACCTGTCCAGCTGAATCTTCAAATTGTCCAATGCTGGCTAGTTCACCACTTCCTTGGGAGATTATTCCAATGACTGATTATTCTCATTGTGAAAAATTTTCCTCTTGTGTCCAACTGGAATCTCCCCTGGAGTAACTTGTACCCATTATGCCTCGTCTTCTCCATGTGACTCCTTGGAAAAGGGAGTCTCTGTCTTTGTAGCCACCCTTTAAATACTGTAACATGGCGATAAGGTGTCCTCTAAGCTTTCTTTTCTCCATGATGAGCAAACTCAGTCTTCTAGAGAACTGAATTGAAGAAGTTGAATCATAGGAAATTGTTTATCTTCTGTATTTGCTGAACATATAAAATAGATTCCCACAGCAAACTGATTAATAAATTAAAGGCTTTATAATTAAATTAATAAACTAATTAAACCTTTATATGTTACATGGATCTATATTGTTACTGTATTTATTATATTGAGTTCTCTGTATGTCAGTACAGAGCTTTCTTATGTGTGTTTACAAATTATATTTTTAAGTTACTTTAAAAATAATATTTAAAATTATTATTTGTACGCTTCCAAGTATATGTATTAAATAGTTTCTAAAATTAATTATGTATAATAAATTTAAGATTTCTACAAGAAAGAGTAACATTCACACAGGAAGACCTTATTGAGATTAAATTATAGTGTGTTTAGTTCGTTGAATGTAGAGCATCAGTACCAAGAGCAGTGGAAATTTCACATTTAACATTTCGCTATTTCAGTAACATCAGAAAGGTAATACAGCAATGTTGCAACACTGTCTGAGACCTTCTTCATTCTTAGGAACGCAAAGAGAATGCATGACTATATTACTGGAGTTGTACTGTACCAATAGTAAATGAAATCATCCCAAAACAAGGAAAAAACCCTGAACTATCTTGATAGTCTAGCTTGTTTGCATGTAAAAAGTTTATTTATGACTAAAATCTGGAATTGTTTTGAGCTCATATACAGAGCAGAAAAACATTAGTTCTTTGTGAAGGAAAGTGTGAAGCTCTAGACCTTGCTCTATAGGCAGCTGCCCACTTTGGAACTATAAAGGCATTATTTTCATAGAAAGAAACCTTAAGAGGGTACAGTCTATCCAGTGATATTCTAATTTCAGGGAAAAAGGTGAAGGTATAGGAACATTAGTTTTGTTTTTCTGTTTGAAAAACCAAAAATTCCATTATATTAACCAGGCTATTTAAGCACATTTTCAATTTCAGTAGTTTCAAATGAATCCTATAAAACCAGTTAAATCTTAAAATGGTGGCAATGATAGATGATCCTTCTGGCTCCTGCAATGTTCGCATCAAAAATACTGCATTACCACCAGGGTATCTGGGATTCTAATCAAAGATTTCACAAGAGAAAGTGATGAATATTTCTCTTTTTATGCGTTCAGAGAATTGCAGATGTCCTATTTCTGGATGCTTGCTGGCTGGGCTGAGCCAATATTTTACAACTGTTAATGAAGTGCTTTGGAAGCACCATAGACTTTTTTAAAACTAGGATGATTACTTTCAAAATTACTTTTAGTGAGGGAGACCATCTTCCACATGTTTGTGACCTTTTTCGATCAGTGCAAGAAGTAAAACAATCATGTCAGGAAGCCTTTGTGTCTGTGTATATGCAACATGCATGCATATATATATGAATGCATAAAAATGTGAATGTGGATGTCTATAAAACCATTTGTGTGTATATATGTATATAACTATATATTATATTTATATAAAGTTCTCATCTGTAACTACTCCTCACCTTGACTGATCCTCTTTAAAGATTTTGAAATAAAGTCCCTGGCAGGCAGCTGGACAGATTGCTGCAGCCTCCTAACTGAGAGACTGGGAAGGTAAAACTGCAGTATTGGTCAGCAGCAATCAGAAAAGAACTATCTCTGAGACCCCTTGATCTTTCTAACAAAGAGACAAACACTGGTTTTAACACAGTCATAGAAGAATTCTACATGCTAAAGTGAAATACCAAGAGGCTATGCTATACCGGCTGTTTTTTCTTGTGAACAACAGATTCAGTAATAAGGGGTGCGCAGAATATGAACCTCAGAGAGATTCATGGCATCATTAGAATGAACACAGAAATAGCGAGGTAATAGTTAGGTTTGGGTGAACCTTTTGTAAAAACTACCTAGCTTATGCAAAAAATAATAAGAATTAAAGGTTTATTTATTTTTTTCTGTCATGTGAAAATTCTCAGGATAAATTATAACTTTATGTTGAAAACAACAAAGACCTAACAAAAATTTTCTCGGCTGATAATTTCCAATTTGGAGGTTTTCATTAAAAGAATATCACTGGCAAAACTGGTAGGAGAGTTATTTGAAAAATAATTCCTCCATGAACCAGAATGTATTAAGTCTTTTAATGGAACTGAAATGTCTTCTGGCTGAAATGGATGGATCTCATCAGCATAAAATGCCTTACTGAGAAATTTAATCTTTCCGTTATCAAACATTCAAAAGGCCTTAAAAAATGCAATCTTAATATCATCAAACATTCTTTAGTTATCTGTTGATTTCCTGTCTTTTAAGCAGAGCTGATTGCAAAATTGATTTTTCATTGGAAAATTGGAAACACAAAAAATAATAACTTTGTACCAAACAAAATATCTCATTTGAACTGGAATTAATATATTCTAATATATTTTAAAGTATTTGTTTATTTAGAGAGATAAAATGCGCTGGATAAGTTAGAATGATTTTGCAGAAGTAACATAACTTAAAAATGTTATATAAAGTTTAGTCTAAAAATTCCTTTTTTATTTGTAGTTTTGAATTTTATTTTTTTTTCTGGTAATTTCAATGTTTTTAAGAATTGTGGTTCAGGTCAATGTCAGCATTATCTACAGAGAAAGTAATTATTTGCTGTTGTTTCTAGCCTGAATGAAGAATTCAGGAATTATATTTTTATCCTCTGTACAAGGATAATTATTACATGCTATGATGGCTAGCTTTTTATTCCCAGCAAGTGTTAGCTGCGGCCAGCAATATCCTGTCTTGAATATATAGCAAAGTTTCAATTTTAGTAAAGCCAAAAGGAATTACACGTTATTTCTGTAAACTACAAAGTTTCTGAAGGGTTATTATACCAGCTGAACTTGATGTCATATTCTCCATCTGCTATGGCAGATGCTCCATTCCAATGTGAATATTAAAGTCATTCTGACAACAATTTTTGTAATTATAAGGAGTATTCAGAACATGAAAGGAAGATGCTGCAGTTTTTTGTTGATGTGCATGTTATCATTACATATGTCACAATGAACGTGAGAGTAAAGCATATTTAAGAATGCAGTGCAAGTTAACCGTTGACAACTATATTCTTAGCATTATTTTTAGTGCACATTTTTCCATGCAGTCTACAAGATAGTATCTTAAACTAAAATATTTTGTAGTTATGGTTTTTATTTGTAGCCCTGACACAAGTCTGCTGTGCCACCTCAAATGCACTTTTGTTAAAATAACCAGTCACAAACCTATCCTTAAATCACTTCAGAAAACAGGCGTAAAGTGGACAGGAAACCTTTCCATTACTGACCTGAGTAGAAGTCTAACAGCACAGACTATAAGAAATATTCAACTAAATATGCCCATCAGAATGAATAATAAGAATCTAATGGTTATTTTGATTGTACTTTTATAACATACAATAAGGACCTAATCATAGTTCATGCACATGTATTAGAATACTACACAATATAGGTAACATCATCTAAAAATTACCTAAAATTATGACAGAATAATAGAATACCCGAGGTTGGAAGAGACCTCAAAAGATCTAGTTCAACTTCTCCTGGGAAATTATCTAGCGCCCTGGTGAGATTATCTAGCACCCTGTCCAGTTGTGTCTTGAAAACCTCCAGTGATGGGGACTCTACCACATCCCTGGGGAGCTTGTTCCAATGAATGATTGTTCTCGCTGTATACAATTTCTTTCTTATGTCAACACGAAATCTCTCCCAGTGAAACTTGCACCTGTTGCCGTTTGTCTTCCCCATATGGCTCCTGTGAAAAGAGAGCCTCCATCCTCCTTCCAGTTGCCCTTTAAGTACTGGAATACTGGGAATCTTTGCTCACAGGGCAGGTTCTCCAGCCCTTTATCTTCATGGTTTTCCTTTGGACCCTTTCTAGTCTGTCCAAATCATTCTTAAATTGTGGAGACCAGAACTGGACAGCATACTTCAGGTGGTGCCAGACTACTGCTGAGTAGAGCGGAATAAGCCACCCTGTAGATGCAGCCCAGCAGTCAATTTGTATTTGTTGCTGCAGTGGTGCACTACTGACTCACATTCAGCTTGTTGTCTACCAGGACTCCCAGGTCCTTTTCAGCAAGGCTGCTACCCAGCCACACAGATCGTCACCTGTACTGGGCTCTTTGGTTATTCTGTTCCAGGTGCAGGAATTTGCATTTGTCTTTGTCAAACTTCATACTGTTCTTGCCAGACCCCTCTTCCAGTCTCCCCAGGTCCCTCTGGGCAGAGGTGGCTCTCCCTTCTGATGTGTTCACCTCACCAGTTAGTGAGTTTGGTGTGATAAACAAACTTGGTGAGGGTGTTTACAATCCCATCATCTAGGTCATTTATGAAGATGTTGAACAGTGTGGGACCCAGTATCTTTCCCTGGGAGACCCAACTTGTGACAGGCTGCCAGCCAGTAAAAATGCTTGATCTCCACCTTATGAGTACAGCCTGTAGCCCATTCTCTATTGATCTCTCAGCCTACCCATCCAATCTGTATCTTACCAGGAGAAGGCTATGACAGTGTTGAATGCTTTGCTTAAACACTGCAGGTAAATACCACCCGCTGCTCTCCCCATGTCATGACAAAAGATGTTATTTTGTTGTAGAATGTGATCAGGTTGATCTTGCACAATTTACCCTTGGTAAATTTGATTTCTATAGCGTGCTGAAATGATATATATTTATGGCATCAATGCATTCTGAATAAGAAAACTTTGGGAAAAAAAAAGAATTGAATATGTCTTTTTTATTACATTTTATTATTATTACTAAATTATGTCAAGAGAAAAAAAGAGAAAAAGAGGCTTGGGTTTCTTATATTTTCGTGATACCTGTTTTAACTGATAGTTTCAGTGAAATTACACTTTTTGAAGAACTTTCATAAATAAAGGTTATTTCTGGAGTATGTGCTTTTCAAGTTACCAGTTTCAATACCCATTTCTTCTCAGTTACATTCTTAGTCTGTGGGAAGAACACATGCATTAATCTACTGATCATCTGATGAAGAGTAAAGTGTGTCTCCTAGCTATTATTAAAAGTTTCAGGAGCAGATGCAAGATGCTCAGAGGCCTGAGGAAAATATAAGCAACATAATCTATTCATTAGGTTTTACCCTAAAGTTCATCAGCTAACAAAAAAATTTTAAAACTTCAGCTATGATGTTTACAATTCCTTACAAACTCATTACAATAATTATGGTAACTGTAGATTTTCTCAAAACCCACATACATATCAATCCAGTATACAGCTGATTCTGAAGGATTGCTTACTAGCTTCAGAGCAGTGACTTCTTGCTTTAATAATGCCCTGGAATCAGAACAGGCTTTACTCAAGGTCTTCATGTCTGACCCTTTTAAACATTAATACACTGTAATCCAGTCTTTTTTCATCCTTGAGAAAAAGAAGAGTGAGCGTATTCAGCACTTGAAGCCTTTTCTAATAACACTCCTAATCCCCAGATAAATCTTGTAGCCCACCCACCCATGCTAACAGTTTCTGTCCAAGGTTACAAACAACGTACCAGGTTTCTGGTAAGTTGTGTAATTGAACCATTACAAGTCTTAAAACGTAACTAACCACTTTGCTTATGCACCTTAAGCGCTTGCTAGAATGTCTTGAACAATCTTTATATATGTGCTTTTTGCCATCACAAAATGGTGTTATTTTGTTACCACTGATACTATTTCATTACAGTATTACTTCTTTTCATGTTTATTAACCTGAAACTGACATAATGTACCCTCTGTGGTGGGTTAGTTGTAGTTAAAATCCAAAATCACACTCAACTACCTGCTTATTTTCCTCCTGAGCAGGACAGGGAAAGAAAATAAAAAGGGCAAGAGCAAGAAATTGCATAGGTTGACATAACGAGATAGATCACTTATGAATTACAGCACTGTCATGGGCAAAACAGACTTGAACTGGAGAAAATTTACTCAATTTATGGCAAATTAAAATAAAATAAAATTAAAAAAGACTAATTTTGGTAGTGGGAAACAAAAAGACATTGAAACAATGGCTTTCCTTCCCCTTTTCCCAGGCTCAGCTCCACTCCCCTAGCCCTCCATTAACAGCACAGAGGGCGGATAGAGAATGAAGGGTGACAACTCAGTACACAGTGGTTTTTCTCTGCTGCTCCTTCCTTCTCACACTTCTCTGCTTTGGACTGCCTGTGGACTCTCCACAGGCAGCAGTTCCTTCAGAAATACCATCTGCTCGGACATCATTGTCCACAGACTGTAGGGGAACCTCTGCTCCAGCACCTGGAGCATATCCTCCCTCTCCTCCTTCCCTCACCTTGGTATCTGCATGGCTGTTTCTCACTTCTTACTTCTCTTTCTGCCTACCCAGCAGTTTAGAGTTTCTGAATTGCCGAGATGAGTATCTCCAGAGAGGACGCCTTTAACACCGGAGCGGGGGGAAGCACAGCGTCCAGGAGCCTCAGTTCGGAGCGGTAAGAGCCACCGAGGGAGCCTCAAGTCCTCGACAGGACTTACCCAGGAGCCGGCAGCTCAGCTGACGCAAGCAGTGACTCACAGGGGGCGGCGCCAGGAGTGACGGCACCAGCCCGCAGAGGGTAAAAACCCACACCAGGGAGCGCGAGCGCGTCGATCAGGGCGTGGCGCGGCAGTTTGCGCGGCAGTTGGCGCAGGCAGGGCGAGCGAGCAGTGGGCGGAATAGTGAGCACTCGCCTCAGGACCAGGGCCCGTTGTGGGAGCTCTGCCCCGGCGGTGGCCAGCGTAGGCACCCAGACAGAGCCGATGAGAGGGGAGGCTGCGGCGCAGGCCTCGGAGTGTAGAAAGTACCTCGACTGGTCTCTTGAGGTGAGGGTGCACAATGGACAGGGCTGCACTCGGTGCGCCCTGGTGGAGGTCCTCCTGCAGCAGGTAGGTGAGCTGCGGGAGGCTGTGGGTGGGCTAAAAGATGCCAGGGAAGCTGAGAGGAAGCTGGGCTGCTTGCTTCAGGCCCAAACTGTGCAGGGGCTCCAAATGTCCAGCATTGCTTATACAGGAAGGAAGGAGGGCAACAACCCAGGAAGCTGGGAATTAGTAATGAGAAAAACTAACAAAAAAAGGAGGAAGAGGATAATTAACGACAAAAGACTTCCTCCTAAATCTGATGTCCCCACCCAGAACCGCTTCGCAGTTCTGCAGGGGGCTAATCAGAAAGCACCCACCACTCCTAATGAGCATCCTGCTGATATACTAGTAAAGAGGATCTCTACTGGTGCCTTCAGGAAAAAGCGGCTGGTCATAGTAATAGGGGACTCTACTTTGAAAGGCACAGAGGCACCCATCTGCAGGCCTGATCCAGTCTCGAGGGAAGTGTGTTGCCTGCCAGGGGCTCGGATCAGGGATGTTGCTGAGAGGCTGCCTGCTCTAGTAAGTCCTGCTGACTATTACCCCCTTCTAGTGGTCCATGTGGGTGCTAGAGATATAGAGAGCAGTAGCCTGGAGAGCATTAAGAAGGATTACAGAGCCCTGGGAGTGGTGGTTAGGGACTCTGGAGCTCAGATAGTTTTTTCATCGATTCTCCAGGACAAAGGGGAGGACCTTAAAAAAGCTAGGTGCATTTGGCAGGTTAATAAATGGTTAGAATGGTGGTGCCATAGTCAGGGTTTTGGCTATTTAGAACATGGGGCTCCATTTGGGAGGCCAGATCTACTGGAGGCTGGTGGAGCTGGTCTGACAAAGAAGGGGAAGAGCTGTTTTGGTAGGAGGCTTGCCAGGCTGATCAAGAAAGCTTTAAACTAGATGTGTTGGGTGTAGGTAGTTAAGGTATGGCGGCCGGAAGATATCGCGATGTACGGAAAGAGAGAGCCCCTCCCTAGGTACTCTCACAAGCCCCATAGCATGAAGAGGGGAATTGTGGGGCTAGGCTGGACAATACCATAAAAGGTAAAAATTGTTAACCTGCCCTTCTGATTGGGTCAGCACAGGTACTTCCGTGTGGCCGAAAGGTATAAAACACCTGCTGTTGTTTAATAAAACGCTATTTGGTCATCCTCCATATTGGTGTCTGTGATCTTCTAGCCCTAAGCCAGGGGTTGGCTTAGTTCTGCAAGTCTTGGCTGAAGCAACGCAGCAACAGTTGGGGAAGGGGAGCATTGATCCATCCCAACACTCCTGGTCAGTTGCCAGCACCTATAATAAGTGCTTGGAGTGATGTAGAGGTGTTTCAGCTGCTCCAGCCATTGAGTCGGCTTCATTTGGAGCTCGGCTAAGGTGCCTCTACACAAATGCCTGTAGTATGGGGAACAAGCAAGAGGAATTAGAGATGTGTGCGAGGCTGTGGGGATATGATGTCATTGGTATCACAGAAACATGGTGGGATGGCTCCTATGACTGGAGTGTTGGAATGGAGGGTTACAAGCTCTTTAGAAAAGATAGGCCTGGCAGATGGGGAGGGGGCATTGCTATTTATGTCAGCGGTAGGCTGGAGAGTATGGAACTCTGTGTGGGGATGGGTGATGAGTTAACAGAGTGTGTGTGGGTCAGGATCAAAGGGAAAACAGCAATGGGGGACATTACGGTGGGGGTCTGTTACAGGCCGCCTGATCAAGAGGACTCTGTGGATGAAGTGCTCTACAGACAGATAGGAGTAGCCTCATGCTCGCAGGCCCTTGTCCTATGGGTGACTTCAACCATCTTGACATCCGTTGGAGGGACAGTACGGATCAGCAGAAGCAATCCAGGAGGATCCTCGATTGTGTGGAAGACTTCCTCTTTCAACTAATAGAGGAGCTGACAAGGAGAGGTGCCATGCTGGACCTCATGCTCACCAACAGGGAGGGACTGATTGGGAATGTGATGCTCCAGGGCAGCTTTGGCTGAAGTGATCACGAGATGGTTGAGTTTGAGATCCTCAGGACAGTGAGAAGAGCATGCAGCAAGCTCACTGCCCTGGACTTCAAGAGAGCAGACTTTGGCCTCTTCAGGAACCTGCTTAGTAAGGTTCCATGGAATATAGTCCTAGAGGGCAGGGGGGCCCAAGACTGCTGGTCAGTATTCAAGGATCACCTGCTACGTGCTCAAGAGTGTTGCATCCCGACTAGAAGCAAGTGCAGCAGGAGGGCCAGGAGACCTCCATGGATGGACAAGGAGCTGCTGAGGAAACTTAGAGGATTAAAAAGAAGCTTATAGGAGGTGGAAGCGAGGACAGGCAGCCTGGGAAGAATATAGGAGTATTGCCCGGGAAGCTAGGGACCAGGTTAGGAAAGCTAAGGCCCAGCTAGAATTAAATCTGGCAAGGGATGTGAAAGATAACAGGAAAGGATTCTATAGATACGTAGCAAATAAAAAACAGGCTAGGGACAACGTGGGCCCTCTCCGGAAGCTATCGAGAGAACTGGCTACCATGGATTTCGTGAAGACTGAGGTTCTTAATGACTTCTTTTCCTCAGTCTTCACTAGCAAATGCTCTGACCACACCACCCAAGTCTTGGAAAGCAAATGAGGGACTGTGAGAATGAAGACTTTAGGCCCACTGTAGGAGAGGATCAGGTTCGAGACCATCTTAAGAACCTGAACGTGCACAAGTCCATGGGACCTGATGAAATCCATCCACGGGTCCTGAAGGAGCTGGCGAATGAAGTTGCTAAGCCACTGTCCATCATATTTGAAAAATCCTGGCAGTCAGGTGAAGTTTCTGATGACTGGAAGAAGGGTAATATAACCGCCATTTTCAAGAAGGGGAAGGTGGAAGACCCAGGGAACTACAGACCAGTCAGCCTCACCTCTGTGCCTGGCAAAATCTTGGAGCAGATTCTCCTGGAAAACATGAAAAACAATGAGGTGGTTGGTAACAGCCAACATGGCTTCACTAAGGGGAAATCCTGCCTGACCAATTTGGTGGCCTTTTATGATGGAGCCACGGAACTGATGGTCAGGGGCAGAGCAGTTGATGTCATCTACCTGGACTTGTGCAAAGCGTTTGACACTGTCCTGCATGACATCCTTGTCTCTAAATTGGAGAGAGACATCAATTTGATAGATGGACCACTCAGTGGATAAAGAACTGGCTTGATGGCTGCACACAAAGAGTTGTGGTAAATGGCTCGATGTCCAGTTGGAAACCTGTAACGAGTGGTGTCCCTCAGGGATTGGTGTTGGGACTGGTCCTGTGCAACATCTTTGTCGGCGAAATGGACAGCGGGATTGAGTGCGCCCTCAGCAAGTTTGCCGATGACACCAAGCTGTGTGGTTCGGTTGATATGCTAGAGGGAAGGGATGCCATCCAGAGGGACCTTGACATGCTTGTGAGGTGGGCCGATGCCAACCTTATGAAGTTTAACCAAGCCAAGTGTAAGGTCCTACACCTGGGTCGGGACAATCCCAGGCACTGCTACAGATTGGGCAGAGAAGAGATTCAGAGCAGCCCTGCGGAGAAGGACCAGCAGGTCGAAGGAGGTGATCCTGCCCCTCTACTCTGCTCTTGTGAGACCTCACTTGGAGTACTGCATACAGTTCTGGTGTCCTCAACATAAAAAGGACATGGAGCTGTTGGAGCGAGTCCAGAGGAGGGCCACAACAATGATAAGAGGGCTGGAGCACCTCCCGTATGAAGACAGGCTGAGAGAGTTGGGGCTGTTCAGCCTGGAGAAGAGAAGGCTGCGTGGAGACCTCATAGCAGCCTTCCAGTAGCTGAAGGGGGTCTATAAGGATGCTGGGGAGGGACTCTTCATTAGGGACTGTAGTGGTAGGACAAGGGGTAATGGGTTCAAACTTAAGCAGGGGAAGTTTAGATTAGATATAAGGAAGAAGTTCTTTACAGTGAGGGTGGTGAAGCACTGGAATGGATTGCCCGGGGAGGTTGTGGATGCTCCATCCCTGGCAGTGTTCAAGGCCAGGTTGGACAGAGCCTTGGGCCACATGGTTTAGTGCGAGGTGTCCCTGCCCATGACAGGGGGGTTGGAACTAGATGATCTTAAGGTCCTTTTTAACCCTTACTATTCTATGATTCTATGAAACAAATTGTCACAGAGGCAACAATAGCTTGTCTGAGGGGCTCAGCTCTGTCCTTTGGTGGATCTGCTGTATTAAGCTGGAACTGGCTGTGTCCTGCATGGGACAGCCCTGGCATCCCCTCACAGAGGCTGTCCTGTGGCCCCCCTTCCCAGCACCTGGGCACACACACCCCATGCAACCTCTATACTTGTAATCCCAGTGCACCTGTAAGGAGTTTTCACCTGTTTCCCTGCCTTTGCACTGTATACATAGATTGATACCACATAAGAAAAAGACCCATACAGCTTAATGTTAAATTTTACAGAGTGCAGTTCTTGCTGAGACAATGATTCATAGATATACCCTGAAGTCATTGTGAGAAGCTTCAGATTAAGGTAGTGTGCACAGCTTCTCAACAAGTGCCTGAAACTGGAACTTTGAAGATTTTCCGTTGATTGATTGATATGTTGTTACAAATGACAGTGTTAATTTTCAGATTTATTGTATGGCAAAAACAATAATTGCAAATGTACTAAATGCTGTCTGAAAATGAAATTTACTTAAATTAGTAAGGGAGGTTTGCATGTTGTCCTTTTTCACTTTTTTCATTTGCAGGACCTCAGTTGCTGAAGCTTTAGTTACAGTCCTTTACTGAGAACTGAATTTTAGCATGTTTCATCATTGTGTCTTTACAGAAGTCACTGGTGCACATGATACTTAGTGTATGTGTGTGTACTCTTGATGAGGTGAAACACTCGTGCCCAGGAACATGTGCAGAAAGGACTGATCTTTGCTAGAAAATATTATTTGCTCAAATGAAGAAAATAAAGAAATAAAAATTCAGGTTGGAAATACTTCATGGAGTAATTATAAATGCCTGTGAAGCCATCTGTTCCTGCTGACATTGAAGACTTCTGAACTAGGCTATACATTTATTGGATGCAACCATATATACAACATATAACTACTATGTTCCTTTTGGAAAAGATACTATTAGTGGATATCATATGTTAAATGTCTGAAAATGAAAACAAGAAAATGAATAAAAATCTAAATACTAATGCTCAGGGAAAGGCCTTGTTTGACATCCCTGGAGTGAATCCTCTTCTTTTCACAAAAGAACAAGTAAGTCATGATTAGTGATTGTGAGAGCTTTTGTGTACTCCAACAGCTCTTAGAGGAAATGTCTGTTACAAATAAGGTTAGTTTGTTTCAGTTTTTAAACTATTCCTTTTACATTTTTGATCTAACAATACAGATGAAAACAGAGTGAAATTAATTGTCCATGTTGGGTGGGCATCTGTTCAGCATGTGTCAGACTGAATGTGGCAGGTTACTGATGAATTTCTGTCATACAAGAGATTACTTCATTTTGGGCTAAAAAAGGTAAGTAAGTGATAAAATGTTTTTTTTTTTTTTTTTTTTCTAAATCTCCGATCTTAGCTGCCTCTAAGTATGGAGTATGCCATGTTCCCATTGCTTAGAAAGGCACAAAAGTTTACAAAGTATAATGGAATTCTCTGAGATGAATTTCTGTTTGTTGGGTTGTGTAGTGAAGCACTTCTTTGTGTTTGAACCTTGCCAGCAAATGCTTCTGATTTGGCATATATACTTATGTTCAGCTCATGACTATGTAGTAAGATGAAAATATTCGTATATCAATGTTTCTATTATTTCTTTATTTGAATATGAAAATAAACTGTTTGTGAAATTTTGGGTGGTGATAGCGCTCTTGTGCAATAATTTCTATATCAAAGCCAGTAGTGACATGGAGCATACATGTGATACCTTAACTTACTGTTTAACTACAGAAGCTGTTTGCACTGGCTTAGTTTCATAGGTTGTACAAAGATACCATTCTTCTTAACAGAGTGTGTCTGTTGCCCAAAGGCAGCATTGTCTTTAACTACAGTGTGTGTCTGTTTAAGTCATGGTATTTCAAATTCTTTGTTTCATTCCCTTAGTAACTTAGCCCTAGCACCAATATTGCAAAGTCTTAATATTGTAAGCCTTAATATTACAAAGCTTTAATATTGCAAAGCCCCATCGCCAATATACAAAAAGAACATGTTTCTCTCAAAAAGCTTGTTTCTCTCACAAGCTTGTTTTGATGTAACAGCTATCTAACAAGGGGACTGTTTTCTCATTTCCTCTAGCTTTGGCTTAGCTTTGTTAATTTGTGTGGTATAACGTTTATCGCTATATGTACTTTTTGTAAATAATAGCAATAAGAAGCAGCTCTTCTTTGTAGAATGCACTATTTATGATCCTAGAATAAAAATACAGTGTAGAAGAGTACAGGGGATTACAGCAAAGTCCTTGAAAACATGGACACAAAATGTTACCAGGATCTTTAAAGCTATGAAAAATTTACCATTGGTTAAGTATTGGTTATTAAATAAATGCATCTTTGGGAGTTAGGTGGAACAACTTAAGGAATAACAATGAACAGATAACTGTTGTATCTAATATATCATATATACCAAATGTGGATTTTGGTCATGGAATTAGGGACAATGAAGAAAGACTAAAGTGTAGGGCATGGTAGAAAATGTAGGAAAATAATCCCAAGTATATCTCAGAGTGAAGAGCAAGAAATCTTCGACATCAACACCATACTCCTTTCAGAAGAGACTTAGAATGCTAATGACTCACTAAAACCTTCCCCTAAACTGAGGTTGTCAATGATGGGATCCAGTGGAACAGTGAAAAGGCCCAGAAAACACATGTAATATTTTCAACTGTGATATTATTGGTACTTTTTATTTAGTAGTAATATTTTCTTCCTTTTTCTATAATAGTTAATGCTGGGCTGTAGTGGGTTGACCTTGGCTGGACATGAAGTACCCAGCAAAACACTCTATTGCTCCTCTCCTCAGCAGGGCAGGGGGTTAGAATATAAGATTGAAAAAAATCCCCTCATGGGTCAAGATAAAGGCAGTTTAATAAAGAAAACAACAAAGGCCTCACACACAAACAAACAAAAACAAAATTATACTCTCTATTTCCCATTAGCAGCCAATGTCTGGCCACTTCCCAGGAACCAGGACTTCAGTATGCATAGGGGTTGCTCTGGAAGAGAAATGTCGCAAATAACAAAGCCCTTCTCTTCCTGCTCCATTCTCTTAAAGTTTGTTGCTCACCAGACATCCTATGGTATGGAATATCCCTTTGGTTGGTTTGGATCAGCTGTCCTGGCTGTGTCCCCTCCCAAGATCTTTCCTACATCCAGCCTACTGATGAGGGGGGAATGTTGGAGAGATGGCCTTGTTGCTGTAGGAGCACTGCTCAGCAGTAGCCAAAACACAGGTGTGTCATCAACACCTTTCTAGCACAGCACTACGAGGGCTCTATGGGGAAAGTGAACTCCATCTCAGCCAGACCCAATACATGGGCTGAAAAGAATTGACTAGACTGTTTCAATTAGACTAGCAATAAATTCTTGTTTTGCTATATAGGGTGTACTCTTTCAGCCTAGAGAAACTCCCAAGTTTAAGAGCAACTAACAAAGAGAACTTAGGAAAGTTGAGATGTGGTCTGGATGTAAAAAACAACAAAGAGAGAAAGAGAGATTCAGACTAGAAATCTGTGATGATCCTATATACCTGGAAAACTTTCAAAGAGGAATAGAATGCTTCCCGGTTAAATTATCTAACAGCTTCTCTTTCCATGCTTCCTTCACTGTATATACGGCGTGAATTGTGCCATGTATTATTTGTTAGACCACTAATATATACAAAACAATGCTCAAAAACCAAGCACAAACAACAAACCCTACCGTAAGGTCATGAAGGTCAGAATTCTCACACATCTCAGACTTGGGTTTTTTTGTATTATATTTATCATTGTAATTAAATCTAACTTTGTGACAAATCCTAGAATCTCTGAAGTGTTTGGAAAGAATAATGAAAGTATTTATTCTTATTGCCTTTGCATTTCTAGTCTACTCTTTCACACACTTCTCAGTTTCAATCAGAAAACAGAAAAAAATTGGGAAATAGATTAACACTATATAAGCTGTTTTCTTTTTAATTACCCCACGATGTTATAATTCAAAGACAATGTGTACTGTCTTTCTGAACAGCACTGTTGCCGTTCTGTGTGTAGGACAAAGAACTAC
This sequence comes from Strigops habroptila, assembly GCF_004027225.2. Lineage (NCBI taxonomy): Eukaryota > Metazoa > Chordata > Aves > Psittaciformes > Psittacidae > Strigops > Strigops habroptila. Next base: position 28,221,604 of record NC_044277.2, on the reverse strand, counting down.
TTATACCCTGAAAAAAAAAAAAAAAGGCTAAATTGTGAGGAATGCTGTAGCCAGTGTTCATCCTGTTAATAGAAATACAGGCAACTAGTTCTCTCTTTCCAAAAACTGAGTTGCACTCAGCTGCACAAAGTGAATTAATTTTATTGTTCCTAAATCAAGCCAACATCCCAAAAGTCAATTACGTGTTTACTGAGGGCTATTCAGTGAAACCATTTAAAAGCACAGACCACCATAAAGATGTTAAATAATGGATCTGAGCACACTGTGCAACACAAACAAAGCCTGGTGATATCTAGCAGCTGATTTTACTGCACTGCAGTTTAGCCAGTTGGAGGGGACAACCCCATTCGGATTTAGTGAAGCACTATTCAGGCAATTCGCTGTGCCTGAGGATGAATATCCTCTTAGCTGGGGCAGACAAACTGAAAACTAGTGAAGTTCACTACCTAAATTATTAATCACCATATTTCAGTTTAGTCTAATAAGGGCTTTGAAGTTTGTAACTGTGTGTAAGAACAATTATTCACCCCATTTCCCCATGGTGAATACTCTATAAACTAGGGCATTTTAATACATTATAAAATAATTTTGTCAAAATAAACCTGAGTACCATCATGATTATTAATGGTGCTTTTTTTTATTTGCATGTGAAAAAAAAAAATTATTTGCAATGTCAGAGAACAGGGACTTACAAAGTAAGCCACTCCATAAAATAACATTTTTTACAGTTTTATGAAAAAGAAAGACAAAAGATGATAAATCAGTCATAATGACAAACTTTAGCGATTCACACTAATGATTTCTTTTTCCATTTTTCATTTGGTAAACTTCAATGATCATGAAAATGAAGAACTGGTCTCTCCTGGCAAGCAACTAATTAATCAAACAGATTTGTCCTTAGTAGTTATCCTTCTTTCAACATTTAGCCAAGGCTTTGGTAGGAACACCTTGCCAGTTGTTTCCCCTGCCATGGTTTTTAAAAAATGTTGTGGTAACACTGCAAGGAATTTGTTGCAGCTTGTGAAAAGTCAGTGTAAAGTTTGAGATTTTTTGTTGATGTTATGGAATTGTTGGATAGTTGAATTGGAACTAGATGATCTTAAGGTTCTTTCTAACCCTAACTATTCTATGATTCTATATTAGTCACTTGCCAACAGACCTGAAGAAGGGGCATAACTAATGAATATTACTATCAAGCTCTGCATACCATACTTTTCTCAAGGACTAGGACTAGCAATAACAGGCTTTTATAAGTGATGATTTTTTAAATGGAGCGAAGTGGAACTGCAGTATACAATTCTACTTCCTAAATGTCCTGTTCAGACTCTAACTTCCCTGTAATGACTAATGAGTAATAGGACTGTGCTGCAAATTGGGTCATCTAGTTACTTCCATGTAGGTTTCAGAAGCAGAATGTATGTTTCTTAATAAGATAGAGAGGTCTAGATATTTCTAATGTTCCTCATCTGATGTGTTACAAATTGCATATGGGGACGCTACCCTAAAAGGAAGTTATCATGGTTTATAATAATTCGTAAAACTAACTAAATAAATAACAATAAAAAATAATATTTTATGACATCTTGTGAATACCTGCTGATGCCCAGTCTGTAGTTCTACTTCACAATACCCCTACAAATAAAAGTTTTATAGTGAACTTCCCTTCCCATGGGCAAGACAATCTTTCCTAGGTGAAAAGTAGTATCTGAAAGCTGTGTCTTTTTTTGGAAGGGTTAACCAGATGCCAGTATAACTGTTTTAATAAAGACTTAGCAATTAGTGGGTTTAATTTTCTCAATATTACTCCTAGTATGGTACAGATTCGGGTTATCTTCTTTTACAAAAGGGTTACCAGGTTTTCTCAATGCTATACCCAGTAATTAGACCTGCTGAACCTTAACTCTAGTCTCCAAAGAGTAAAGGACCTCTGACTATTTTTCTAGCAATCTCCTTTTGTACTCCCTGCATCTCAGTCTTTGAACACAGCAGTCCCTTTTAATGTTTTTTGATGTAGTTTCCAAAAAATAAAACCAAGGAAATTCAGGGTATCGAACTATGCAATACAATATTTTGAAGCTTAATAAAGAAACCAAAATCTACTAAAAGGTCATTCAAGCTACATTTTTTATCTGAGTTAAGAAATATTTCTCTCTCCTTCCTTTTAACTTTGATCTTTTTATTTTAAATTGTGTTGTTTGCCTTGAAATAGAGTTCAAACACAGATTTCCTGGCTACTGAAATGTTTTACAAAAGCAAAAGCTGTATGCCTATTTGATGGGGAGAGAGAGAATCTCAAAAGCAATAGACCTCTCGTAGAGAGAATTAGTAATATTATATGTTGATACATAAATTAACATTGTTTATTTTGAAGATACCCCAAAAGGAACTGTAAAAGAAGTTTTAAATGGAACCAAGACTTTTAAAATTAAATCCAGGTATCTATTCCATAGTGGTTAAAATCAGCAAAGACATTTCTTATACTTTCACCCTTTAGCTGTGATGTTGATAGGATGATGTGAGGGAGAATTAGGAAAAAAAATTATATTGTCATATTTTAGGCTTTTGATGTCTTCCGTTGTCTGCACAGGTGCTATTTTGGGCTTCCATTAACTTCACAGTTCACAAAAACAGTGATGTCGTAGCTGTTCTTTCATGTATTTTCGTTTTTGGAGCTTCACTTCTCATTACATGCCTGCCAAGTTACCCATTCTACATCTAATTTCATTGCTCTCAGACAATAATTAGGGCAAAAAAGGAAATTAATATCATTCCCTAAATGCATGGATAAACACCTATATGCACAGTGCATGCAAAGTCTTCTAGGATTTACTCTTCCAAACACACACAGCAAACACCTAGGATTAGCAAGTGGTGTGAACTTTCTTGCCAGAAAACTTGCCTTGTGGACTGCTGAAACCAAGAGAAGTTACAGCAAATAAAACCTTAGTCATTACTTTGTTGCACTGAACGGTTCAGTTCAAAATTTCAAGCTGTTAAAACTCTCTTTAGCAGTTGTACAAGCCTTAGGCAAATAATGGATTTTTGCTTTTGAGCTGAAAGTTCTCTCTGTAGTTGTAGTCTTGCCTCCGATTTACCATGAAATATAAAATATATGACCAATTAAATAAAATCAGCAAAAATAAAATTATGAAGCAGAAGGGATGTTGAACCATTCTGCTCAGTTGGTGACAGTATAGTACCATAGAAGGGTATGATTGCAATGAAGCTGGAATACAGAAAAAGAAGCACCTTAGTGACTTTGTAACTTGTCAGATTGGACAGTCAGACCTTAGTAGGCAGACAGATTTTAGTTCCTATGTTCATATATATATATATTTATTAAAATGTTTCCTTAATAGGAACACCACACAATTCTGGGAGCAGGAACTGCATCTTAGCAGTCCTTCCTGACCCTGCTACTTACTTTTATAGATTTTTAAATTTCTCAAGTGTCTACCCTCCCTTCTGCACACGGAACCAGTACACCAAAATGGTACTTTGGATATCCCTCTGGGAATCACTTTCTGGACCCAATTCTTCCTTTCTCCATTTCCATCCTTTTTTTCTTTTTTTGCAGTACTACAATGAGAAAAACATCGTTGCTCGCAAATACATAAGAGGTGTGTGTATGGAGCTTCATGTTCAGGCCTTTGAAAATTTGATACCATATTCAATTTCTAGCATCACTTCCGCTTTTCAGCAAATTTGGCATTTAAATTACATGGTCACACTAGTTCTCTGCTGCAAGTGTCGTTATAATCCGCTCTGGATTTGTGAGAAAGGAGGTCACTTTTTGACTCCTATGTCTAAACATAAAGCTATCACAACAGCATAGTTTTCTTCTGACTTTTGAACTCTGAGATCAGATGCAGGAGCCAAGAGAATAGGTGGTGCTGGAACAAGCCGAGTAGTGTGCTTTTCCCTTCTGCATTTCTCAGTGACATGATATAAGACGGCAAGACATCACTGCTGTAATCACCTCTGTTTTCGACAGCCTGACAAATGCTTGAAATTACTGTAAGCAGGACACATCTTCAACTTGCATGTGACAGAGTCTCTCCATTAAAGTTTACATAATAGTGCTCATTTGTACAAGCTGATAATAAGGCCAAAACATGCATTTCAAATTTTCTTCCCTGTCAAATCCAAGACTTTACAAAGAAGCTGAAAAAAATTTGGCCTCTTTTTGTGAGGCAGGAAAGCAAAGGTAGTTTTGTCTCGGTTTATATTCTATGTTTTACCTGAATGGATATGAGTTTTTAAACTTACAGCTACATATGTACATTTCTAGCCCACATAATTACACGTACATAGCTGATAGATTATCCCAACACAAAACACATTGAGTACAAGCAGAAAGTAATTAGCAGTAGATGTGGGTTTTTTAGGGATAAGTAAAGCCAGGTCTCTTTCACATTATGACCTGAATCTCTTGGGAAGTGAGTCTTATTCAAACTTGTTTTAAAATGGCTGAAACCAATGCTACAAAGAGAAAATGGAAGCCATGCTTAAATTATGAGAAGGAATTTGGAAAGTGTGTTTTAAAAAAGGTTTAATACAGAGTCATCAACAGATCACTAACTGTGTGCGTTAGGATTCCTGGAGTAATAAAAGCAGTGTCTAATTTTTATGCAATAAAATATTGAGTACCGTGTTCAGCTCTGGGGCCCTCAGCATAAGAAATACAAGGACTTGTCCATGAGGGGTCCATGAAAATGATCAGAGGACTGGAGCACCTCTCCTATGAAGACAGGCTGAGAGACTTGGGCTTGTTCAGCCTAGAGAGGAGAAGGCTCTTGGGAGACCTTATAGCATCCTTCCAGTACCTAAAGGGACCTACAAGAAATCCGTAGAGTGACTTTTTACAAGGGCACCTAGTGATAGAACAAGGGGGAATGGCTTTAAACTGAAAGAAGGGAGATTTATATTAGATATTAGGAAGAAGTTCTTTACTGGGAGGGTGGTGAGACACTGGCACAGGTTGCCCAGAGAAGCCGTGGCTGCCCCATCCCTGGAATTGTTCACATTCAGGTTGCATGGGGCTGTGAGCAACCTGCTCTAGCGGAAGGTTTCCCTGCCCATGTCAGGGGGCTTGGAACTGGATGATCTTTAAGGTCTCTTCCAACCGAAATCATTCTACGATTCTATGATTACTACTGTAACCCAGGCTTGTTGTGCATGGGGTAATCCATCAGCCTGGATATTGTCAAATTTTAGATAAGTGATTCATAAATTATGTTCCTTCTGTTTTGCTCTCTTTTCTGGTATGAAGTAATCTCCTTTCTGATTCATTATTTTAACACTGTTGACCTTCAAAGACTACCTTCATTTTTTTATGACAATCTACAAAAGTCAATTCACAGTTAAAGAGTGAGACATTCTGGCTGTTCTCTGCTTTCAGTTCTTCATTCCTTCTACTTGACTGTAGGTTTCTTCACAGCCTTTCCACAGTTCTGCAGTTTCAATCACAAATGAAAAAATGGGTTCAAAGATGACTACAGTTTTTTACTTCACTTTTTTTGACACATAATTAGCATTCTGGATCCTAATTCTACTCAGTTTTTATACTGCTTCTTCATCTGCACCTACTTTAATTCAGATCTGTCTTAGTTTGCCACCTGTTGTTACTTATCCTGCCTTTTATCCTTTTTTGAGCTGCATGTCTTGATTTTCAAGGGATGAGCTTTCTATCTGTAGTTTTGTATGTTTGTTTGTTGGGGGGTTTGTGTCTGTTGGGGGGGTTGTTTGTTTTGTTTTGTTATTTGTTTTTTTCTCTCCTAATTTCAAACTTCAACTAGTTTGATTCAAATATCTCAGTTGAGCTGGAGCACATTCCTGCTACTTCTAAAGTGACTGTAGTTGTTTACCCACAGAGTCTCCAAGTCTTGATGCTGAACTGATTGTTTCTTTTATAACCACATTCATTATATGATTTTTGGTTCTTTTCATGGCTGACTCAATAAAACTGACCAATTAGTTGTGACTTATTTAACCACTGAAGGTCTAAAGCTATTTCTACTTAGATATGCAAATGTTGCTGTGACTCAATCTATAGAAGCAATTAGTTGATGAGAGTATTGTTGGAGAAACCTTACTGTACCCATTAAGGAGAATTGAACACACATTTGTAGTTAAATATACATATTTTTATATATATATAAAAATAAACAATGCATTGGAAAGAGTCCTACCACCCTAAGTAGTTCTACAGAGTCTGCAAAGATTCATCATCAGCCAATTCCTTGTATACACTTCCACCAGTACGCGTCCTGCGAGCACGGGCAGGGAATGTCTCAGTCTGGCTTTGGTTCTTTAACAGCATTACAGTTGCTCTCATTTGACAGAATTAGAGCTCAAAACAGTAAGAATTTTTAAAAAGTTAATCACTGTTTATAAATTGCAGGTAAAGAGAAAGCAAAGCTACACAGGCTACTGACACTAATACTGTTAGGAAGACACGCACTTCACTCTTTCTCTCATCTTCTCACTCTCTTTCTTCACCCAGTTCCCTGAGCCATCTTCCTTTTCCCAAAGACTTTTTGTTCTTCCAGAGGAGGTGTATATCAGGTCCATGAGAGCACCTGGAATCTCATCTATTAGGAAAAATTCCAACATCTGTCTGAGAATTTATCTGTCAGATAAAAGTTCTAAACACTCAGGTTTATATTAAATTTCTCAAATGTTAAAAGCATTTATGATTTCAGATCACCTATCAAGGAAATAAATAATACTGCATTCTATCTTTTTTCCTAATGTCTGAGAGCATTTTGTAACATCCACTACTAGATGACAGTCATTATCCTATCTCTTGTACCTGTACAAATTTGCTTATGAACTCTATTTAATCTTTTCCCAATTTTCCATCTATGCAGAGCCATACAATGAAAGCAAATCCATTCAGTCTTCTAAGTTCCAACACAAAGACTTGAGATTTGACAAACTATATTGTAATTATGATTGTTAGTACTTATACTAATTGCACTAAAAAGTTTCAGCTTCCAAACCTTTAAAATAATTATATGGATTTAAGCCTATTTTTTTTTCTAATTAATGGTTGCCTAGATAATTACACATTATGAAATATTGTATAAACTTCTGACAAGTTTTTTCAGGTTGAAGGGATGGGGAATGGATATATACAGATCTTCTCTCATTTTTTAAAAACTGCATTGGGATTTTTCAAGGCTGTTTAAGGGGATATTTTTACAGTGCTTAGAAGACAGAGATGCAAGAGTTAATCATGTGTGTAGTTCTGTGACTGAAGCAATACAGCCATATGATGCTTGCTTTCTTCTTCGGCTAATTAGCTCTATAGAGATGTAAAGCTCATTCTTTTTCTCACCATGTTGCTCTAATGCAACTATGCATTTTGGAATTCCCAGTTCAACATGCTGTTCAATGCATTGCTATATATTTTATCATGTGGCCATGTCAGCCCTCTTTGCAACATATCCTTTAATAAGGTAAAATAAAAAAGCTGAGAACACATTCTTTGCAAAGAAAGTATTCCCAGGACTCTAGGAACTTCTGGAAACCTCAGAACTTCTCACTCCAATGACACCTATTCTCATTAATTGATGTATATATAATCCCAGTGTAACTAAGATGCTTGCATCTGATATTTAGGCACTGGTGAGCTCTTCTAAACACTGTTCAACTATCCCTTAAACCTTAATTTGTACCACTGGCCATAAGCAATTTTTCCAGGTTCCTGATACTATCAATTTTGCTCAGAGTTTTAAGTCATAACTAACTTGGCCATCTTTCTATATCTGTGGGGTTTTTAGAAGGCTAACTCTCTGTGAGTTGCATGAAAACTCTAAACTCTGATGAGTTGCACAGGGCAGCAGGACACAGAGTTCGCTGTAGTTTTAGCTGTGGGATTTTCTGAGACAGATAATTTTTTTTCTTAATTTTTTTCTTTTTTCCCCATTTCTTACAGCTAAGGAACTGTCAAAATACATTTTCTACACTTTTGCTTGTGTTACGATAATAATAATAATACCTGTTATGATAATGCTATTATTGATACAAACATATGACTCTCTATTTATAAATTCTAACAAATATACTGATGCAAGTGATATGGGATGAATTTTGTAACACTAATGTGACAATGACTTGTTCATTTGTGTAGTGTTGATATTAGTCAATATTTATCTTTTCTGGTCAGTAATGTGCATGTTCCACCTGTCTTGGTCTCTTTTTGGTGGTTGCATATAATTTGTATTAATTTGGCATGACATATCGTTGCAAGTTCATCTTAATTATAGGAAAAGAATAATCTCATTCAAAAGGATGGATCACGTGATGGTTTTAAACTGATCTTTTCTATTACACACAGATGCTCCTTCCTTGCAGTTTACAAATAAACCTTTTTAAAAAAATATTCCTTCTTCTGCAGCCAGAGTCTGAACACAATCCATGACTTTCTGGCAGCCTGTGGATTAGACGCATTCTCAGACAGATTGGTTTGCAAAAAAAAAAAGAAAACTGAAAGTCCTCTTCAGAATTTTATGCTGGCCATCTGCTTCTATGTTCTGCTTTTGTTTGATTCTTTCCTTGTTTGTAAAACCAGTTTGTATGGTCCTCTACATCCCATGAATTTCCTAGAACATGTCCTATATGAATTTGTCCTTGAATTATTTCTTTTTAGCAAATATTTTTAAAAATCAATAAATAATACAAATTAAGGAACACATGTAAGCATCTTGCAAATACATTTAAAAAAGAAAAATTACTCCTATTTTGATTATTTGTTTGTATGGCTTGTTAGAAAAAGGCTAGCGTTTTTGCAGCAATGTGGTATGTTACATTTGCCTAAGTAAAGAAGTAACTTAAATGAGTTTCTATGACTTAAACTTAACAGCTGTTGGAAGAACAAAGTTGTCAATCTTCAGTTTATTCATGCTACAATATTCTAACAAGTCTTTAATCTGGATGTAACCTAATTTGGTTATACTATTAGCTCTTAATAGAGGAAGTCTTTTAAACTAAGATTGTGATTCTGTGATACTGGTTCACTAAAATTTTTCAGCTTCTAAAGTGTATTGATTTTTTCCTTATTTGAATTTTTTTATAAAGAAAGGACAGTTTAAGACTAAAAGTATAATTTGATAGTATGGAAGCTTTACTTCTTGATGAATATCAGAAATGGATCATGATCCCTAAAGCTTTTTTGTTCAAATCTGATACACTGATGTGATGAAGTATAAGTACAAAAGATTGTTCTGAATGCAATTTACTGTTACATATTTAGCATTTAAAGATGTCACAGAATTGGTCAGCTGTGTTCCTGCTAAGCAAAGTTTTTGCTAGTGCTGTCCTACTTATGTAACTAGAAACTTCTGATTCTCATCAGACCAGGCAAATGAGCTACAAGATATTATATTTAATGTTTCCTAATTTAATTCAAAGAACTAAGAAACATAGTGATAAGCCTGTCAGTTTTTCTAAACCTGAGATCTTCCTGTATGTGTTTCAAAATTTATAACTCAGAGCTGGCTAGATGTTATACTCAGAAGAGAACTCTCTGACTAAGATAATATTTTAATTTTTACTGCACGAGGAACTAATTTCTGTGTCACTATTTGCCTCCCTGCTGTTACTGGTTGCTTTCATCTGTAAAGTGGAGATATCAATACTTTGTAAAATGCATACACCCTGACCTAAAAGCACTTTTTCTGATTTTTCTCGTGCACCACTGTACCTAACACTCTACTTGTGGCTGAGAACAGTTATTGCTGAAAAGCCTAAGAGGAGCCAGGATGCATTTCTTCACATTTTTTGAGTTGCATGTAATTACACTCACTAACTTTACAAGATCAAGTGTTAGTGTGACTCTTCATTAGTCCAATTTTTAATCCAGGTTTCAAAGGACTGTTCACTAATTCATTGACTGGGAAGTCTTGTTTCATAGACATTGAAACGATTCAGAAACATGTTTCCAGCATGTTAAAATACCTTGTTTTCAGATTACTGTATCTATACAACTAGTACACATAATGGTGTGATTTACCCCTAGATATGTAAACATTTTTATTTATTATTTTTTAAACAATTAGGGAATTTTTATAGTCCACTCATAAGTAATGCCACCAGTCCATTGATGAAAATCCTGCACACTACTTATTTGTGTGAATATTTTTTTAAAGAATTTTTTAACTTTCTTCAAAAGTTTTAGTATGAAGTTTATACCACAGGAAATATGAAAACAAACAAACAAACAAACAAAACCAACAAACCCCCTAAAATCTTGTATTATTCTAGCAGCCCCTTATAATAATGCTTCTAGTCATGAAGATGAAAATAAAATTCTTCAGAGGGATCCTTTCAAATTTAACATCTAAAATGTAAAGCTTGACTCAATCGTCCATTTGCTCATTTATCTGTTTAGCCTAATATTAATCTGGGACTTGAAGAAGTGTTAGAAAACAAGTTCTCCATATTAGTTAATGAAATCAAAGAATTGTTCTGGTTTTGTTTTAAAAGAAAGAAAAAGGCTAAGTATCATGTGATAATCATCATAAAATGAAAATCACAAGGAATGGAAATTTTTCTAGAGTATATACTAACAGTGCTAGTGCTCACTGCAATCTTTTCTTATATGAATTAAATGTCATTATATCTTTCTACAGAGCATGGTGAAAAGCCAGCAAAACTGAGTAGGTTACATTAGATCACAGAAGTTATTGGTCATGTCCAGCCTAACAGAAATCAAAACAAACAACAAAAAGGCAATTTTCAGATTTCTTCCCTATAACAAGACAGATTAAAGGTAATTCTTCAGTTTAACACTTACTTCAGTCAGTGAATTGATATGAAAACTATCAGGGTTTTTTTGTTTCTAGTAGTGGGATTTCACTGTAGGTTAGCGAACTTGAGTAAAAAACCAACCAACCAAAAAAACAAACCTTTTTTCTTGCAATGAAAGTGAGTCTCCTGTAGTCATTATTACTTTCAGTAATATTTATGAAGATCATAGCATTTAGAACAATTATGTATCTTAATATGTATCTTATTTAGAGCAATGTGTCTTAAGACTGTTTTCTTACGTGAGCTACCAATAGTTAAGAAAAAATCTCAAACTTAAAAGAGAAGTAAAAGATGGGTCTAGATGGGCTGGTGGGGGAGTATATGGAAACAATAAGACAATAATGTAGAAAAAAATGTAACATTCTCATCATTATATTGGTTTACTTCTTAGTGGTTTGCATAAATAAACAGTTCTAAGAGCAATCCGCAAGACAACAGTGAATTAACTCCTTCATAATGTAAGAAGCACTCTGGAGAGTAAAAAAAATAAAATAGGCACCTTAACAAATAAACAAGTAGTCAAAAGCATGATAGGTTAAACAGAGACAAGAATCAATCAGTTGATTAGAGATAAGAGTTTGTACTCTGTTAAAAGCCTTAAATATAAAGAAAGTAGTTAAGCTGAAAGATCAGCAAATAATCTTTTGAAATGTTTTCTCAGACCTCTGCCAAGGGAAATGAGATTCTATACTCCCAGATGAAATTGCAATTGGCAGCAAGTTGTATTTTCCAACTAAAGTGCGAGGCTTCCATGATGAAACCCTATCTCTATGGAATTCAGTGCCTAGGTAAGAACAGACAGGATGGGAGATAGTACTTTACTCATTCTCTTCAATCCTTTGGTGCATATTCATGGACAATAAAAAGGGAAACATACAAATACAAAAGAAATTCCCAAATTAAGAAAAAAAAAAAAAGGGTTAGAGTACTATTTTGAAAAGAGTTAATGTAGAAAAAAGAAAAGTTAAATCAGAATTTTCATGTCTTTGAATAAATCTTCTCTTTATTAGCAATGCAACATACAAAATGGATAAAGGGGGAGTATTGAAGACTTAAAAATTGCCCTGAGTATTTTAGACATCTGATTAACTGCAAGTCACATTCATTTCTCTAAGAAACTGAATTATCAGTTTTTATAAAATTTGTCCCACATGCCTATGCATCTAAACATAGGCCAGACTTTAGGCTGAGTTTCATAATATTTGTCTAAGTCCTTTTCTGTTTTGTTTTCTGCATTCAGCAGACTTCAGATGAATGGAGGCAGATACTTTAAGTGACATTTTGAAGGGGCAATCGCTGAATTGCATTAACTCAAAATACTATCCAGGTCCAGTTTCCTCATAGGTATTTCAAGAAGAGTATCTCACCTTAAAAACTGAATCTAAACTGATGATCAGACTGCTGAGCTCAGCGCTATCTTCTTTTAAATATGATTTGTCAGGCTCTGTCCCAGAACTCCGGCAAAATTTTAAATGTAGATGCAGAGTTCGGTTACACTTCTGGCACAGATTTGTGTGTGCCAACTTGACCTCAAGCTGACATTGAATTTTTTTACACAGGTGAAGAGAACATTATGCGTCTAAGAGCAACTACCACTGATAACAAATATATTGAAAAAGATTACAAGGTTTGCCACAAAACCGGGAAGGAAGCAAGTACAAACAGAGAGGAGCTGAATCTGCTGCATAGATGGGGGGAAGTGGTGGAAGAGAATTTGTTTCTCAAAGCAGAATAGGCATAGTGTCACTCTACAGCATCACTGGTGCCTTTGAGATTTAGAGGGCAAACACAGGTTTTTAGGGCTAATTTATCTTTTAAAATAATAACTTTTCTTGAATTCACATATTTCTGAGGGTATCTGTTCCTGTTCTCAGTGGAAACAAATTTTAGCCTTTTTTCTTCATAAGTAAGCCTCTGGGACAGAGTGCACTGCAAACATGCACCACAAATTGGTATTTTGGTAGTGAGTGGATGTTTACATGTATAACTAGAAAAAGCAGTTATCAATACTGATGAAAAAAGAATGATTTTGCTGCTACTCTTAAACAAAGTTGGTTATATATTAAGTAGACATCTTCGCTGAGGATAGTTGGTAACTCATGTAATTATGGAGGTTTGAATTCTGGGAAATCTGAGCATTAGTTCCACACGTCTGGAAAAAATCAGTTCTTAGTGTAGTGAAAAAAAAAAAGGGAATTTTGGATGTGTTGTTATATTTCTACAACGAAGTGGATTGGCAAAATTTTTTTCTCTGGTGAATATGCTGGAGGCACACCATCCTTTCTAGACAGTTTTCTGTATAACGAAGTAGTTTTTGCTGCTACCACTAAACTAGATGAAACCAAATTGCAACTCTGTTTGCCAGTCTTTGAAAATAACAGTTGCTAGGAGGAAGAGAATTGTTATGAAACCTACAGAATCTGTTCTAGGAAATTTACTGAGATCTTAATTTGGAAGGTAATGGTGCTTTATTTTCACCGGTATAGGATACAATTTTTAAACTCCTAATTCTAGCAAATTATTTTTCTCTTCTCCTTGTGTTCCTGCTATCTCACCTGTCTTCGTATGTGATAGGTAAAGTTATGCAAGCTTGGAGAACCAAGAAAAACAGTCTCTTAACTGGGGGAGAGAAAGAGTATCATAGAGTCATTGAAGTTTGGTATATACCTTTCCTTCATTTTTGTTCTAGAAATGATGCTTTTTATATGGCAATCTGCTAAGAGAAAAAGGTAGCAGCATTTTAAGAAAAGCTTTGAGCTTGATTTAAATGGGCATATTTTTCAGGCCATTTATTCTCATTCATATTTTTTGAAAATATGAAAATTAGAATGACTTATTCTAATTATATTTAAAATATAGATTAATAACTTCCTCTATGAGTGTTTTTTTTCTTCAGATATTCGATCACTGCAAAAGAAATATGTTGCTCATTTCCAGTTTATTTTAATACAGCATATCTGAGTTCGCACATTATATTAGATGAACCAATATTAACAAATTCTCATTTATATGATTTGGTCCTCTTCATAACCCATAAAAACATTTTACAGTTCATTATTGTCACTTTTAGCATTGATTTCCTTCTAGTATTTTTTGGTGACAGTGTGAATTAAAATACTGCATTTCTCTACTCTGAGTTTTTTTATCCAGTAAATGTATAAGTCCACTCATAACATTCTTTGGGCAGTATGCTGAAGCATATAGATTGTACTTACTCCACTGTAATTCATAAGAAATGTTTTTCTAAATTAGGCTGCTGGACCATCTAGCCCGATATTCTGTTCTTCAGAATGACAAAGTAAATTATATTTACAGTAGGACAATAGATGTTATTATGCAGCTGCTTTTTCATAGGAATAAAAGCTTTTTATATGGGAGCAATTCTCACTTGCCCTCTCTTCTATATTGTTTACCTGTTCTGAAACTGTCCTAGTGTCAGTGAAAATCAGGGTACACTCCACAGTGGCATAAGCGTGATTTCACATTTCTTTAAAGTAGCTGTTACCAGCTCTTGGCTCTGCTGAATTAGACCTTTTCTTCTGTTTTTCTATTTCTTTCCCTTTCTCTTTCATTGTTGTCATTCACATCACAACAGTTCGAAGAATAGAATTTGCTTTTCAGCTGGTACATGAGTGAAAGAAGAAAGATCACTGTGTTTCTTTTAATGGGTCACTTATAATGATTTTAATTGAAATTTTACAAGTACCTTAAGTTACAGTGAAGTCATGCCTATGCTGGCTCTTTTTTAAAACTGAATGTGATCTAGATGGTTTATAGTAGATAAACACTCACAGCCAATATTTCCTTAAACACAGTTGTGCTGTCCTCAAGGAGACAATTAAGTAAAACCCAAGAACTAACAGGAGTTAATTCAGACTAATACTTAGCCCAAGATAGGCGTAGGTGTAATTTTGACTCAGGGAAAAGGGACTAAGAAGCAGAAAACCCCCTCATGGTACCAGTTGAAAGAATGTGGGATATCATGATTTCCCAATGTCTTTCTGTTATCTTTCACACAGAAGTGGGAAACTATGGTATTTGAATAGAATGGGAAGACTTTCCTTCCTTCTCTACATCTTGTGATTTTTTTTTTTTCCTTAACATGTGAAATCTATTCAGAGACTTCTTTTTCTTTCAGCTGAATTAATTATTTAGCCATCATCAGCTATTGTTCATAAATTGTTGAAAACAGCAGGGAGACACTAAAGCAGAAGCTGTGATTACTTTCTAAAATTACAGGTGTCCACTCAGTTCAGTAGTCTTTACCATGTAAGGTCACTTAGTGATGAGGTGTAAAGAAGTGTGGGCTCGAAAAATATAGGTTGAAGAGCATGATTTACCTCTAAAGCATCTCTCAAAAGTCTGATATTTCAAAGTGCTGAGCACCTCCCAAGAGACTACCAACTTGCATTGAAATGAACCTGATTTAAGGAGACTCAGTACTTCTGGGAATACAGTCAGAGTTTTTCAGGAACAGTGCCTTGTTTCAGACTTACTTTCTTCATTTTGCACAATCCACAGGACAGTTTCATTTTTTGCTACTTTAATTCACAATTTTTTTCAAACTTTTTCAGTGTGCAGGCCAATCTACCTTAATAATTAAGATGGCTGCAAAGCACCTACATTCTCAAGAATGTTTGGCAGCGTTCATATCTGTCACATTGGGACCTTAATCTGAAGAGTGTCGTATTTTCTAAATACTAAGCCCAGCGCCAGCACCCAGCCTCTCAGCAACGACTAGTGGTACACACCATGAGGTGGATCAAAATAGAATTAATTTCAAGATCTGGCTCTTTAAGATTCTCAAGTTACATTTTGCAAAGCAAAGCCCAGAGATATTATTAATTCCCTTGAGAATTTTAGTCTTTTTTGTATTCATAGAAGAAATATAAAAAAATAAAATCCAATAAAGATCTTTCCAGATTCATCATTCATTTTGACCCACTATAAATCTCAAATTTTTTTGTCATATTTCTTCTACATCTATTTAATTTGCTGTATAGCATAACGCTACAGACTGAAATGCAGTAGAAGCAATTTGACCCTCAGAAATTTCACTTCTGAAAGACAAGACAGGCATGCATGCCTAGGACTTTATTTTTTCTAACTATATAGTAGGAGTAGCTACAGCCTACTACTATTGCTGAATCTGCGTGAATCCTGGAAGTAAGAATAATGTCTCTGGGGAAGTGTCTTAGATGTGCTTTTATGTGCTTAGTCTTGTACTGTCAAATACTTTTTATTGCCAAAAATAGATTACCAGACTTTCAGTAAGTATGGTTGAGTACTTTAGAGAAATAGTTTTCTATTAAATTTTTTTAATCATATCTTTTTAAACACAAATAATATATTTCTTAATATACGAAACATATTTCCCCCTTTTGTAGTGAAAGAGTGAATGTAGAAGCTCAAACAGCAGCTCCCAGGAATGGTGCTGTTGACATCTTTCCTATAAACCCTCTTTAAGTATTGAGAGGCCACAATAAGGTGTTCCAAGCAACATCTGTTCTCCAGTCTGAACAACCCCAACTCTCAGCCTTTCCTCACAGGAGAGGTACTCCATCCCTCTGACCATTTCTGTGGCCCTCCTCTGGAGTTGCTCCAATAGGTCCGCATCTTTCCTGTGCGGAGGACTCCAGAGCTGGATTTAGTACTCCAGGTGAGGTCTCATGAGAGCAGAGTGTAGAGGGCAGAATCACCTCCCTTGACCCTGCTGGCCACGCTTCTTTTGTTGCAGCACAGGATACAGTTGGCTTTCTGGGCTGTGAGCACACATTGTTGGTTCATCTCCTGCTTTTTGCCCACCAGTACCAACAAGTCCTTCTCCTCAGCCCCTCCATCCCCCAGCCTGTGTTGATACTGGAGGTAGCCCTGACACGGGTACAGGACCTTGTACTTGTCCTTGTTGAACCTCATGAGTTTCACATAGGCCCACTTCTCAAGCTTGTTCATGTCCCTCTGCATAGCATCCTGTCTCTCAGAGCCATTGACCACTACCCTCTGGATGCAACCATCCAGCCAATTCCTCATCCACCAAACAGTCCACCCATCAAACCCATATCTCTCCAACTTAGAGATAAGTGGGGGACCATGTCAAAGGCCTTACAGAAGTCCACATAGATGGTATCCATGCCTCTTCCCTTGCCCACTGGTATGCTTATTTCAGCATAGAAGGCAACTAGGTTGGTCAGGCAAGACTTGTCCTTGGTGAAGCCATGCTGGCTCTCAAATCACCTGACATCCATGTGCCTTAGCATAACTACTAAGATGATCTGTTCCATGATATGCCCAGGCACAGAGGTGAAGGTGATACATCTGTAGTTCCCATGATCCTCCTGTCTACCCTTTTAAAAAATGATGCAATGTTTCCCTTTTTCCAGTCACCATTGACTTCACCTGACTGCCATGACTTTTCAAATATCATGGAGAATGGCTTGGGAACTACATCAGCCAATTCCTTCAGGATTCTGGGATCCATCTTGTCAGGTCCCTTAGACTTATTATGTTTAGGTTTCTTAGCTGGTCACAAACCTGATCTCTTAACGTGTAAGGTCCATCTACTAGAGGGGTGTGGGAAAAGACTGCCAGTGAAGACTGATGCAAAAAAGTTGTTGAGTACCTCAGCCTTCTCCTCATTCTGTTGTTACCAGTTTGCCAGTCGTGTTCATCTGGGGGGTACACTTTCTTTGACCTTCCTTTTCTGGCTGACATACCTGTAGAAACCCCTGTTATTCTTTGCGTCCCTTGCCAAGTTCAGCTCCGGCTGCACCTTGGCCTTCCTGATCCCATCCCCATAAAACTGGGTGATGTTCCTATATCCTACCCAGGATACCCATCCCTGCTTCCACTTCCTGTGCATTTCCTTCTTGCCCCTTAGTTTGACCAGCAGGTCCCAACTTAGCCATGCTGGTCTCTTGCCTTCCCTTCCTAATATCTTACACCTGGTGTTAAGTTCTTGTGCGCTATGGAAAGCATCTTTTAAGATCTGCCAGCTCTGTTGCACTCCCTTGTGCCTGAGGGCAGTTTCATAGGAGGTCTTATTGACTAACTCCCGGAAGAGCTGGAAGTTGGCTTTCCTAAAATTCGGGGTCCTGAGTTTACTCTTCACCAGACCCATAGCTATCAGGACTATGAGCTCTATCAGTGCATGATCACTGCAGCTTCATTCTTTGTAGTTTTCCTCAGAGAAGGGAGGAAAATGGCAAGTTAAGAGAGAAATAAACCAACTCTTATTCTCACTTTTCCATAAAGGCTATCTCCGTACTGTGACATATTCAGATAAGGACTCAGGTAGGTGAGGATACTGAGACAAAGCTTTATTACAATCAAGCCCTTTTATTCCCTCATTTGGTACTTTCCCAACAAGCACGAGCATGCCACGTTCAATCTCATTGGATTCTGTGAAAATAGGTTAAACACACGCACAATAGTCCAATCACAATGCTGATCACGCGCTGTTCACGCAACGACAGTTCAGCTTTCTTGCTTCACATCTTGCCACATTCCCTGACCTTCAACTGAAACACTTTGTTACATTTCCTGTCTTTCAACATCCTGGCTTATTGGCCCAAGGCTTGTTTGGTATCAAGGCCTCAGAGCTTGTATTCAGAGTGTTGCTCAAGCTCATAATGCAGATCCTGTCGCCTTCACCTCCCACACCATACCATGAGGCTTTCCTTTTAGAGAGACCATACAGCTGCTTTAGCCAGGACCAGGGCTTTCAACACGACTTTTGCACTCTCATCACTCTCAAAGGAGAAAAGAACTGGAGAGAACTTAAGACTGTAGGTTCCTAAGAATTACTTTCTAATAGAAGAGGCAATCAAGCAAAAATGACATTCTATTGATATATTTTGATTAATTTTTCACTTACTAATTCATTTACTTAAAAAGACTGTATCCTTAATCTGATTATATAATGTCTGTGAAAGCCAAATTACATGAACAACATTTTGTATCATAAGCTATGCATGGAGAATAAAGTCCAATTTTGATGACACTGAATATTCAGAAAATAAAAACATGCTCTCAGCTCAAACAAACAGGAAAGTTATAGGCTTTAGGCAAAAACAACACAGAGGTCATAGTGATGCTGTAAAGGTTATAGGAATAATGTTAGCAACACTGATGAAGTAAAACCAGCAATAGTTAGTCACAGTCATCTTAATCCTTTTCTGTACTTTTTTTCAGTCTGAATAGAATTTGCTTGGTAGTTTAATTTTAAAAAGCTAGATTTCATGTTCAAGGAATATTTATTACATACCAAAGTTCATATACCAATTGATTTTTAAGAGACTTATAAAGAAGAAATATACTGAATAGAATATAAATTTTATGTTATTTATAAACAGCATCTTTTTAAAGTCCTTATCCTATTTTTTGTAGTAAAGAAGGGATATTAGCCTTTATTATCCTCATAACTAGTGCATGATCAGTTCATTCACCAGTTCTGTTATTTATAATTGTACATGTAGGTCAAGAAGTGATTCGTTACTCCAAAAATTACAGGCAAAGATGAAGAAAGATATATGGCCTTTATTGAATGTATTCTAACAAAAAATATATTTCTAAATTCTAAAATTTGATCATTCCATGTGTACTAGGACAGACTATTCTATAATGTTTAAAGATTACAACATAGAATCATAGAATCATAGAATAGTTAGGGTTGGAAAGGACCTTAAGATCATCTAGTTCCAACCCCCCTGCCATGGGCAGGGACACCTTGCACTAAACCATGTGGCCCGAGGCTCTGTCCAACCTGGCCTTGAACACCGCCAGGGATGGAGCATTCACAAGTTCCTTGGGCAACCCATTCCAGTGCTTCACCACCCTCACTGTAAAGAACTTCTTCCTTATATCTAATCTAAACTTCCCCTGCTTAAGTTTGAAGCCATTATCCCTTGTCCTACCACTACAGTCCCTAATGAAGAGTCCCTCCCCAGCATCCTTATAGGCCCCCTTCAGATACTGAAAGGCTGCTTCTCTTCTCCAGGCTGAACAGCCCCAACTTTCTCAGCCTGTATTCATATGGGAGGTGCTCTAGCCCTCTTATCATCCTCGTGGCCCTCCTCTGGGCTTGTTTACATCACAAATTACATATTCATTGCTTTCAATATTGGGCTTTTAGCTCTTAATATATTGGTTTTCCAACATAGATCTACTCTCTAAGTAAATGAAAAAACTTTACATCAGCATTGGTCTCTGTTGGAATCAAGCAATTATTATTGCATGCTGTAAACACAAATAAACATCTGTTTCTTTTGTCCTTGTGCAAGTAATTAACACAAAATCAGGAAGTACATTTCTCACAGGAGGAATTCTTGCAACCGTCTCACGAATGAGATTTGCTTTCTGACATTTCAAAGGGTTTTTTTAAACTTCCAAATGAAAAAACCTTATACCAAAGAGGATTTAAAATATCCTCAGAACAAAATGCACAAGTAATAAGCTCCCCTAGACTACATACTGCCATGTCTTACTATAAATTATCAAAATATCATTGCATATTGGAAGAGACTCTTCTAAATGCTGCCACCATCTTTTTACAAATTCTCCAAAGTATTTTTGCAATTGCAGTTTCTGACCTTTGTATCAGAGTCATCAAGATCAATCTTTCTTTTTCCCATTCTTAGTATTCTTTTCTACATGAGGGATTACATCAGAGATGTTCAGCATCTCTTATGAAATGCCTGGCTTTGTCACTCATAGTAGAGCCCTTGCTTAATGTGGTGCAATGGCTATTGTAGAATGAGGGAGAGAGAGATACTGACAGCTATATTAGACTGTAGCTGTGTGTGTCCATCGTTCCTTTTTATTAAATTTTAATTACATTTCACATACATTGCTTGTCATAGCTAGATGGATTTGGGAAATATGTAACCTATCCAGTTCCCAGTGAAGTAAATGAAATAAAAATCAGTAGGCTTCAAGAAATTTTGGAATGGGAAGTAGACAATAGAATTATGCATTTAGGCAGCTGTTCCTAATATCAATTTGAAAGGACAATTGAAGACATGACACAGGCAGTGATTTTAGGTGGCACAATATGAGAATGGAAGGCATATGGGAAGCAGGGAAGCAAAAAGGTATTTATCAATTAAGAAAGTGTTAAATGTCATGGTTTAAGCGCTGACCCGGGGACAATAAACCAGCTGATATTAGCTTGTCTTCCTAAGGAAAGGCAACTTCTTTGGTAACCTTAGCAGACACTGGATTTGAGACTTGCCACAGTATGTGTTGTGTAAAGGGTGAGATTACCAATTTACCAGCCTCAGTCCCAGACACAACAGCAAGGCTGGAGGAGTGGGATGGCTAAACAGCCCACTGCTGGCACTGGTGAAGAAGCAGGACCCTCCTTTGAGGCCACACTCCTCCCATTAATCTGTTCTCCCCCAGTGCACAGACACATACTTAGAGGAAGCTGCTCCCCTGACTTCCGTGAAGTTACAGACTGAGCTCTTATTCACATAATGCTTCAAAGTACTGAAACAGATTAATGGGATTTCAATGGAGATGCTGACAGGTATAACTGAACTGAAAATTAGTATTGTGAACAACTTCTCTCTTACTAAGCAGTTCATTAGTCATCCGTTTCTGGTAAACTCAAAAACCTTTTGAATTTGTTTGGCAACACATGACATGCTGTGAGAGACTGATCTGAAATCAGACTCCACTCTCAATTGTCTCAAAGATTAGTATGAAAAGCTGATATGGAATTCCATCAATCCATTGTCTCAGAGATGAGTGGTAGGAGTTGAGATAAGACTAATGTCTGTTGTCTGGGAGAAGGGTGTGAGGAGCTGAAATGGGACTCAGCCGTTCATTGCCCGAGAGATGAGTGGGAAAGAGCTGAGATAAGATTTTTCCATCCATTATCTCGAGGACTGGTGTACTAGGAACCCTGGAGGACTCCCACGACCTCCAATGACAACAACGGATCCCCGGGACACCGCTGGATCCATGGTGGTGACTCTCTCTCTCTCTCTACACCCCGAATCTTTGCTTCATTTCCATCCTTTTCCAATTGTCCTATTGCTATCCCCTTTATTACAATAATTTCCCTTTTTTATAATAATTGTCTTTTTGTAATAAACCAACTGATCGATTACAGTACTTGACCTCGTTTGCATCTTAATTTCACTCTTGTGATCATGAATGAAACAGGCTCTGACACTGAGGTTTTCTCCAATCAGACCCTGACACGTGCAAGAAGTTAGAAAGGAGGGGATTGAAGTGCATGAGTTAATGTCGATTTCAGCATTATGAATGGAGAAATATCCAAACCTTGGAACTCCTACGTAGGAAGAATCAGCAAAGTTTGTGCCTGTATGACTTAAAAAGGCATAGTGGAAAGAGTGGCATTTTGTTACCAGTGCACAGACAAACTAAAGCAGCCCTGGGCTGCACTACCCTTGCAGGCAGCAATGCAAGGCCAGTTGTGCCAAGCCACTTTCAGACCTAGCCTGGCACATGTTGACAGCAGAGTGCTGAACTGTGGGCATTTCTGGGTTCAAGCCAGTGCTGGCCAGGGGATCTTTAAGCTACTCTGTGCAGTAAATATTTAATTGCAAATTGAGTCTCCTGCTAGCCTTTTCAAAGGCTAATTGAACTCTTCCCTAAGAGTGGAGTGAGAGAAAGGTGGATGAGACTGTCACAAACTTCTAGGTCTACAAAGAGAATAGGGTGTGGCGTGTTGACCGTGGCTGGGCAAGAGGTGCCCACCAAAGCTGCTCTATTACTCTCCCTCCTCAACTGGACAGGGGGAGAAAAACACAGCAAAAGGCTCGCGAATTGGGTTAAGGACAGGTAGATCACTCACCATAATCATGGGCAAAACAGACATAACTCAGGACATTAATTTGATTTATTGCCAATTAAAAGTCAGAGTAGAATAAGGAGAAAATAAAAATAAAATCTTAAAACACCTTTGTCCCACCTCTTCCTGTCTCATCTTTACTCCCAGTTTCCTCTACCTCCTACCCCTGAGCAGCACAGGGGGATGGGGAATGGAGGTTGCAGTCAGTTCACCACACTTTCTCTGCTGCTCCTTCCTCCTTGCTCTCTTCCCCCACTCCAACATAGGGTCCCACTCACTGGAGTAAGTCCTCCACAAACTTATCCAACATGGGTCCTTCCCAGAGGCTACAGTTCTTCACAAACTGCTCCAGCGTGGGTCCCTTCCATGGGCACAGTCCTTCAGGAACAGACTGCTCCAGTGTGGGTCCCTTCCATGGGGTGCAGTCCTTGAGGAACAGACTGCTCCAGTGTGGGTCCCCTGGGGGTCACAAGTCCTGCCAGCAAACCTACTCCAGTGTGGGCCAGTGTGGGCTCCTCTCTCCATGGGGCCACAGGTCTTGCCAGGAGCCTGCTCCAGCATGGGCTTCCCATGGGGTCACAGCCTCCTTCGGGCATCCTTGTGCTCCAGTGTGGGGTCCTTCATGGGCTGCAGGTGGAGATCTGTTCCACCATGGACCTCCATGGGCTGCAGGGGCACAGCCTGCCTGACCATGGGTTGCACTGCAGGCTTCAGGGGAGTCTCTGTTCGGGCACCTGGAGCACCTCCTGCCCCTCCTTCCTCACTGACCTTGGTGTCTATGGAATTGTATCTCTCATATTCTCACTCCTCTCCTCCAGCTGCTGTTGCCTGGCATTTTTTTCCCCTTCTTAAATATGCTATCCTGGAGGTGCTACCGCCATCACTGATTGGCTCAGCCTTGGCCAGAGGTAGGTCTATCTTGGAGCTGACTGACACTAGCTCCATGTGTCACAGGTGAAGTTTCTGGCATATTCTCACAGAAGCAACCCCTGCAGCCTCCCTCGCTACAAAAAACTTTCCATGCAAACCCAATACGTGGGGTCAAACACATCCTTAGATTATGAATGCTGAAAGTGGCTCCCAGAGAGTTACAAAAGTGAGAAAAGTTTATGTAGACAGTCAGTCATCCTGGTCTTCATTATTTAAGTGAAGTTAATAGAATAAGGTTTAGCTTTAGGTTAAAGGTCAACAAATAATGTTAGAAAAGCAAAGTCTTATTTATGATATAAAATTGCTAAATCAAAAATACCTGTAACTAGCCTTGAAAACAGAGATTAATCACAGTTAATGCTTTTTATTCTTAGGGAACTTGAATGAAAAAGGTTTATGAAGAAAATTGATAAAACACACTAAGTCCACCAATATGCAAGGAGTAAGTTCATAAAAATAGAAAATACACATTAAATACAGAAACACATAGAAGGACCACTTTCCTCAGTGTCTAGTAAGGTTGTACACTCTGCTTTCCAACAAGCTGTTTATCACTCATAGAGTTGTGCTATTCAATAAACCCACATTTCAAAGCGAAAGTTTCATAAGGTTTAGCTACACATTTAAATTCTAACAAACCCCTCTCATCCCTGAGATGTACTTTTGAAGGAATTTCAGGAGAGTGTGCTGCTTTCTTCCCCACTAGATTCTCATGCCATTAGCATTGTCTCTGTGGCAATCAAAAGTTTAGGTATTTGTAGGCCCTCCAGACAGGTATCAAGGGCACAATAGAATAAAAGTTAACTCCTGTCAGCTGATTCATGGCTTAGCTACTGATCTGTCAGCATAGCAACATGTTCTGGCAACAAGAAGGAAATTCATCAATCTGCAGGAAAATGCTAGATAATACAAAAATCAGAGGTAATGGAATTATTCTTCATGTTAGTTTTCTAATATGAATAAAAC
The DNA here is from genome assembly GCF_004027225.2 of Strigops habroptila. Lineage (NCBI taxonomy): Eukaryota > Metazoa > Chordata > Aves > Psittaciformes > Psittacidae > Strigops > Strigops habroptila. The sequence continues at coordinate 28,197,075 of NC_044277.2, read as the reverse complement.
AAATACATAGTTTACTGGCTTGGTTTTTGAGGTCATGTAAATTTTTACAGTAACATTTTTTTCTGTCTCTTTATGAGGCACTAAACAATATATTCCAATATACATAAGGAATTCACTAGAACAGGAAAAATTTGGATGTTCGTGGTTTAAAACTAAATAAGAAATCATAATAAAATAAAGCACAAAGCGTAAGTACAAGAAAAAAATTAGAAATAGAGAAAATGCATGTAAGGTGAGAAAAAGGAATTTTTTTTTAAACTACCAGATATTGTCAAATATGAAAAATATCAGGGCCCTGAGCACAGTGATAGGCTCTAATGTCCCTGAACAGCCCAACTTGGACCTGCACCCACACCCCTGCCCATGAGGCCTGGGGGCTCCATTTCATCTTGTCACCTGGCATTCCTGCCTTGTTAAGTGAACTTCTTGGGTTGCCCTCAGGTCTTTTTTGTCACCTTACTTTGCATGACAATCATTGGGTTGTTGACAGTACTTGTTCTTGTCACCAGCCCTTCTCTGCTCATCCTGCACTTTTCATTGCAGGAGGGGACATTGTCCCTCCCTAAGCTGGGGGGACTCTCAGCTCCCTGCCGGAGCAGGGAGGATGTCACTCCCTGACAGTAAACTGCTGCACCCATCCTGAAAGGGTGAAAAAGTTAGTAAGGTTTGATTTCAACCATTATTAACATTTTTAAAAACTTCACTGTTCAAAGTAGTGATTCCTATCTATAGTTATTCTGTGCAGGGTGATTGTAATATTTCTGAAGTATTGTTCTTTGTTTTTGTATTTCCTTTTAGAAAACTAGGAAATTTGGTGTTATGACATAAAGATATTAACATGGTAAGAACATTAGTATGAATTACAGATAGATGTTAGGGAAGAGGTTTGTGAGAAAAAAGGTGAAGAAGAGGAGGGAGGGATTAGTAGGTTATAAGTGCCTATAAAAATTGAATAGGTGGGAACAAAGAAGATGGAAAGGAGTTATTTAAAATTATTAAAGGTGATAAAAGCAAGAATAATAACATGAAACTCAAACAGGAAATATTAATTTGCATATTAATACAAAAAGTTGTGATAGTGAGGTCAATTAGAAATAGGAATAATTTGCTGGAGAATGTAATTCTACTAATATTGCCTAGGGTGTCAATGAGACTAACATTACCAATCTCTGCACTAACAAAGGCAATCCTTTTATAGAAGAGTGTAATGAAGGTAGAGTGGATTTGCAAACTACTCTTCTATGATAGTGTATCCATGGATATTTTTAAATGAAAAAGGAAAGCATAGTTTCTTGTTTGGTTAGGTTTGGGTTTTTTATAGATTTATTTTAAAGTGAGCTTCCTGATTAATCTTTTTTCTGTGACACTCTTTTCAGCATATAACTCCTATATTTTGAGACTGATGGTTTATCTTTGCTATTTATTCTATATATGGCACGATATTAATTCCAGATGATCGTATAATAATGTTGCAGTTTCTCCTTCCTGCTGCTGTCACTTAAGAAAAATTGAAACACATTCACTCCAAGTCAGTATACAGAATTCTGATTATGTTTTCTTTCTGTTTTTCTTTTAGTTTTGGAAATTAAATACACATCTCCATCACTTTTGTAAACATATAATTACTTGCTTATTAGATTATAAATAAATATTCTTGAAGACATTGATTTTTACATTCTTATCCATGCCATGTTGTTTGTTTAGTTGGATTTATATGCCAAATTCTGTTATTAATTTTAAAAAAGGTAGTAATACTACTTTATTTTAGTACAATCATTTATCAGGTAACTTGCTCCAAACAAAGTGACCACAGTGCTGTGGAACTCATTGCCATGAGATGCTGTAAATCCCAAAGTTTACATGGAACAAATCAAGAGGGCAAAAGAAAGTAATAGCTGAAGGCTACTGGATTCAAAAGGTATATACACCTTAGTGACTGGTGTAGCACAAAGAAGGGACTTGAGTTTTACTTGGTGTAAGACATTACAGTTTTTGTATCGCATGCCTATATTAAATGTTTTCCAGCAATGAAGTTCCCTGCAGTTGCTTGTCCTAGATAGGTGCACATGCAATGCATGCAGACAACGTGCACCTTCCTTCTTGTTGCTGACTCTTAAACATGTTGTAGATCCTAAACCACAAGGGGAGGCACTTTGCAACTTTGTGAAGAGGATATAGGTTTGGCATGTTGCTGACTGACTTCAGCCTTGATTCCAACAGGAGGAAAACTGCTGAAACAATGCTAACATTCACTAATGACTTCTGGAAGCTGGAAGAATGTAACAGGAAAGTACCCCTGTGTATTTACCCTGTTGTTATATTCTTTAGGACTCCTCTAAAGACTGCCAAAGAAGTTAAAATACTGGGATGCATGGACTTGACTTTGTTCTAGTATGGCTAATCTTAATTTTTATGTTAGGTTTGTTTCATTGTTGATTTAAAAAAAAAGATCTTACTGAATTAATGAAGAACATATGTAGGGGTTTTTTATGAGCGCTGATGACCTTGGTATATGTTCTTGCAGTATCAAATTATAGCTCCCACATGCAAGCAAACGTTAACACAAAAGATCCATCAGGTACCAAGTGGACATTGAGGTGCGTATTTATGGTTAGCCTTCTGAATATTTTAAGAACTGGATTTAATCTCTGCCTGTACCTAAGCGTTTCACCATTTCTTTGGGTAAAAGGTTGTGTGGTTGAAGTTTTGTTCAAGGTGATGCTTCCTTGGATTGTACTTGTGTGACTGATGGAAGATGCTTAAAAATATAGTTGATATTCAAAGGCTTATTATAATACTAGTGGTGAAGGAAACATTGTGATGCTCAGCTGCTAGTCCTCGAAGAAGCAAACAGCTTGTTAAAGCTTGTTCTTCAAGCAGTCATACAGCACAGTCCAAGAATTCATTACACAACATACTTTTTTCATGTATAACAGTATATTTCATGCTTGTTTAATAGTAATTCTAAATACACAGATAATTCGGAGTACATTAGTGTCCTTCATTTCCATTATACTTTCATAGCATTATAATTCATGACTTCTTCAGGGACATCACAGACTGATTCTTGGGCAAAGTAAGTATAAATGCCTTCACAGTAGTTTCAGATGTAAATAAATGTTTTCAAGACCTCATGAAGAATCCAGTTATGGGTCAGTCCAAAGGACAAAAATTTCTTCTGCTACTAGTATAAAAGGTTGATACAACCATGCCATTACTCATGGAATATTAGGATTTTTTTTATATTACTCTTGTTAGAAGGAAAAGTAGGCGTTTTTGTAAGGAGGGGACTCCACATGGTTTTCCTTTTCTTTATTCCTTTTTTCTCTACCACTTCGCACCAAAGTAAAGACAACTTTGAAAATAAGAATCAGAGAAATTACAGCTTACAAAGATTTTAATTTTTTTTCTTCACTAGCAACGTCTTTTGCTTTTTCTGAGGTGTTCATTCAGTCTTCTAAGTGGACCTTCTCTAACAATTTTTCCTTGTTCTCTTTTAAAATAAGAGTCTTTCTTTGCTTAACAATTACAACAAAGGTGATGAGGGAAATTAACCTAAATGCAAAATAAAACAAATGCTTTTATTGTTTTTTTTAATTAACTGTTCCCAGTCAGTTTTATTAATTTGAAAACTTAACTTTTAAATTATGGTTGAAAGTATGTAATTATTTTTGGTATTCATTACTGAACAAAGTTTGCCTCTTGTCCAAGGGCTTTTTGACAAAACTCGAATCAAGCTGGTTGATTGATAAAAATTGTTGTTTTCTTCTAATCCCACTGAAATCTACGGGGGTCTGCACTGATTTCAGTGGGGACAGAGTTATACTGTTTTCCACATTTTAAAAATTCATGTGTCTATCTTAACCAAGTGCATAATGTAGGTGATATCCATCATCCAGAGGTTTGTTAATTTGATCTCAATCAGACTATGACTTGCTTGTTTTTCTCTCTGTTCTTCTTGATACCAATGCTACAGCTTAAAAAGTAACGAAGTAGGAGGATCTTTTTCTCAGCATGTATGTATTTATGTATCATCTAATGTGTTTTATATTTGTTAGTGGCCTTAGTATAATTTATTAAGTTAGAAATAATAGTAAGCTTTATGAAGTTTAATAAGTCATATTTTCTTTTTTCCTATCCTACTGTAAATCTGTTTAACAGTTCAAGTACTAATGTTTTTAATAAACAATAATAAAGCATGTTAAGCAATGCTTTCAGTTAGAAAAGCAGAATGCCTTGAGAAGTTATCTTTAAACCTAAGAATATGTGAATTAACCAGTCCTGTGGTCCCCAAAATGTAGGCTATAAGGAAGCAACACAATGAGATGCGCATGACTCATAATACATCAATGTTAATAGTAGTGCTGAAAAGAGACTGTATTGGAAAGGACTTTAATTTCAAAGCTTCATTACAGTACTAGTATGTGATCACCAGAAATACTGCTGCTGGGTGTGTACAGCTTCAAGAAATTACATAAACTCTGGTTATTTGGAATTCATGCATTTTGGTGCTGTTAAAATATCACAGGAATGGTTTCTAAACACTTAACTCCTTCAGTCTATAGAAAGACCTTATTAAAAATGTCCAGTTGTACTTACTAGTTGCATCTGATTAAATGTCCCTAACACTATTGAAAATTCAAATAGAACTGACTATGCTTATCTACATTTTCTCAACAAAACCCGAAGTTACTTTATATGCAGGCATACGGTTTTAATAGCAGATTAATGGTAATATGTTACTATGCTCATGACATTTGACATGGAATCTGAGTATTATTAGGAAGAAAGAAAAAAAATGTAAGCAAAATGATTTTAGGTCAAAGACGTATTCAACAAGCAACACATACTACTGAAACTAAGAAATTATATATATATTTATATATATAATTAAAAAAAGAGACACTGAGATATGCAACCTAGTTTTATTCAGAATATTTATGTCAGACCACAGTATTACTTTTTTTGTCTAAAATGATTATATTCCTTAACAAGAAATGTATCAATCAGACAGAATCTATCAGAATGTAAATGAAATAATTAGGCTACATGACTTTTCTTTGTGTGTGTGTGGAGGTATTGAAAATGTAACCTAATAAAAGAGCTATAGGATAATTAACATACTTATTGCACATGGATGTCACTGCTGATCCTGAAAAAGAGAACTTATGGACTGGATGTTTACAAGTAGTATCCTAAAGAATCAATTCTGGAAACATTTTGAAAAATACTTTGAAAATTATGATCAAATTATGAAAGTACAATGAAGGGTATTGATGGCACAAATTTGAATCATCTATACATAGCAAGATGAGAAAAGATATCTTGGAAACTGGAGTAATAGGGATGAGGTGAACTGTAAAGGTGTAAAGTTTAAGGTCATATATTTGGGGTTAATAATAAGAATTAAGAGTGGACCTATGATCTAATCCTTTAGAAGAAAAAGAGGGGGAGAAATACAGTGAATTAATGAAATAAAATGAAAAATATCACGAATCACAAAAAAAGCTACAGCCATGAATGAGGAGAATACGATCACAGGATGACAGAGACAAATAATTGCCAGTAGAAATGGTGAAACATGTAGCTTTTGAAGGGAGACGTTTTGGTTATGTTTCTACAGAAGACAGAATAATGAAACCTTTTTTCTTGTCTGAAACTTCTGTCATTGCTGTAATGCAAGTCTGAAAAGGACTTAATCAAAATGACACAGTAAGGCTAGAAAGGTAGTAGAAAATACATAACGTAGAGATGTCTTTACTGGGAATGCAAGAACACAGTAGTCATAAATTCAGCTTCAGGTCCTAATAAGAAGGAAAGCATAATTTGTTGTAAATTTAGTTTGGCCAGGTGCTGAACAATCATTTGTTACAAGAGGGAAGTGTATCCCAAAATAGGTCTACCTAGGCCTTTTAGTGCAGCTCTGAGTTTACATAGTAAGTTTTGTGGGTTTTGACATAATTTTTTAGCTTTTACATTCATAACCATATGAAACCCGTACGATTAACTCAAAACCATTGTTAAAAGGTATGAAGTTATCTACCTTTAAAAATTAATTCTTACTAACCTCATTATTCTTGAGTACTATGAAATCAACTTTTATGTCATAAATATAGAATTCATGAAGAGAAAAGAGCTATTAAAGAGCAAATCATCCAGACTTTGAAATACTATAAATTATCATCTGAGACAGATGCGCTTGAATAACTCATTTCAATTTGTTTAAACTGCACTGCCAGTAAATGAATGATTAAAACCACGAGCAAATAAAATAATGAGTGAATTTTTCTCAGTAAGATCAAAATCAGTAGGTATGAAATGAAGACTATTACTCCTTTCATACACACTTTATACCCTGGTAGCATGTATGTAGAAAATTCCAATTACAATAAAACCTATATTTTACTGTAGTGTAGAAGATGTCAAAAATCTGTACAAAATTAGATCATAAAATCCTTGAAAGTCATATGTTATTTTTGGTAGAGTTCAGATGGTCTGTGAGCCAGAAAGAAGAGAGAATCAGTAGTTTGCCATTAGTACTAAATAAGTCTCTTCCTGAATACAAAGAAGAAAAAGTGTTCTTTGTTTGATATAACAGCAAACAACTTTTGGAAGTCTTCCAATTTCCAAGTTGATTATAATGGCTGTAATTGGATATTTTAAACTTGGGAAAGCAGGACCTCATTTAAACTTGTGTTTGTGTGACTGCATAAAGCCGGAGCCAGATTTCAGTTTTGCTAGGTTGCTTGTGAAATAAAAATGTTGAAATGTGATTGTGTACCACCAACATTTTTTCAGTTCACATAGATATATGGACCAAATCCTGACGTCATTATTTCAGAAAAGTATTCAGTAAAGATGTAAAGTGAGAGAGTTCTGTGGTGGATTGTGGCAGAAACAGAGCATCTATGGGAAGACATTGCAGGTACTGGAGGGCAGTGGGAATAATGGACTCCTTGAAGTCCCAGGATAGAGATGGGATTAAATTTTGATATTCCAAGGAAGTCTCAAATAGACTTTAGTGCATAGAGAACTTGCAGAAGTAAAGATAGCTGATTATTCAAACTAAAGATATGCTATACATAGGTCAGGAAAAAATACCAGAATCTTCTGATAATCCATGATAAAGTCCTTCAGTCATGTAACCTGCATGATTATCAGTTCTGTTGATACTCAGGAAAAAAAAAAAAGTGAAGAAGCTTCCATTAAACTGAAATGCACTTCATATGTTCTCTGATTCTTTTAACTAAAAGGAGTGAAGAAATGATAGAAGGCCTCAGCACATTTATTTTACATATTATTACCCACAATGTATCAGAGAGAGCTGTATTTTTGTATTGTGCTCATACCTACCTCTGAGTAGTCCTGAGACTGCACGCCAACATAAAAACATGTAAAGCCACAGGAAATTATTTTAATGCAACTTTTGATCCTCAGATATGCGAGAGTACTGGCCTTAACACCAATTTGCGTGAGTTCACTGTTCTGTGAAGAAGCATAGCGGTACTAATCTCCTTAGCTCCTTGACGTGTGTAAAAACAATACTAGTGCAAAATGTGATACAAAGTAATTTATTAAAATGCAATACTGTCTTCTCCCTTTTTGTGATGAGCCTATTTTCATGTCTATATTCAAATGTAAGAATAAATTTGTCACTGAACTAGCTAAAAGTAAATTTCTAGTAGCATTATTCTATTAAATAAATGAATAATGATGACATTAGCTGGGCAAAAATAGATGCTGTATGTCATGGGAAGGTTTGAAGAAGAGTTGCTCTTTCACCCCATCTGATCCGCTGAAATTCTGACAATGTAAGATTTGATGTGATTTTCGTGGAAAATAATAAACTTGAGGTACCTCAACTTTACAAAGTCTGATATGATTACAAGGATTGCAGATGTAAATATAATGCAAGATTCTTAATTGGCATGTTACAAAGAAAAAAAATACTGGTTTTATGCAGAAGACTACAGAGAACTCTCTATAGTGACAAGTTTTCATTCACTGTTTCCTTTTGTAGACTACTCTTCTGTCAGCAGGAGATTCAAATCCATTTTTTTTCTTTTGGCTTTAAGGTCTCAGACTAAAAATGCAAGATGTTTTTAAGCTGTTTGTACACAAGTATGCAACAATTAAGAGGAAGCAAAATTATTCCGGAGCTCTGCTGTAGCTATGGCAACTATCTTCCACTGCACTTCATTTAGATAAATAAACCCGACAGCTAATAAGAATGAGTTTTAACATCTTTTTTCTTTCATGATGGAATTTCTTAAATGTTATTTTCTTGGAAAAATAATATTTTTTATGTATATATAAATATTGCTATTACTTCTCCATTAAAAGTTTTCTACCACACATAGTGTATTAAAGAATTTTAGGTTCAATTTCCTACACATGAAGTTTACAATGCATTGTTTCTTTTTTCTTCATTTTACTTAGTTGGAGAAAATTAATTTGGGCTGAAGTCTTAGTTCTAATGAAACTATAGATTTAAAAGTATTTCACCAACTTGCCTTTGGTTTCTCAAGCTCCTCTCATATAACTTGTGAATACATATTTTATATGTATCAAAAGCCCAGAGAGGACAGATCTCACAGTGTAAGCGGCCAATTTTACAAGTATGCTGTGAGATCAGGGCTCTCTTAGTGATGTCCAGTGACATTTTATGCCAATTTAGGTCAGCACTGCCATCATCCCACTTGTCTACAACCCTTTTCCTTGTAAGGATACTGATTCCTTCTTGATGTCCTCCTTCCCTTTCTTCCTCTCTTAGGTTTTGTTGCAAAGTGTGATGTCATAAGATATGGAATATGTCTTTGGTCAGTTTGGGTCAGCTGTCCTGGCTATGTCCCCTCCCAACCTTCGAGGCCAGCTTAGTCGCCTTTGGGGTCAAGGAGGATGATGGACAGATAGCCTTGATGCTGTGGGAGCACTGCTCAGCAGTAGCCAAAACACTGATGTGTGTTATCAACACCTTTCCAGCTACCAGTACAAAGAACATCACTATGAGGGCTACCTCAGGGAAAGTTAACTCCCTCTCAGCCAGACCCTACACATAATCCGAGTGAGAAGTTTACTTTCTTGACCATTATTTTTATGTGTGGTATCGTGCAATTCTTTGACAGACTAAAGAGTTCACTGGCTACATGCTAAGGGATGGAGAAGACTTTTCTGTCATTGTAGTACAGTGACTCTGGCAAGTCATACATATATCTACTAGTCACAGAATCATAGAATCATGATCGCTTTTTCTGGGAAAAGATCTTAAGATCATCTAGTTCCAGTCTCCTAGCTGCTGAAATCATGCTATGGTATTTGTGTGAATACTGCTGAATATTGAAAAGAAAACCCAAGTTTTCACAGCAATTGTTCAGTGCCACAAAACACTAAAGTGGCCAGCACAGATTTTTAGGCAAGTTGAATTGATTATTCAATCATTAGCAGTTTTCCTCATCTATTATATGGAATTCTGAGAGAAACAATTATTCATCATTCATCTATTTTTCTAAGAAATATGGAATTATTTCAGTCCACAGAAATTCAGAATTTATCTGCATTTCCTCTTAGATGCAGAGTTATTATTTTGAAGATGGTGATTTTCTTACTTTACTTTTTTTCTCTGACATTTATTATCTTTTATCAACAGAGGTAAACATATATGAAAGCCAGAATGCACGTGTGTGTACATATATATATTGTAAAAATATAAAAATATGTATTGAAAATAAACATGGAAATTTAATTATAGGCAATTTTTACTAAATTTCTAATTCTCTAAGACTGGGTTTGAATTTATTAATTATAATATGTACATTTGTAAGTACTGTAACATGATTAAATAAGAGGATTTTTGTTTCCAGTTATAAACCACCCGAAGTAGCTGACATATTTGAGTGAAGCTGTCAGCTGTAGAACTACTGTGAAGGGAATTTTGTCGGAGTAATTTGAAATTTTGTTTTGAATCTGTTTTCTCCAATACAACATGTAGGAAACAATATATTCATTTATAATCTTTTAAGGTTTTTTTTAGGAAGATATGTTTAGAGACTAATATATTATAAAATTTTCTTTGCAAAGTTAGTTTCAATGTACAAGATAAGTATCCACAGCAGTAGATTGATGCTAGCATTCTTTAATTTTGAAGTGCAATAACAATATGGTTTTTATTATTATTTATAATAAATATATTTATTATAAACATATTTACACATTAGCTCTGCATTACTAATGTTGTATTGATGTTATGGTCAATAACATCCCACTAACTTATAGATAGAGCAAATAAATTTTAAAGATATCTATAAAATGTCTTTTAAGAAATCTAACTATTTTTGTAAATAAATTGCCAGTTTTGCGTGCATGCTGGTGAGGTGAGCTGGTTACTGTCATCCCCAGACCTCCTTTGCCAGATTTGCATGATCAGCAGAAATAATATAGTCTTAACCAAAATGTTAAAACTTTAATTAATGCCCATGCTATATATTTATCAGATACTGGGCATAGACATATATTTAATTTATAATTTTTTCACAGATAATTAAATCACAACTTAGTATATGCAACAGGATATTTCTGGCCAGCTGGGTTAGTTTTAATACAAGGAGAATAGTCAACTACATAATCTGAGATGGGATCTATCTGCGAATTCTGAACACATTCCAAAGAAGACCATCATGAATGTGCATTTACAATAATCTATCTTTGTCACTGAATTGTCTATGCTCAAAAAAATTGTTTCTTGTCACTGAATAAGTACATGCTAAATATGTGCATGGAAGTGCAATTGTTTATCATGTTAGCTTGAAAGAGATTCTACTTTGTTGTGAATAGTGAATCTCAGTTACTAAGTTATTAATTTAAAATGTTCTTTTTAAATAAGTACATATATACTATAACATAGTGAGTTTGCAAAAAAAGTTTTCTGTGGAAATGATGCTCTTTCTTGCCCAATCCTGTCTTAGTGATATTTTTTAAATTTCTTATGAGAATTTTGGTTAAGTATATCACATAAATATACACCAGAAAATAAGGAAGCAAAGAAGGCCACTACCACTGCCAGCAGAAGCTGCAGCCTTAGCAATAGATACAAGAAACAGCCTGCTTAGAGACAGTGAAGAGAACCAATGAAGAACAAGAAGACCCAGACCCTAATATTATTATTTGACCGAACTGTCATGTCAGGAGTGGGAAACTTAGATTGTAAGGGTATAATTTCCCAGGATTTCTTTGTTTGAAATCCCTCTCTGGAGGCACCCAGCACGAGCTGCTTTTACTGCTGTACCAGTCAAATAAGTTACTTTATTGAATTTAAACATCTTGTCAGGAGACAACAGACATAAATGAAAAGGAGTCATAGATCCATAGAATGGTTTGGGTTGGAAGGGACCTTTAAGATCATCCAGTTCCAACCCCCCTGACATGGGCAGGGACACCTTCCACTAAACCAGGTTGCTCAAAGCCCCATCCAGCCTGGCCTTGAACACTTCCAGGGATGAGGCATCCACAATTTCTTTGGACAACCTTTTCCAGTGTCTCACTACCCTCATAGTAAAGAATTTCTTCCTAATGCCTAATGTAAATCCACTCTTTCAGTTTAAAGCCATTCCCCCTTGTCCTGTCACAACAGGCCTTTGTAAAAACTTCTTCTCTAGATTTCTTGTAGCCCCCCTTTAGGTACTGGAAGGCTGCTCTAAGTTCTCCCCAGCCAATTCCTTATCCACCAAGTGGTCCATCCATCAAATCCATGCTTCTCCATTTTAGAGACAAAGATATGAAGAATTGTTGAATTGAAGAAAGAAAAGAAAAGGCCATTTTGTTATGTTCTTTATTGAATACTGAATTTAGGACATGCTTGAAATCAAAGACTGCCATATAGACAGTAAAAGAGACTGTTGTCAAGATAATCTGTCTTGAGGACCAATAGCAAAATTATGAAAAGGTGGAGACCAATACCTCCACTTCTGTTTGGCCCCCCTTAAGTACATCCTTGGATCTGCATTTGGGAAAGAAGTCAGGAATTTCTGCTGAAGAGTTAGGAGAAAGGTGAGATTAAATGACAGGCCTTGAGGAACACTTTGAATTTTATTGGTTCATATCTTCAGTTTTTCTAAGAATTGAAAAATTCACAAGGGCCATAGAAGTATAATGTCTTCAAGGCAGATTGTGAATATCTGACGTTCTGAACAGTTCTCAGAAGCATGCTGCTATTGGTTTACAGGCAGGAATTTTTACAAATATTCGTCTAAGATTTCTAAAACCTAGTCTAGCAATGCTATTGACTGCTGCCTGGGAAAAATACAAAAGAGAAATGGCAGTCTCTGAAAACAGAGACAAAATATGAATGTGTGCAAGAAATATAAAATAGTTTACAGATGGTGGCTAAAAAGCCAATACAAGGAGGAATAAAAGTCCTTAGAGCTGTGCAAAATTTACTTTTTTTCTAAAGAGCAGCTGCTTCTTAGAAAATTTGATGTATGAATTCCAAGAAAATTATGAGCTTTCAAAGCTTGCAGAAGCCCCACTAGGATATGGATCATTCCATGAACTCAGTAAGACTACTGTTAAGAGAAAGGCCAGCCCCTAAAGGACTGTCTGCACAAGACTATGTTAACCAAGTAAAGCCTCTGCAGGTCAGTGGCTACTCAAAGAATCAAAATATTTCTGTAAGGTTTTAGTCTGTGAAATGCCTGGAAGTTTAAAACCTGGCAACATCTGTGTTTGTACCTAAATTGTAGGTAATTTAATTAATAAGCTTTTCTATATATATAGTGACTGTGTTGTTCAGTTTGTGGCATGTTTGAAAATGAATAGAGGTCCAATATCTTCTGCTTAATAAAAACAGCTCTAGAGATATATGTGAGCTATTGCTGAACACATATTTACTTTCATAGTCAGTGCATTGCCAGTGTAAAATTAGATTGTAAAGCACTCTAAGATATCTTCAGTATGAAAAGTGCTGTATAAATCCAAATTCCAATCTGCATTTCTGTTCAAATGAACATAGATATTGTCTGTGTATTGTTATTAATGTACTATAAAATTATATTAATCGTCTTTACATTTGTTTTAACTTACTTCTGGCATCAGTATGAAAAAAAAAAAGTCCCTGAAGTTGTTTCATGAAACTGCTATATCATCAAAAATAAAGTAATAGCTATCAGGCTTAGGCCTTAACTGGATGGTTCATCTTCTTTTCAATGTAAGTGAATACATCTTGGACAAACTTGGAAACAAATTCTGTTTGAGGAAGTGGAAGAGTAATACCTGTTCTCTGAAACCAGACTTATGATAGTTTTACAGTCTGGGAAACACAGGTTTTGATTTTTCAGAGTATGATTATAGCTTTTACATACTTTCTTAAATTCACTTGACATTGGAAGTAAGACTCAAAAGTTCAAAAGGTTTTAGAACCTATTGATTTAAACATAGTTTATTATGATTACAAGAAATTTGGTAGCTGCTGCTGATAATTCTAGGGAGTAGTATTCTTTGGTAAAATGTGTTTCATTCTGACAGTTTGGGGAGTGGTAGTAGAAACTGCTTTGTTGTACTTAGCATGCTGCCAAGTAACCTGATTTGACTTTAGAACTGCTTTTTCTAAATAGTTTTTAGTTCAAGGGCAAACGCTAGCTGTTAATAATTTCCATAAAAACAGACTGGTTGGTTGGGGGATTTTTTTGGCTTTTGCTATCATCCTTTAATGCTGGTGGAGGTTGAAGTAAATAATTTTTGCAATATTACATTAGCGTACCAATTACAACAGCTCTTTTATTCTCACAGATCCTCACTGTTAGAGAGCTTAAGCAAAAAAAAAAAAAAAAGTGTGGGGCTTTTGTGTTTGTTAGATGTGTATATACTTTTCAGAGGTTCCTGAAATCTTTCAGAAAGACAACACTTCATTTAAAAGTTGAAGATAAAATTAAGTGCAGCACCTGCAAACTCAAAAGAAAAGTAGAAAGGACAATGCAGAAATATCTTGGCACAGTCGCTGCTGAAATTTTTGCCACCAGAAATCCTGGAGACACATAAATATTGCTTTTATTTATTATATTCTGGTTGCACACTGCCCTGCACAATTATCCACACTTTTAAAACGTAGGTTCACATCTAATTCAGCTCTAGAAAATCCAGTTGACTTTTAGGTTAGGGGAGGTGTGGGGGCTAAGGAGACAGTACTGGCTGAGAATGCTTTACACCTCTGTTCTTATGCTCAGAGTGGGCTCAATAGCAATTGTCTTAACCTGCTTTACCGTTCCATAGCACTTCCACTTTTTAGACCACAATGTCTCACACATACTTCTGTGTCTTCATGCCCTGACCAGTGTCACATTGCAAAAGTTGAGTGCATCAAGGCTCAGAAAACCACCTTTTCCCAACATCAAAGCTGGTGCTGGCAGAAAAACTGCTTAGGACACCAAGAAAAACATAGCCAAAGTTAAAATATGAGTGAGAGAACAGTTACATCAACAGCTTACCTGCTTGTAAAATTTAAAAGCATGATATCTAATCTGTAAATGCCAGAAGAGAGATGTACTGGAGGTTCAAATTCAAACCGACCTCTTTGGAAACCTGTGGCGACCAATGCCCTTTCTTTGAAGACTTTTATAAAATCTAGGACATAAAATCTTGCATCACATCATGGGGTCACAGCACAACATCCTTCTCTCTCTCTCAGCTTACACAGACTTCCTCAGGAGTCATAGCAGTCTAGCAATTACATATGATGTCTATCTACCCTTACAAGGCAACCTAGAAATGTCATGATGGAATACAGAATCATACAGGAGTATTTATAGCTCTGAGTTCATTCCTGGCAAAGGACAGTGATAACTTCTTTGAAATACCTCATGAACAGGTCAAGGTCAATGGAGTTCTCAGCTCACTTGAACGACTTGCTTTTGGGAACTCAAATATGAATTCAGACCCTTTTGTCAAGTCAGGAAAAGCACAGTTAACATAACCATTAAGTACTAGTGAGAACATCTTTATACAACCTAAGGGTTGCAACAGAGGCGTGAAGAGACAAAGAGGGAAGGAAGCACAGAAGACTCCACTCTGTTGCAATACTAAGGGCATGGATGCTGCTAGGTTCTGTCAGTGAGTGTCATTTCAGCTCTCCTGTCTGGTAAATGTGTTTTCCCTTTCTTGTCTTTGCCTAGAAGAGGGAAAAAAGGTAGGCAACAGGGTAGTATGTGGAAGGGGAGAAGACTGACTTTCCTGTTACATCTGAATGTTTTTCATACACCATCGAAGGAGAACAGACATTTGGCAATGTAGGGGTTGCTTGAGGAACACATAGATTTAGAATAGGAAGAAAACAAAAGCAGTATATAGACCGAAAAATACTTTGTTCTACTACAGAGTTAGGGATTAGAAAATTAGGTACCAATGAAGGAAGTAGTTGATTGAGATTTTGTAACCTTCACCTCATGAGAGCATGTGAAGAAACAGTTGAGCATGAAAGAGGAACTCCATAAATCATTGTTTTGGTTTTGCATTTTGGCTGGGTTTGCTCGTTTCAGTTTTGGCCTTATTGAGTTTGGTTTTGCTTTTAACAGAGAGGTTAATATACATGAATATTAACCACGCTAAGATTTCCTAGGTCATGATTAAACAGATTTAAGGCATAGACAAGTTTGGGAATGGAAGCTAATTTCAGAGGAAGCCAGTCTCAAAAATACCGCACAACAACAATACTTTTGCAGTCCTAAATATGAATATTATGTATGCACATAAATCCCCTGCAAGAGGAAGAAAGGATCCTTTTGACAGATGCATGCACCAAGTAGAAATCATTAAGAATCATTAATAATTATCAGAAGTTCGTAGATGAATTCTACTGATAAATTAATGATAGTTTATCTACTCTATCTAGTTCAATCAGATCATGTTTGTTGGATCTTGGCTTTTTATACAGTAACACAGAGTTTGGTGACTCATTCGTCATTATAAATCACTTATTCATGATACCATCCTTTCTAGTTCTTGTATATATAGTGGACTTAACAATTGAAATATTCATACCCCTTATAAAAAATTAGTTTCGTGTCTGTTCATGTACCTTTGTAGCTCTTTCCTATCGGAACTTGGCTGAAATAATTAGCTCTAACATTATATTATGGTGTTATATTAGTATCGATTGCTGTTTGAAAAAGTATCCATTTCACCTAGGCAACACGCTAGTGCTTTATTCATGGACTACTGTAACTGAAAAGCCCCAATGACAGATAAAAAGTCCAGAGTGTACTACTTTTTTTTTTGTGTGTGTTAAAAGGCACTGAAGCTATAAAGAGAAAAGCTTTACTGCAATATTACTAATTGTGACTGTAATAGGTTAAACTGTTAATTTTATCTTCCTCTAATAAGAGATTTTCTCAAGATTTTTCTCAGTAGTCATGCACAAGAACAAAGGCGGTGTCAATTCAATACTGAGAAGGAATACCCAGAAACCATTTAGTCTTTTGGGGGAAATCCCCATCAGCAACATGATCTGCTAGCGAAGGCCTCAGTGTGCTGGTGACATCTCGGAACTGGCCCCCTCCCTCCGATTCTGCAACAGGAAGATTGAAACTACCAGAAGTAGGACCCTGGGAACATCTGTAAGGTGGACCTAACACTACACCCAAGGCATAGAAACTCAGAAACTTTTGTGTAACAATTTTAACTATTTTATTAATGAGGTTTCTGGATTTTAATTAAATAGTTTAGACTATTATACTGCTAAGATACTAACTGGAGTAAGAAATTTTTGGCTCTGTTCACATGGTGTGTTCCCTTTTTCCCACTGCAAGATTTTGTTTGCAATAGCTCCTATCAGTCTCAAATGTTTATTTTTCCAAAGGCTGAAAATCCTAAAGAGATGTTCAGTTTGTAGGTTGAATGGGGAATAGATGTTTAAGAAACATGAGATTTCCTTGCACACTTGTAGCTTTGAGTTCTCTAAGTAGTGCAGTGTCCAGCAAGAGATGTGGTTTAGATAGCTTGATGTGAATTTAGAAATAACACTTTCTTTTGGAATGGTATTTCCCTGCCACTGAAAACATGGGTTTATATTCTCCCAGTGGGTAATTGCTTACACAAACCTGGAAGAAACCTCTTCATTCTTTGAATCCTATCCCCATAGGCAATCATGTAATATAAGTGATATAAGTGTAGAAGGATGCTTAGGAATAATTACACAAAATACTTTCGTAAATAGATTGAAGACCTTCAGTATAAAAACCTAAAAAGCTTCAGTATAAGCAGAAGACAGCAGGAGAATCCAAAGTAGTCTGAGCACATTTCCTTTAGCCTGTTTGTTAGCAAGGTAAAATGGGTGTCCAACGTAATTGTGTTTGCTGGGTGACAGGTCTTCAGATCTTATTTCCATCACAAGGAGTGGATCCCTCAAAAAAAGTTTCTTTTGTCTTTCTTAAAAAACTTGGTCTTGTTTACAGTGAAATCAGAATAAAAATACATACTTCAAAGGACTAGATATGTTTTCCTTTTTTAGTAATTATATGACAACATAATCCCCTGAGTGACTTTAAGCCACTGTTTGTCTGGTTTTGAATGTGAACAGCACAGGAAGAAAGTCATCTTCTGTCAAAATGCTGCAGAAGGCAAGTCCTCATCAATGTTTGTCATGTTTGTGTCTACTAAACTACCAATTGAGTGGGAAAAAGAGAATAATTCAGTTACTTGTGTGCCTCCTCTCCTTGATAAAGCTGCTCAAAATTATTTTCAAAAAATATTTCTATTCCACTAGAAATGTTGATGTGATGATAATTCTTGTCACATAGACAAATGCATCTCTGTGGTTTTTCCTCTCATCTCTTTCTTTCCTCTGCTGAATTACAGCAAAGACTTTTCACAAGAAAACAATCCCCTTTTTAGGTCAGAAAGATGAAGACGATAGAATCATAGAATCAACTAGGTTAGAAAAGACTTGTAAGATCATCAAGTCCAACCATTACCCCAGGACTTCCAAGTCCGCCACTAAACCATATCACTGGGAGCCTCATCTACACATTTTTTTAACACTTCCAGGGATGGTGATTCGACCACTGCCCTGAGAAGCCCGTTCCAATGCCTGATCACCTCTGTGAAGGAATTTTTCCTAATATCCAATCTAAACCTCCCCTAGCGCAGCTTGAAGCTGTCCTATCTTGGGCTCTTGTCTCATCACTTGTTAGCTGGGAGAAGAGACTTACACCCACCTCACTACAACCTCCTTTCAGGTAGTTGTAGAGAGCGATAAGGTCCCCCCTGAGCCTTCTCTTCTCCAGACTAAACACCCCCAGTTTCCTCAGCTGTTCCTCATAAGACTTGTGAGCCAGACTCTTCATCAGCTTTGTTGCCCTTTTCTGGACCTGCTCCAGTGCCTCAATGTCTTTCTTGTAGCGAGGGGCCCAGACCTGAACACGGTATTGTAGGTGCAGCCTCACAAGTGCCAAATACAGGGGCATGATCACATCCCTGGCCCTGCTAGCCACACTATTTCTGATACAAGCCAGGATGCCGCTGGCCTTCTTGGCTGACTGGGCACACTGTTGGCCCATGTTCAGCTGGCCATCAATCAGCACCCCCAATGTAAATGGAAAGATATTTGTTGTGGCATAAACAAATTTTTCTGCCAAATACTCTCATGCAGCACAGGCAGATATTGGTCCATAACTAAGATTTCTAGCCTATCGAAATGAGTGTCTTATGATTTTAATAATTGTAGTCAAATGTGTTAATACCCTAGGAAAAAGTATCTAGGTTTTTTTATTCCATTATGATTCTAAACAAATGTAATATGCATGGCAGTCATCACAGTGAATAGGATGTTTAGTATGTTAGTTAGCTATATACCCTTTTTCAGTGAAGCTCTTGCTAGAAATTATATCCTTTGATATACTGCAGTAGCTTAGGACATATGTCCTTACAAGAATTTTACTGTTTCTGCATCAAAATATCAAATGATTAAAAAGAAAAAACACCCAAATCAAACCACAAATCATAAACCAAAACAAAAAACCTCCACAACATCTGGAATATCTGGAACATTTCCAAAGCTATTCAGTGTGTTTTCTGGTTTAGTTATAAAAATTTTCAAAGCATACTTTCAAAAATTGAGTTATATAAATATTCACTCTTACATTCACATTTCCATTTTCTAGACCTGATCTAAAGAAATAATTTACTTTTCAAAGTATCTGTCCTGGGTTCAACTACAGCAGTCATTTTTTCTCCTTTTAGTAGCTGGTGCAGTGCTGTGTTTTTGACTTTGAGCCTGGGAACAATGCTGATAACACCGATGTTTTTAGTTGTTGTTAAGTAATGTTTATTCCAACCAAGGACTTTCTCAGTCTCATGCTCTGCCAAGGAGGAGGGGAAGCTGGGAGGAACCAGAGACAGGACACCTGACCCAAACTGGCCCAAGGGGTATTCCATACCATGGCACATTATGCCCAGTATAGAAACTGGGGGGAGTTACCTGGAAGGCCCAGATCGCTGCTGGGGTCAGGCTGGGTATTAGTTGGCGGGTGGTGAGCAATTGTACACTCTCGCTTTGTTATTTCCCTTATCATTATTATTATTGGTGGTAGCAGTAGTAGTTTTGTATTATTCCTTAGTTATGGGACTGTTCTTCTTTCAGCCTGTGGGAGTTACATTCTTCGGATTCTCCTCCCCACCCCTCCGGGAGCAGGGGGAGGAAGAAGGGGAGGAATGAGCGAGCGGCTCCGTGGTTCCCAGTTACCGTCAGGGCTTAAGCCATGACAGCATCATACAGATATTTCTTAGTGACAGGAGTTACAGAGTCTCTGTATTTGTTTTCCATAATTTTATTATTGGTCGGTTACTTGCTTATTTATTTCATCTTTAGTTCCATTGCTTTCACTGATGCAACACAATACCGACACTCACTATTCACAAACGAGAGTTGAACTGTCACTTTCTTTTATAAAATAGCAAGATAGTGATTGCATCCTAATACTTTAAGTGTTACTTGAGAGTGAGTCATTAGTATAGACTGAATCTAGATTTTTACTTTCATTGAAAATAGGTGATTAAGTTAAGGCTTAGAAAAGAAGTCTTACAATACATATCAATCTCCTTCATCTAGGTATTCTATTTATTAATAAACTACATGGTCATTTATCTGATTATGGTCAAAATCTTATTTATCAGTAAAAGGGGAAAACAGCTTATATATAAAGCCAAAGATGAACTGTTAATGTAATTGAAATCTTGACATTCTAAGTCAAGAATAATTAGTTTTCTAAATTGAATTATAAAAAAAACCAAGCAACCAACCAAACAAAAACCAAACACAAAAAATCCAACAACAAAAACCTTCCATACAGGAAAAAACCCCATGTAAATAATACTACCAATAAAACTAATATTATAATAGACACACTTCTTGGTTTCTACTCTTTTCTACCCCTTTCTTGATGTTACTCTCACTCTTCCACAGCTCCTTTTAAGGCAGGTAGCTTTAGGCTGCTGGGGTGGGCATTAGAGCAAGTTATAAGCTTCATGTTCATGTTGGTGGTTTCTTCTTCCTCACTGTAAATCCACAGTTTTTAACATCTTTGCTTTCTTCATTGGTCTGCTTCTCCATATTACATACAAATTTACTATATATGGTGCTTTTTGCTTATGTTTTATACTACTTCATTGCTCTCCTTGCTACCCCTAAAATTAGGTGTCTTGCTCCTGGTTTGCATTTCTTTTAACTAACCATTGGTGAGATGTTTATAGCCATAGAGTCTCTAGTGCCAAGATTCTGCCACATTTCTTATCACTACATGCCCCCACTCCTCTATGTTGTGTCCTGTGCCACCACTTCTCAAGACACTTCTGTTTTACCAGTATTGTACCAATATTGCATTGTATTATATTGCGTTACACTACGTTATTTTGTTAGAGCCATAAATCTCTCATTCTGTCTAGAAAAGCTGCTAATTATACTGGTATTTCTATAAAATTATCCTAGTACTACACAAAGATGAACACAAGAAAAGCAAAATAGCCTTTGTCATATAGCCAATTACAAACCTTACTGTTGCAAAGAAAATGGCCAAAGAAAAGCTGCAGGTAGGTGATGAAAAGTTCTGACAGAACAAGCTTGACAAGGCGAGTCCTGAGGCCTTGAAAACTCAGTACAAAGCTTATGGCCTGTTACTATCAATGGCACTACTGGGCTACATCTTACAGCTTTCTCCAAAGATCTGGCTCCTTATTGAATTGCTTCCGTTGATGTTTTCTCTAATCTTCCTGGCTATGATATAAAGCCTCACCTTCAAACAAGGAGAGTGAAATTGAGATCTGAACTGAAGAAACCTAACGTATCTAAATGATGGCTGCAATCTGCCTAGTCCCATCTAAGATCCCTTCTGGCTCCTAAGCTGCTTTTCCAGATGTGAGAGGTTCTTGTAAGCTTTTTGTCATGCCTTGCAACCTCAGTCCAGATGTCCTGGATAATTAGTACATCTGAACTAGTACTATGACCTATATTTAAACAAATAAATGAAACCAGGTTATTACACGTTACACATGTCTGGTGTTGGTGAATCAGTGGGATCTTTCCTCACAACAAAGGACACTGAAGGTCAGCTGCAGAGACCTATAGGTTCACTGGCTGCTCTGTGCAAGCCTAAATACCTACCTTATGTATATCTGCTTACATTTAAGTGTCTGCAGTCTGCTATTTGAGGTGAGTTGGCTCATAACAGAAAGCAGAAAAAACATTGACCACCTTTGCTTACCACAGTGGGCTGTCACAAGCAAACTCATTTCCCTTGCTGCATTCATCCACCCTCATTTGCTACTTCTAATTCAGATATTCTAATCACTGCTTTTCACTCAATTAGGAAAAAGCATTCTTGGGAGAGATGTGGATGTTGCATGACAGTTTGGGTTTTTCTCACAGTTCCATGTAACAGTAACAGTTCTGTCGTTCCCACGTAAACACATCTATGACCCTGTGGTTTGTAGTTAGTTTAAACTCCAGTAAAGATGTATATATTTACACTTACTTGTAGTGCTGTACCAGTTCTTGTTTACTACTTTGTTTTCCTCTCTGTGTTATGTAAGACCCATGCAACATCCTGACAGCAGGGACAGAAAGCAGCAACACACAAGGACTGACACATACTTTGATTAAAATTTCATTAAATTAATTAGGCAAGAGATATCAAGTAAATTAATGATATGTACTAACATGCTTTCTCAGTACTAACACTGAAATAACTGTTCTTTATATGTGATTGCATGTATATTTGGTTATATTATAACAGTTATTTCTTTATATGTGATTCTGGTTTTAGTATGATTACTTTGGAACAGCAATTTCTCTTATTCACAGAAAAAAATACAATCTACATAATTCTTGTTGCTTTATTTCTTTATAGTGATATGTGATAAAAGTCTCAGATCACATGAAGATCTATGATACAAAGACCCTTGGAAGTTCTACAGTGTTATCTATTGATTTCAAAGAATTTTGCATGTTTCTATCTGTATATATCAGTTGACTGACTTATATTTCAGAGAAAAATTGGTGTCCTCATAACAGTCTTTGAAATTTTCAGTAGCTCAGCTGTTCTTATATACCTATCAAACGTGGACCTTGTTTCTGCCACCTTTCTTGCCAACAGAAAAATGTTGCTGACCAGAATCCTTGTTTAGTCTGTGCATGTGGAAGATACTTTGCAGTAATCAAGTGTGTCAGAATTAATTCCACAAGAAAACTTCACCTTATTACTGCTTCTCAGTTTATCCATCAAGTGATCTATCCACAGAGTAAAGTTAAAAACTCAGTCAAGTCAGGAAATACAGGATCTAACCACATCTACATTTTAATTTGTTCCTTAAGGGTGAAGAACTATGATTTTAATAGTTTACGTTGAAATTAATTGTTCAACAGTTGTCATCACTAAAGGAAATCACATACTTAGATAATTCTGCAGACCACCTTTATTAAATTATTCTAAAAGAGATCTGTTTTATTGCACAGCTCAATTAAAATGTGATGGATCACACGTAATTTGCTTCCTTATATGGATTGCAGATTACAGGTGCATTTAACTCAAAATATCATTTCAGTTTTGAATATGTAATTTCACTCACAGTTGATTGTGATTAAATACACTTAGCTTTGGTCACATAAACTCAAGTTCTTTCTCCCTCTTTGGTACGACAAATTCTTATTTGCCTAGCAGAAAACATTAACATGACATATTCTCGCGGCAGCTCAGCTGACGCAAGCAGTGACTCACAGGGGGCGGCGCCAGGAGTGACGGCACCAGCCCTCAGTGGGTAAAAACTCATCTCAGGGAGCGTGAGCGACCAGGGGCGGGGCAAACAGGGCGTGGCACGTCAGTCAGGGCGTGGCGCGGCAGTTTGCGCGGCAGTTGGCGCAGGCAGGGCGAGCGGGCAGCGGGCGGGAAGGTGAGCACTCGCCTCAGGACCAGGGCCCTCTGTGGGAGCTCTGCCCTGCCAGTGACCAGCGTAGGCACCTAGACAGAGCCGATGAGAGGGGAGGCTGTGGTGCAGACCTCGGAGTGTACAAAGTGCCTCGACTGGTCTCTTGAGGCGAGGGTGCACAACGGACAGGGCTGCACTCCGTGCGCCCTAGTGGAGGTCCTCCTGCAGCAGGTGAGTGAGCTGTGGGAGGCTGTTGGTGAGCTAAAAGATGCCAGGGAAGCTGAGAGGAAGCTGGGCTGCTTGCTCCAGGCCCCAACTGTACAGGGGCTGCAAACGTCCAGCACTGCTCATATAGGAAAGAAGGAGGGCAGCAACCCAGGAAGCTGGGAATTAGTCACGAGAAAAACTAACAAAAAAAGGAGGAAGAGGACAATTAACGACAAGGGGCTTCTCCTAAATCTGATGTCCCCACCCAGAACCGCTTCGCAGTTCTGCAGGGGACTAACGAGGAAACACCCCCCACACCTAATGAGCATCCTGCTGATGCCCCAGTAAAAAGGATCACTACTGGTGCCTCCAGGAAAAAACAGCAGCTCATAGTAGTAGGGGACTCTACTTTGAAAGGCACAGAGGCACCCATCTGTCAGCCTGATCCAGTCTCGAGGGAGGTGTGTTGCCTGCCAGGGGCTCGGATCAAGGATGTTGCTGAGAGGCTGCCTGCTCTAGTAAGTCCTGCTGACTATTACCCCCTTCTAGTGGTCCATGTGGGTGCTAGAGATATAGAGAGCAGTAGCCTGGTGAACATTAAGAAGGACTACAGAGCCCTGGGAGAGGTGGTTAGGGACTCTGGAGCTCAGATGATAATTTTTTCATCGATTCTCCAGGACAAAGGGGAGGACCTTAAAAAAGCTAGGCACATTTGGCAGGTTAATAAATGGTTAGAATGGTGGTGCCATAGTCAGGGTTTTGGCTATTTAGAACATGGGGCTCCATTTGGGAGGCCAGATCTACTGGAGGCTGGTGGAGCTGGTCTGACAAAGAAGGGGAAGAGCTGTTTTGGTAGGAGGCTTGCCAGGCTGATCAAGAAAGCTTTAAAGTAGATGTGTTGGGGGAGGGGAGCATTGATCCATCCCAACACTCCTGGTCATTTGCCAGCACCTGTAATAAGTGCTTGGAGCGATGTAGAGATGTTCCAGCTGCCCCAGCCATTGAGTCAGCTTTATTTGGAGCTTGGCTAAGGTGCCTCTATACAAATGCCCATAGTATGGGGAACAAACAAGAGGAATTAGAGATGTGTGCAGGGCTACGGGGATATGATGTCATTGGTATCACAGAAACATGGTGGGATGGCTCCTATGACTGGAGTGTCGGG
The DNA here is from genome assembly GCF_004027225.2 of Strigops habroptila. Taxonomy (NCBI): domain Eukaryota; kingdom Metazoa; phylum Chordata; class Aves; order Psittaciformes; family Psittacidae; genus Strigops; species Strigops habroptila. Next base: position 28,172,306 of record NC_044277.2, on the reverse strand, counting down.
GTGGAAGGTTACAGGCTGTTTAGAAAAGACAGGCCAGGCAGACGGGGAGGGGGCGTTGCTATCTGTGTCAGTGATAGGCTAGAGAGTATGGAACTCTGTCTGGGGATGGGTGATGAGGTAACAGAGTGTGTGTGGGTCAGGATCAAAGGGAAAACAGCAATGGGGGACATTACGGTGGGGATCTGTTACAGGCCGCCTGATCAAGAGGACTCTGTGGATGAAGCGCTCTACAGACAGATAGGAGTAGCCTCATGCTCGCAGGCCCTTGTCCTCATGGGTGACTTCAACCATCCTGACATCTGTTGGAGGGACGGTATGGCCCGGCAGAAGCAATCCAGGAGGATCCTCGATTGTGTGGAAGACAACTTCCTCTTTCAAGTAATAGAGGAGCTGACAAGGAGAGGTGCCATGCTTGACCTCGTGCTCACCAACAGGGAGGGACTGGTTGGAAATGTGACACTCCAGGGCAGCCTTGGCTATAGTGATCATGAGGTGGTCGAGTCTGAGATCCTCAGGACAGTGAGGAGAGCTTGCAGCAAGCTCACTGCCGTGGACTTCAAGAAAGCAGACTTTGGCCTCTTTAGGAACCTGCTTAGTAAGTTTTCATGGGATACAGTCCTAGAGGGCAGGGGGGCCCAAGGCTGCTGGTCGATATTCAAGGATCACGTGCTACGTGCTCAAGAGTGTTGCATCCCGACTAGAAGAAAGTGCAGCAGGAGGGCCAGGAGACCTCCATGGATGGATAAGGAGCTGCTGAGGAAACTTAGAGGGAAAAAAGAAGCTTATAGAAAGTGGAAGCGAGGACAGGCAGCCTGGGAAGAATATAGGAGCATTGCCCGAGAAGCTAGGGACCAGGTTAGGAAAGCTGAGGCCCAGCTAGAATTAAGTTTGACAAGGGATGTAAAAGATAACAGGAAAGGATTCTATAGGTACGTAGCAAATAAAAGACAGGCTAGGGACAACATGGGCCCTCTCCGGAAGCTATCAGGAGAACTGGCTACCGTGGATTTGGAGAAGGCTGAGGTTTTTAATGACTTCTTTTCCTCAGTCTTCACCAGCAAATGCTCTGACCACACCACGAAAGTCTTGGAAAGCAAATGCAGGGACTGTGAAAATGAAGACCTTAGGCCCGCTGTAGAAGAGGATCTGGTTCGAGACAATCTTAAGAACCTGAATGTGCACAAGTCCATGGGACCTAATGAAATCCATCCATGGGTCCTGAAGGAGCTGGCGAATGAAGTTGCTAAACCACTGTCCATCATACTTGAAAAATCGTGGCAGTTGGGTGAAGTTCCCGATGACTGGAAGAAGGGTAATATAACCGCCATTTTCAAGAAGGGGAAGGTGGAAGACCCAGGGAACTACAGACCAGTCAGCCTCACCTCTGTGCCTGGCAAAATCTTGGAACAGTTTCTCCTGGAAAACATGCTAAGGCACACGAAAAGCAATCAGGTAGTTGGTGACAGCCAACATGGCTTCACTAAGGTGAAATCCTGCCTGACCAATTTGGTGGCCGCCTATGATAGAGCCACAGATCTGATGGACAGGGGCAGAGCAGTTGACATCATCTACCTGGACTTGTGCAAAGCGTTCGACACTGTCCTGCATGACATCCTTGTCTCTAAATTGGAGAGACATCAATTTGATAGATGGACCACTCAGTGGATAAAGAACTGGCTTGATGGCTGCACACAAAGAGTTGTGGTAAATGGCTCGATGTCCAGTTGGAAATCTGTAACGAGTTATGTCCCTCAGGGATCGGTGTTGGGACCGGTCCTGTTCAACATCTTTGTCGGTGGCATGGACAGTGGGATTGAGTGCGCCCTCAGCAAGTTTGCCGACGACACCAAGCTGTGTGGTTCGGTTGATACGCTGGAGGGAAGGGATGCCATCCAGAGGGACCTTGACATGCTTGTGAGGTGGGCTGATGCCAACCTTATGAAGTTTAACCAACCCAAGTGTAAGATCGTACACCTGGGTCGGGGCAATCCCAGGCACTGCTACAGGTTGGGCAGAGAAGAGATTCAGAGCAGCCCTGTGGAGAAGGACTTGGGGATGTTGGTTGACGAGAAGCTTAACATGAGCCAGCAGTGTGCGCTTGCAGCCCGGAAAACCAACCGTATCCTGGGCTGCATCAAAAGAAGTGTGGCCAGCAGGTCGAAGGAGGTGATCCTGCCCCTCTACTCTGCTCTTGTGAGACCTCACTTGGAGTACTGCATACAGTTCTGGTGTCCTCAACATAAAAAGGACATGGAGCTGTTGGAGCAAGCCCAGAGGAGGGCCATGACAACGATAAGAGGGCTGGAGCACCTCCCGTATGAAGATAGGCTGAGAGAGTTGGGGCTGTTCAGCCTGGAGAAGAGAAGGCTGTGTGGAAACCTCATAGCAGCCTTCCAGTATCTGAAGGGGGTCTATAAGGATGCTGGGGAGGGACTCTTCCTTAGAGACTGTAGTGGTAGGACAAGGGGTAATGGGTTCAAACTTGAGCAGGGGAAGTTTAGATTAGATATAAGGAAGAAGTTCTTTACAGTGAGGGTGGTGAAGCACTGGAATGGGTTGCCAGGGAGGTTTTGGATGATCCATCCCTGGTGGTGTTCAAGGCCAGGTTGGACAGAGCCTTGGGTGACATGGTTTAGGGCAAGGTGTCCCTGCCCATGGCAGGGGGGTTGGAACTAGATGATCTTAAGGTCCTTTCCAACCCTTACTATTCTATGATTCTAGGATTCTATGATTCTCCTGCTCTTCAGAAAGGATGTTTTCAAAGATCTGATAGGTGAAATTAAGACTGTGACATTGCAAAACTACAAAAATTATCTCTAACTCTCTTTGTTTTATTTACATGTGGAGGTCAGATGTTTTAAACAGATGTTTCAAACATTTTTAATATAATGCAAATAGATGTTGAACACCTCTTCAGAACACTGGTGGTAGGTTTTTCATGGTAATACAGCTACTATCTTCTGCTGCCTCTCCTGGAAAATGAGAATATTGCTGAAAGTAAACTGCTGAACCGTATGTTAAGAGAAATTATGGTTATCTGGATGGCTTCAAGCTATTGAGACTGATGACTTTTAAAAAAATTTTATCAACCTCCAAAAGCTATGGCATTTACATATTGTTCTGTTGGACATAATATAGTAAAATATCTATGGGCCTTACAGCTAACACTGAGAGAGGTTTTGCCTAGGTTTCTTGCTAATCAAAAATATGTCTTTCAACAATCTGTCCTAAGAAAAATCTTTTTATGCAATCTCATCTTCTTTTTTTTTTTTTTTAAAGTGGAACTAATTTGAAATTTTATGTCTCTATTTTTTTAATATTTTTTTTTTCTGAATATGTGAGGTAAGTAATTTCATTAACTGAACCTTCTTAGCTACAGAATACAAATGTCCTCAGGATAATATTTCTTCAGCCAATTTATACTTCTGAAATAAGGAAATATACTGGCAGAGAAACCTGACCTGGCATGTTAGGTACAATTCTTTAAGAAGTTAGTAATAGAAAGTCTTAGATTTTCAAACTGAATGACAATTGAAGATTAAAAAAAAAAAAAAAAAAAAAAATCATCAGAATATTGCTTACAGTATTTCTAACCAGACATAATTATTCGAGCATTATTATAAAAAAAAAAAATAATAGTTTTACTTCTAGTAGCAGAACAATTAATAAGGATAAGAAAACAACTGTGAATTAAGATATCAAGAAAAACACCACACCATGGAGACAAAAAATGGTTGCCAGACCCTACTGGAGATTGCACAAAAAAATATTTATTTTTTTCTTTTGATAGGAATCAAAAAATCTCCACATATTCAGAGTATTTCATACATGCACAACAATATGTACTGAGTTAATAAAGCACAATATGCGAGCACATATTTTAATAGTCATACTCTCACATAAAATCATAAAGCATTTGATTAAAAAAAAACAGGTAATGGAGTTCAAACAGTGCTCTAAACATGTAGACCAGACATATTTTCCTATTTGTTATTTTCTTTAGCAAGTACTAATTCCAATTTTTTTATATGTTTCTCTGCCATTAGACAATCTAATCAAGTGTGCTTCAGAGTGTGATGTTAAAAGGCAAAAGAACTGAAAATTACCTGGTTGATACAGTAAAGTAGAAGGCAATATATCAGATTTCCCATAAGGCTTAGTTATCAGTGTAATGTCCTTTCTGTACATGTTAAGTGTACATGTATACTTGGAAAAGAAAACTGCAGGCTCTAATTTCTACCACTACTTAAGACAAATATTCAAGCATTTTGGAGGAATAGATAGGAAATCTTCATCAACTAAAAGAGTTTACCAGTGTCTTCAGTAAATATTTCTACTGTTACTTGATTAAACCAATACCTGTTAAATAATCTTCAAGGCCTACATAATAAGAACAGAATATACCAAGGGATGACAAAACCATCATAAACAGCTAGATCAACAGACAGTCAGCATGCAGTGGCAATAATTTGCACATATAATACATGATAACACAAACTGATAAAAGATACATTATTTTTGTATTATATATGAAATTAATATCATGAGAAGATTAGTGTACACAATCAGATGATATTCATCATAATGTTACAAAACGTATGACAAGTATATACCTGAAGAGATATCCCATCTACAGAACAGAAATATTTTAATACAGATGTCTTCTTCATTTAAAGTTTTTGTAAAATAGAAATTACAAGTACACATGCATATTTTTTTCTTTGGCAGTTTTTTAATTTCCCTTCTACATATCATGGTATGCTTAATCAATACTATTATTTAAATTGCTCTAAATGAACAAATAAACAAACAAAAGCATTGACATACCATACATTTTCTTTGAAATCAATTATTTGTTTTTGGTGAGTTAAATACTTTCATTTGCATTTCTATTTATATTGTTCTATAACAGAGAGTCAACACAGTAGTGGACTAAAAGTGTTCCATATTAAGCAAGCTAAGCTGGCACAAATGAATTTCAAGCATTTGAATTTTAAGATAATAATCAATATAGGGTTCAAGGCATTCTGCAAGCCTGTTCCTAATTATATTATTATTATTGTTGTTGTTGTTGTCTTTGTTGTTGTTGTTTTTATATTTCTATAGGGGGTTTTTTAGTAGTGGAGCCTGAAACAGCACAGTGAAAATACACACCATGATCTGCTCTCTCCTTGAGAATACATGAATATATATGCATGTATTAGTATGTATATGTACATATATGTCTTTGGTCTGTATCATTATATGTATATATGCACATATATATACACACATATATACACACACTCAAATATGTGTGTGTGCTTGTATATACCAGATCTCTTTCAAGTGTGTGTCAGACACTAGTACTAGTACACACACTTTGGGTACTCCTGCTGTTATCTCTCCTAGTGAAGGAAGCTTATGATGAAAGTGCAGCACCCACCTGCATCAACGCACTGTACTTTTGGGATGCAAACAAGCCATATTTGATGCAACCTCTCCCTGATATTTGTGAATATTCTTGTTTGGAGGCATTTCTTCTAGATTTAAACAATGAAAGCTCCTCCCCCACTTCCTTCCTCTCCCTGGAATTGAACCAAACTTGTATGCATTATGTGTCCTGTATTGCCTCAACACCATCTTACATCTTTTTCCTGCCTGGAATATAAAAGAGATTTAAAAAGTTTTGGTATGCACAGGTTATACTTTTAATGCACCGTTTTACATTCTTCCTTTGAAATGCCCATGGATTTTAAATAATACACTATTACCTTGCTGTCATTCCCTTAATGTCCAAATTATTAAGATTATTTGTATATGCATCAAAATTGTTTGATATTCTCTTACAGAGATGCTTTTAAAGATTTTAATGTCAATACAGATGTAGAAGTCATGTAATAATCATATTTTTAGCTGTGACAGTCTTCAATATTACATAGAATTGGTACTGTGAAAAAAGGAAATATTTGTTAATTTTCTAGCTTTTATAGATCTTAAAGCAGTTTGGAGAACTATTCCAATGAAGAATTAGTTTGTCCAGATCTAATAGACAAATTCAATACTTCAAAGCATTGTATTTAGTATATAAGATTCATTTAACATGCACTAGTCTCTCCTTAACAATGATTAATGATAGGGCATAAATATTTGGATCAAAGAGTTTTCTTGTTCTTTAATTTCATCTTTATTCATAGAAAATGCTGCTTAACTGCTGAAAGGTTTATACCTGCTATCCATTTTTATACTTATAAATCTGTAAAAGGAAAGCTTAATTGTTGTATGTTGTTAACATTCTTGAAATAAAATAAGGCATGGAAATGAGCCTTTGTACCTACATAGACTCTCATTAAATACTAAATATGATAGTTCACTTCCTATTAAAACTGAGTGTATTTGTTGTAATAATCCTAATTTTGTTTTAAGACCACTCAAACCCTCCCTAAAGGTAGCCTAAGAAATTTCAGGATAAAAGGCAAATAGTACAGAAGAGGCAAAAGTATTTTAAGGTAGATTTTAGGGTCTTTCTTGTATTTTAACTGAACGAGATCAGGAAGATAGGTAGCAAAGCTTGATAATAGGCAACAATATTTAGCTGTGATCTTAAGTCATATCAAGTTAATCTTCACTGTCCCTAAGACAACCAGTAGCTGGAAATCAAGGCAAAACAGGATGGGAATGAAAAGGATGAAGTATAACCTTGAGATGCAGTGGATATGACAAAATCCCTGATACTTATCATTCCGAGACATTTACATTTTAAAAGGAATCTCTGATAGTCCATATTTTTAGAGAAGATTGAAAATAATGTAATGACGTTAGATGTAGAAAATGCTAAATATTCCTGAAATGGAATTCCATATGGAAAAAATTCTGAAGCTTATCTGTTTTACAGTGTGCTTTTGAGGTTGTCATTTTTCCCAGTTTAAGATGGAAAAACATTAATTTAAAGCTCATATTTGCAGCACTGTTGTGAAGGAATATGATTAGGAATATCTTATTTTCCTGTCTTTATTCACAATCATGTTAATTACATATCAAATTATAAGAGTTAATGGACATGCATAAACCAGTCACACAAAGGGTATGTACACAAGGGTGTTACTTGTATATGCACATCTGCATCCGCATGTTTCTGAGTATAACTATGGTTGCTTTAGTAATAATGAACAAGCCTTTCTAATTTTTTATACCCTTGTTGGCATCATAAATGAAAATAGTTCTTCAGTGAGCTTCTTGTTATGTACAGATATTTCAGCGTGTCTTTATGTGTATGTCCAAGGATCACATTAGTTCTTTCAGCAAGACCACTTCACCAGGATGCAGTTAATCTACTGTAATATACAGTTCAGACTGATCCTATACACATTTTCTTGTTGTAATTCTATCAATACTCTTTTTTTTTTTTTTGGCCTACTAAGACACATTATTGATTACTACACTATGACATAATTAATAATTAAAAAATTTTCTTGAATGTGTTACTAGGAGAGAGACTCTGTTAGGGAAGGCAATCATCCTGTTCCATCTTACAGTGTAGACTGGTTGTGAGTATGTCTTCAAGTCATGCTGTTAATAGTCGTTCTAATAGTACTATATTAAAAAAATTAGTTATGATCCTGAATGTGGTAGCTAACTCCTGCTGTGGTTTCATAAGTTTGTCAGATATGCACTAACCATCAGATGGATATCTATGTATTTCCAAGCAATCTAAGCAATCCAACTAACTAATACCTGTAAGATATCTGATATTACACCCATTCTCATAGTGAAGGCTTCTTATCAAGATTTGATTCATTTAAGGAAAAGAAAGGTACGCAAAGTTGAAAATTATTAAAAAAAACCAACAAACCAAAACCAAACCAAACCAAAAAACAAACCCAAAATAATTCTGGACAAAAAAGGGTGAAAAACAGTGTTACAAGAAGCATTACTGGATTGAGATTTTAATGATAAAATAAAATGTGCTTTTAAAAAGGTTTGGGGTTTTTTTGGTGTTTCTTTCCCCCTGTTTAAACAATATAAAAGGGGAACACATTTTAAGGGTTTTTCTTTGTAAAATTTGTAGGTACTTTAATTTTAATCATCATACAAATAAAGCTTTTGTCTTTAACTCAGGTCCTTGTCTTTCAAGGACCTGTGAATTTCCTGTGAATTTATGGCTCAACCAAGTCACTGAAAATCTCTGCTTTTATTTTTTTTTTAGGTGGTGAAATAACTAATGAGGATAACATAACAACATGGGAAGTACTGTATAAATGAAAAAAGAAAAGATATCAAAGATTGGTGAATCACACTCATTTTTTGATTTGTAAAAGCAATTTGAACTCAGGCCTCCCACAACTAGCACTTATTTTCAATTCATTGGCAATTGCAAATTAAAAAAAAAAATAAAAATAAATCCTCTTTTTCTGCACTAATCAGGGCTTTCAACTCTTCCTTCCTCACAAGAAGAAACGTTTTCAACTAATTTTAAGGAACCAGAAAATTATGAGTGCATTAAGTTTCTAAATAACTGCAAGTAATTCTTTGCATAAATAAGCATCCTCATCATAGTGCAGATGGATTGGCAGATGCCTGTGGATATGTTTCAGAAATATACATTGTGTGGTAAGTTAAGCAGTCTTTCTGGATATTTCTGCACATTTATGATTTCTAAAATTCTTATTTTTTTATATAATTGACCGTGTATTATTTAAAACGGCTACTAAAAGAGTTCTCTAGTCAAACTATATATAAATATAAGCCTTTTTATACCATAAATGGCTTCCAAATAGTTTTCTTATAGTATGCCAAACAGTTTTCTTATAGTATGTAATATTCCATCTATATTATTTTGAGAACCAAGAAGCAAGCATATTTCTATACAGAGAATGATAATATGGATCTAAAAGAGATTCTAGTTCTGTTGAGAACAAAAACTATGTCATTACGCAAGAAAGATGTAGAAACATTTGCCTCATAAATTTTATGGTGTGTTGTGCAGTATTTTATTTCTATAAAAGTGAGATATACTACTTCCCATAAGATTTCCCGGTGGAAAACTGAGACTATTTTTCCTGGCTTCTGAACTTCAAACCAAGTCCATTGGCAAGAATCTCATTATTTTTCTTATCAATCTACTGATGGGAGCATTGCTTTAGGATGATCAATGTGACTACATTTAACACCTTCTAAGCAGAGATTTTTATAAATGAAGGTCCATTCATCTATGGCTCATTCCTTACTCATGAAAGGCAGGTTCTTTCATAGCACAAGTAAGATTCAGTACACATTTTTATTGTTTTATCTGTTTTGGGTTTTTACCACTTTATATCATACAGAGAATTATGTTCAAATATTATTCCATGATAGCAAGGAAAAGACATGTTAAAATCTGTTGGGAGTTGCTCTGAATAATTTTCTCGGAAGAAATAAAGGAGCTTTGTTATGTTTGAATTTGTGAAATTACTTAATTTCTTGTAAAGGATTTCTCAAGGCCTATTAATTTCAAAATGAAAAGTGATGTAGCAGGTTTCCTGGCCAAGATGCTACCTTAGGTAATTATATTATCTCAACCTAAAATTCTAACCTATAATTTTATTTCAATTATTTACAATATAGTTTTCATTTTTCTTCATGACTTTTGTGCACCATGTTCAGAGACTTCTGCTGGTAGTCACTCATCACCCCATAATTAGTTGCATTTTGACACCCTGGCATATGATAGAATGGAATTTAAATCTGATGACACAGCAGCCAGTATTATTTACAGGTTCTTCAATAGGAATATAATGCATATTAACTCATGCGCTATCTACCCAGTACTAATTCTATACAAAAGCACTTCAAAGAAATGAGTGTCCAGCAGCAGTCCATCCATTCTCTGCACAGCACAGTACAAGTGAGCACTCAAGTACATGTAGGGCACTTGTGAAGATGTCTGAGCCATCACTGCCATTGCTTTCTCTGTCTGGATGAAAATCCAGCTTCAGGTACAACCTCCAATGTTCATAAGTGCATATTTAGAAAAAGAACAACAACAAAGCGGTCACTTAACCATGCCCTCTGCTTCGGGAGGGATCCATTTTATCTGAGGTAAGATGCTGACAATGTAGATCTCTCCACATGTAGCCACCATCATTTCTTTTTATAGTAAATGCAAAGGGGAGAGTGGAGGGAGAAGCATTTTTAGAACACAGCTCAGCTGATCTATTTGAGGTACTTTTAGCATATGCTAAGTCAGACTCTAGAAATGGCTACTTACTCTTCATGATCCATAAAGGCCCAATAAAGGGTGTTTTGACAATTCAAATGTCTACTTTTTTTAAAAAAAAAAAAAAAATTTCTTGTGTCCTGTATTTCACCTTAAATCCAGGTTAGGTATTGTTGATTTTTACTCACTAAGATAAAAATTACTATTCTCTGTGGACTATATATGCAGGGCTAGATCTTGGTTGCTATAGTAATACTAATTTTTTCAGATTTCCATTCAGATCTAAAAATATATAAACCAGGGAAAGAAAAAAACAAACCAAACAAAACTTTATATATATTTAGAATGCTTTGCTTGTACAAACATAAATAATACAGGTGCTGTCTTTGCCCTGTGAATTTTTCCATATAGCGTGTCTCACTTTTCCATTTTTGAAATTTCTGAAATAAAATCATAGAATCAACTAGGTTGGAAAAGACCTTTAAGATCACCAAGTCCACCCATTACCCCAGGACAGCAAAGGCTGTTATGTCCAATTTTAAGTAATTTTTAGAATAATTTTAAATATTTCATGTGTCAGCTCAACTTCTCAGGTGAAAAGAAAATGCTCTAGCTGTTCATTGCTGTTCAAAAAAATTATACAACTTACAATGAAATACATACTATCTCTGAACATACAAATCAGTGTTTACAATTTTTAAAGAGAGCAATTCGTATTTTTTTCCTGAAAAAAAAGAATTTTAAAACCTATTACTATTTTTCTCCTTTTCAGGACACATACTGCTTCATGTACATGATGTTACTGCAAGTGGGTTCCAACAGCACTTCACCGTACTGCTAATTCTGTCCTTCTTCCTTTTCCAGATAAGAAGTGAATAGTGACTCTATTTTGTTGCCAGCTAGGCAACAGTATCGCATTCTTTTTTGTGTGGTATACTTTGGTTTTATGATGCAACTTCCACAATCATTGCCCATGTGTGCAGAAAGCCAAAAGCAATCATTTTTTGAGTTCTTACAGTAGTAATACAGCTGACATACATAAGTACTCTTTAGATCAAGAAGGTACAATGATCTCCAGTGGGCAATCAGTGAAGATTTTATTCATTCTGCTCAACTTCTTTTGTATCTCTAAGGTCTTCTGTGATTATTAGTAAAGAAATAAGTTCTGAAAGGACATCTTTGAATTGAACTGTATTTTGAGTTCTTAAACTCCCTGGACAGAAAGATTGGACAGAGACAGTCTTTAGCATAGCCTTGAATTACATGAGAAATAATTGGATTTTGATTTATATTTCCCCTCTCTCATATTTTTCAAGGCATTGATGTTTTATTAATGAGAAATACTACCTCATCGTACTTCCTTTCCTCTGCTTTATGACGTTTAAAGTCAACTAATCATCACAGAAGTTCATTCACATTTTTTTAAGACACATCTGAACTAAAAATGGGATATTTTTAACTTCATCCATCATTTGGGAAATAAGCAGCTTTTTGATGGAAGCTTTGAGTGAACAGTTCTACACTGCAACTGCAAAAGTTATGTAGGATATATGGGTCAAGAGTTTTACAAAAGCAAGATGAAAAATCTAATTAACATAGAATCATAGAATCATAGAACAGTTATGGTTGGAAAGGACCTTAAGGTCATCTGCTTCCATCCCTGCCATGGGCAGGTCTGCCTCACCTTAGACCATGTCACTCAAGGCTCTGTCCAACCTGGCCTTGAACACTGCCAGAGATGGAGCATTCACCACTGCTTTTGGCAACCTGTTCCAGTGCCTCACCACCCTCATAGTAAAGAACTTCTTCCTTATAGCCAACCTGATATTCCCCTGTTTAAGTTTGAATTCACTACACCTTGTCCTATCACTATTCTCCCTTACATCATGTTTTAAAGTTGTCCAGTCAGAAATGCGTAGTAAAGAAAAAAAGAAAAGCAGATTTGGAAGCTTTATGTTTACTCACGCATATTTCATTCAACAAAGAAATAGGTGCTACTTTAAGAGAACTACTACAGCTCCTCTTCAGCATTTGATTTTCTTGTAATACACAAAACAACAGCCTTCCTTAATATGCTTCCTATTAGCAGAACAACTCTCCCAGCTAGGTGCATCGAAGTATTGATGACTACACTGCAATAAGCAAAAAGAACTCTGATATCACATTCCATCACTACTTGGTAACTTAGTGGCAATGATGTTTTAAAATTTATAGTGCCAATACATTGACATACTACCTGCCAGAAAATGAACCATCAGCTGATTTTATGTTTAATACTTTTCCTTCACAAACAACTCAGTTGTTATTTAGTCTCAGTTGTAAACACTATAGATGCACAATCTGTAGAATACAACTAAATTCTGTCATAATTCTAAAGCTACTTGAGAATGATTTTTTAAAAGGAAAAAGCAAAAAGTTCTGTGAATGACCTTGTATCATGGAGCGAGAGCGAGAAGGCAATTTTCTGTTCCTAATGGAAGACAATTCCATTTTGAATTGTGGAATAAGAAAGCCTGGTTTATTTTCTTTTATTGTATTGGATCAGCAAGACGTTACTTGCCCAGCAGACTAACTGAATTTACTCTCAGCAGGTGGTTGGTCATTAATCAAGACTCCTTAGTATTTTCTAAGTTTTTAGTGGTTTCTGGAAACCTGTGTTCAATTTCCTTTTTGTAGCACAGTTTGTCAGGCTTTTGTCAGTTTTCCAGATTTTTTGATGACAGCAAAAAATAACAAGAGTACATTGCTTATATCATAGTATATATAACTGACGTTACATTTATATAAATAAATATTTCAAGCAAATTATGTATAACCACCTGGAATTTGACTTTAAGCCACATTGCCACCTTTTGAAAAGCTGTTCCTAAAACTTTTATTGAACAGATCTATGAGATTGAATTATTGACAGAAAATTTTATGACAGTGATTACAATTAGGCAGAAAGTGAAATTTTTGTAATAATAGAGAGACGATCATCAGATTGCTGTTCCTTGGAAGAAATCTCAGCATAAAGCAGATTCCTGATTCCTGATTGATAAATCTCATAGTTTTTCTGTAAGCATTTTGCCATCCCTGCCAAAATTCCTAAATACTATCAAAATGTTCATTAAAGAACCTTGTGCTACTGAATTATTGAAAAGAAAATAACCTGCAGCTCACTATTTCAGTAAGTTTAGTAACATCTTGGAATTGTGAAATGGTAAGAATTGGTTCATTAATATATATAGAGGATTCCTAGTTTATTATTTATTATTCCTTCAGAAGTGATACAGTATGACTCCTACATCTAAAAAAGCATTTATTTCCATCTCACTGGCTCTGATGAGCAGATTGGGTATAATAGTGAGCTATCTCAATTCATTAGTAGCATTGTTTCTTTTTCCAGCTTGTATTGGCTACATGAGGGCCTGAGGAATATTAACAGTCTTGTCCTAAGGACTGTGATGAAGTCTGATTCTGATACTCAGCACTTTGAATTGTTCCTGTGTGACAACTTCATTGTCATGATTGTGAACTGTGCCTGAGGCACTTCATCCAGATCATGAAAAATAATAGAACAATAGGCACTAATAAGACACACTGAGGATGTTGTAGATTTCCTGGATTTCTTTTCATATATTTTACCATGTCTGGATGATAATGAAGTCCATAATTACAAGAAGTTTCTTTCCATTAATGTTTCTGCTTATTGTCTTTTTCACAATGAAATGATTGCTTAATTTTATAAGAAGTTTCATGTGGGAGTTGAGAACTGCAATTGTACAAGCACTGCTGCTCAAAATTAGCTCTGTATTTCACCTTCTCTCTATGTGTGTGCTGTTTCTTTTGCAACATCTTATTTCCACTTATCGAACTACAATGAACTTCCTACGCTGCTCACATCTGTAAAAAGTGAGCAAGCTTAGAGTTATTTACAAACTTTGAGTTGTTTTGAAGAGTCTCTGGACTTTCTTTTTGCACATTCTTCTGCACATTCTTTCTTTTGTAAGTCAAGCCAACATGTATTTAAAACTAATAGCAACATAGTTCATAACAGCATCCTTTTAATGCTAAGTTTCAGTATTATTTCTAACTACATTTTGCCTCAAAAGATAAAGGTGTTTTGTTTTGTTTTGTTTTTTTAACTGATTTATCATAAATGATGCATAGATCCTGCCAGTTCTTTTGGACGCATGCTGAAATCTATACAAAAGTCATATGAGATCCTTGTATTTTGTGCTGTAAAGGATACCTTATTTTGCAACTTGGTTGTCATAAAAAAATTATGGTCTTGTTCTAGAGAGCAGATGATACTTTGTGGAGGCAAATCCAGATTATTTTCCTGTATAAAGGTTACTATAATTTCAGTATAATACTTAATGCAATTTGGGGAGAAGATTTTTTTAGTGTCCAAAAGTAAAAATTAGCTGATAATATATAGTCCAATGGTGCTATCTTAAACACAGCATTATGGATTCTTTTCTCCCATTACTGATGTTTCCCACTTAATATCAGAAAGACATTTCTGCTGCATGCTATTTATAGTTTTGAAATGTGAACAGTATATTCATTTATGGTGTCATATTTCTCTATCTTGCCAAGAAGCCAATATGTTAAGTGTACTCAAGTGCACGCTAATAGCTAAGTGCAGATCATGAGCAAACTAAGTGCACATAAATGGTTCAAGCTCAACCTATTCAGTTTCATATTAGGGTAACTGAATGACTTGGACTATTGTAAAAGTTGAGGACATTATGACATCTCTACACTGCATGAAATAAACAGCAAATTTTTCATTTTTTTTCTCTTGTCAAGATAAATGAACAATTAAAATATTGCCAGTGCAATATTCATTAGATTTTAGATAAACATTGTAGATATGAATGAAAAAAATGAATGAAAAAAATGAGAAGAAAATCAGATTGTAGGAGTAACACTTCCTCCCTCTTCTTCATCCCCATGTGTCAGATGAGCTTGAACTCCTAGTATTTGCCAGGCTAGCTTGATAAAATTACTGCAAAAAGCAATAGCATGGCTATGCCTCATGTGCTGGAAATGGTTGTAGAGAGGTATAGTAGAGTCTTCAGGCTCATGTGCTTCCTTTTCTGATTTTCTTTACCATTGAGAGTTAAAGAATTGAAAAAAAAAAGTAACTATAACAAAAAACTGTTCATGAGTAGACTTTTAAGCCTACTATATACTTTCCCACACTTTGGTAGCTTTTAAAGAGAAAGTAACTTACTTCATCTGGTTGAAAAAAATTAAATAATTAAAAAAAAAATAAAATTTTTGTGCAGCAGATAAATAGGATGCAGAACTAATATCTGGAGGTTTTTTTTTTGATTCATGCTCTGTCACATTTGCTTTGCAGAGATCATTTGGCCAGGCACGTAGTCATACATCTCAGAAAAACAAAGGTGTCATCCACAGAAACTGATACTATAACCCCTGACTACATTAAAAAAATTGTCATGTCTTGTCAAAGAGAATGAAGCATCAATCTGTGTTCATAATGAAATGATTATTCACTGCAGTTATCACGTCACGGCTGGCTTGCTTTCTCTAGTAACAAAAAGAGGAAAAAAGAAAATGTTTTGCTGCCAGATTATCATTAATTTTCTACACAACTAAACGTTTAAAACATGCTAACATATGTCCATCCTACAAGAGAGGAATGAAAATCAAAGTAGTCTCTTGCCCCTATTTTTGATTCTGATATGTATATAACAGCACAACTCATGAGAGGACAAGAATTTAGTTATGAAGATAGCAAAGCAAATGTCCAAATATGAGGTTTTACTTCTTGTTTTTTTTGGTTTTTTAGGAAATAAAATAGTTATCTAAAACTAGATTGAAGTTTAACATAGACTTACAGATGTTTAACTCCGTCATTTTCTCTATTGTTCTAATTCAGCCTTTAAAAATGTAAGTTTTTGTTTTGGTGCATGTTCATGAATTTTTTTGTTTTTTGCCAGTGTAAATATACAAAAACATGCATATGTGTAGTACGTACACATATATGCTTATATATATAGCGCATGTATAATATATATGCATATGCATGTGACTGCGTATATAGTGTATATGTGTTGTGAGTTAATAGGTAGCTAAACACCATCCAGATGCTCATTTACTCTCCCCTAGAGGGATAGGTCAGAGAATTGGGAGGACCAAACTGAGAAAACTCAGGGGTTGAGATAAAGATAGCTTAATAGGTAAAGCAAAAGCCATGCACACAAGCAAAGCATTCACTACTTCCCATTGACAGGCAGGTGTTTAGCCATCTCCAGAAAAGCAGGGTTCCATCATGTGTAATGATTGTATGGAAGACAAACACTGTAACTCTGAATGTACTTCCCTCCTCCTTCTTCCCCCAGCTTTATACGCTGAGCATGATGTCATATAGTGTGGGATATCCCTTGGGTCAGTTGGGGTCGGGTGTCCTGGCTGTGTCCCTTTCCAACTCCTTGTGCACCCCCAGCCTGCTTGCTGGTGGGGTGGTGTGAGGAGCAGAAAAGGCCTTAACTCTGTGTAACACTGCTCAGCAGTAACTAAAACATCCCTGAATTATCAACACTTTTTCGGCACAAATCCAAAACATAGCCCCATAGCACCTACTGTGAAGAAAATTAACTTCAACCCAGACCAAAACAGTACAATATATATACAGATATATATCTACATAAAAACACACTCACAGTGGCCAAAGTGAAAACATATTAACATATCCATTTGAAACAGTATTCATCTAGAATGTGGGCAGCCACATCTTCCCCTGTGCTGGTATGTCTGAGAAGAGATACACTGTGCTGCTATCATATTTAGTAGAGAACTAATCAATATTTTCAGAGTTTCAGCAGTGAATTGTCTCAGCCCCACAAAGGTATTTACTTTGGTTCAGATAAATGACACCTTTTATCCCGTTTACTCTATTGATTATATTTCCACCAACTACATTGGTCACTTAAACAAGTAACAAACACCTACAATTTAGGCAACTAAAATTAGGTGAAATGAATCCGTTTAATGTGCTGAGGTATGTCTTTCAATCTCTGAGGAGGACGGAGGATGTAAGGATTCTAGGTAAATATACATACATATTGATGTAATAGTGTTAATCCCCATTGATGATCAGAAAATGCATTCGATGTTCTCTGTGATTTTTTCTTTTATTTATTTAAATTTCATAACAGTCTTTTAAATAACAAAAATAAATATAATTCAAGGAACCACACTAAAGCCAGCAAAATTTATATCTGAGGATAAAATATCTAGGAGTGTTCGCTTGTTGTTTTTTAAATAATTCATATATTGATCTTGCTCTCCACAAATGGTGATATATCACAAGTTGAAATTTATTTTACCATGTGCGAAAAAGTTAGGGTCATAGAGAACAAAATGTCTTATATGAAAGTAATAACTTCTACAATTTGTAATTTAATGGCAATTAGAGACATGCTAAGTATTCAAAGCACTAAAAAAATATTGACTCATTCAAACAGTATTTGCAAAAACAGTGAATTTAAGAGACTTACCTGTACAAAGATTGCAATATTAAGAATGGAACATGATCTGATCTAAAAAAGAGAAACATGACATACAGCAGTCCTTTGGAAATTGATCCAGAGCTGAGAAATGAAATAGCCCTCTTTTTTTTTTTTTTTTTTAATTATTAGTATTATTATTTTTCTTCAGCCCTGCATGTGAAAGCAGAAAAGAGAAAGAATTGATCTTCACTGTCCGCCACAAAAGCCACAGAGTTACTGTGTTGATCAAGAGTCCTTAAAGTGTAGAGTTTCTACCATTTAATGTTGGATGGATTCTAACATGCACTTCCCATGACTTACACGGAATGGCACCCAGAGGTCCCCTGAGATCCTTGTTACAGAGTTTTACTGTAGCCTCAAAAATTAATTCCCTGTAGTATATACTTAGGACTAACTGATCTTTCCTTGGCTGAAATTCCCACTGTTAGTTATATCCAGTAGAGTTCAGTATTTTACACATGTCCATCAATAAATTTTGCATCATGTTTTCAAGGTAAAAGGGAGACTTTAATCTTCCCAAGCCTCCAGGTATCTTGTTTGATCAGCTGAAGGGGAAAAGGAGGAGTTGATTTGTTACTCTAGCCTTTCAGGATCAGGCCTTACTCAACTTGTCTTCAGGACAGCAACCCTTATGAATGTTAAGCAAGATGTAGTCAGTTTTCCTTTTTTTTAATTACAAATGGCTTTTTAAAGAATGCATATGTGACAGATGATGATGCATATTTTTCACAATCTTTATAAGGCTAGTTGGTAGTGTAAAGAGACAGGATGAGGTCTAAAACATATGAAGGCTTGTGCATTTGAGTTCGTTGATGTAAGTATTGTTCTAACTGTCAGAAAAATAATTAATATTTCTAATGAAAGTCAACATAGGCTGTCAACTACTTAGCATCATGTGAACCGTTTTGTCTCATTGGTATTATATGTGCATAGGTAAAATAGAGATCCCTTAACTTTTGACCATATGAATACTATGGAAGGTGAAGACATTCATGGACTAGTGAGTTGAATGATTAAAGTAGATAACATTTCAGAGACTTAAAATAATTTGTACACAGGAGTAATATTGCCATGGTTTTTTTGCTTTTTAAAATTATATTCTTTTTTATAAGGGCTGTGGCCTTGAAAACTTGTCAATAGGTAATTTATGTAGAGGTATCAGAGTGTGCTTGAATCTGCTGTTAGTGAGCATGGTGTTTTGATTCATTGATTTCTTTGCTGTGTACAAAGTAGCCCAAGGTCAGGCTGGATGGGGCTTTGAGCAACCTGGCCTAGTGGAAGATGTCCCTGCCCTTGGCAGGTAGCTTAGAACTAGGTGATCTTTAAAGCCCTTTCCAACTCAAACCATTCTATTATTCTACTTTTCTATGCTATTTATACACTGATTCCTACATTTATTAGGACTTCTAAAAAAATATCCTGAAGATAGATATTTGTCCCCAAATTTCTATAGAAAGATCTTTCTGCTTCCTCAAGGTTTCCATTACCATATCATTTTCCTACTGCGCTAGTGCCAACTTTTCTGCTATGAGATATATAGACAGTTCCCATTGTGTTCTATATTGCAATGAAAATAGCTAATAACAACCTCCACTGGAAATTACTTATAACTTTCAGTATATTGAGCTGAAATTTTTATGTCAGATGCTTGCTATAGGCTGAGAATCACTCATACCACTTAAATGATTTAAAACCTTACAAATATTTCTGTTTGAAAGCAGGAGATAACAGATTTTATTTGTCCATATTAAAGCATATTTATACATATCTTACACTGAGAAAGTCTTGTCGTTTCATTCTTCAGAACAAAAAAAATTTGAAATATATTCAAAGATGTTCTTAGTTGAAAATTGGGAGAGGTTGCCAGCTAAATTCTCAATGTCTCCATTTTGAGACTGGGCTTTTATCCATTTCTGAGACTTTTACATGTTCCAGCAATGACATTGCCAAAACTACACATAAGAAAGTTAATGTTGGGTACCAACCCCCCTAGAGGGTCGTGCTGCCATTCAGAGGGACCTTGACCACCTAGAGAAGCAGACTGACAGGAATCTTACATAGCTCAACAAGCAGAAATGTCAAATTCTGCCCCTGTGGAGTAATAACACCAACAACACCACATGCTGGAAGCCAACGGCATGGAAAGCAGCTTTACAGAAAAGGACCTGGAGATCTGGTGGACGCAAAGTTGAACATGAGTCAGTGGTGTTCCTTTGTGGCAAAAAAGGTTGACAACATGCTGGACAGCATTAGAAGGAGCACTGTCAATAGGTTGAGGGAAGTGTTGCTTCCCCTCTACTCAGGACTGGTGGGACACATACAGGGTATTGCATTAAGTTCTAGGCTTCTCAGTACAAGACATTGACTTGGTGGGGGAAGCCCAGCAAAGGGCCCTGAAGATGATCAAGGGACTGAAGTATCATCTGTGTGAGGAGAGGCTGAGAGTGTTTGGCCTGGAGAAAAGAAATCTCAAGTGTGATCTCACCAGTGTACAAACACCTGGTGGAAGGGAATGAATTAAATAGAAACAGACTCTTCTCATTGGTGCCCACTAATAAGACAAGATGCAATGGACACAGAATAAAACACAGAAAAATTCAATTTGAACACAGGAAACAGTTTTTAAGTGCAAGGGTGGGAACAAGTTGCCCAGACAGGTTTTGAAGTCTCCACCTGTGTAGATGTTTAACATCTCACAGGACATGGTCTAGAGTAACCTGCAGTAGCTAACCCTCCTTTGAGCAGGGGAGTTGGACTAGATGACAATTGAACTGGTTGGATTATGGTCCCTTCCATGCTCAACCATCCTGTGTTTCTGTGCTTACAATATTCAAATTATTGAGGGATAGAAAAACTAAAGCATCAAAATATGTTCTAAATATGGAAGATCTAAAAATAAATGAAAAATATTTTAATATTTTGGGAACTTAACAGAAAAAAATTCAATCATGAAATAAAAATCCATATATATTTCTTTACAAAATGGTTAAATTTTGTCCTTTTCTATCTTTTGCATGCCTGGCTTTTCAAACTAAATGTCCTTTTAACATTGGGAAGCGATGATACCTTTATTTTGATTGATGTCTTTTTTCAAGCCAATGAATAAGAAGTTTTGTAAAGTATTATTCCTCACCAAGAAAATTAAATTTTTGCAAATAAATATTAATGACTTTTTGTTCTAGGTGCTGTTTGTTTCATTTCATTTTCATAATGAAGAATAATATTGTAGGGTTGGGGTTTTCTTAAGGTGACCTTACAATGTCATTTATAAAACTGTCACAGCAAAATAATTGTCTCTGTCAAGTTGAATGTTAATTTCTTAAAAGAAATAAGATGATAAATTATTAGAATCGGCTTGTGTGCTTTAAGCATGCTATCCATGGAAAAATACTTAAATGTGAAATAAAATATATCTTTTCTCCTAAAACTGGGAAATTACATAAAATTATTAAGGCAGGCTTTTTTCTGGTCTTTACATCTCTCCTTGCAATACCTTTTCTCCCCCCTGTCCTCTCACATCACTCTAAGCCTTTAC
Organism: Strigops habroptila; assembly: GCF_004027225.2. Classification (NCBI taxonomy): domain Eukaryota; kingdom Metazoa; phylum Chordata; class Aves; order Psittaciformes; family Psittacidae; genus Strigops; species Strigops habroptila. The sequence goes on along the minus strand of NC_044277.2, from coordinate 28,151,068 downwards.
CTTTTCAAAGCGCTCTTTCAAAACAGGGCCATACCATAAGCAACACAGGGAAGTCATTCAGTCAGCCCTGCTAATTTTTATTTCTGAATTTTATAGGAAAAAGAAAAACACAGATACAAATGGTTTTCATGGAGATGGTGGTACAAACATCTTCTGGGATATTCAAACCCTTCAGGTTTTCTTTCAAGATATTTTCATACACTTAGCCTTCCTCAGCTGAAAGACACTTATTTGGTCAGTGATCTTCTACTGCATATCCAAAGTATCAATCCATATGCTGACACATTATATTTCAATCAAACTAGTATGTGTCTCTCACCAACGTCTATTTAGATATTCACTTTGTACGTATAAAGATATGAAAACACAAACCCCAGCATCACCACTGGTCTTGCTGAAACAGCGTATCTATGAAATGGAGCTGAGTTTCACATTTCACACAACAGCTCAGTATTGACACTTGGCAGCTACCCTTAGTGCTGAGTTTGCCCTTTGCTTGTAGCTGATAAAAACAAACACAAAATCAAAAGAAAGCTAGATTGTGAATGTTAACGTGACATAAAGGAGTTAATTTGTGGTTTACATTCACAAAAGTTGGTAAGGATCACAGTGCCCAAACAGCCCAAGGCTGACATGCAGCTAACACTTTGTTGCGTCCTCAGCAACCATACTTTAGTGGAGCACAATCAGATGAATTCAGAGTTCCAGTGAAATCAAAGGGAATCTTTCATGGCAATTACTTTCAGTGGCTTGAAGACCAAAGCCCATGTTCATACAGCACATGGCTCAATGTTTTCTGTGAAGTTATTAATACAATTTCATGCCAGTGAAGCAAATATAGACAAGCAACTTTAGACACAATTTTTTGGCAGCCTGATCCATGTAACCAGGAATTTCAAAGATTAAGTAGAAAGAATTTAGTAGACATCACATTGGCTTAACTTTTTTTTATTATTTTCTGTCTGTCAAGGGGAAGCAAAAAATCTTTCTATAGTTCTAGTGAATGCTACATATTGCAAAGCGCTCTGCAACAGTTCAAGGCTCAAATTCTCTAAAGCAATAATGTAGTCTAGCTTGAGATAATTGTATGTATTGTAAGTGTTTACTGATCAATTTACATTTTATTCTAGTTCCTAATACTTCTTATAGTATTTAAGGTGGATTTCACTTCAGAAAAATAGCTCTAAGTACCGGCGGGTGCTGATAATAGGAACCATATTGTTCAATATAGATGGTTTAGCGTTTCTGCAAGACAGAATGGACTAAAAATAAATCTGTGCAGTACAAATGTCATGCAACTGAAAGGAAGATACTTTGAATACCAAGTATTCTGAGCTATGGTGCTGCCCTGTGAAATCGCCTCTATGAACACCCTTTCTTACTTCTTCAGAAGTGTTTCTTCATAAATTATATATTGTCAGATTTGCATAATATTTCATTTTGTAAAAATCTTTGACAGATTTTGCAGTTGTGATAAATAACAATCAAGAGATGTGGTTAAAATATCCACCTACAATTTGCAATGTTTATTGAACAGTATACTACTTGCATACTAATATAAATATGATTACTATATATACGCCTTCAACACCGGAGCGGAGGGAAGCACAGCGTCCAGGACCCTCAGTTCGGAGCGGCAAGAGCCACTGAGGGAGCCTCAAGTCCTCAACAGGACTTGCCCGGGAGCCGGCAGCTCAGCTGACGCGAGCAGCTGACTCAGAGCAGTGGCATCAGGAGTGAAGGCCCCAGCCCTCAGTGGGTAAAAACCCAACCCAGTGAGCGCAAGCCACCAGGAGGGCGGCGAACAGGGTGTGGCACAGAGTTTGCGCAGGCAGTGCAAGTGGGCAGTGGGCGGGATGGCGAGCACTCGCCTCAGAACCACGGCCCGCTGTGGGAGCTCTGCTCTGGCTGCTCCGCCGGTGGCCAGAGTAGGCACCCAGGCAGAGCTGATGAGAGGGGAGGCTGCAGCGCAGACCTCGGAGTGTACAAAGTGCCTCGACTGGTCTCTTGAGGTGAGGGTGCACAATGGACAGGGCTGCACTCCGTGCACCCTAGTGGAGGTCCTCCTGCAGCAGGTGGCTGAGCTGCGGGAGGCTGTTGGAGAGCTAAAAGATGCCAGGGAAGGTGAGAGGAAGCTCCAGGTTGCTCCTGGTTGCTCCAGGCCCAAACCGCGCAGGGGCTGCAAACGTCCAGCATTGCTCGTATAGGAAAGAAGGAGGGCAGCAACCCAGGAAGCTGGGAACTAGTAACAAAAAAAAAAACAACCAACAAAAAAAGGAGGAAGAGGACAAATAACAGCAAGGGGCTTCCTCTTAAATCTGATGTCCCCACCCAGAACCGCTTTGCTGTTCTGCAAGGGGCTAACGAGGAAACACCCACCACACCTAATGAGCATCCTGCTGATGCCCCAGTAAAAAGGATCACTACTGGTGCCTCCAGGAAAAAACAGCAGCTCATAGTAGTAGGGGACTCTACTTTGAAAGGCACAGAGGCACCCATCTGTCAGCCTGATCCAGTCTCGAGGGAGGTGTGTTGCCTGCCAGGGGCTCGGATCAAGGATGTTGCTGAGAGGCTGCCTGCTCTAGTAAGTCCTGCTGACTATTACCCCTTCTAGTGGTCCATGTGAGTGCTAGAGATATAGAGAGTAGTAGCCTGGAGAACATTAAGAAGGACTACAGAGCCCTGGGAGAGGTGGTTAGGGGCTCTGGAGCTCAGATAGTTTTTTCATCGATTCTCCAGGACAAAGGGGAGGACCTTAAAAAAGCTAGGCGCGTTTGGCAGGTTAATAAATGGTTAGAATGGTGGTGCCATAGTCAGGGTTTTAGCTATTTAGAACATGGGACTCGATTTGTGAGGCCAGGTCTACTGAAGGTTGATGGAGCTGGTCTGACAAAGAAGGGGAAGAGCTGTTTTGGTAGGAGGCTTGCCAGGCTGATCAAGAAAGCTTTAAAGTAGATGTGTTGGGGGAGGGGAGCATTGATCCATCCCAACACTCCCGGTCATTTGCCAGCACCTGTAATAAGTGCTTGGACTGATATAAAGATATTTTAGCTGCTCCAGCCATTGAGTCAGCTTTATTTGGAGCTCGGCTAAGGTGCCTCTATACAAATGCCCATAGTATGGGGAACAAACAAGAGGAATTAGAGATGTGTGCAGGGCTACGGGGATATGATGTCATTGGTATCACAGAAATATGGTGGGATGGCTCCTGTGACTGGAGTGTTGGAATGGAAGGTTACAGGGTCTTCAGAAAAGACAGGCCCGGCAGACAGGGAGGGGGCGTTGCTATTTATGTCAGTGATAGGCTGGAAAGTATGGAACTCTGTCTGGGGACAGGTGATGAGTCAACAGAGAGTTTGTGGGTCAGAGTCAAAGGGAGAACAGCAATGGGGGACATTACGGTGGGGATCTGTTACAGGCCGCCTGATCAAGAGGACTCTGTGGATGAAACACTCTACAGATAGATAGGAGCAGCCTCACGCTCGCAGGCCCTTGTCCTCATGGGGGACTTCAACCATCCTGACATCTGTTGGAGGGACGGTATGGCCCGGCAGAAGCAATCCAGGAGGATCCTCGATTGTGTGGAAGACAACTTCCTCTTTCAAGTAATAGAGGAGCTGACAAGGAGAAATGCCATGCTTGACCTCGTGCTCACCAACAGGGAGGGACTGGTTGGAAAGATGACACTCCAGGGCAGCCTTGGCTATAGTGATCATGAGGTGGTCGAGTCTGAGATCCTCAGGACAGTGAGAAGAGCATGCAGCAAGCTCACTTGGACTTCAAGAAAGCAGACTTTGGCCTCTTCAGGAACCTGCTTAGTAAGGTTCCATGGGATATAGTCCTAGAGGGCAGGGGGCCCAAGACTGCTGGTTGATGTTCAAGGATCACCTGCTACGTGCTCAGGAGTATTGCGTCCCAACTAGAAGAAAGTGCAGCAGGAGGGCCAGGAGACCTCCATGGATGGATGAGGAGCTGCTGAGGAAACTTAGAGGGGAAAAAAGAAGCTTATAGAAGGTGGAAGCGAGGACAGGCAGCCTGGAAAGAATATAGGAGCATTGCCCGGGAAGCTAGGGACCAGGTTAGGAAAGCTAAGGCCCAGCTAGAATTAAGTTTGGCAAGGGATGTAAATGATAACAGGAAAGGCTTCTATAGGTACGTAGCAAATAAAAGACAGGCTAGGGACAATGTAGGCCCTCTCCGGAAGCTATCGAGAGAACTGGCTACTGTGGATTTGGAGAAGGCTGAGGTTTTTAATGACTTCTTTTCCTCAGTCCACTGGCAAATGCTCTGACCACACCACCCAAGTCTTGGAAGGCAGATGCAGGGACTGTGAAAATGAAGACCTTAGGCCCACTGTAGGAGAGGATCAGGTTCGAGACCATCTTAAGAACCTGAATGTGCACAAGTCCATGGGACCTAATGAAATCCATCCATGGGTCCTGAAGGAGCTGGCGAATGAAGTTGCTAAACCACTGTCCATCATATTTGAAAAATCGTGGCAGTTGGGTGAAGTTCCCGATGACTGGAAGAAGGGTAATATAACCCCCATTTTCAAGAAGGGGAAGGTGGAAGACCCAGGGAACTACAGACCAGTCAGCCTCACCTCTGTGCCTGGCAAAATCTTGGAGCAGATTCTCCTGGAAAGCATGCTAAGGCACATGAAAAACAATCAGGTGGTTGGTGGCAGCTAACATGGTTTCACTAAGGGGAAATCCTGCCTGACCAATTTGGTGGCCGCCTATGGTGGAGCCACGGAACTGATGGACAGGGGCAGAGCAGTTGATGTCATCTACCTGGACCTGTGCAAAGCGTTCGACACTGTCCCACATGACATCATTGTCTCTAAATTGGAGAGACATCAATTTGATAGATGGACCACTCAGTGGATAAAGAACTGGCTCGATGGCCGCATGCAAAGAGTTGTGGTAAACGGCTCAATGTGTAGTTGGAAACCTGTAACGAGTGGTGTCCCTCAGGGATCGGTGTTGGGACCGGTCCTGTTCAACATCTTTGTCGGTGGCATGCACAGTGGGATTGAGTGCACCCTCAGCAAGTTTGCCGACGACACCAAGCTGTGTGGTTCGGTTGATACGCTGGAGGGAAGGGATGCCATCCAGAGGGACCTTGACATGCTTGTGAGGTGGGCCGATGCTAACTTTATGAAGTTCAACCAAGCCAAGTGCAAGGTCCTACACCTGGGTCGGGGTAATCCCAGGCACTGCTACAGGTTGGGCAGAGAAGAGATTCAGAGCAGCCCTGCGGAGAAGGACTTAGGGGTGTTGGTTGATGAGAAGCTTAACATGAGCCAGCAGTGTGCACTTGCAGCCAGGAAAGCCAACCATATCCTGGGCTGCATCAAAAGAAGTGTGACCAGCAGGTCAAAGGAGATGATCCTGTCCCCCTTCTCTGCTCTCGTGATATCTCACTTGGAGTACTGCATACAGTTCTGGTGTCCTCAACATAAAAAGGACATGGAGCTGTTGGAGCAAGCCCAGAGGAGAGCCACGAGGATGGTAAGGGGGCTAGAGCACCTCCTGTATGAAGACAGGCTGACAGAGTTGGGGCTGTTCAGCCTGGAGAAGAGAAGGCTGTGTGGAGACCTCATAGCAGCCTTCCAGTATCTGAAGGGGGTCTATAAGGATGCTGGGGAGGGACTCTTCCTTAGGGACTGTAGTGATAGGACAAGGGGTAATGGCTTCAAACTTAAACGGGACATTTAGTTTAGATAAAAGGAAGTTCTTTACAGTGAGGGTGGTGAGGCACTGGAATGGGTTACCCAAGGAAGTTGTGAATGCTCCATCCCTGGTGGTGTTCAAGGCCAGGTTGGACAGAGCCTTGGGTGACATGGTTTAGTGCGAGGTGTCCCTGCCCATGGCAGGGGGGTTGAAACTAGAGGATCTTAAGGTCCTTTCCAACCCTAACTATTCTATGATTCTATGATTCTATAAATCAATAATTTATATAGCTTTTTTTCTGGTTTTAAAAGCTGTTTTTCCCCATTTTTTCTTGTCTTACTGCAGACTTCTAATTCAGTCTGACTACTGTGAGACATGGCTTTTTAACTCTTTTCTGGAGTGGCAACAAAGGAGTTCTTATCTAAGTTGGTGAATTCTACAAAATTATGCTTATGAAAGATATCCTTATGAAGCATTTTAAAAACTGCTTTTCTGTAAGAAAAGCTTTTATAAATGTATTTTTATAACATGAAATTACTTTATGTATAAATTATTGACATTATTATATATAGCATTCCATTGTTAAAATTATTGTAATAGTGATACTGCTCTTTTTGTATATATTATAATATTAATATATTATATTAATATATATTATATTAATATAATAATATATTAAATGATTATAACAAAGAGGGTATGTTATTTATGAAGAGAAATTCCATGTAGAGTCAACATGATTTTAATGGTTGGGTAACCCTTGGGCTACTTATTTGTCAACAAGTATTGTCTGCAATGTCAGCAGATTACAAGTCTTAGCCATAATATTAAAATACATAGCTTTTTTTGCTTTATGTACTTTAGCAGTTTTGTTTCCAATTTATCAATGCACACATTCACCCAAGCTATCTCTATTTTTGTTGTTATATTTTTGTTAGAATGTGGTATTATTTCTGTGAACCAGTGTTAAATATTACATGAGTATATTTTTATACATGTGCAGGCTTATATATTGTATACGCACCTAGATGTATATGCGTGTGTATACATAAAAATGAAACATTTTTTCACATCTGTACTTGTGAAAACATATACAAGTTTATGCAAGACAAAAAATTTGAAAATTCACAATATATTCTTTCTTCTCTTTATATGCTTTGAGACTCAATTATAGTAAGAATTACAAAAAAAAAAAAAAAATGCTGAAGAAGGGCAATTGACTGCTGAGAAAACTTGTTCTCTTTTCATTATTCTTAATAAACCCAAATGGCACCTAAATTGTATTTGGCTGATTATGTTCCCCAAGAGAAACTCTATAAAACACACTTTATGTAACACAAAATGTATCTGCATAATTCATTAAATGACCATAATACAGTTAGCAAGATATAATAACAAAAGCAATCATTTTATTGTACTCCTTGAAAGCAAGTAAGTGTATACAATTTTTGAAAATATCCGTAAAGGATGAGACCTGTACTAGCATATTTCCTTTAAATGATTTGATTAAATCTTTGTGAAAAAAATGCTACAGTGAATTAATAAAGATTTCTCTCAGTCTTCTATCTTACTCTTTAGATCTGAGCATATCTGTCTATGAGCGTATACGGTTCTTCATCTCAGTACCTGAGGAAGCTAGGAGCAAAATTTACTGAAGACCTTACTGCATTGGTTGCTGAGGCATTTTGTGTCTCTTTGATCATTGAAGCAAGCAGGGTTTTGACACTTAAAAACCTCTGACAGTTTGTGCCTTGGTTACTTGGACTTTCAGTATACCCAAGACACTTGGCAGAACTTTACTGAGGACATACACCTTAAGTCTTCTGTGTGGTAGGAGAACCTCGAATTATCTAACAATATAAAAAAATAAACTTGAACAACAAACAAAACACTCAACTTTCATCTATATGAACTTCTTTGTCAATTTAAAGCTCCTATACTTTTTTCCCTTAAGAACAGACCAAACACAAATAAATGGAAGTTTAAAACAGAGAAAGCTCAAGACCTGAGCATAAAGAACAAAATCAGTTATCTTGATTACTGATGACCCCATTGTAAGGAATCTCAGTCAACTGATCTGTCACAAGAAGCAAAATAACATTAATCCTGCATACAGGCCTCATGGGCTACAGAAGTATGTAAAATTCTTCAAGGTAGAGTCTGGAATTAAGACTATTTCTTTCTGAAGTGAAGATGGGAGAAAACAACTTGAGCTGAGCGAAATAATCTCAAAGACTACAAGAATGAATTAAATCAGTGCTAACCATCTGCTCGGAAGTTTTTTCAATGTCAAGCAGAAGTAATGAATGGAAAAGACTTTTGCTGGTACAATGGCAACTATGCAAAATAAGGCTTTTTGAGGTTCATATTATAAGACGCAGGTCACCAACCTGCTTACTTCTGAAATAGCAAGCCTTGTTAGAGTATGCATTGAGGTTGTCAGAAGATGGTTATGTATTCCTCATGAATATCTCAGAGTTGATAAATACTTTTAAAGCAATAACTTAAAGGAGGAGATAGAATTTCTCTAATGCAAAGATAACACAGTTTGAGCCACTGGCTACCAGCGATGTAGCTCCATTTTGTAGTAGTTGATCGTTCTTCTGCTTTACCAGAGTACCAGTAGTATTACAAAAATTGGAGGGGATGTTTTTATCGTTTCTTTTGACTGTTGTTCAGCTCCTGAGATATTTGTTAGAAGTAAGAATGGTACAATGGGTAATTCTGGTAGTTGCCATATTGTTTCAAAATGTCTGATTAACAGAAAGGAAAGGGGAATTACAAGCAGTATTTTAGAGGAAGGCTTCAGGACATGTTTTTTTGTTTCAGGAATATGAATGGTTATTCCAAATAGATCAAATAGATTTTATATGTATTGTAGCTACCATGCTGGAAATAGAGATATGAAGCATGGCAGATGATTGGGATGGATAACTGACATCTTTAATCCAGATAGTTCATCATGTTGGAAGAAAGGTAGGAGATAACCAGTGGATACACACTGGAGTGCATGTTCACTGTGGGTTATGAACCCATACTGTAACATGTGAAATTGACACACCTGGTATATTTCTACCATTCATTGCGTTGCTGTTTTCAAGGCTAATTCAATTTTGCCTAGTCTGCCTGAAACAAGTAGTGGTTAATTCCTGTCTATAAAAAATGAAGCTCCATAATGAATAATATATACTTGTGGATTTCGTAATATTAAAAATTTGTGCTGTATAAAGGATTCATGTGGAATTATGAACTCATTCAAACTAAGGATAAGCTTTCTTTCTATCTTTACTTTCAGACAGCTATAATGTTTATAGTCTTGAAACATTGCCTTAAAAGGTGCTGAAAAAATTCTCCATTCTGCAACAATTTTTCCTGAATTGTGTCTTAAATTCATTATTTGGTTCTGGAAATAATGATTTTAATTAAAAAAAAAAAAAAAAGTAACATGTTTATGAAATGTATTAGAATTTTAAAATATATTTCTTCTATTTCCTTTCTTCTTTCCTTTTTTCATGAGGGTTAGAACCTTTCAGAAGAGACCAGTTTTTCTTTAGATGAAAACTCAGGAGTGGTATATCATTAATATGTACACGTACCTTTCTGCTTAGACAAGCTAAGCTCAGAGAAATTTCTCTGCCTAGAAGTGTGTAACCATTGTGTATCAGTGTTTGCCACAAACTGTATTATTTCATCTAATACAAATTTCTCTTGACACAACCTCTTTTGGAACTACCCTCTCAGCTCTATATTTTCTAGAAAACAAACCAATTATTTTTAGAAATTGTCATAACTAAAACAATCAATGGAAACTTAGGAAGTCATGGCAGTGGTCAATAGACACATATAGCTTATTATATTTTTTTTCTAGTCCAAATCTGTAGAAGAAAAATTCTAAGTTTTTATTTTTAGCAAAAGTAAAATAAGGAATAAGGTCGTTTATCTGCTTTCTGCGTCAGCATGCACTAGAAGAAAATAAACTGATAAAATTAATTTTGTTAAACTGAATGGATGGAAGTCCTTCAATCTTTCTGCGTAAATGAATATTTCAGATTATTCTGGTGACTTTTTACAGTATTCAGTACATTATTGTTCTCCAGGAAAAAATAGATCTGGAACTTTTGCATGACATTTGACTATTAGTCACAGAAATGGCATATCTAGAGGTACTGTAATACCTTTTGTCCTAATCGAGAAATTAGTAAACCGATCCAGAAGACAATTTATCCTTGCAGAAACAGGGTTTTTAATTTACTTGTGACTGGAAAACTCAGTTTGGCTGTATAAATCAGCAGACAAAGACTTGGAGATTATAATTAAATGATCTAGATAATTGACTTTGACAAGAGAAGTTCCTTCAAAGTAAGAGTTCTGAGACCAGACAGTTAATGTGTACACTTTGTGTCCCACATAAAACATCTGTAAAGCTCATCCTCTGATAATGGTTTGCTGCTAATTTGCCTCAGTCTCTTGTTCCTGAATTGTTTGGGTTTTTTTCAGTTTTTGCACCACACAGCCTTTAACAGGATGTGGGAGAATGTCCTACATTTGGGAAACTAACAAACAAAAAACCTATATCAGTTAATTTTCTTTATAGATTAAAAGGGAGGAGAGGAATAAGACAGCTGAAGACAAAGCCATCTTACAGGTTGCTTTCCTTCGGATTCATTATAAATAGGATGCCTTTCCTTACTTTCTGCTGTCATGTGGATTGCCTCTACTGGGCAAAAAAAATAATGACAGCCTGTGTATTAGAGTACTTCAAAGGAAACAAATATCCCTGCTTTATTCTCTACAGTGAAGTTTAAACCAATACCAATAAAGAATCTAACTGCCTCAGCCATGATTTTAATAGTTTACTGTGTTAGTAGTTGCTGCACACAGCCACATACTCAATGAGAATCCTTGCTGATGCTTCCCATAACTCCTAGAAACAAAAAAACCCAAACAAACAAAAACACAGGAAAAAACCAAACCAAACTGAAAAAAACCCAACACAACAAAAATTCTGATCCACTGATGTCTGGCACACTCTGCTTTGTTATTCTGAATCAAATGATGCATTGATCTTTGATGACTTTCAGCAAAATCAAGATTTTACTGATGTGAACAGGTGTTTGATCTCAAGAAAGTGAACCAATGTACTTTGGGTAGAGGTTCTTTATAGTCAAAAATATGCAGGACACTTTCAGGAAAGGAAAAGACCTATAGAGATATTTACTCTTTGAACTTGAAGCTAGTGTGCAACTGGAAAAATATATATTCGTTTTTACATCATTTTAGCATAAGTAGTATCCAAAGAGGTTATTGAAGTCTTCTGGGATCAGGGAAGAGAAAAAAAAAAAAATTGCTTGGCAAAAGGCTTTTCTTCACAACTCTTTTTTGTTTTAATTGCCTTGAACCTTTTCATCAGTACAGAAAACTGAAAATCTATCATATACTCTGTGTGTATGTCTCCTCCCCCCAAAAAAACCCCCAGGAAAAACCCTCATATAACCCAATGAAAAAATAATGTCTTGATCATGACTTTAAATGAAAGAATTTTGTCCCTGTGTCTTTTGTTTTTTGTACTGCCCAGACCTGGACCCAGCACTCCAGGTGTGGCCTCACCAGTGCTGAGTAAAGATGGATCGCCTACCTTACCCAGCTGGCAACACTACTCCTAATGCAGTCCAAGAAGCCATTGGCTGCTTTTGCTGCAAGGGCGCATTGCTGACTCATGTTCAGCTTGGTGTCCACCAGGGTTCCCAGATCCTTTTCTGGAAATCTTTCCAGATGGTTGACCTCTCAACCTTTACTAGAGCATGGGGCTATTCCTGCCTGGCTGTAGGACTTAATGTTTCTCTTTGTTTAACTTCACTTAATGAGATTCCTGTCAGCCCATTTCTACAGCCTATTGAGGTCTGAATGACAGCAAAATCATCTTGGGTATCAACCACTCCTGCCAGTGAAATATAATCTACAAACTTGCTAAGGGTGCACTCTGTCCCATCACCTTTATCTGTTCTGTCATTAATGAAGATACTAAATAGTATTGACCCGCGTATCAACCCCTGCAGTACACCACCAGTGACTGGCCTCCAGCTGGACTTTGTGTCACTGATCACAACCCTCTGAGCCTAATTTTTAGTCTATCCCAGTGTTTATATCTAGTTCATATAACATTAGTTTATCTGTGAAAATATTATTAGAGTCAGTGTGAAATGCCTCACTAAAGATGAAAAATTCACTCTTCCTCTCTTTCAGCCATGGAGATAGTCATTTCACCATAGAAGGCTATCAGGGTGGACAGGCATGATTTGCTTTTCACGAATCAATGCTGACTATTCTTAATTACTTTCTTGATTTTAAAACATTTAGAAATGTTTCCCAGGATCTGTTACATTCCCAGGGATAGAGTTGAGGCTAGCCAACAGTGTAGACTCCCATATCTTTCTTTTTGTCCTTCTTTGAGATGGGGTGACATTCTCCTTCCTTCATTTCTCATGAACCTCCTCCATTTGCCATGACCATTCAAAGATAATCAAGAGTGGCCTTGTAATGAGATCAGCCAGCTCCCTCAGTACTTGAAGGCACATCCAATCAGGTCCCATCCCAGAACCCATGGAGGTTGTAGCAAGGTAGGTGTTGGTTTCTTTTCCCAAGTAACAAGTGATAAGAAACTGCCCCAAGATGGGACAGGGGAGGTTTACATTGGATGTTAGGAAAAAATTCTTCACTAGAGGAAAGGATTACCAAGCATTGGAACAGGCTGCCCAGGGAAGTGGTTGAGTCATCACCCCTAGAGGTATTTAAAAGACATGTAGATGTGGCACTTAGGGACATGGTTTAGAGGTGGACTTGGCAATGTTGGGTTTATGGTTGGACTCGATGATCTTGAAAGTCTTTTCCAACCTAAGCAGTTCTTTGTCTTGTGCATGGCCAGTTTGTTTAAGTGCACCCTACCTTGGTCCTCCTGAACTGAGGGTAATTCTTCCTTTTCCTGAATGAAATGGTGGACTAATCATATCTCATGTTGAGACAGTTCTCTGTAAGACAAAGTATTATTATGTATTCTTGTACTGGAAATAAAGCATTTAAAATGATAGTCTATAAATGCTCATGTCTTATATTTAAGTCTTAATATCACTGAATAGGATGCTAGTCAGGTTTTGCTAGTCAGGTAAATTCAGTAGTTAGACAGCCACCACCACTTAACTTCTACAAACATTGGAGTAGAGGGTGAACATGGTTCATAAACTTCCTGTAAGAACACCAAACATTTTTCTCTCTATAGAATGTGGCCACTGTTTCACCTTCTCCAGTATCTCGAGTGAAAAAGTATCTGTGGTATATCAGCAATTAATTTATTTTTTTCTTTGTCCCTAAGGTACAAAATCCATGTATGTATACAATGCTTATAAGCAAAGTAAATTCCTAAGCAATGGCCTAAACCCCAAATTTTTTTGTTTTGTTGGGAAAAATGTTTGTCTCTATATTAAGAGATCTTAAGTCTTGAGAAAACTTTATTTGAAAGAGTTTTCCCATTATTTTTCTTCCTGTCTACCTTTTCACCAATGCATAAATCTTGCAGTTTTCATATGGGTTGCAGGCAGCAGGCACTTTAATACTCCCACTTCCCTGAAATTAAGATAAATTAAGATTGGCTTTTTCAGAATCTCACTTATCACGGAGGTAAAAATAACAGCCTAGTAGGAAACACTGCTATCAATTTTTAAATGCTTGCTCTGCTGGAATAATGTGAAGTAGGGGACCTTTTTTTTTTTTTTTTGAAGATGATTTGCAGAGGAAGTGCTGAAGCAAAGAAAAGTTGCATAAATGTTTAAGAGACCTAGTCTCTGTTGCCACTGGGAAAAAGAATCCAAAATATATATATTTAAAAAACGTTAGTGTAGTGACATACATGACAAAATGCAGCATGAAAAATCTTCTGTATTCATCATGTTCTCAAAAATCTGTGACACAGTTCAAAAGAAAGCTGTGTTGCTTGCTTGAGAGAAAATGAAAGGTTATTCACTTTCCAGTTGTTATCATGACTCCAACCCTGAACTGCTATGTGGCCTTTGATAAATAACTTAGTTTCTGCATTTGAAAGCAAAGATTGTTTTGGGGTTCCAGTATGCAAAATATTTTGAAGACATTACTACAATGCTTTGTTGTTTGTTTCTTTCAAGTACTAGTTTTTGTCTATCCTGTAACAGTTTTCCAGTTCCCAGTGAGAAGTTTTCACTATATCATGGCACCCAGAATTTCCTGCATGACTTTCTCCTTATGTAGGCCCACTCTTAGATTTCAAAGGATTGTAGACCTGGAACGTCTGTCTGTAATGTCCAGAAGTTCACTTCCTAACTACTTCTGTTTCCTCTTCTGACTATAAGTTTTACCTTTTGAATGGGGCAACTGATACACTGAAGAAAGTGAACTGATCCTTTTCTTTTAGGGTGGAAAACTGAAATGTCTGGTAAATGTAAAGTATCCTAGCATTAGAAGATTGCTACTTTTACCTACTGTTTCCAGGGTACATATTGTATGTCAAATTAGCAGATGGTTTTCTATATATGATGGCACAGATGGAGATCTAGATTGTAGGATTTCAGTATATCCGACCTTAGGCATCACTCATTTCATAAAAAGGGAAACTTCCAGAGAAGGAAGAACTTGGCAGCCCATGAAAAATATGATAGGCTCTCTTCCAGTGTCTCTTTACACTGGTTTTGAGATACAAATGATGCTAGCAGGGAGTGATCTGGGTCTGGAAACGTGTAAAGCATTTTCTATCTACAATGAATTCATGATGGCAGGAACAACTGAGATTTCATGGTTTACCTCTATTCTTTGTTTTAAACAAGTGTGTTCCTCAAGGATCTGAAAAGCATACTTTGTGTGGACCCTAAAATCTCATCAACCTGGCAGTCGACTTATGGAAGGTGGACACACACCTGTGTTTTAGTAGACTTATCATTTTATGGTAAGCATTCATCATTTTTATATATATTCATAAAGTACATATTTATTCACATACCTCTTGAATAGCAAGGACATTAAAACTCATAGGTTTCTTCAGTGATTAAAATAGTTATTTATTAATGAGGTGGGAAATTATTAAAGAGTCTTTCATGTTTGCTGAAACATTGTGCATTCATACCTGTAAGCACAGTAAATAGTCACTTTCTGCACACTTGCAGTTTGGAATTTCACAGACATGACTGGACAAGGCAGGCAAATTTACTTTTTGATGATGCTGTGGAAATGCTTGACCATCAATTCTTATGGTTTTATTCTTGAAAACTTCCCTGTACATCTGTGTTTATCTTCCATTACAGTTAACTTGGAACAAGCACTTTGCAGGGGAATGGTGCCTATGTAGAATTCACAGTGTATAGAGCTTTCCAAACCACTTACAAATTCTGTGAGATGAAGGTATGATTTACAGCGAAGCCATTGATTGTACGCATTGTATAGAGAACAAGCACTCTAGCGAAGTAAAAGATTGGCTTGACAAATAAATGAGTGATTTTTTCACTAGATGAGACTTTATTAGGACAGGGAGTTACAGGAATTTTTTTTAAATTTTATTTTTCTAAACATCTTTGCTTTTTGCTTTTCTTTTAGATGTTTTAGGGGAGAAAAAATACAGTATAAGCAGGTAATTTGCAGTATTTCAGTCAAATCTTCTGAGGAAGGTGACTGAAACCAAGGGTTCAAGTTAAAAAAAACAACTGGTTAACTGTTAAATAATTTCACCTGAAAGGCCTTAGTGCTAAATAATACACTAAATTAGTTTTGTCATGAAAAGAGTAGGATGATTACAGCATTAACTTTTCTTCTATAAATAACAATTTACAAGAAATTGATTTTTTAAAAATTTCCTTTTAAAATAGAATTTAACTGCAGTTTTTCAGCTGACTTTGCTCCTATTTCTGAAACAGAATTGCTTCCAAGCACACCTTTAAAAGTAAATTAATGCTTCTAGCTCTGCATGTTTAGCTGAATCAGCGCAAATATTGCTGAGCTGATGACACCTTCTATACCTAGAGGAGCTGAAATCCAGCACACAATGAAGTCTTCCCTAGTCTTTTGGCAAGTGAAGGAATAGTTAAAAGTTTTCCAAAGTTGCTGTCATTGAAAGTTGATAGAGAATATATCTCTTATCCTTGCACTGTTTGTGCCAGTACAGTTTAAAATGATCACTAATACCTTCCATTTCCCAGTGTTTATAAGCCAGCTCAAGACAATTGTGCAGAGATGAAAAATCACCATGGAAGTTTCCAGCTGAGCACCAATCTCCCTGTGACATTTACAACGGAAATAAATGCTATTCTCTTTTTGAATGATAAAGGTGAAGGAGAAAAAAGAAAATGTTTCCTGCATTTATCTTGTCAGAAATTATTCCTAAGAAGCATGCTTATCTAGCAGTAATTTGGAATAAGTAATCTATTTCTGCCAACACAGAGGATTTAATAAACTGGGCTGAATTCACTGGACTTGTAGAAGTATCTTCCTTCCTTTTCTCACATGTTGCTTCCAGTAAAACCCAGTGGCAGTAATCTTTGGGTTTATAGTAAAATCCTAAATTTGTGTATATCCTGAATATGTGCCAAACAAATGTGCAAGCCTTGTCCTGACAATGGTCTCAGTAGCCACATCTCAGTGCTTAGATCTAGAGACAGTCATTTTAGCAGAGTGAGCATCAAACCCATCAAAGAGACTAGGATACCCCAGAAGGTTCAAAAGTTTGGCTGATCCATTTCATGTTCAAATGGGATTGTGACTGTGGAAAATTTGATCTAATATGCATTACAAACCAATTTTAAAAGTTATCCTTTCCCTGCTTGACCCACAATATAAAGTATAACCTTAAATACTTCAGTTGATAATTGTTTACATCTCACTGGAGAAAACATAGAAGATTTGATTAAGAGATTATTTCTGTGCTTATGCACAATTCAGTGAGAACCTAGATTTCCCAGTATTTTCATTCTACCCTCTTTTTTCTTATTTGTCTTTGAATTCATCTTTACTCCATTGTATCCCAGTTAGTATGGTATCACCATTCTGGTCACATACCGCAGGTGTTTCCTTGACTCAACAATGCAAGGTTTGAGGGCTTGTCAGAACTTTTTCTGGATTTGCCTTTACTGTTCTTGAGCTTATTACAGCTTGTTTTATCTAAGGGAGCAAACTGTCCATGAATTAGGTGACTTACTCCTAAATTTAGTTATGTGAAATAGTCTGATTTTGCTCTATAAAAATTACATCATATATGATCAAGTTTTAACAATACTATGTGGTCATTGCCTAACTAATCTTGAGGGTCAACAAGAAAAGAGAGTGAGCAGTCAAACAGACTGTTTGAAAACACAAAAGTGGAACTACAACCAAAGAGAAAGGAACTTCAACAAAAGACCCTGAAAAATTCATGAGGGCTCATCCTGACACCTTTTCCCCTGATAAAGACTGACAGTTGACCTCAGGACCCAGTGACATACTGGAAGAATGCAGATCAGCAGAGAAAGAGATAGATACCAGACAGACTGCATATATTAGCTGCAAATACCTCATTATTAGGAATGAGTGTAATTGCATTATACAGATTGAAAGTGATAATATCATTGTAACCATAATAACATTTCTTTGTCACATTTTGAATTTATTGTTAAAATTTTGTTAATATCTTCAATAGTTTCTTAGTTCCACGCATACAGTATGTCTTCACACAAATAGTGCAGGCACTACTGCAACTGAAATCAGGAAACTTTATCGAGGAATTAACAGCAGCTATCTAAAGAATATCTAAATTCATATTTTTGTCTTTCTTGCAGAAGACTGAGGAGATCATTACTTGAAAAGAAACTCAAATGACCTTATGAAAAAGAAAAGAGGGCAGAACTACCCTCAAAATCCGTTAGTGAAATACTTTGTGAATATTCCTATTTGGCAAATAATGCTTTCTATTACTTCGGCCAGATATAATGCAGGCAGGAGGCTATGGGTTGGATATCCAATATCCATTTACAACAATTGACATTGGGCACAAAAATATTTATGTGGACTCGCCCTCTGTTGTTTGAACTTGGTTAGAAAACAGAGCTTACATTGGTGAAATCTAAGCGATTTCCTTCTGGTTTTGTGGGGAATTCTGTCAAAAAACTTTTTCTGAATTCAGGTATATGTTCCAGAATCTAGTCAAAATGCCAAGCCAGACATTAGAGAAATTTGAAGCAAATAAAGATGAAAAACCTGGAGCTAATAGAGATATACAAGAACTTCAGCCTTAATTCAGAGACTTTTAGATATCATTAGGACCCTTTAGATATCATTAGGACCAAAAGCTTAGATTTTTCTTATGGAAGAAAAATAATTTCCTCAATGATTCACATTTCATAATCTGCAGTTTGATAATGAAACTGTTATACTTCATACAGACTCAATAAACTCAATACTCAAACTCAAACTCAACAGTGTTTGAGCTGTTGAACAGTGTGAGTGGAGAAATAGGGATTTTTCCCAGGATTTGGGTAGTCTTCTGTGTACTCCTTCTCAGAAGCTCAGAACAATGCTGCTTGGCAAGACTTTGTATTTATCTTGTCTTTTGACATTACTTGCTCCCACATGTTAATCTGAAATACCACATCCCAGACTTGCCATGAGCTGTGGTTGCTCCAAAAATTTCTTTTGCAGATAACATTAATTTTTTTGTATTTCATGATTGCCATTTTCATTTGATATTTAATAATTGAGAAGCTCTATATGAAAACAGCATGCTTTATTCGAAGAACCAAAAATGTTTTAATTTCTGATTATATAACTGGAAATATAACCGCAATATAGAAATGTAAAAACAGAAAAAGCAGACATAAAAATACTTCCTGTTAATCTGTTTAAGCAATAATTTAGGACTTTTCTAGGGGGAGTTCTCTCTCATTTACATGAAACAGATTCATTATGTCCCTTACAATCATGACACTTTCATGGATTGGAAGCTCACTCTTCTGGAGATTTTTTTCCAAACATGGAAATGTTCTGGCTGCTGCCTACTGCAGGAAGGTCTCAAATGATTAAGTTTCAAGAAACTTAAGGGACCTTTCTTTTGGCTATAAATAATATGTGTGGAATATTAACTTATTTGATTATGAACATCTTTGATGAAGAAAGAGGGACTTTGAAGGGCTGATTATGCTACTCCTGTTTCTATTTTGTCCTTAAACACACTCCACTAGAAACTACAGACTCACATTCTTAAGTAGAGCAATTGTTGGGCAGAGGCAGAGTAAATCAAATGGATATCAAGTTAAGAAGAAAGTCGATTGAGCTGCAGCTAAAATGTATACATTGTAAACGTTTTACAAGGTATATAGCTCCTAAGCTTTAGCATGAAGTACAGACTACAAATATATTAACGCATGTTGTTAGCCTTTCATAGAGACCATATGCGATGTTTTAATATTGCAGATGACAGTCTTGGCATTTAGCGTGTGGTTTGGGGTTGGTTTTTTTTTTTATTACCTTTCTGCCATATTTTGACATTTTGGGGATGGTAGCCATCGCAAAGGTTACAAAAAAGCCCTGAGAATGTCTTACTGAAGTTTTATTGCAGTTCTAAAAAATTATTATTGAAATGAGAACTATAAGCCAAGTTCTCCACTGCAGTAAATTTATATCTATATTAGTGATCCTCCTTTGGATAAGTTTCACTTATTCGAAATGGGAAATCAGAGCTTCTGTCCAAAATCTGTTGGTAGTCATAACTGGTGGCAGTTAGGAATTTTTCTTGATTATATTTCCAGTATGTATATTTTATGTAATGCTGTGAATGTGTCCATTTTGCATTGCATATGTAAGAACCTCAAAGAACCTTTCCCACTGAAACAGATGTATAACAGATAAATAACAGATATATAACAGATATATTTCACATACATGGGTAGTATTGCTTTAGAACTATTTCAGCTACTGGAAGAAAGGTTGAACACATGGAGTACTTTTGGAATTAACAGGAGCTGTGTTGTTCACATTTGAAAAGGAAGGCTGTCCAAAATTTTGTGCCATTTTTCAGTAAATTACATAGTAGAAGAACACACATGGTAAAGCAAAATAATCAGAGCTCCATGATAATAATAACAGGGTTTCAGTTAATACCAATTTAATTATGAATTTGCACTCATAATTTTTTGTTCGACTTAGGCCCTGTTTCTGCAAAGTACTTCCGTTTCAGGCATGTCTCATCAAAAGTACGAAATTATTTAATGAACAGCATATTTATTGAGCTCTACAAAAACTTAGTTGTAAAGAAAATAAAGGATTAAATATAAACCTAGAGGTCAGGTACTATCATAAAGACCTAAATTATAGCCAAAATTAAATATCGACATAAGCAGATGTTCTTTGAAATGTCAGGAATTCTGGTTCACTAATTTTTAAGGAAAATTTAAATATGAGATTTCGATGTAAATTGTATATTTAGAGCTCATTATCAGTTCTGGGATTTGGCTTTCTTTTTTTTTTTTCTCAATTCAAGCAAATGAATAGAGTAATTTAAAAGCCTAATTTTTTTTTGATCTTATATCTCTAGGTTGGTGATTTTATTTTTTCAGATCAAGTTATGATGTCTGGTAACTGTGATACATTTTTTCTGCCTTCTGTAAGCTCTATTTGATCCAGAAGAAACATTGGAAATGTCCCTTGGGTGCCTATGAGCTGCTGCGTGACTTTGTAGTCAGAAAATTTCCTGCCTAGTTTACAGTACAAACATGTTTGGGCAAGATCACATCACAATAGGGAAGATGTAATGCAGATGTGTTTTAGTTATATTTCTCTTCTACCAGTCCTATTTACACATAACTCAAAGTTATTAACGCAAGAAAAATTGATGGGTCCAAGACTTAGTCTGTAGAAAGGATATTACCTCATTCAGTCATGTATCCATTTTCCCTCTTATTAGACGTTCTGTTAATTCCTCCAGCTTCACCAGACAATAATTATTTCTCATTGGATTTATTATTTGTATTTGGGTATATTTACTTAGGGTATGGTGATGAAACAAAGAACTGCAGAACTGTCTCTTGTTTCTGTAGGACCATCAATCTATATTAATTTCAATTTCTGTTGAATTTCTCATAGAAATTATTGAGGTAAGTAAATGAACTTTTGTCTCCTTTATCTCCCTGGTATCATTGCTCATATCACTGCCCTTCCTTTCAAAGCATCTCTGGATACATGTGTTCAAAGACAGTTTCCATTTCCTTTCATCCAGTTCTTCACTAATAAAAAGTGGTGCATCCACCCATTCTTTCTGGTCCCCTCATCAGCTTGAATGATCCCCTGGAGTCCTACACAAGCAGGTGTACCTTAAAAGATTTCTGAAGTTTCCTTAGCCTGACCTGTGAACCAAACAATGAAAGAGGGGTGAGAGTTTCTCTTTTATCTCAGCGTAACTGGACAAAAGCACCCAAATTATTTTTATTTATTTCAATATTTATTTCCACAGAATAATCCTTTTTTAAAATATACATATTATTTTTATTTATCATCTTTCTTAAGTCATATCTGTACTAAGAAGACTCCACTGTCTAAATTGTTTTGGCAGAATCACCAGTGGAGATCCAGTACATGGACGTTACATGGTTACACCATTTCTCCAAAAGTCAGAACCAAAGCCAAGGTTGCCTCTTACAAAGTAGAATTTTTCTGGCATAGTGTGCCACATTTTAGGTGACATACACTGGGATACAGTACAAAAGCTGGCAGTATGGATCTTGTCTTAAAAAGTAATTGTTATATAATAGATGATGCTTTGGCATCATAGCAGGGTACATATTGTACACAAATTAAAGATACTAATGTGAGATGAATTGATTTAAAAACAATCAAAGAAAAAAATCAAAGACTTCAAAGGCTATAATGCAGAAAATATTTGGTTTGGAACATTCTTTCTAAGGTAAAATTCTTTCCTAGTATTTAACTCCATCCCCATATTCTCTGGAAATCATAAAGTCTGCTTCATATAGTATTTCCATAGCATGTGATCCCCTGTCTTGCCTTTCACCCTTGCCCTTTCCCTTCTACTTCCCTTTTATTTCCCATTCACTTTCCCACTCCCTTTCCCGGAAGAAGATGCTCCTGCTGAACTGCCTTGCAGATCTGTTTTTCCATCTGGGATGTATCTTCCTTTCTCTCTCTTTTCCTGTAAGTCTCTCCCTCTTCTAAATTCAGGCTTCTGAACATCAAAGTTCTTGTCAATCTGCCAAGTCATGGGCATGTAAGTGTCATATGGTGAGCTTTTCAAATAGTATTTCCATTCATTTCCTCTTAAAAAGGAGCTGATGGTAGGTGTTTAGAACAACTTCAAGTTTTTCTTTTTTTCTCCTGATCCTTCTAGGAGTCACCCCTAGCGAAAATAATTCCTCTATGACCTCTTCCTGAATGTTTGGCTTTCTTGAGGAAGCATACTTGTTTCTATTTTATTAACTGCTTTAAATTATTAATATGATCTGTATCTTTCTTTTTGTATTAGTTTTCTATGCTGCCATATCTAAGTCTTGTCATGACAAGGCTAACAAAAATAGTAATTGATTTGCTTCTCACTATCTTTCTGTGCTAAGCAGCTTGTTTCTCTCTAGGATATCTAATTACACATTCAGCTTGATTCTTTTTCTAATGAGATGAATAGAAGTTGCAATCTAATTTCATAGTAGTAGTTTTGTATCAAGATGAACTTCAGAAATTCATGTCCCCTTTTATGTGTTTTATATATCTATTCCTATGAACTTAAGCCTGCAAAATATACTTATTCCTTTTGAAAACCTTAACTAGATTCTTAAAAGCTAACAAAGATCTAGACTCACACTGAATTCTCTAAGCTATTAAAACCTAGAATGTTTCATCACATCTGGGAGTAGTTAAGATAGTTATATTTCCTTTTGCTTCTCCCAAAATCATAATTTGATGGGTTTGCCTGAACAACAATTTAAGTTCAAACAGAACTTCAGATGGAAAAGAAAACTCATGCATTTCAAAAGTCTGTTAGTTGATTTAGAGGAATCCTTGTGATTCAAATGATGAAGAATCAGAGATAGATTGATTTTTTTTCTGTCTCTATAAAGGTAGACAGAAGAAATGAAATAAACTTATTTTACAGAACAGACATTGTCCAGTGGGGCCACTCAATTTTTTGGGGGCAGAAAAAGCCCCCAATACACCAATCAAACAACAGCAACAAGAATAACAACAAAAAAACCACACCCCAAGTTGCATTGCTACTATTATAAGGCAGTCTGCTGGCAGGAATTTTTAACTAGTTTCTAGTAGAATGTACGTTTTTTCCACTGAATTTCTATATTAGTCATTTCAAACAACAAACATGAAAACATGATACAACACTAGTTTTGGCTTAGATTTCTTTTTTCCTTGGAGTTCTACATTAGTATGCTTATTAAAAATGTTTAGCTATGATCTCAGTTATGTCATACCCATGCTACCTAGGCAGTAGTGAATATTAGTCTAAATTCAGGCAATAATGGCCTATATAGACATCGCTGCTAAACTGAGGAATATCAAAAAGAGATATGGGTATTCGGGAAATATAAATCAGTACAATTAAACTTCTTAAATGTAGGTCAGAAATCCCAATATTTCTGTAATAATAGTACAAATAGGTCAATTTTAAGCTATTTGGTAAACAGGGTCTCAGCTTGACAAAGCCAATATTATACCCAAGGGCAAAGAGCATAGCTTATTCTCAGCATGTGTTGTAAGTGAAATGTATCTAAAATTTAGGAAAAAAATTGTATGTATTCAATCTCAGTAACTGAATAAATAGCTTTACTTTTTCTTTCTTCCAATCTGTAGGATTATTTGAATCTTATGTATGAAGCTAGACTTTCCAAATTACAGAAAATTTAACAGAAACCTAGGGTAGTAAAAAAATGGAAGCTACTTGACCATGTAAACAAAAAAGGTAGTAGGAAATTGCTATACAAGAAGTTGTGTGTTACGAATTAAAAAAGAGAAAAGAGAGGATTTAGAAAAAAGAATGCAATTATTTGACATAATCTTGTTGGTTGTCCTCCTGAGAAAGTTTGAGTATATTGGGCATTGTTAGTCTGCAGAAGATATGAATAGACTGGGAAAAAAAAAATGTTAAAAGTGTATGGCAGTGACATTCACATAATGTAGGCCTCATACCAGTTCTGTCAGAACTTTCTTGTAGGAGCAGAGTACATCAAGCAAGGCTTGCTGCCCTTCGGTTTCCTGTGTATAAATTGGGGAAGCACTGCTTGCCGACTAATTTTGTTTGTCTGTTTAGTTAAATGGCAGATTCCTAACACAAGCAACTGTTCTTTAGTAAAGGCTTTGATTAGGGTAATGTTGGTAGGTGTAATACAGTTAATTATAGTAATAATAAAGATGAACGATTTAATACTTCTTAAACAATGGATTACCAATGCCATGCTCTTCTATGGAAAAAGAATTTCAAAATGGTAGGGAGGTGAGGGGGAAGGAAAAAAAGGCTTGAAAAAACTTTCATTGTCTGATAGCAAGTTTCATGGCATCTATCCAGTGATGGATACCACTGGGTCATTTTCGGCCTGCAGTGCCAGGGCTTCTAGAGCTCCCGAGCTATGCCATCTGGGAACTAGGAGCCTTGGGAGACCTACCTATCAGTTTTCAGGGCGTCCAAGGTTGTTATCAATTGGCGAACTAAGAAGGAAACACAGTAGAGGCAACTAAAATAGTTCAAGATCTGGAACGAAGTTTCACGACGTCCTGTGAAACAGCTCAGTTTCAATCAGCTGATTCCAGTGGCTATGAAAACAAAAAGTAATAAAGGAAAAAAAAGTAAAAATATTTAAGGCTGTATTTCAGACCATCTCTTAAAAACAAATCACATGCGGAAATCTTGTGTTCTGCTGGGTTAACCTGAAACAAAACCACTTAATTGATTTGACTTGATTCAGGAAAGATATTCATTAAAATCAGATAAAATCAGATATTTATACCATACTGCTGGTCAAGGAAATTTATTATTTTAAGCTTTCTCAACTTCCTATTGTTTTCTATACTATCTTCAGCAAATTAATCAGCCTGGCCCAAGGCATGCGAAGGTTGTGGAAGGATTAGCATATGCCACTGTCCATCATATTTGAAAAATCATGGCAGTCAGCTGAAGTTCCAGTTTGCCAGAGAGCAAAGACTGAATATTTCTCTTTAAACAAAATTATTGAGTCACCTCCATTAGATCACTGTGCAGGTTACTCATCCCTTTCATTTTTCAAAAGCATCTTTATTTTCAGGATGTGTTGGTGTCCCTGCTCATGGCAGGGGGGTGTTAGAACTAGATGATCTAAGGTCTTTTTGTAAGCCTTGACTATTCTATGATTCTACTATTCTATGAATACAATGTAAGAGTTTTAAAATGAGAAAAGAACAGTATACAGATAATTCTAGAAACTGACACAGAATGTCCTTCTTGTCTTTTTTAGTCTGCAACATTCTAAAGTCAATAATAGTTTATTTTTTCAAACCAAATAGGGGTTTTTCCTAATAGATAGATGTTTATACAACACTAAAAATTAGTTAGACACTAAATTTTTATATTAGTACAACTACATTTCTGTATATCTAGTCCAAGTTATGTTACAAAGCAGCCTGTAAAATACAAATGCTAATGTACCTTGATTACTCCATAGAAACATTATGCTGAAATATTACATAACTATGACAGAAATCTCTACTTTTTCTCTTAATGTTATAAACTGAATTACCACTATTTCAATGCTCAAGTTTAGTTCCCTGCTTCGTTATCCAGGTTATACATCCCTTTTCATAAAATGATGTTTCCTGAAGCCAAGATTTTACTGGGCTGGGCTCAAAGCACTTTGGAGAAAATTCTCAGAAATATCAACAATCCGGGATGAATAAGAAAAGGGAAATCCATAGAGACATCAAAGAAGAAAAACAAGTAATTCTGAGCAAAATAGTTTCTTTAGTACTTGTTTTTCATATTCTATAAATTTCGTGCTGGCTTAAACATCTTAAAAATATGTGTCATAACATCTAAATAATAACTAAAACACAATACGCCTGGGATGGAATTTGTGTAAGCTGGCAGCTTGCAACTATTTCTGACAATATAAACAATGGCTGAACTGAGAGACCTTTCCTTTTGTTAATAAAAGTGGGCAAAAATCTTTGCTACTAGCTTACAGTTGTGATAAGATATTCCTGGGTTTTATACTGACAGTTTCCCCAGGAGATACCTTTCATCAGTTCCAAGGTTTTGGTTGCATACTGACCTGTTGTTGAACTGATGTATTGGGAGTCCAACTGAAGATGAACAGAAAGGAAGATAATACAAGTGTGGTCTTATAAGAAATCCAATTCTCTTGAATCCGAGTATAAATTAGGTTTGTTTTACAATTGCCTTTCCTGTATATGAATCCCTTTGTGGATTTCGGCCTAAGGGTCTTCAACTAACTAACAAAATTGATTAGTTACAAATGAGGAAAATACTTCACAATCAAACATTTAAATCCTTTTTGTAATTGCTGTGAGATTTTGGACCAGCTATACAATTTACTATCAGTGAATGTACAGAGAAATAATTTGCAGTTCATCTCTGTGAAAAATTTAATTTCTGAAGAAGTACTGTTAAAATTAAAAATACGGGTATTCAAATGACTACTACTACCTATGTTCCTCATAGCTATTTAATTTGTTAAATGTTTGTGTTAACTGAGAAGCAATTTGCCAGGCAGGTGCTGTCTATTTTACTTTTAATTATGATGAGCCTTACTGCCAAAATTTCTAATTAGCTCCAACTTGATCAGACACTTTGGAGATTAATTGTGCTCCATGTGACACCATGTAGGGTTAGGATGATTAACCGTAAGACTTAAGCATAAATGCTCAGTGCCTTCAAGAAAGTGCTTGTTTCAAGAAAGTAAAAAATGACATGTACTTTCAAATTCATTGATGAGCTAGGGTACTTTTCATAACAGGTTTTCCATAATCAATGGAAATACCAAAAACATAAGTCTGAATTTCAGGGACATTTCGGTTACAGCAGACTTCGCCATGTATCAACCAGTGGCACTGAAATAGGTAAGAAATCTGACCTACATTTCACTGGCCCTGGAAAGAGAAAAAAAAAAGAAGGGCACAGTCTTCCTGGCATACAAACGTGAACATTTTTTTATTTACTGTCAGCAGTCCTGTAATCTGAACTCTGCTGCCCTACAGAAACGCTAACAGCTTTGGAAACTCACTTAAGACACTACTTGTCAACATCACAAGATGGCACTGTGAATAATATTTGGAAATATAACTGTGTTTTAATTTGATGTTGCCGAGTTAGGCTTTCTATTCCTGTGCTGCTCAGATCTTCATCATCCCTCATAAATCACCTTTGCAGTCAAGCATGACTTTCAAGGAGACATTGACTAAGTGAATAATGCCTTCCAATATAAACATCAAAACAAACTATATCGTCACAAAGTTCAACAGACATAGGACATTAAGGTTAGAAATTGGGGTGAAAACTTTGGGAGTCAAGCTCAAACAACATGGTCTAAGACAGCTGTCACATTCCCAGAAATCATAAAGGAATTGGTATGTGCCTCAAAACCCCACAACTGTCTAAACTCTAGTTATTGAAGAAAGAATACTATCCCATGCACAAAATCCCATAACATAGCTGCTTATTGCAAAAGCCTTTGCTTCTTGATTAGTTCAGCAGACCCTCTTTGGGGTGCTATTTTTATACACATGGGACATATCTGCTTGGGCAAAGCTGACCCCTCTCTTGCATGTGAAGGTAGAACCAATGGAATGTGTGGGACCAGTGCAGGCTGCGACACTCTTTCCTCTTAGAGCTGTGGCTGCCCTGAAAGATGAAAAAATATTGAGTGTCGTTCTCAGTTATGGAAGAAAGTTGGAAAAAAGCTGACGATGGAGAAAGATCACAGAAAACAAGAGAAATGCTAAAGCAAGTTTCCCAGAAATTTGCATTTCCAGTGCCCCAGGTAAATAAGGACACAGTTGCTGCATATGTACAGTTTTGCAAAGGTAATAGTGTGTCCATAGTAATGTACTCATTCTTGCAGCTTCTAAAGAGGCTTCTGAGCCACAATTTTCATGCTGCTGCTCTGTGGCATTTGCTGTTCTTTTCACAGCTGATATAGCACATGTGTGAGACATGCCCCATTATTGTCTTGTTATTTCTGTAAGAATCTATTCAGAGCACAAAGAGACAGAAACAGCAATGTACCTGCAAACTGACCTTGTGCTACCACATAGTAGTAATTTAATATGTTGTTCCTTTCATCAGAATAGGCTTTCATCAGATCTCTTGTTGTTTATCAGTTTGCTTAATATTAGTTTTATGTGTCACTTAAGTTAGGAGAACCATAGAACAGTGTGTTTAGTTAAATTAAGGAGAGGATCAGTTAAAGTATCAGCAAGACAAAAATGCTAATTAATATAATAATTTAAATCAGAATTATTAAATCTTGTTGGGGACAGTTTTTCAGATGAAATTTTGTTTTCTATTATGCATGTGTGCACATTCACACACACATGCATCTGCATGAAAAGGTAGCAAATTTTCCATGAAGTTATCTATTAAAGCTTTTCTATTTTTTCTTCTCTTTGAAGAAAAGCATGAAATCATTTGTTTTAAAGAAACTTTCAAGAATACTAGAATACTTCTCATTGATTAGGTAACCGTTTCTTAGATTTATTTATTTATTTATTTTCCAGCAGAACTCGACAATATTTCATGAACACCCATGAAAAGGCGCTCCAAAAAAAAGGTCAACCGTAATACTAGATCACATGGTTTGGCCCACGTATCTTTCAAATTATGTTTTAGATGCTGTTTCAGCAAGTTTCTCCTGACTTTGTCAAGATACTTTCAGCAAGTGCATTAAAGAACTCAGGATAGCTTATGGCACCACTTCATCAGCTTTACTCTCCAAGTATCACTGACAAAAGAATGTCACAGAAATGATTTAATTTCTGGGCAAAAAAGATGAGGTAAACAACTGTCCTACACAACAGAGAATCCACGCTGTGGTAGAAACCCTGTTTCCACAGCATCTTCACAGACTTTGCAACCAGCATTGCTTGAAGCTGTATTCCTTATGGTCTTGCCTAAAAAGTGAGTGGTTGTTATACTGATATATTCTATGAAGAAAGAGACAAATATTAAAGCAATAAAAAAATCAGATTACTTCATTAATAGCAAAAAAGTGAGGCTATCTATTATGCCCCTACATATCTTGATTGATGACTTGAGAATTAGGTTGACTGTTTCATACTGTAAATCTCTGGAGGACAGTATAAGAACTCTACAGGGATAGGTAGCTTCTAATGCATTTCTTGATAGATTGCTGAGTAAGGATTCTATTTCAGTGTAGGAAGTCTGGGACAGTTATGTATAGTTCATTACCAGATCCTGCCAGATACATAGATAGGATGCATATTCGATACACAGAAGTGTAGAGCATTCAGATATTTATTGAGCTGATATCTGTGTCTCTGATGTGATTACAGTTAGGGCTGTGATAAGACTCAACAGGGGTTATGATGCTTAGGATTAGATTTTGGAACCAAGAAATAAAATACACACTTTTCTGGTTTGGCAGGACCATTTAATAACAGCAGCTGAGTGTTGTTTGAATGGTTCCTAATTAGCTGGGGGCAGAAAGGGATGTTATCATTCTGGTTAGGAGCAGGATTTTGACTGGGTAGACAGTGCTGAAATGCATATTGTACTGTTAGATTGTCTTTGGTCCATGAAAATAAGAATAGCTTTGTGATTCAGTACACTCACGATTCAGTATCCAGAGTCTGCAAATGATTCTTCTGAATGAGTTCATTAAGTAAAACTCCAGTCTTGAGTGTATTCCACACAGTCACAAGCAAGACTATTTTGCCAAATTGAGAAAAAATACCTGAGGAGTATCTTAACGAATTCAGCAAATGTAATCAGATAAACAGCAGGCACAAATACATAGCCAAACTAAAAAAAGAAAAAAAAAAAAAAGATAATGAAATAATTAACTCTTTTTTTTTTGTGTGTCCCTTGGATAACACTTGGCAATGTAAACATCAGACTATACTTTGTGAAGAGTTTTAATGACTATTTTCAGAATCATACATTGATTTTATTTAAACAAAATTGCTTACTAGATTTTGGTATTTAATCTTCATAGAATCACGGAATGGTTTGGGTTTGCAAGGCACCTTAAAGATCATCTAGTGCCAACGTCCCTGCGATGGACAGGGACACCTGTGACTAGACCAAGTTGCTCAAAGCCCCATCCAACCTGGCTTGACCACTGGCCAAGAATGGGGCAGCCACAGCTTTCTCTGGGCAACATATGGATTTAAAATGTGTAAGTAAAGTATCTAGGCACAGGCCAGCATTTATCAATGCTCAAATACAAAATCCTCAAAACTAATGGTGGACCAATGAACATAGTTTAGTTTCTCACTTCTTCAGAGTCACTGAATGGTCCTGAAGCCATTAAGCCTGTTATCAAAGCACAGAATTTTTTTCATAAAGCTACTGGTGTTAAGTGTGTCTTTTTCATAGACAGACATATTTTCTGTCTCAATAAAATTTTAACAAACAGCAACCTGAAGAGAGATCAAATGCAAGAAATGGGGTACAAGATATGCAAAAGTAGAAGCAAAAAATATTTAGAAGATGTCATTGAATCAGTTTAGGCAATACGTGCCTGTTGGGTTTGAACATAAGATTTAAAAATGTACCTATGTAATTTGTAACAAAGCAAAGCAATATAACAAGTTTTCTATTTATTTTGATGATGCAACCCACCAGCAGAAACAGAAAACTGGATAAACCCAAGGAAATCACTACGTGTTACTTTATTTCTTGCAGCTTTGAATTTGTATTGCATTGATGGACCAGTTAATGGATTCTGTAATATTAGTCTAGATTCAGAATTGTCTGTATTTGGTTGTTAATGATTAAACTATGAATAATTCATAAAAACATGAAAATTAATCAGCTAACTCTGATTTTAGAGGCCCTGTTGAAGGGAAACAAATTCTTCACATGGCTGATTCTGTTAAGTCTTCTGGTTTTTTCATATTTACCTGGTCCTAGAATTCTATGTCTTGATACGAGCTTAAAGTGCTGTTGAAGAATAAATGTTCCCTTGACTAGGCAGAGTATAACCTCATGTTGAATTATGTATGAATACTAAATATGTTTATGAGGAAAAAAGTCCCCCACTTTTTTGCCATTTTGATCTAGTTTTGAATGACAAGAAATTCTAAACGGTATCAATTGTTAACTGTTAGAAAGAGACATTAAAAATGAAAGTTGATGTTATTCATGTATTTCCTATAAAGCTAACTTACCAGTATTAAATACTTTTTCAATGGCTATAGCCTAAAATCAAAGATTTACCTATCTGTTTTCAATGCTGCCACATTTTCTTTTTGTTTGGTTTGTTCAATTAAAATCATATATTGTCTGACTGTGAAGGGACTAGCATTTTATTTGCAGCAGAGACATTGGATCTGCATCACTGGTAGTATTTCTTAGATTAACCTACAGACTAATGTTCTAATCTTGCCACCCTACCTTTATACCGTCTCTTTTGGATATAAATTCACAGAAGCACTAAAACATGTATCATAGACTTGACAATACACTTAAAAGCAGATTTATATATGAGTTAGAAGAAAAGGATAGATTTTTAGGTTTTGTTGTCAGTTTTATCCGTAGCCATACTTTCTTGTTTGCAGGCTTCTCAGATCTCTCTAATGAATACACAGTACAACAGGTCAGTAAAAAGTCATCTCCCAGACCACCTACTGATTGAATGGAAGGAAATAGTTGTGAATCATAAATGGTGCTATAAAGTATGAGCCATAGCCGCTACTATAAACAGAGACTGTGTTCCTTGCTTGCTTTTGATTTTAAGGTGTTCAAATTGGTACATCTGAAATCTCAATATTGTCCCATTTCAAAACATTGTTCAGCCGTAATATCAGAACTAAATTTTTATTTTTAAGGTTATCTTCAGTTGGGTGTATTCACACATATTTTCTAAGATACAACTTTCGTACTGTCTTCCCTAACACTGTTATTTTGGAGAAAGAAATCAAGTAAATATTCAGACTGTGTAGATTCTTACGGTTCCTCGATATATTCAAAGAGATTTCCATATCAGAGTAGCTACTGACTAAGGTAGATGCATAGATATTATCTTGGTCTAAGAATAAATGAAACTAAAACCAGACGAATACAAAGCTTATCACTAATGAAATGCATAGAAACTAACTTTCACACTTTTCATTTTATTTTTATTTATGAATTTACCCAAAGGTAAAAATAAATCTATTTAACTAGGAACTGATTTTTAATATTCTAAATAATTTATCAGTGGAAGTGAACATTTTTAAAGGTTTTAAAATAGCAAGAAGATATTTCTTGGTTTAAATTGCTTCCATAAAAAATTCTAAACTACTTTGATTTTTTTCTATATTAATGCCAGTTGTAATAAATTGCTTCTCCCAATATTCATCATAATCACAGATAACCCTATTTCAATATGTTCCATTTTTAAAAGTCACTCTAGCTTCCATCATATTAGCTTTTTTTACATTTTAGCTTTTAAACTACAATTAAGTTTAACTCATACAGCTTCTGTCACAGTCTTCAATATTATGTTAATTTTGTTGTCATGTAACATAGATAAAAGAATTTTTCTACATTTTCATCTTTCATTGTAAAGTTATACGGTCATATATTAGACTTCTGACCATCAGAGTTTTCAGTGGTACACAGACGTGAAGGTTTTCTGAAGATTCCCTGTTCAGGGCTGTAGCAAGGCATTTAACTGCTCAACATAATCTCCTGTTTCTTTTAAGTTCCTTGTAGCTATGACCAGAGGCATTTCTTCTCATTTACCCACTGGCACAAATTTAAAGACAGTAGCATAGCAGTGAGACCAGTCCAGCTACAGTAGCAACTGTTCTTGCACAGGGCAGTCAATGCTCAAACAGCACCGGGCTTCCTCCAGGATGATGATTTGCCTTTGCAAATCTAGAATGAGAGCACAGGGGGATGGAGGGAACAGAAAGCTTATAGCACAAGAGGAAATTAGAGATTCTCTTGTCTAAACAGTGGAAAAAAAAAAGGTTAAGAATGAATACAATTATTGTCATCATACACAGAACAGACACAACAGATAGTGAAGAGGTACTGAAATATCAGGCTTAAACTGGCCATGAATGAGTACAGAGGTTGGGAGAAAAGATGTTGTTGTATTACTCCTTAATCTTACTCTCTGGCTGCCAGATTTTGCTACCAATAAAATTTTGAATGCAACATCCCAAGGAGATTACCAAGGAAACAAGTCCTGAATATTTCTTTTAGGCTGGAGATAACTTTCGGAGTAGAATTTGTATGTTATTGTGCTTCAGATAGGAAGGGACTTAACTGACATTAAATGTCTCCTCTGCTTCTATATTCCCAAATAATCTAATTTGAACTATCCAAATGCTATAGGATGAATAAAGGTTATTCTGCTATTTCACAGAGGCCTTTAAAAGAAAAGTGGTGTGATTTGATAGACTGACACTCAGTAGAGCTGGCACTGGGAAGACCTGGGTGCCATGATGAAGTTTACAATTCACAAGTCACAGAGCTGCAAAACTGAGAATTTCAAGTAGCCATGAAAAACAGATTGTTTCCTTCTAAAAAAAAAAAAAAAAAAAATTTCCTTTATTCTTGAGGCTAAGCAACACTTCAATTTTTCCTAGATTATTTTTCACTATGGTCCTCTTGACTCATTCAGTTGGTCTACATCTGACTTTAAGTATAATTGCCAAATGAAAATATAATTTTTCATTTTGGAGTCTTAGCAGTACTTTGGAAGGCAGACTTCACCTTCTTTTTACATCAGTGAAATTATAACCCAGTAAGAGAACGAATGCTTTTCCTTTTCCTCTGACGTCTATAGTTTAATTCATTTACTTGGACAGTAAATATTTTGAAAAGAGGACTATGACATATGTGTAGAATGCCTAGCACAAACTGCTCCTATAACCAATTCTAGGCTCTAAGCCACCTGTAACATGTGAGTTTGTGAATGACTGTAAGTTCTGTTTCTGCTAATGGACAGCTTCTTTCAAAGAAGTTATTTAGAAATGTAAACTTTACCATCTAACTCATTCCCCTCAAATTCACTGGAAATTACTGAGGTATCACCTCTCCAATAAGACCTGCCACCATTTCAAGGACAGGCACAGAATATAGACAACACACTACTTAAAGAATTCTGCATACCTGATGAGCTAATTGAGCTAATCTAGGTTTCACGAATTCCTATGACCAGGTTTATCAGTTTACTTTGTCTCATCTTAGGAACACAATTGTCCATGAAAGAAATACATATGTAGGGGGAAATCCCTTAAATAAGAGCAAACCTATTATACCAGTTTACCCTAAATTTTGAGATAATTTTTAATCTGAAATAAATGGTGGGGACAGAGACCATCAGTAACTAAAAATTGCAAAAGGGCCACATGTGCCATTTTGTGTGAGCAAGTGATATGTGCTTTTTATTTTCAAAAGAAAGAATATTTTACTTAGCAAAAGCCCTTAGTTATTAATAATGGAGGAAAAATAAGCACTTTAGCTCAAGGAAAATGGCTTTAAAGTTGTCACTACTTCTTTAATTCATACGGTTGTAGGTTCTTCATATTAATGTGAGTAAAGGACCTATTGCAACCCTTATCTTCTAATTTCCTAATTTTATAGGTTTGTGTCACAACATTACTGTTATTTAAAAGTAGAAGGTTACATTTAATTACTTAGTAATTACTCAGTTGCAGAGCATTTGTAGAGATTAATGACAGACTGACAGAGGTTGATTATCCTTGATATAGCCAAAGCTATACTGTACAGAATCAAAGTGGAATATGGAGTTGCAAGAGATCTACTTAGTTTCCTCTATTCCCAACTATGGTCACTACATTTTTATATATATAGATGTTTGTGTGTGTATGCATAAGTTTTCATACATATATGCATAAACCTTTTTTTTTATTAGTCTATTTTGTGACCAGTAACACTGCAGTCGTCCCAAAGAGTGATGACTGAGTGTAGATTTGTTTGTTACCTGTGCCCTGTACCAGTAACACCACTTTATTCTCACTAGGAAAAGGTCTATAGTAACAACAGCTAAGATGCCAGCTTATACTCATTAGTGCTGTCTCTTGGTATGGTTAGTGAAGTAGCATCAACATTGTGAAAGAAAAAAGTACTTAAAAAAAGAACCATTAGTGGATGTGACTGGAAGCGATTATAAAGCAACGTTCATCATAGATAATGACACTCTCATATAGTAAAAGTGGCAAAATAGAATGGAGTTCCACATCTCTGCAGTATTCACTCTTATGCGAGCACCCGGATTAGCACCGAGCCTTGCCATCAAGTCACAGGTTTCTCTTTTTCACTCAATGACATAAATCAAGATTACAGAAGTTCATGACCTTAAGAATCTAACAAGCTATTTCTAAATGATTTTAAACAGTAACATTCTGTCTATTTCATGTCTCCAATGGGCATTGAAAAACTCTTTCAGATGGTAAAATTTCTGCCTTCTGGTCCCAGAGAAAGATTTAGAGGCAAAGCTAAGGTTTGACAAGACAGAGCATTATGTAGTTACAAAGATAGTTTCTTAATTATGAAGTTAGTAAAGACAATCATTTGTCCTGCATAATGAGTCAATCATACTGATTACTTTTATATACATAATGTTTATATGTGCATGTATATATATATACAGAACATGTTCATGGTATGTATTGTACTGATATGTATACACACACACACACACGGTATATATTATACTATATACCATGTATTGTATTACAATAGTAATATTAATTATTTTCAGATAAGATTGTAGAAAGCAATCAATTTATAGTCTAAATGTTTTGGTTTAGACTCAGATCTATCTCAGTCATAAAATCTCTGTAACAGAGAGTTCTTTTTAAGTTTTTCAGACAGTCCACTGAATTACTTCAGTTTTAGAACTGTGCTTAACCAATTTAAATATAATGCAGCCTAATGATTTCATGAGGACTTTTGGGCAGAAAATAATGGCATCAACCATTCACTTTAGCTGTTTCAATGAGGTATTGTACAATCTTCAAGGCAAGGCACCTGCAGTTTTCTGCTCCCTTTATCTCTGTGTTTAAACTTTCTAGGTTAAAGGGGTTTGTCCTAACTTGTTTCATTTGCAAACAGGTTTTAAAGCTCCTAAGTGCAAAATTCATTACTGAAATATTGGGATCTAACCTTCTTCCACTTTAGAACATGAAACAGATATGCTAACAGTGAACATGATTATGATGAGGGTTTGAAGGAAAAAAATCTCTCAGTTTGGACCTAGCATAGATCGACATTCACAAAGGTGTATTTCTGTTAACTTCCACAGACATATTCCAGATTAATGATATGGAAGTGAGGCAGCAGGTAGGAAATATTTCCTATCAGATTCAAAGGCAACCTTACTGTCTTTGGTTCAAATGATGTTAATGAAGGAGTGTAAATGGGCCTCTCCTTTCCCACTCTCCTTCCAAACCTGCACTGGGTTAATATAAGGATAATAGTAGCTTATTTTTTCATGTATTGCTAGAGATGAAATCTCATTTGTTTATAAAAACCTTACTCTGTCCACCTGGCTGGTGACATCAGGAAGCTGATGCAATGGTGGCCTACACATGTGGCCACCTACGGCTGTCTGGCATGTTTGGCCTCCAGCCTGAAAGAGGTTTTAACTGGAAAGAGCAGGGGTCCAGGGGCTGAGGCTGCCCCTTGTTGCTTCTCCCTGCTCCCCTGAGCCTTCTTTTCAGAGCTGTTCCTCCAGCCTGGCCCCAGCCCCATGGTCACAGGGCCTCACCCCACAGTGGTGGGGGGTGGTGTTGTCCTTCGGTCCACCTCAGGAATGGTTCTATGGCTTTTGGTTTTTCCCCCTGAAGGGCTGCCCTCCTCTTCCTCAGTACCAGCTGCCTTCCTGCCCTCTCTGAGCTGCAGTGACCCTCAGCTTGGTGGAGGGGAACAATTTACAAGGTGCAAGTCCTGTGCACAAAGTTGTTGCAGTGTGACACACTCAGGATTTAGCCCAATGCTTTACTCACAGTGCTTGGACTCATGACCAGGCTGCATTTTGTTGATTGATACTCAAGGGAAAAGGCGAGAAACATTTATCCTGGTTTTAAAAGGGCTGCTACTTCCATCAGCTCCAAAAGGAACGTCTTTTTCATATACAAAAAAAATGCTAACTTCTTTGGGCTTTTTTCACAGTGACTTCAGTTTTGATTTTTTTCAGATAAAAGGCAAACTCTAAACAAAAGCAGTGGCATGCACATGATACTGCCCCAGCCATGCAGATGCTGCGTTGGACATGAGCAATGGATGCACATAGAGTCACCTCTCTGGAATTGCGGTTCCCACCACCACTGTAGTAACAGTACATATAGAAGAAGTAGCAGCATGTTTTCCTGAAGAATGCACAAGTGAAAAATGCTGTCCTCTGACTTCAGCAGTTTTTAAATACAGCTACAAAGTACTGACTCATACCTCAGCCCAGGAAAAATTGGATTGTCCCACTTCTGGGACAATCTACATTCAGCAAATGAAGGCTTTATTCTGACAGAAACTATAGTAAACTAATCTTTCAGTACAGCTACAATTGAACATACCAGCTTACAGCTGTGTGAGTGACAAAACATAGTATATGGATGTTTTGCTGAATCAGAAAAAGACTTTTGTCTTAGACGTTCTGTTACTCTTTTACATTAAACCAGTATTTCCACCATCTCTTCGTCTACTGTTCAGGAGATGGATATTGGAAAAGGCATCTCAATATTCTTCAAGCAGCTAACAAAATGGTTATAAACAGATGTTAACACAACAGGCTAGCCTGAAAATTCTTTAAAAGGAATACCTTAAGGAATCACTGACCCTCTGGATTTAACAGGTCATCTTCTACTATATCGCATATAGCATGTCTTCAATGTATCTAATGTTCATCTAAGCTTGGTTTATCACATCTCCATTTGTTATATTCTGAAGCACAGCTGTGGTATTTTTTATTTTTGCTTTTTTTCAGTGAGTTCCCTATTCTACTGTACAACTCTCATTGCCTCAGTATGTCATGTATTGTTTATTTTTGTCTGCTATTTTGCATGCAATTCATCTTACTGTAGCTCCATTCATGGTCTATGAGGCAAATGATTTCACCTGTCAGCTTGCATGCCTCACAGATCTGCTGCAAATGAACACATGGGAAGCCAAACTCGTGGAGCACTCTATAATTTGGTTGTTTCTGGGCTGGATCTAAGCCATGCACCATTCTTCTCCATTTATACTGAATGGTGCTGTTTCATCATCCACCCCAACAAACCAAAATGCCTGTATGAAGTGTTAGTTTGCTGCTGTGTGGCATGCAGTGCAGAAAATAAGCAAGAGAAAAACAGATTTCTTTCCTATATATAAAGCTTACAGGAGTGATGCTGTGCTAAATATAGCTGAAACACAGAGCTCTAGATGTGACAGCCTTAATATGATCACCCAATTGTCAGGGGCTACATCTGAAAAGTGTCTGTGTTTAGTTAGAGAGCATATGGGTTGCTATTTCAGATGTTACCAGTGACACGACTGTGTGTTTATATATATATAGAACTAGGTGAAAATGTTTCCTTCTATCCTATAAAGTATTTGGAAATTATGCCCTGGGCAAGTCTGGAACTATTCCCTAAGGAAAGAGAGATTCTTCTCTCAGAATAGCCAGAAGCAAGGTTTATTGGGCATTAATTTGGATTGTGAAAGATGTTTATTCAAATCTCTTCCTTGCCCATCCACCAAGGTAGGTGGGAGGTAGACATTCACAGCAAAATGGCCTTAATCTTCAGTTAGAGAAATTCTATTTCATAAAAATAATTTAATGCTCATTGAAACAAGGATACAAACTTAGATTTCCCAAATCCCCTCAGAGTATCTTACATCTCCTTCCAGCTTCGGGACTGCAGAGCTTCCTTGTTTCTCTTGCCTGGTGAATGTTTTCCTGATGGCGCAAAAGCCAACAGGTATACTTTTGTGCTGCTTACACATGTCAGGCACCCTGGTTAAAGTACTTATTGTAAAAACACTTTCCCCACTGGCTGATCTGACCACAAGCCACTGATTTTTTGTTTATTTGGTCTTTTTCCCTATTCCAATTTTGAAAATTAAGTTTGTTGAGGAGATAAGAAAAATACTGAATAGAAGTTTTTCTACAGCAAGAGTGGCTTTTATGGCTAGGTAAAGCAATAAAAACTGCATAACAGAGATGTTGATTAGCCACAGTTATAATTTAAAGACTCAGTGGCTTTACATAACTTCAGCAATATATGTGCGTAGTATACGTCATTCCAGCATGACAGATTTGACTGAGACATTAAGTCAGAATTCTGATACCATCTAATGCCTCGTGTGTAAAGAGACAACAGATGATAAGAAAGTCCCCATCGGATAGGACTAGTTGTGTAGATATGTCTGTGCTTATGGCACTTCATTGCTTTCTTCAGGGAGCCAAATCTTGCCCTCAAAATAAAGAGATATCACTGCTTTGAGCAGTACAAAAGTACAAATACTTTTTCCATAACTGAAAAGTGAGTGATGACTATTACACATATACTACGAAGCAAAACCCAGCAGTCATAATTTTCTTGAGTGCTTTTGCAAAATTTATTTAATAGATAAGGATAAATGGCAAAATAATCAAGCAAAATTAATTTCTTAGTACATGATGCTAAGGTGTAATAATGGATTTAGTAGTGATGAAACGAGAATATTTTTCACAAATCTTTTTCTCCCCTAATTTAACTTTTTGTGTGATCCTGCTGTTTATCAGTCACCCATAATCAGCTCTCACCAGTCCTTGCAACCACCAAAAAAACAATACCAAACATAAGTCCTTACTTGTCCTCTCACTCCACCCCCCTAAATAGGTTGTTGAAGAGAGAGAAAGAGTTACTTGTTCTTGGAAATAAAAACTGCGTGAAAGCTGTGATTATCCATTCCTTCTAATAGCAGTGAGTTAGCCAGTCACCTGGGAGATCCACACAGGAAAGAAAATTAGAATGAACCAAGAAAGTGTTCTATCTCTTAGTACGGATGCACACTCATTATGGCAGGGTGAATTAGGGGGAGTTTAGAGGCAAAGAATCCCAAATCTCTAGGACACCAGGATTCTCTATTTTTGTTTCTTAAGGAACAATCACATTTGAGCACGGTGTTTTGTTTAAGCCAAAACACTTTTCAGAAACATTCCGGAGGCATATATTTTGACAGTTTTCACTGTAAAGGTTTTGAATGAGAAGGAACACTCAGGAGATAAAG
Source organism: Strigops habroptila (assembly GCF_004027225.2). NCBI lineage: Eukaryota > Metazoa > Chordata > Aves > Psittaciformes > Psittacidae > Strigops > Strigops habroptila. Next base: position 28,110,961 of record NC_044277.2, on the reverse strand, counting down.
GTTTGTGTCAAAAAGTTGACCTTTTCAACACGAAGAAGATATTTTGACACACTTCCATTTTCACATAGCATTTAAAAGGCTTTGTTTTCATGCCAAAGCAAAATAAAACAAATCTGGAACTTGACAGCTTTCAGGAAACCAAATAGTTATCTTAACGCAAGGTCTACTTTATTGCCTTTAACTAGAATAACTTAACTCAGTGCTGGCTTCACCAGGAAATGACTTACCGTCATCTAAAAAGCATTGCTTTTAATCCCTTATTATACTTCCTTTTCACTATATGGTCTTAGGTTGCTGGTGTGTCTTGTGCATCTTTTCATGAAAAGATGTTGTTTTGCTCTTCATCATATCAGTGAAACTGAAAGCAACATTCCCTTGGGTTTGAAATCTGCCATTCCAAGGTCATTAACATCATGTCTTAGTTATTTTCTGATGTTGCAACAAGAAATTTATTTGCCTGACTGCATGTAGTGACAATTACTACAATAAGAACTGTCAGAGAAATAAAATAATGGGTCCTAGCTTGACTAAAATAATATTCAATGATATTTAAGTATAATAGCACACAATTTGAATATTAATATAATATTTTTAATAAAATTTGTAGTTTCATTATGAATACAAAACTTTTTTTATAGTCTATCAAGTCACTGATCTATTTCACTCTATCATTAGTCTTTGTTATTCTAAAAAATCAAAATCTCTTGCTTAGATTAATGTAACATTGAGAATACATAAGCAGAAATGTATTTTAGATCATTGAATGACAACTCAAGTGTGCAAGTGAACAGATACATAACCTAAATAATCATTGCTCAAATCCAGAAGTATTTGTAGGAAAAAAGGTTTGAATTATTCTTTTGTAGTTCTACAGCAGTAGTTGAAATCCATTTACTGAAGTGGATAGCAGTAAGCCTTTAAAAAAAATGCATCCCAGCTGAATGTAGCATTTAGTCACTTTTGATTTCTGTGCAGGGATTGTCAAAATGCATGGGAGTTCTCTACTGAAAAGCTCAGAATTTGAAAATCTTACCTGGAGCATGCAAGAGCACAATTAGTGTTAATAAACTGAAAAAGACATTTCAAATGGTTTCCATAGGATATGTAAAAGTGCATTTGAATAAAAAAGAAATCTTAGACAATCACGTTTCCATACACGTGCTTCTCAAATAAATATTTTAATTTCTCTATGAAGGGTTTGACAGAAAGACAGGCTTGCTGAGAAGCAAAAGCTTATACACAGTTTATAAGATTTCTGGAGAAAGTTTGTAAAAACTCCTGTTCTGCAATTTTTTCTTTTAATTTTTTTTTCCGTATGAAAGTAAAGCAACACAGTGATACAAACAATATGGTAAATATGATACAGAACCACTTCTCTTTTTCAGATTCTAAAATTTCTGTGGCATTAGAGTAAACCCCGAGCCTTTATAGTAATTTGGTAAAAGATAAGCAGCTGAATTCAATATATAAATCATCTATCTCACCAACAGCATTGTTGTTTATTGTTAACAACAAGAGGACAACTAATTTCTCTCTAATATATCTTTTTGAAGTGGTCTTTGTTCTTGAAAGGTTGAGAAAATTTAAAAATAAGTTTGATGAATAGCAAAGGGACATGGGTATGCAGCAAGATGTGTATTGTAGAATATGTCCTTCCCCTTCTTGTCTTCTGCTCACTTTCCAGTTTCTCTCAAATGACTGAATGTAATCATAGAGAAAGTGAGAGGGACAGGGAAAAGGATAAGGTTAGGCTGAAGGTTAGGCATGATTCTGTAGGGATAGCTGCAGTGTAGGACATCTGTTTTCTGAAAACATCTGCTTAAAAGGCCAAGACAAGAAACAGGAAAAGCAAAAAACTGAAGACAAATACAGAAATCCTAAGGGAACAGTAGATAGCAAATTCCATATCAAAGACCAGACCTGCTGGATGGGCTGTCAAAGGCACTAGGCAGGATCAACCACAACTTTGTAATAGGTCAGAAGGGAAATTACAATATCTTGGATCCGATGTGAAAAAGCAAACTTACTGAAGGATATTTAAGAGGGATCATAAACTGTGTAAAATTTCTTACGGGAATGTGCCAAAATTACCATAGGTTGATTAGGAGAAGGATAAAATGTTATAAAAGGGAAGAAAACATGGAGAATTGGGGCAATTATAGAGGGCAGTCTCATGCAAACAAGCTGCAGGTAAGTACACGTGTCTGAGTCCTTTCCATTATTATGGCACAGCCTGTCCTTGCTCCCTTGTAAGTTTCTATTTGTGTCTATAGCGAGAACTGTGTGAGTGCTCATCCTGTTTTGTGTGTGTATGAGATGCTAGCAAACCCGAGTCAGACTATCTAGGAAGTAGTCTGGCTAGTTGTTTTTGGAGCTCGATATTGGAGGGACCAGGTCTGAGCCAGCCTGGAGAAGGTCAGGACACTTATATGTGCCATTTATATAAGTTCTATTTGTGTGCACCTGATGCATCTAAAGGGACTGCTCTTCTGTTTACTTATATTTACTTTCTGGTGGTCAATGATGTCTACTTGCATGTGTGAGTTGGGGAAATATGCTCAGTTGTATTACTGGCTGAATCTTGAATAGCTTCAGATCTCCCTGAGGTTCACTGTGTTTGGCTTCTTTTACCATCCATCATTTGTGTTGTGTTTGGTTCAAATTTTGCTTGAGTTTGGATGGGTTTTCTGAGAAGTATTACACCTTTATATGCTTACACTGAGGATTTTTTTTCTTCAACAGAGCAACATATTTCTACAAATACTGCAGTGTTATACATATTACAATGCAAAAGTGGGTGGGGTTTTTTGCTTGATCTTTGGTTTTTTTCTGTGTTCTTTTTTCCAGATTTGTAAATATGGTATGAGTTTCCCTTATTGCAACATGTTATTTTATTGTTATTTCAGGACTGCAGTGGTTAAGTATAATCTAGTTCTTTGTCTTCCCAATTATATTATTTCTAATCTAATGACTAAACAGAGCTTTCTCAAGTGCACGTGTTGGGAGAACTGCTTGAATCTTTCTTGCATAAGTGTGGCTTTGTATAAATGGAATTCCTTTACATAGCATAAGGGGTGGGGTGTTTTACAAAATGCATGTCATGTCAAAGGTTTCATAGAAGCTTATATATTTATATGTTCAATATTTTGCACATGTGAATAACTCCAGAAACTGATGTTTGTGGTAACCTATTCTCCTGTTCCCATTTTCCACAGGATATTTGCCCCATTCTTGTTTTACTACTGATTAATAGCCTACAGAAGGATTATTTTCCACTGGCAGTCACTCACTGATGGAAAGGAGGTGATGGTGTGTGCAGTGTAGGAGATATCTGCCCAGGAGTCATCTCATCAGAAATTGTGTTTCTTATTTTTCTTTTATGTTCTGTGACTTAGTGCTGCATAGAGACTAGTAATTTGCCCTTTAACTCTGCCTGGGATTTTTTGGAGTCTTTGCAATTTGTTTTCATACTTGTACATGGATTGCTGGTGATATTTATGAAACCCTCATCTCTGAAGGTGTATTGTTGGGTGAGCTGTTCAAATGATTTTACATCATACATCTGTGAGAATTTATCTATGTATGTGAGCCTACTTTGTTTCCATTCAACTCTGGCCTGGCAGAGAAAGAGACCAAAGGCAAAAAATTGTTGGAATTCAGAAAGAGTGAACAGCTCAGCTAGAATGTTCCTTTTCTAGAGTGTTTTTGATGGAATGTAGGTTATTTTAACCAGTAGCTAGTCTGAATTTATGGATAGATACGCAGAGACAGAAAGCTAACAATTCAGGATGACAGTGCACTAGGATTTAGTTCCTCAGAGCCTGGACGTGCATGTCTACAGAGATGGATACAAATTGACCCAGCTTCCTCTACCCACATTCTGAGTTGACTAAACAGAGCCCGCTTCAAAGTATGCCATGCAAATATATTCTGCGAAGGGACATATGTGGAAGTACATTGCATGTTAGCGTGGTCATAACAGTCACCCAGCTCTGCACAAAGGCTGAGGAGTCCAGATCTAACTGCATGGACACAGGTAGGTGCATCCTTTGACAATATGTCATTTGCTGTGTTTGAAAATACTGCCACTTCAGCTTCAGGTAATTCTCTTTAAAAAAGATATACATTGCATCTTTGATTTATTTCTCCTTTTGCTCTTTTCTCTTTGCCTTGTCTAAGGTTACAGACTATTTCTTTGTGACTAAGTAGTGTGAAGCCCAGTCAAGTCCCAGTTTCATAGGAAACTTCTAAGAACTGCTGAAATATGAGCAAACTGTTCTGAGAGTTGATTTTCCTGTTTTAATTGAAGCAAGTAGGGTATTTTCAAGTAGGGTATTATTGAATAAAAATTCTTCATTAATGATTGCTTTAAAGTTAGTAAAGCCAAATACCATTCAAAATGTCCACTTCAGAATATTCTGATATTTCAGTTCTTGCTTTCTTCTAGCACAGGAGCAAAATGTGAACATCCTGCAACTGCTCAGAAGTCAAGGAAAAAAGAATTCTTAGCATATTTTCAAAATTTAGTGCATACACATTCCCAAATAAAATCAGCAATTTCTGAATTATTGATATGAAGTGTTTGCTTGAGTTCACTTTTTTGCAGCATATTTCTACTGCGGGTTGGCATTCCAGGGGAACGGTGATTTTGGTTGCAGAAGTCATTCTTGCATCATTATGATTTCTGTCCCACACAGTGTAGGAGGTCCATAATGCAGGTGAAGTCAACCCACACAGAAACACTTTTGGTGTATTAATTTCAAAAAATTGCTTGATTTTCCATATTAAAAGATATTATTGCCCTCCTGTACTTCCTTTCAGTATTTCAATAGTGCAGAAACAGCCTTTTCTGTTAGATAATTCCTGGAGTGGCCTGTTAGTAGAAATCATTTACAATAATATAGATATGAGATCTATTTTGACTTATAAAAAACCCTCCTTTATTCATTTTAGAATGAAATGCTTTAAGGACAAAGCACCAGAATTTGTTCATAAGAGAAGTTATATTCTAGTATGACATGGATGAACACTGCGTATGATTAACATCCTGAGGTCAGTTACAATTTATAATCACTATTGCTGCAATTGTAAATTACAGTCCACACCTACCAAAACCAATCTGAGTACAATTGCTTTTTGATGTAGAGAATTGTAACCTAGACAAGCAGATCAGCTCAGAAGATTCATATCTGAGTGGTGATAAGCAATATTTTCAAAAGTATGCAAGTGTTTTAAGAGGTTTAGGCAGTTAATTTTCATCAGGACTAGACTCCTAAACCATACAGATGTGTTTATGTAAAGTAGCGTTATCATTCAAGACAAATGTCCTGGCATATACTTTTAGTTTATTAATTTTTACATTTTGTTCGAATTTATTTAAATAAGTAACCCATTGGGTGGGGAGGTGGAGCTTAGATCCTAGAAAAATTAGTCAGGGATTTCTTAACAGTCTCAAAATCAGTAGTATCTGTTGAGTCCATTGGGACTAATCAAGCATATTTTGCTACAGAATAATAATCCGACCTCAAAAGGCCTTGCCTGGAAGTAGAGGTTGGACTGGCATATTCTAATGTGTTGTTTCATACAGAAATCTGATTTATGTCTGAAATTGTACTAACCTATACATTTTACTAATGGATAGTGAGTTCCTCTGATAAATTAACCTTTTGATCTCTTCTTTCTGCAGTAAATCTCTTTATAAGTAGGATTAGGAAAAGTTAATTTAATAATGTCACAGGAGTTTATATTTAATATTTTCAGTGTGGTAGATCAAGCCAGTTTAAAACCACAGAATTCCTTGACTAGACCCAAGCATTTTGGAGTAACTAGCTATAACATATAATGTAAAGTGCACTTTATATATTTTTAAACTACCAGCGCTACTGGATCAATTCAGTTCCTTTTTGGATCATCTAATCTATAAACCTCTGTTGACATATTTAAAGGTGCTTGCCTGAACTGAATGATAGAAGAATGTCAAAGCCAGTCAATCTGCAGCATTTAATACTGCAGGAGAGAATGCAGCATGTCCACTGTAGTGCTCAAGAGTGTTCAATAGGTTTTCGTAAGAGTGACAGAGAGTATCCCTGGATTCTGCCATGAAAGTGTTATGGAAAAAGTGTGACTTGTGTGTGAAAGAATGAAGATAAGAGTACGTGACACATGAGTTCACCAGGTAATGTATGACGTTGTAACAAGAGAAATAGAATGAAATTAAAATAAACATACAAACCTATGTTTGTTTAAGTCTGTTTAATTTGCCAAAAAAGCACCCCTGACTATTGAAAAAAAACCCCAACCAAATAACCAACCAAACAACCCTTCCTCCAGAAGGAAATGAGGAACCTGGTTACTTGGGGTATGGAGAAGCCTGAGGTATTCAGTGACTTTCTGCCTTGGTCTTCACCAGCAAGTACTCCACACTGCCTAAGTTGCAGAAGATAAAGGCAGGGATTGGGAGAATGAAGAACTACCCACTGTAGGAGATCAGGTTCAGGACCATCTGAAAGTGCACAAGTCCATGGGACCTCATGATATGCACCCATGTGTCCTGAGGCAACTGATAGACGAAGTTGCCAAGTGACTATCCATTACATTTGAGAAGTCATTGCAGTCTAGTGAAATTCCCACTGACTGGAAAAGGGGAAACAAAACCCTTATTTTTAAAAAGGGGAAAAAGGAAGACTTAAGGAACCAGAAGCCAGTTGGTTTTACCTCTGTGCCTGTGTCATGGATGCACTTCACTAACATAAGAGAAATATCAATATGTTTATTGATATACAACAATGATTTAAAAAGGTTTGGTAGTAAATGCAAGAGTGATTTAACAAGATTCAATGGCAAAGTACATTTGAGTGTTTACTGCATAGGGAACAGGGTCAGACAAAACTGTCAGGGAGAACCTCCTGTTGAGTCATGAGGTTCAGAAAGGACCCCCTTGCTTTCTAAACTCCTTCTTAGACAGAACTCTAGGTTTAGATCCATCAAATATAATTATAGACTTATTTTATTGCATGCTGTCATTTCTGTATTTATACACAAGGAGACACCAGAAAAAATAGATATATCAATATATTTTCATTTATTTTTAATATAGATAGATATAATACTGTACCATATTCTGTGAAGATTCATTAGGTTTGTCTTAAAGTACCAGCTGCAAATTCTTCCGTTAATCCGTTATAGTAACATACTGAAGCCCTGCATGTAAGAAATTTAAATATTTGAATGTAAAGACTTTTATCATGTGACTGAATCATAGCCTGATGTTTCCTTTACTTAAAATATTTTCATGCTGTTGCTACCTTACTTACTGGTAGCAAAAGTCTTCCTGCAGAAATTTACCAAGCAGTATCTTTATTAAACAGAATTGTTCACATTAAAATAAGATGTATGTAAAAGGTTAATTAAATCACAGCTACTTAAAGTTCTGTACCCCACTTCCTAGTTCTGCACTGATTGTGTAAGATAATTAAAACTACAAAGTTAAGACTTTGTCCCAGCTGCTCATTTTTATACAGTTTAACATTTAAGCATGTCTGTATGTAAAATATGTGCATGATCAAATGGTGCACTTAATGTTATGATGAAGTTAGGTTAATGTTAACCTTTCTGGAGACAAATGGAGTCCTGCATATAATTAAATGCTTTTCAGGAATTTGGAGGGATTATGGTCATAATCTTCCACTTCAGAGTAATTCAAAATTTTTCATAACGTAAAAGGACTTTTTTGCCTAATAAGAGAAGAAATAGGACTGGTAGACCTTGTACTATAGTATGATAATATTTTGGCTAGTTATGTTTTCACTGCATAACATCAATTAACAAGAAAAATAACATTTTACCTTCATTAGACCTCAAAGTCTAATTCCTGTTAAAGCTAACTAAATATAAAATGACCTTAACAGTGCAGAGCATTTTTTTTAATCTTGTCAGAAGTTTGCCAAAAAAATAGAAAGGTTTACAGTGCTAAACAAAACCTGTCAGGATTTGTTTGTTTTCTCAATGAATAAATTATTGCATGAAAAAAGGAATTCTGGAGCAGCTCAAAATCTTTATGAATTCACGTTAAATTTTTTAAATTAATATGGCTGAAAAATAAATGAAAGATAAAAAAATAATGGAAATGAATAAACACAATTACTGCTGTTCCAGAGTTTGTTAGCACCAAAATATCTGAGGGGAAAAAAACCCAACCGATGAATCTACCAAACAAACAAATAACCAAAAGCCCCTTATGAAACAAAAGAGAACGAAGGCTAGTACTTGAAAAGGAAGTTTGGAAATTTCAGAAATTAGGTTCAAATTCCCAAAGACAGGAAAGGAAGCCAATCATAGAGCATAATGGCAGGCAGAAATCCAAATTAAGGGCTCTGGAGAAGCAAAAATCTCGTTTGGGTCCCTGTTAGGGCCCCAGTGTAGAGGTGTGGAACCCATCACCAGGAATCATTAAGAGCAGCTCTCCAAATCACCACTGGCACTAAATGGGATTTGGAGCCTAAGGGTGGGACACATGATGGGATGCACCAGAGGAGCTTTTTGAGATTGCACCACATTTATTATGGGACATTTAGGGGAGGAACTAAAGGTGGGAAAAGGGAACATTTAGGTGACTTGGGGATGACCATGTATGGGAAATAGAAGAGTAAAGGCATAGAAAGGGCCAGCTATACGTAAATATTTGGCTGGTCAGTACACTTCCTTGGCTATATGCCGTGTGCCTATCCTCTTACTAGATTCCTTTCTAACCCTTTTTTTGCGTGACGGTGCTCTGTTCCTTGTGCCTGTGTATGTGGGAGTCTGAGTGTAGCAGCTGGAGCCAGGCTATGGGTCAGAGGGCCTGTGTGTCTGTGATGCAGCAACTGGAGTGAACACAGGTGTGAAAGTGCAGGTGTGGTCACGAGCAAATTGGAGCCAGTGACTAGGTCAAGCAGCTTTGGGAGCCAGCAGGATGAGTCAGTCTGTAAAGGTGTGAACAGTGCCTGTATATTTTTAAGGGTGAGAGCAAAGGCACATAGACTATGGGGACCGGGGCAGTTTGGACCAGCTCTGTGTAAGTGAGTGCATGTGCTTGTACACATGAGGTGCCAGCAGCAGATCTGGGACATCCACATGACAGACTGAATGTCTGGGTACAGATCCTGATCTGCTTTGTACATAGGTATATGTATTCACACTAATGGATCTCCACCCTGTTCAGCCAGAGAGGAGAGCAGTATGAGGACATTGGTGGTGTCTGCATGAGTCATCTGAGTGTCTGTCTGTGGTCTGTGTGGACAACTGTGTATATATATATGTATAAGTGTTGTATATGTGTGCTCTGTGTGCATGCACCTGCTAGCAATATATCTTCAGCACCGCTGCTGCTGGGAACTGGGGTCATGGAGCTACTGCAGCCTCACCTCTCTTGGGCTGATGGATACTACACGATATATTTGCACCACAGATATCCTCATTGTTTATATATAAATGTATTTCAAACCACAAAGGTTTTATTTGGTTCAACATGATATTCAGGTGACGAGTGGGTTGAAGCAGGTTTTTTTGGGGTGAAAGAAAAAAGGTCAATCAAACACATTTTTAACTCTTCTGCCTAAGCAAATCAATGAGTGTTGTGAACCCATTCCTTATTTCTTTTCAAACCTTAGATCCATGCTCTAAGGCAAGTTCTGGAAATCCCACTGTTGTTTGTAGCGTTTCAATTTTTTTCTTCTGTCAAGACACAAATCAATTTATAGAATATAATTTATCGACTGTGTGCAAAATCATCTGAGTTTATCAAATGAAGAAGATAGCTCACTGGAGAACTGAAGGCAAACATTGGAGGTAAGCACTACAGGTAAACTAACCCATTCACTAGATAATCACTTATCACAATGGCTTTAACCCCAGACAGCTGCAAATCCACAGCCTACTGTATTCAAAATAATATTAGAGTAAGGGAGGGGAAGGGCATTTCTTTAGGAGTTCAAATGGCTTCCAGTGGCTTTCAGATGTTGATTCCAAATTAACACAAGCTATTACGAGGTTATTTCTCCATCACCGAAATTTAAAAGTCTTTCGGACAAGTTCTTGTCATCAAGAAATTGCATTTTGTTGGGATTATTTTGTTTGTAGATATTGTCTTCTCAAAATGTTGGACCTAGTTTCTCTAATAAAACCCATGATACTCTCTTGTGAATTCTTATTTAGGAGTCTAAAACTGAAATTACAGCTGAATCTGCTTTTCCATTGAAGGCCATATTTTGAAGCACACATAATTTTACAGAGAAATTATTTATAGAGATTTTTTTTTCAAGAAAAGCAAAAGCTTTTTTTTTTCTTCTGTCTAGAATATGATGAAATTCTCTTTTGTCATATTTGATCTCTATCACCATGAAATACATTATGTTTCCCACAGCTTTTGTATTCCCAGGGTAATGCACTGCTTCTTTTATGAAGCAAAACTTAACCCCGCTTCTGCTTAGTCGAGACATTGATATGAATATTTAACTATCTAGGTGGGTATTCAAATTCCAGATGTTTGGGAACTGTTTCATGTTCTGAGGAGCTTTGAATGTCTCCAAATATTGTGAACTGTTTCTTTTTTAGCTGCGTATTTCACCCTTGACTGCCACGTAGGGTGGAGATGGCCATGCATGACAAAATGTGGATATAATAGGACATCTCTGATAGTGGTATTTCCACACTCAGCCTGTTGATCAGACAAGAGTACAAGGAGATGGAAGCCAATATGAAGTTCTTTCAGGCTGCAAATTAATAATCGAGGTTAGTCTTTCAAGTTATCTCACTGAGGTCTTTCCTAAAGATGCAAAGAAAACACTTAGCGGCAGTAACTGTATCCTTCAAGAAATAATGAATTTAAAGCCTAAAATTAATATGAATCCTATGAACACAGAAATGGGAAGGTAAGCAAGGTGCTGTGAAAACACTACCAAACTTGGAAAAGTATTGAAATTTAGGAGGATGAAGTGGCTTGGATTTCCAAACTGAAAGCTTATGAGATACATTCACTGTCAAAAAGAAATCAGGAGGGCATAACGACTTTGCATTTCAGACCAATGAGAGATTGCATTTTAAAGGTCACAGCTATATCTCACAATCTGATCTCCTTTTGTACCAAAGAGAGTTCACTTTGCTTCTGGCAATATGAACAAGGTGTGTGTGTCTGATGTTGCCGCATACACTACTCTTCCTCTGTGTCTATCTAGTCACCATTGAAATCCATTTCTCCTTGGTGATGGGACTGTGCCATCTGCAATCCTTCATGGACACAATCCACTATGCAACTTCTTTGCAAAACAGCAGCAAAGATGATTTTGCATAGCACTTAAAGTGTAATAAGGTAAGCCACTAGAGGATATAGAATTGTATATTCCTGCAGCTCTGAGATGATTATCATTATAAGACAACTGCTTTCAAAACTCTTAAAAATGAGAGCTTGTAAAAAGACAAAATAACATGTCTTATCCTTCCCACCCTGTCTACAGTATGTACTGTATAAGCAAATAGCACATCTGGCAGCTGACAAATACATATTTTCTCTCTTTAATTATATGTATTTTCATGAACAGGAAATGTCTGATTGCAGCATATGCTTGTAATGACATGAATTTTAAACCAAGTGTTTAATACTTTGTCATCAGAAAAGCTTGCATGACTGATTTGGGATGGGTAGCACCCCCAAAATACAAGGCCTATTGAAATTTGGTCTTGCATATCTAAATCTGTTGGATTTGCAAATCTCAGAGAAATTGCCTGGTTTATATGATTTTATTTTTAACTCTTTCGTCTGCACATAGAGTCTAGTAAAAAAGACAGATTTTTTTCCCCAAGTCTCTTTGTCAACAACAAAAAAAATGCTATTGATATCTAGTGCATTTTATATTATAGGCTGGATATTCAAATCTCATTGTCTCCTTTATTTAGCAATACTTGAATTATTGATACATATTAGATAATTTTGACTTCATAAAACCTAATTGATCACATAATACAAAAAATATTAAACAAGAGTGTATTTATCCACTTATCCTGAATTTATGAAAAAAAAAATTATTATTAAGACATTGACTAGCTAATATACCTAGGCAGTTTCTGGTACTCAGGATGAATGATTTAGAAATATCTAATCTCTCTACACTGTACTATGCAGCCTAGGTATATTCTTATATGATGGGAAATTTTAAATACATGGGCAGGAGGAAAGTTGAGTGAGGAAATGCTTAATGTGCAGGTTATTACTTTGATTTCAACAAAGACAACAAGGGGCAGGGACGTTCCTTTTTTTTCTGTTGAGGGATAAGTCACTTCCAATTAAATCACCATCACTTTTTTTTTTTTGTTCATGTGATTTGTTCTAGTGAAGTATATAAAAGCATTTTATTAATAATAATTAAACTATCATTCTAAAAATGGAGGTAATTTCTTCTGAAATGTGAAAATCTGAAATGAAAAGTTCTTAACCTGTGTTAGTCACTTCAAGAAGTCACTGAACTCTGACTAGAAGATGACCTCTGGGATCCCTGGGTAAATTCCTTGCTGATGCCAATGTTACTGTTGTCAACTATTTCAAGCTTTCCAGTAGCAGCGAATATTTTACAAGAGAATTGACCTTTGCTTGAAAAATCAAGACCATCATATTTCTTTCTGGAATTTTAACATGTCAAGGACTAAGCAGTATAATTATTATTTATAATGTTGATGCAATGATAGTAATAACTTTCAAGGTCTGGTTATGTGCCATAAAGTGTAACTTATTTCTAAAAATGCAATTTTATTTTCAATTACTAGTAGACACCCCTTTTCTGACTGATGTTCTAGTATTATGACAAATGCCAATGTCAGTGGAGGAACTTATTTCTCAACCCACTTCAGAATCAGGGACATTAAAGGCATTAGATCCATCAACTGAATTATTAATATGGTCATGTGATACAATCAAATCAGGGCATCAAATTCCAGGGCTGGTGATGGCTTTATTTTTTGATATGGATCAAAGTAACTTCAGTGTTGAAGTTGCCCCGGTAAACAAGTCCTTATCGTATGAGATGCACAGGTACATATTCCTTTGACCTGTTACTGTAATATACATGTATGTATATATACCATGTCCTATTTTAGGACACGGCCAAGCACTAGGCACCTCAACTTCTTAGTTTTTGAGATAATTCATCATGTTTTTCTCACTTCTCTATTTTGGTCATCTGTTTTTTACTATTCTTGTCAGTCTTTCCCAATATATTATTCATTGTCTGCTGGTGATGTATTTTTGAGAAATATCTTATGAATCCTGCCTGCTGATTAAAATCCATGTCTCCCTGCAACACTTAGTCAGCAGCATGTTTATGAAAATCTTGTGTTAGACTGAGGAGGAGACTTGATATAACTTATCTTCCTTTCTCTTCAAATAATATTAAAGATATTCAAGAAAGGGAAGGGGAAGGGTAATTGGGAGCAGGAAGAGGAAAAGAAAAATCCTCTATCTAGTCCCATATACTAAGGCCATGCATAGTCTAACTCCATATCAGTTATTATAATGAATAATTTTAGCTCTTCAGTAATCTACGTTACAGATTCAAATGCAGAAAATAGACTTGGAACATAAAATCCTATCTTTTAGTCTCAACACACCCTGTCTCTTGAGGGCTCTTCCATGGTTCAAACTCCCCACACTTTTGGCATATGCACCAGTCCTGCAGCCAGGACTGGGCTCACCTGTTTCTTCCAAAATCTCTCCCCATTACTGGGAGGATTGAAAAAAGCACTACCTCTGCTCCCAAATTTCTAGCATTCTTCCCAGGGCTCTGACTTCTGTTTTGATTCACCTCAGACTCTTTGTTGTGACATCATTTGTACAGATGTGAAAAAGCTTGCATTCTTAAATAAAAATACAAAATCATTCTCCATAACATTTCTCTATATCACAAGTTATTTCATACATATCTGTTGTGCTTTCCAAGCTAAAAAATTCTTATTTAGCATGCATGTTATTATTCAGTTTGATGACTAGGGAATTCAACAGTCAGTTTTCTGTCCTTTTGTTAATATTTAATTCTTTACATAATTTTGTAAATTAATCCAGGAAAGGCAAGAGATGATCATCCCATGCTTCTTATTCAGAATGCTGTGCCACATTTCTGCCTTGTGTCCTAACTGCTGGATTATTTGTGTGTTAAAGGAGGTTTTAGAACTATTTTTACCAAAAAGTCATTCTGAACTTTCTCGATCAACATTTTATGAAAAATAATATTTCTATGGAAAATACGGTTTAAACAGAAATAAAAATTAAAATAAAATGTGTTGTGCTAAAACTTGCTCCTGAGCAAACACGAACAACTTTGATGAATAGCTAAGAAAAAGGTTTTTCTCTCATTTGATTTTTTTTAATTCCCACTACGTTCTTATTGGAATTATAATTTGATTTTTCAGCTGCTTATTTTGGTGTTCTCAAACAACTCAAGAATGTGAACGAACAGAAAAATAATTTAAGGTCAACCTGTGCTCACACTAGCTCTGTGCCCAGAGCATATGGCTAGGAGTTTGATCTTGGTATACTAATCCAAAATCTTGTAGGAGTTAATGAAACCTGATAGCTACGTATTATTTTAATGTTTTAGTGGATGTGACATGCAATTCATATAATTGATATTTGTATCAAATAAATCCTGTCACGGATAGTTCGAATGATTTACCTTTGACAAATGTCCCACTTACATGTTCTGAATTGTCTTGTGTAATGAAGAAAATTTTTTTCTTTGAAGCAGCATGTTTTGACTAGAGATACAGGACTATGCTATTCTGACTGTACTAATTATCTACAGAATTGCAATATTGCCATTCCATCTTCTTCCCTGGTCTGAAGAGGTTATTAATATGAGTGCAAACTGGTGTTGGATTCTCTTTTTATGGAAAGGGAAAACCAGTTGCCTAAAGGATGAATAGAAAGTTATAAGTATTTGTGATGATACAGTGTTTGCAATTTCATGGAGCTACTTTTCTTAGAATTGTCTATTACAACTTAATCGTCTGGTGGAAACTGACACATTTGGATCAAATGTAAATACATAAATAGATAAAAAACTCATCTTGGAATAGTATTACATCATCAGTATTAACCATGCTGTGAGTCTTATCCGTCTGACAGAGCAGTATTACATTTAATAGTATTAGTATTTCTGATTTATTAGGACCAATGGCATACCACAAGAGATCTGCATCTTCAATCCTGCCAACATATTTCTCAATTATTCCAAAGTAGCAAATATTCCACAAGGCTTTCCATATGTTTGTTAAGATAGATACCTAAATTTTGATGTTGGATAACATGTCAACCTGTATGAGGCATATCTGAATTCCCACTGTAGTCCATATAAATCAGCATTGAGACCCGGTATTGTCACTAAATACAGAGTCTGCAGGCAGTGAAGCTGGGAGCTGACTTAGCTGAAGTGAAAGCAGAACCTAAAGCTAACTCTGAGATAAAGACTTTATCCTGTTACCTAAACAGAAACATCTAGTGACACGTGAGACCTCCCGGTGTCATCTATGGTCTGAGGATCTGTGGCACACCTGCCAGGTCCATGAAGATGTCTTGGATATCCATTGGTACTGTATACGTATTGAGACAATTAAATTGTGCTTCAGCTTGTTGGTTAGCCAAAGCAGCCTCTAGTCTCTATTAAATCTGTTATCAGGATCTCAATTCAGTTATCTAAACAGTGATTGTAGTCAGAAATTAAATATCAAGCACACGTGTGTATGCATGTAGACACCTGCACATATGGTTTTAATTTCTGGGTCTGTATTTTGAAAGAAATCCTTCTACATTCAGTTTGGGAAGAGTAGTTGATTCTTTATGAGCTTTTCTTTTCTAACCAGGCAAAATAGTTTCTGACTGCTGGCACATTGTGTTTGGGGAGTGCACAGCTGGAGAAATAAAGGTTGCAATGCCATCATATAGGTCCTATTGGATATAAGAAGCTCAGAGTTAGTTGTTGAAATTAACATTCAGTCTGAGAACTGAGTGAGATGGAAATGCCGTGAATACGTGCCTCATCTTCACTCAGGGGAACAGAAGTTGAAATAGCTCAAGCCTGAAGATCATTTGCTGTTCTTTATCAGGGACTGTAGCAACAGAACAAGGGGGAAGGGCTTTAAACTTGAACAGGCGAAGTTTAGGTCAGATATAAGGAAGAAGTTCTTTACTGTGAGGGTGGTGAGGCACTGGAACAGGTTGCCCAAGGATGTTGTGAATGCTTCATCACTGAAAGTGTTCAAGGCCAGGTTGGAAGGAGTCTTGGGTGACATAGTTTAGTGTGTGGTGTCCCTGCCCATGGCAGGAATGCTGGAACTAGATAATCTTAAGGTCCTTTCTAACCCTAACTATTCTATGATTCTATCACTGTGCCGTCATAAGAAGAGTTTGTGGTGTAACAGACATTTATGAGCAACCAACAATATTCTGTCTGCTCCAAGAACTAGCAGAAAGATGAGTCAGGAAGGGTGATGAGAGAAAAAGCAATATAACCCTTTCGATTTAGCTGCACTCTGGCTCATTTTTCCAGTGAGTGTTGTGGCTATGTCCTTTAGCACAAATTAACTGTTTGCTATTTATGTTAGTACAACAGCTGGTTCATATCTATATACTTCATATTTGTATACTTATCAGTATATGTCTATCAGTATACACCAGTAAGTCTTATTTCGAGTCTGGTTTTTTATCTGGTTTATGATACATGTCCTCCAGCACACCCAGATCTTAGTACACCTTTGCCATACACAAATGTCCAGCTTACCTGGAAGCATGAATCAGATCTTGAAAAGAAGCTATCATTTTGAAGGCAGAACCAAAATATATTTTATCCGAGACCTGAATTTTTATGCTTAAGTTATTTTCTTTATCTTTTGGAATTTGCTTGTGTTAAGCAAAGCCAATGTATTTTTAATGACAAAGTATGTTTTAAAATTGAACAGTAGCTTGTCATTGTGAATGATCTAAATATGAATCTAAAATGAACTAAAAAAAAAGCAAACATAAGTTTTTGGACATAAACCATATGACAAATATCAAATACATAGCACTTAACAGTTATGTTAACAAGTTGCCCCAAATGCTAGGTAAAAGACACTTCTTTTAAACTTCATTGTAGGCAATTCAGTATCACATTCTGGTTACAGATTTTATGTGCCTATTTCTATGTCGTGAGTGGTGGTTTGACTAACTCACGTCCAAAACCAAAGCTTGGTAAAAATGCTTGTGTATGCAAGAGAGCTTCTAAATCTGCTTTAACTGAAGATGTTTGTCTAGCCTGCAGCGAAAGTGTTATTGGTTTTATTTGGGGGGTTTTTTGATGTGCATACACATTCTCTGGGAACTCCTGGAGAAAAGTAGGGTGCTGTGAAAGACCAAAAACTTGCTCAGACCTGTCCATTTTCTTCTTGCGATGGTGAAGCCACAAGTACCAAATGGAAACAACTGAAATTTCATGGGACAATGAATGTTTGTTTCTGCAAGCTCTAGAAGACTGAACTAAGTGTGCTTACACTGCAGAAACAAAAAAGGCAATGAATAACTTGTGCTTTTGACCCGTTCATGGGCGCTGAACTGTTAGGTGTATTTTAGACAATTTCAGCTTCACTCTCAGTGACAAAATAATGAACATTGCTTGGGAGATTTTCAACATCAATCACTCCCAAAGAGCAGAGAGCATGAGGCTGAGCCAGGCTTGCCTCCCTCTAGCTCACACAGCAGAGTTTACACATACAAATGCTCCACCTGTTTTCCTGCCATTCCACAGAGCACACTACAGGCACTATAATTTCACACTATAAGAACTGCAATATAGAATTTGCATTGCTTCAAATAATTTGAGCAGAGGAAAACATGTTGAAACCACATAAAGTAGATGTAGAAGACCCCAGAAAATTTTCTGTTATAGATGCAACCAGTCCACTGAAAATGTAACTAGACCTAATCAGTGAGGCTGTAAGCCAGTCCATGCCTTTTGATCTGGGGCAAACACCACTCTACACCCTTCGCTTTCTGAGCACACAGGTTCTAGTACTGAATTTATGCTTATGTTTTATGTACTTGCTTATATAATTTTAATAAAGCTTTTAGCCACAATAGCCTTTTTTTTAATATCAAATTTAATAAAAATAAATGTTCAGAGAAGTTAGCAAATGGGAATCCCTTGTCTCAGTTCTTTTTTGTGCATATGGGAAAATTGTATTTCTAATTGCATAAACAAGATAACTTTCTTCTTGAGGTTTATCATACAGAACGGTGAACTTGACTGAAGTGAAAAATTTGGAGCCACTATTTTTACATATGTTGATAACTTTTTCTCACTCTGATATAATTTTCCATGTTTATATTTACTATCATCCCACCTGCTGGAGTCAAAATTTCCTGTAGAAAGGTCAAGGGATTAAATAAAAGTTAAAATAATTTACTTATGGAAGGAATAATATGTGGCAACCCTTATTCAAAAGTGCAGGTGTTCTACATGCTATAAAATAAAAAAAAAAAGAATTAAAAAAAAGTAGCAGTTTATTTATGTTTATTATACATTTTATTGGAAAGAAAGTGTTTAGGCTAACACAAAGTGAGCATAAAATAGTCCTGATTGATAGTAAACAATTTAAGTTAGAGTGGCTATTCATGTATCAATGCATATCTGCTAATATTCTCACACAGAGGATGGGATTTATCCCACCATCTGGCTATCTGAAATTTGGTTTAATTTAAGTTTTAGTAGTTTCGTCTCTCAGTATGGACAGCGGCAGAGCAGTTGATGTCATCTACCTGGACTTGTGCAAAGCATTCGACACTGTCCCGCATGACATCCTTGTCTCTAAATTGGAGAGACATCAATTTGATAGATGGACCACTCAGTGGATAAAAAACTGGCTCGATGGCTGCACGGAAAGAGTTGTGGTAAATGGCTCGATGTCCAGTTGGAAACCTGTAACGAGTGGTGTCCCTCAGGGATCGGTGTTGGGACCGGTCCTGTTCAACATCTTTGTCGGTGACATGGACAGTGGGATTGAGTGCACCCTCAGCAAGTTTGCTGACGACACCAAGCTGTGTGGTTCGGTTGATACGCTGGAGGGAAGGGATGCCATCCAGAGGGACCTTGACACGCTTGTGAGGTGGGCTGATGCCAACCTTATGAAGTTCAACCAAGCCAAGTGTAAGGTCCTACACCTGGGTCGGGGCAACCCCAGGCACTGCTACAGGCTGGGCAGAGAAGAGATTCAGAGCAGCCCTGCAGAAAAGGACTTGGGGGTGTTGGTCGGGGCAACCCCAGGCACTGCTACAGGTTGGGCAGAGAAGAGATTCAGAGCAGCCCTGCAGAAAAGGACTTGGGGGTGTTGGTTGACGAGAAGCTTAACATGAGCCGGCAGTGTGCGCTTGCAGCCCAGAAAGCCAACCGCATCCTGGGCTGTATCAAAAGAAGCGTGGCCAGCAGGTCGAAGGAGGTGATCCTGCCCCTCTACTCTGCTCTTGTGAGACCCCACTTGGAGTACTGCATACAGTTCTGGTGTCCTCAACATAAAAAGGACATGGAGCTGTTGGAGCGAGTCCAGAGGAGGGCCACGAGGATGATAAGAGGGCTGGAGCACCTCCCATATGAAGACAGGCTGAGAGAGTTGGGGCTGTTCAGCCTGAAGAAGAGAAGGCTGCGTGGTGACCTCATAGCAGCCTTCCAGTATCTGAAGGGGGTCTACAAGGATGCTGGGGAGGGACTCTTCCTTAGGGACTGTAGTGGTAGGACAAGGGGTAATGGGCTCAAACTTAAACAGAGGAACGTTTAGATTTAGATATAAGGAAGAAGTTTCTTGTACAGTGAGGGTGGTGAAGCACTGGCATGGGTTGCCCAGGGACGGTTGTTGGATGCCTCCATCAGCTTGGCGGTGTTCAAGGACCAGGTTGGACAGAGCCTTGAGCCACATGGTTTAGGGCAAGGTGTCCCTGCCCATGGCAGGGGGTTGGAACTAGATGATCTTAAGGTCCTTTCCAACCCTTACGATTCTATGATTCTATGATTCTATGATTATAGACAAGAGAGAAAAAGGGCAATTCCAGAGGATGAGTCATTCCATCCAGGATAGCAAATATGTAGATATAATATATGTCTTTTGGAAGTGCCTGGAGGTTCTCTCCCTTAGCTTGACAAGGAAAATAAACCAACTGAGACTGGCTTAATTTTTAGACAGCTGAAGTTGGCTGAAATTAGCCATGGCCTTTAAAATATACATGCTTGCTTTCTTACTCTCAGTTTTTCTTTTTTGTCCTTAAACTAAGGGACCTCCCTCATAGCCAGTCAAGTTGATAACGTTCACTACTATTCCCTTCAGTTCATAATAACAGACTGGCAAAACTTGTAATAATTTACAGTGAAACAACTCCTCTTTTTTTGTACTGAAACAAATCAAAGTGTGAAAAATATATAGCTATATCAACCCAAGTACTGCAGTCCTGACATAGAAACACCAGAAATCACCAAGATAATCCAGTTATTTAAAGAATAAAAACTCTAGAATGACAGATGAATTAAAGATAAGTTGCTTATTTTACACAGATAGTCAGCTGCATTCAGGAGGTGACAGATGTGTGAGCTGAAAAGACAGTTCTTGAAAATGAGACTGATTTTAGAACATTAATTTCACAAAGATGGTAGTATTTAGCTTGGTTCTAGCTGAGGACTGTCCATCTACTTACATAGAACAATAATGCTCCCAAATAACCAGTACGAAGGTCTGCTGCAGCAGTCACGGGTGCTTGCAGTGGTTGGTTCCCTCCCATCCGCACCAGTAGGCACTGCCAGCCCACCCCTTGCCACAGTATGGCAATTGCTAGGGGCACCAGGGCCATCTGCTTTCCTCCACTAGTGCAGTGGAACTGACACAGTGGAAAATAACCTTCATCTTCCAATAAAAAGGTCTATGTAAATGACAGTAATTTTAATTATTTTTCTACTGAGTTACTGAGTCTATTGTTTTAATTTCCAGCAGAGTTCCTAAAATCAAAATAATTAATCTCGTTTAAAGGAATTCTTTTTCGCCAATGAAGTTATTTTGTTCTGTTTGCATCTTTTATGACCAGATTGCAGTCTGTTCACCAAGGAGTACACAGAGAGAGTAAAAAATGTGTTTGTTTGGGAGTTTTGGTTTTGTTTCTGGTTTTGTTTGGTTTTTTTTAATGGAGGAATAAAAGATTTTGGTTTAATTGCAAAGCATGTAAAAAGGAAAATAAATACTCAAGTACTATTTGTTAAAACTGTACTAGAACAGTAAGTTTTCCAATGCGCATTTTTCATGTCATTGCCTTATTTTTGTTATCAATACCATGTTAATCAGAGTAAAGAAGTTCTTACTGTTGAAAAAAATTTACACATGACAATTTACACCCTACTACAGCTTTTGCCTAAAATGAGTTGCAGTGGGTGGGAGAAAGATATGGCGTATTTTTGTAGTTTTTTTTCTGTAACTAACTCATTATTGTCCTTAGGATTTGATTATGGAAGTATTTGTTATATGTGGGTGATATTTTAATAAGAATGACAAAATATTATTAATCTTTAATTGAAATACAGTTATTTTCAGAGTAGAAGACAATTTCAGATAGCCTTGTTACTATTTATCTCATTTCTAACATTTTTTTACATAGATCAGGGTGGTTTCTTGGTAGCAGGGGACTGCTCACTCTATACGTTAAAGAGCTGTGCAATCTGATGCACCAGGACACTATAATTGCCCCTTGCCAATGCCAAAATGCACAAATATGAATTTGATTAGGTAAATAGATGACATTAACTTCTGCGCCTTTACTTAAGATCTTGCATTTACTTCAAGTTAAGAGCACGACCTTCAGATTATGTGCAGAAATAAATAATTTGGTTTTTTTCTAATGGCTATACCATTTGCTTTTGGCCAGAACAACTTATTTTAGGAGCTATCCCTGAATTGTAACTATTATAACAACATTGAATGCCTACAAAAGAGACATGACCTTCCACTAACAACAGTTTTCATTCAACCTTTCAATGCAATTCATAAAGTTAACTTAAAACTCTGAACACCACTGGAAATTGCGGAAATGTCAGCATTTGGAGGGTCTTGAAATAAGTGAGCTCAAAAAAATCCCTTGATAGTGTTCACTGCCTTACTTCCAGACCAGTTTTTCTTGAATTTAAACTATGAGACTCCAAAGGAGAAGGGAAGCGAAAGAATGGCAAAGGATATAGCTTTGGTAAATGCAGACTCTGGTTTACTAATGTGAAGTACTACGGACTAGATGGAGATCTCTGGTTTGTTTTCTATTACTTAAATGTTATAAAGCACTAAGTGACCCATCCAGAGATGAGGTTTAATTGTGTATGAAGCATTTAATAAATATTTTTCAAAGGTTATAATAAAATTGTCTTTAGTCCAGTGACTTTATTTTAGAATATTTTCACATTTTTACAGCAATCTTGATAATTTCCATAAACTCAATCACAATTTCACTAAATTCAGAAATATAACAGTTATATAGTAACATTTTCTTTAAAAGGTAGAGGTTGTTTCATATGAAAATGAGCTGAAAAAAATAATACAAGCCTCTTCTCTAACAGAGGTATGAATATAATTATATTCAGGAATACACTTTGAATGATAAAGTTATAAATTTTACTGATATTCAGAAAGGTAAATACTTAAAACCATTTTTCTAAGTTATTCTTGCCCAAGATGTTGAGAAAAAGTCAGCATCAGTATATTTCTTATCGTCAGTACATGCTGCCATCAATATAAAATAAATCGCTATTGAAGATTTTCACATGAAACAAAAGGAGAATAAGTAAGATCAGAGGAGCATACAGGTGAGAACAGAAAGAAGGAGAGAGATGGTGTGAAAAATGAAGAGAAAGAGAAAAAAGAGAAAGAGAAAAAAGAGAAAGAGAGAGAAAAGGAAGGAAGGAAGGAAGGAAGGAAGGAAGGAAGGAAGGAAGGAAGGAAGGAAGGAAGGAAGGAAGGAAGGAAGGAAGGAAGGAAGGAAGGAAGGAAGGAAGGAAGGAAGGAAGGAAGGGAGGAAGGGAGGAAGGGAGGAAGGAGGAAGGGAGGAAGGGAGGAAGGGAGGAAGGGAGGAAGGGAGGAAGGGAGGAAGGGAGGAAGGGAGGAAGGGAGGAAGTCAGGTAAACTATTGATATTGAAGTACTCATATACCCAGGTAACTGCCTGACATGGGCCTTCAGGCTGTACTGGGAAATACAGATATGTATATATGTAAAAATATATATACGTTGGTATCATTCAATTTTTTTTTTTTTTGGTCTCTTGCTGTGATTTCACAAATTGGCACTTTCAAAACAACAATTTGATCAAAAAAAATTCCAATCAGTTCAAGCAGAAATCACTGGACAGCCTGTACAAAAACAAAACAAAACAAAACAAAACAAAACAAAACAAAACCAAAAACAAACAAACACACAAAAACATCTAAAAATAAAATAATAAAAAAATAGAGCATTGAAAACTTTTGGGATTTTAGGGGGTTTTGTTTGTTTGTTTGTTTTGTTTGATTGCTTTTTTTTTTCCCTGATTAATCGGACTGCAGATTATGGCTTTTGTCATATAAAAGACTAATTCTTTTATCTGCAGCGTGAGGGAAAGATGACAAAGCCAGAACTGCTGCACAGGCAGTCTGGTACTACTGGAATAAAGAAAGGGAAAACAGTTTGAAAAAGGAGAAAATTACGATGTCTTCCATCTCCCTACAATATGCCATGACTGTGGTACCTGTGAGACTTTTTTCAGAAAAAAAAATCTTTCCTCATCAGTTTCATTACTGATTGCATATTTAGAATTCAACATTTAAAACAACAAAAAAGAGCTTTTTTGTATTTTTTTCCTCAATAGTCTTGTTAACAAAATTTTTGCCACTGATTAACTCTTTTGAAATGTCATTATCCTCATCCAGACCATGACCTTGAGGTTGGGAGAATCCAGGATGCCACAGGAGGTGAGAGGAGCACAGCTCAGAGCAGAGCAGAAGAAAAGCCATCGTGTTTTAGCATCTCCTTTAAAATTCACAGCAGTATTTACAGCACCCTACTAATGTAGTTTTGCTTGGAGCATGACCAAAACCTAAGTTTTTATTTTAAACATACAGTTTAATTTTGACCATTTTCCAAGCTAAATTACGTTAGTAGAGTATTGTAAATAATGCAGCGCGTTTTAATGGAGGCACAAAAACAGGACGGCATTTCCTCTCTAAGCCTCTCTTTCCATTACATCATTGGCTCTTCTTTAGTAGCCACAAGCTGGAGTGAAACTCCTTTCTTCAGGATGCCAGCTTCAGGATCTCTTCAACTTTAAGTTCAAAAGAGCATTCTGGTAAGTGAACAAGTGTTAATATGTCATAAATATATATATATATGAAAAACAAATGAAGAGCAGCATGACAATGTGATGCTGACAGTCTTCATTAGGCTGAATCCTCAGTAGGTTTCAAGGGCTGAACTACAGGAGACACATTAATTTAGCCATCTGCTTTGAATTTCCCATCACATGTTATTATAAAATCAGTCCTTTAGCACAGTGTATATATTATTGTAATTTTAAAACTTAAGGAGGTACAAATGCATAAGTCTGTCAAACTGAATTGGATTTCTGCATTGATAGTTTTTAACTGTCTTCAAATTACCAGTCTTATCAAAGGGAAGTGCATCTGCTTGTGTGATATAAGGCTATACAATGTGACTATGGGATACCTGTATTCTTATGTCTGCAAAAACAAATCACATTACCAAAGTCATCTTAGAAAAATACTAATGAACTGTCTATAATACGTATATCCACACTTTGGTCTCTATATGCAATAATTTATGTAAACTAATAAAACCATAAATTGCAAATAAATGATTTGTTTTCATTTTAGTGGCATTGTATTACTAGTCCCTCCAACTAGAAATATCCGCAATGCAGCTGTGATACTTCCACAACTAGGATGATTCATGATTGGGTCTGATCACCTGTACATGACACATGAGAGCACTCAAGGCAATCTATTCCATAACCTTTCCTGATGCCAAGGTCAGACTGTAGTCCTGTAGTGCACTGGTCCTCCTTCCATCTCTTCTTATAGATGGGTTCCACATTTGATAATCTCCAGTCAACTGGGACTTCCCCAGATAGGACTGCTGATGAATGATTGAAAGTGGCTTGGTGAGCACTTCTGCTAGTTCCCTCAGTACCTTTGGGTGGATCCTATCTGACCCCATAGACCTGTGTGTGTCTAAGTGGTATAGCAGGTTGCTAACCATTTCCTTTTAGATTTTGGGGTCTTCCTCATGCTCCCCATCCCTGTCTTTCAGCCCAGGGGACTGGGTACCCAGAGAACAACTGGTCTTACTGAAACAAAGAAGGCATTAAGTACCTCAGTCTTTTCCTCCTCCTCTGCCACTAGGTTTCCCCTGCATTTAGTAAGGGATGCTACAATCAGCATAGGAATGCTAGCATATCTACATGTTAAAAAATATGCTTGAGCGGTCATTTACGATTGGTATAATACCCATTGTATATAAACCAAAGAGTGTTCTCTTAAACTTTAATACTTACGATACCAGTATTCTGCAACTGCAAGAGTAGGAAATGATAAATGGAATAAATCTTTGGACAAAACCAACAAGCTCATGCAGATAAAAATTATTGTATATACTTACCTTAGAGGTTGGTTCTGTTTATTGCCAGGAATTCACCTTTGTTTCCTGGCCCACTTTCAAAGCTGATGAAAGATGTATTTTATTTATAGCTGATATTAAATGCTGGTAAAATACAACCTTTAGCTATTGTAGCATCAGTAGAATTGATGAGGTCATCCCATCATTAAATGTAGCTGCAAAACCAGGCCATGAGTAACAAGTCCATTGTAAATGAATCTTAGCCATCATCGTATTTTCACACATAAGGGTGTTTTACAAGTGTAATTGCTTAAATGCATGTCATATTCATGTATTTTTCTCATAGAATGACAGGGATATAAGGTTTCATTTGGACATGTAAGCAAAGTAAGAAAAAAAAAGTGCACTGCGCCAGTGTGGATCATTTAAAAAACAGGCGTATATAGAGATGTTTCCTTTTAAATAAGTCTTTTATTTCCTGTCACAGGGGAGCTCAGGTTCTGCATATATGCACTAGAGTTTACAAATTTTAACATAAATAAGAAAATACAAAAATAGCTTTCATTCAAGTCAAATTTCATATTGGTTTTAAATAAGTTTTACTAAGGACCTGTCATGGAAGAGGAAGATACTTGGTTGGATGTACCAGGGTTTAATTTCTAGATCTGATCATAGGCAACCAGTAAAGATTCTGAATATTTAAACTCTTTGGGGGTGATCAGAAGCCTACTCAAGTCATTAAAATCTATACACTGACCTGAAAAAAATTAAGTCATAAGTTCTTCACCTGTCTGTCTGTAAAAAAGCAGAAACTGATCATTTTCTATTTCACAGTGGTGATGTGAGTAGGTTTGTGAAATGCATAGATAGTAAAGAAAATTTAATTCAAAAATGTTTCAAAAATTACAT
Organism: Strigops habroptila; assembly: GCF_004027225.2. Classification (NCBI taxonomy): domain Eukaryota; kingdom Metazoa; phylum Chordata; class Aves; order Psittaciformes; family Psittacidae; genus Strigops; species Strigops habroptila. Next base: position 28,084,385 of record NC_044277.2, on the reverse strand, counting down.
ACTCATCTACATGTACCATATAACCTACACAGCCAGTGGAGAGAAAAAATCATGACACCTGATTAGACTCACATAAAAGAATGATTTAATTTAGATACTGCTATTGCTTCTTTTGTGTAGCAAACTAGGATCTAAAAGCTCGGATAGTAGAGCCGCTATTGCTGCCTCTACTGTTAATATTGTAGCATTTGTTAACACTTATTAAGGGGCACTGACTACAAGCAGCCTTAATGCAGTCTCTGCTGCAATAATTTACAATACTAGAAAAATGTAAAGCATCCTGGCGCAAGTGAAGCACATCTATAAAATTTCAGCTCTTTCAAAAGGAAATAGATAGATAAAGGTTGCAGAAAAATGAAGAGCTGTTCAATGGACAGAAATAGATTTAAATACATGTAAATAATATTTTGTGTATATCTATAAACAGTAAAATTAAAATATATATTCATTTACATATATTTATGCGCTTTTTTTTCATCCTAAACAAGGGAAAGGGATGCAAGGTAATGTAGTGATCTATTGAGGGTATAAACAGATTATCAAAAACTTGTTTCAAAGGAAAGAAAATATAATCTTTCAGCTTGCTCACTGTCAGTGCAGTAACAGGTGGCTTTGCCTGCTGTCCTCATAGCTTCATTACCAGCCTGATGAGAAAATCTCAATTCAGCAAGGTCAAGCAGTGTGGGGAAATGGTCAGTCAATTTACCATGTGGTAAGTAATCTTTATGAAAGTCAATCTTTTACTTGTTGAAAGACCATATACCAAGTGTTTGTAAAATTAAGAGGTTTAAAACTGAATAGAATTTTCTATGGGAATTCTTGTAATTTTTATTTCATCTTCAGAATTGTTTTAGCCTTCCAAAACATGAAGACAAAATTGAGTAGATGTTTTTCTCTTCTTTTAAGGCTCGGTCCTATCACAGTCAGTAACAAATATATCTGTAAATTCAGTATATAGTATAGTATAGATAGTATAGATAGACTGACAATACCATGTTGATCTAACCATTTAAGCCACCACATTTCACAGTTCCTGAGGAACTGATAAGGAAATATTCATTCTGTGTCTATTTTCTTTCTAACCTAAATTACTCTGCAGAAACGTATGCGTCATTGTGTAAGCACTATGTTTTACTAGACAGTATTTCAGGTTTTGAATTAATGAATTATTATGGTGCAACTTTATTCTTGTGAAGCATTTGGGGATTCTTTCAGAAACAGCCACTGGTAAGCTTCTACACCTGATGATCTGAAGCAGATCACAGATCAAAATCTAATTTTTAACTAAAAAAAAAATATATCTTTAATGCAGGCTAAGCAAAATACTGATTTTACAAATTAAATAAGCCTGTTTTACAAATAATGAGAAGTTAAATGAATTAAATCAAACCTTGTAGTTGATCAGTAGCAGAGTTAAGAACAGTATAACTTAATTCCCTCTTGTGTGTGCTATGTTCTCCTGCCTTGGTTGATTTACAAAGAATATGAGCTTAGCACTAGGTCCTAGCACCCTACAGCAAGCCATTCATATTCAGTCTTTTAGCTCTGAAAGTTTTCTAATTCACATCCTGCTGTTGGTCAAATGTCGTTGCTGTATAGTCATCAAAATCTGAAAAAATTAAAGATAATAGAGTTCTCTTAAAAGTCTATTACTGTTGAACAGCTCCAAATGTTTTAAAGACTTACAACTGGGTATATAATATAGGGACATGCAGGGAACTAGAGACCACTGTGATGGGCATTTAAAACCTTCAGAGCAACACTTTTCCAGATTGACATTCATTAGCAGCACACTTTGCCAATAGGCAGCTCTTGCTCATTATGAGTCTTTATCACTGGAATATTCAGACACTTATCCCTTAACAGTCTTATCCCTGCAATACCTCTAACTATAGAATAATATAATATTGCAATACATAAGAACATCATGGAGCTGATGCCACATAGTGCTGATGCCTAAGTCTTTGATGTTCTTAGCCAAGGTGAAAGTGATTTGGTTTGAGAGCTCTTTCATGAAGAAGTTAAAATTAACTTGGGTGGTCTCTTTTCTTCCTCATCTGTCCTTCCTCATCACTGATGGGTTTACGCTCCTCTCATCCCTTACCAGAATGAAAGTGATCTCATATACTCCCCACATAATTCATATTGTTTCAGGAACTGGTACTTGTTCTGTTTCTGCAAGTTGATATCTTGCTTGTTCTGTGGATAACTGGATTCTTTGGGCATCTTTCCTACTTGTTTTACCTCCTTTGTTGTTATTTTACAAATTCTTTTTCTATTTGTATGTGTTTCCTGTACTCTAGTTTGGCAACTATCCCACAAGTCTCTGTTTGCCCTACATATCATAGAATCACAGAATCAACTAGGTTGCAAAAAGACCTGTAAAATCACCAAGTCCAACCACCACCTCAGGACTGCCAAGACCACCACTAAACCATATCACTGGGGGCCTCATCTACACATGTTTTGAACACTTCCAGGGGTGGCAATTCCACCACTTCCCTGGGAAGCCTGTTCCAATGCCTGATCACCCTCTCTGTGAAGAAATTTTCCTAATATCCAGTCTCAAACCACCCCTTGTGCAGCTTGAGGATGGCCGTTACCTCTTGTCACATTCCTTGTAACTTGGGAGAAGAGACCGACCCCCACCTCACTACAACCTCCTTTCAGGTAGTTGCAGAGAGCGATAAGGTCCCCTCTGAGCCTTCTCTTCTCCAGACTAAACAACCCCAGTTCCCTCAGTCATTCCTCATGAGACTTACGTTCCAGACCCTTCACCAGCTTTGTTGCCCTTTTCTGGACCTGCTCCAGCAACTCAAATGTCTTTCTCGCAGTGAGGAGCCCAAAACTGAACACGGTATTTGAGGTGCGGCCTCACCAGTGCTGGGTACAGGGGGATGATCACTGTCCTGGCCCTGCTGGCTACTCTATTTCTGACACAGGCCAGGATGCTGTTGGCCTTCTTAGCTGCTTGGGCACAAGCTGGCTCATGTTCAGCAGCTGCCGATCAGCACCCCCAGGTCACTTTCCACCAAGCAGCTTTCCAGGCACTCTTCCCCAAGCCTGTAGCATTGCATGGGGTTGTTGTGGTCCAAGTGCAGGCCTCAGCATTTTGCCTTGTTGAACCTCATACCATTACATTACATTATACATAATTATATGTTCAAAAGAGGGAAAATTTCAAAAAAGGAAAAATGCTATTAAGAGAAAAAGAATACACTACTGGCTTTCCCACACTGAGAAGCAGTAACTACTAGCTTCAAAAATCATCTCTGAAAGTCTTAGAACCAATGAAAAGAGGAAAAAAGAGAAAGAAGATTATTGTCTGGGGCTGCAGGAGTGCACTCTGCAGCTAGTGATGAGGAAGAAGAATCTAGTCCTTCTAGGCCCAGACAAATCCAACATGAGCAGAAATTGGGCAGCTTTACTAAGAGAATATTCTGGACAACTCAACAGCAAAAAAAGAGAAGCACATCATAATATGATACAGTCTTGTGGGGGCCTGGAATCCTGTACCAAACTCTTTCCTGCAATTTTTCTCTATGCCTTTGTGATACCTTGGTGACAGAAAGAGTGTAAGGGATTGCCTCTTCTTAATAAGGCATGCTAGATATTGCTTATAACTGAAACACATTTTTGTTTTATACCTCAGTAGGCATTTTTGTTATGATAGGTTTATAAGTAAACATTTAATAGAGAAACTATAGGGAAGGGATTAATTTAACGTAATACCACTCATATGCTTATAGTAGGTCTGTCTGTGAATGTACGAAGGTCCATTTTCAGTGCCTGCATTATTACTATTTCAAAACAACACCAACTTTCGAGAGCTGACATTATCCCTCAATAGCAGGGATCAGTAGGGAAACAGACAAAGCTGAGCTTGTTGGAGAGAAGACATTTTTCCTGCGGTGAACTTTCCTTAGAAGAGAAATGCGTATCAGGAACACAAGTGCAAGTGAAACATTTCCACTGTATGATGAAGTATTCGAATATGGCATGTCTCAATATCCCAGGGAACATCCATTTGGCAATGATGCCCAAGAAGGGTAAGCTGCAGTTAAATGGAAGAAGATATTTAAAAAACAAAGCTGCCTGCTGTTGTTTTGCATTGTCCATGTGGCACTGGTGAAAGCTAAGATTATGGTAGGATTACACAGCAGGAAAAGCAGAGGAACACTGGTGATTTTATTTTCTCATAATTAATTGAAAAAGGCACTATGATCTTCCAGGCACAGAAGGAAGAATATTTTTCTGGCAGGATGCCCCTCTCCCTAACCCACGGCTGCCTGAGATTTTGCCCATCTCCAGTCTTTAGAGAAAAGACTGGTTCCAGCAGCTAATGCACAGAGTTTTGACTGCTGAGTAGGGACAATCAGAACATCAATCATAGCCAGTTAATCTCTTTTGGACAGTTCTGAGCTTGGAGACTATTTTTAACAGAAGAGCAGGCTTGTTTACTGTCTAAGGATCTTCTAGTCCTAGGGAACAAGCTATGTGTGTAGCCTTTAAAAATCACAACCGTATATTTATGAAATCAAAGAGAGGTGTCTAACTAAATGTTAATCAGAAAGTTTTGGGTTACACTTTAGCTTGAAGATTTTTTGTTGGAGAAGGACTAGTTTCTTTATTAAAAGTCATCCCTCCTTTCACTAAATCACTTAACTCTGCTTGTTGCTGGGACAGTTGCAGATGTTCCTCCAAAATCTGTAGTAGAATACATTTTCCAAGGGCACATGTTATGAAATCGTGAGCCAAAAAAGCATCTTTTAAATTTCCAGATGACGAGCAAACCAGAAAGGTGGTGGGGAAGAGAAGTATTAAATTGAAATAGATATTAAGAAAGGTTTAGCTTGCAATCTTGTGATTTATTAGGAGACTATAAATTTATGATCCTCTTTTTCTGAATAAATTTGATGCCTTTCCCTGGGAACAAGATTTTTTTTTTTTTTTTTTTTTTTTGTCAATTAAGAAATATATATCCATCGTTTTAAGAAGGAAAACATCTTTTCTTCAATTGAATTTTGAATCACATTTCCAACAAATGGCTCTGACAAAAAAATACAGTCTCACTAGAGGACTATTAATTTCAGCTTGGATTTAGAGCTTTACTTCTTCTCTGGCAGAGTCTGTCCAACCATCATTTTCCTTTTGACACCAGCTGCAATATTTTTAATTTAAAGGAGCATAATCAAGATAGAGGTATATATTTCAGCAAGTCCTTACTTGTATTAGTCACAGCAAACCAGTAAAACAAAGATTTTTAAACACATGATTTAGTTTTCATTATTTAAACTATTGATTTACTTTTAGCATTTCATCTATCTTGGACAATGAAACTCTGACGATCCGTTTTGCATTGCTTCATAATAATCTTCCTCTTGCCCAGTGTTTGTGCTGCTTTGTCCTATCATGCTGGACAAGAACTGAGAGAACCACACATTTCTTTCTTTATTTTTAAATAAAACATTTCAGTGATTTTCAAGATCACAGACAAAAAAATATTATAAAGGCTATGAGACATTTCACTAAGGGCATAGCAAAACTTTAAAGGAAAGCTCTCTAGACTTTTGGGAGAGTTCTTCCAGGATCTAAGAAATCAAAATACCAGTCCTGTACAAAAGGTGCTCCATATTAATTACACTATTATAAATTCTCATCTCGTCGGCTTAGCTGTCATAAATTTCAGAATTGGCTTAATGTTTTTGTAAGCACACCCTAAAATCAGTATAACATTTTGCAATAAACATCTCCATGGTACTAACAATCTTCTAGCAAAAGGAACATTATCTATATTTTATATATGCATATGTTTGTATGTGTGTGTGGATGCTGGGAACTGCTGGGTTCTGAATTACCTTCCAAACGTAATTTTTTTTTTCCATCAGCAGGTCTGAATATGGTATGAAAGGAGGTAAAATAAGAAAGTAGTAAACTATTAGTCTTTTTTTTTTTACCACTGTCAGTTTCAATCAGAATGAAAATGTGATAACTGCATTAATTCTAGTACTAACTTTAAAAAAAAGTAAAATGTAGTGCTTTAGGTTTGTGCAATGGAAATAAAGTCAAATTGTGGGGATATCAGAAGCTGGCTGGGTAATCTGCTGCAAAAATACTAGTATAAACATATCCCCTGATAATTTATTCTGAAGCTAAAGAGAACATATATGTAAAGATGAACAGATTTGATTGTTATTTTAATCAATTTAGAGATTGTAAGAAGCTTGCTTGTAGTCATCCTTCTGTATGCTCTCTGTTTCACCACATACATAACATGATGTTATCTAAAACAATAGTCTACCCCAAGCTGGCACATCCTTCCAGCAGGTTTAATGAAGGAGTCTGCAGTAAAGTGAAACACAAGACATTCAGTTACCTTAAATTGATTACTGTATTTGCAAGCAATTTATCTTTTAAAATTAATTATGTCATTTTACAAAGCTTCTGGAAGATATGCCAATAGGATTATTTTTTTTTTTTTATTTACTTATGCTATTTCACCCAATAAGTATGGTCTTCTCCCTCTCACCACCTCCATTTTGCAATTCTACTTACTGCCTCGACTTCCAATCAGGCAAATTAGAAAATCTACACAAGTCTTAGACCAAATTCTGATTATTTTTTCTTTCTACTAAATTAAATCAAGCATATCTGAAGTTTCACAAATAAATTACATTATTACTGTAATTTCTGAAGTTATTTGCATTACCCCAACCTTAATAAGACTGGAATATTTTCATCAAATTATGGGCAGGAGTATTTTCAATAAACTTAGTTTCTCGTTACTTATGAGTCACAAATTATCAAATAAAAGTCTTCTATTTTTGATAAGAAGTTTAAATGCAACTCATCATAAACAAATGTATATTTTCTTACCTGTTTTCCTGAGTGTGAATAACTTGGGAGGAAATATATTTTTTTCATCCTATAGATAATAATTCACTCAATCTTCATTAAAAAATTAGTATATGAGCTTAATGTACTTTAGGAAACATTTACACCTCCTTATGTTGCACAGTTTTGATTCATTTGGGAAAAAAAAAGTAGTTGTGTGATGGAATATTGATATTTTCTTTCACAAACATTAAGTCCTGTTACAGGTTATACATCTATATTAGGATAGAGGAATGTTTTTCGTCCCACTCTCTTTCTCTCAACATATACTTACATATATAAACAAGAGATTGTGCTGGTGGAGAAATTAATAGATACTACAAATGAATTCAAGGTAGATGTGGATACTTTTAAGGAAAACACAGTACTTAATGTTTTCAGTTTGATTTCTAATGGAGGCCAAAGATCTCACTCAAAAAATTCTATACCAAGTACATAACTTCTGTACCTGTTTCAATTTTTTTTTTTTTTTTTTTTTAATTTATACAAGATGGATGAGGTTAGTGAGACACTGGAACAGGCTGTCTGGAGAAGTTGTGGATGCCTCATCCCTGAAAGTGTTTAAGGCCAAGTGGGCAGGGCTTTGAGCAACCTGGTTTAGTGAAAGATGTCCCTGCCCATGGTAGGGGGGTTGGAACTAGATGATCTATTAGGTTCCTTCCAACCCTAACCAGTCTGATTTTATAATTCTACCATTAATTTAATTTTACTACTCAGCTTACTAGATTCCAGTTTTTAAAATAACATAATCCTTGCACCTTTTCCTTATGGATTTTCAGAAAAAAAATTACTATGAAGGAATTGCTGTCAATGATCAAGTTGCTGTTTCTCTCTCCTTGACAACTAAACTGCCAGAACTGTGCCCCATACATTTAGGATTAAACTACTGGTGTTGCAAATAACTGAGCAAAAGAAGCATCGACACTGAAGGATTTGGTGGCTTGTGTCTGCTGTGGGACTTTTGTTTTAGTTTGCTCTGCAAGCTACCAGAGCTAAAAAATCTCTCTTCTTTCCACACATGCTGAGCACAAATGGAACAGGAGGTAGTTATAAATATCAAATTCTATGCCACAGCTGATAGCTGTGGGTAACTGGATAGTTTACACCCTTGGACTTTTGTAGAGGTGAACACTGCTACCTTTTCATTTGATAGTGATTCTGCTTGAACTGGTACAAGCTGATCCATCCCCTTCACTCTTGTTTCTAGTCTAGTATGTGTGTCAGCATGCTAGATACTTCAGCATAACTTTTCCAAAGGTTATGTCATGAACCAGATCCAAGCACAGATCTGGTCAATAAATATCCTCTTGGGCACCCAATACTATGCTGTGGGTGTGGCAAAAATAGCAGAAAGCTTCAGAAATGGGCATTACGCTATTAATCATACATGCTGTTCTTACTACTAGTTTATTTTACATTCTGAAAGGCTTTGCTTCCTGAGTGCATTACTTCAGTTCCGCTCTGTCAATGTTGGCTAACTTCAGCAAATGGTGGCAGGCACCACAATTGAATATCAGGTGCTGTTTCAGGCTATGCAGGAAGTATGGCTTTATGCTGCTTCCTGATCTACATTATCTAGTGGATGCTGATTGGTAACCCACAGCAGTGACTGGATTTCCTGTGCATCTTGGTATGGTAGAGCCTGCTGATCCATCACAGCCTGTCAGCGCTCTCACAGCATGCCTAATGAGGGCGTCTGTGATAATGTGGAAATAAGCTATTCCCTTCCCATCAATTGATCCTTGCACTTCTAGGTGATTTGTCTTTGATGCTTCTTTCAGCATCTTACAAAGCTGCAGGCTAAAAAGCCAACAAATTTTTCTTCCTTAACTTAGAGAATGCCTGGAGTCAAATACAAAGACAAATATAACGACAGATGATGTGTATTCAGAAATCATACATAGGACACTAAGCAAAGGGAACAAAGCTTAATGTATTTCTGCTTAGGGTTTCCCTTTGTTTATTTTACAAATAATAAAGGCTTTTATAAGAACTAGCTATGAAATGTAGATAAAATAATTTTGCAGATGTCAAAATCATGAGCAAAAGAAATGTCAATATTGAAAGAGACTCAACAGAAAGTTAGAAATTAGAACCCACCAGAACCTGTAATTTGTATACAGGTTTTTGAGAATTTTACTCTTTACATACCCATGCTTGGAACTGTCACTATGGGTACCAAGTAAAAATAGTTTGTCTTGCTCTTGCTTTTCAAAACCCACCCATTCCCAGGCATTAGCAACACTCAACTTAACTTCAATGTGAACATTCATATAATAGTTTCCTTCTTCCTTTAAAGCTCTTACTGCTGTGGGAATATAAAAAATTTTGACAGGAAGAACATTGTTTTCCATAATAAACTGAAGTGGCAAAACCTAAAGAGTGGGGAGTGGGAAATATGAGTAACCAGTCTTAGTTGCCCATTTTGCTTATTAACAAAACTTATTAAAAACTCCCTTTAGTTCTTAAACTGTCAGAGGAATATAGTCAAGGCCTACAAAAAAATGGGTCGGCAAGCTTTTACCATATATTCTGAAACTGATGCCTCTTAGTCCCAGGAAGAGATATCACCACTATTTTCATTAAGCCATCTCCATCTTGACTGCTGTCAGTCCTCAGTCCTGGGCAACATGGTTTTGGGGTTTTTTTCTCAGGGTAGATTCTACAAAACCACTGATGCAAGATGCCAGCCTGTTCCACTGATATCAGACCCCACTTCCTGAAGTCAATGTTCTCATCTTACATGCTGTTAGGTTCATTTCTGGAGTGGCATATCTAGACAGAGGTCAAATCTCTTGTTAGAAAAGCCAGAACAGACCAAAAAAGAATCTCGATACAGACTTTATTGTTTCCTAAAAATCTTTGTTGCTTTAAGTACTGTGCAATTCTCATTGGGAGTTCAATAGCCATTAGTTCTATATGATCTGTTTTAATAAGCTATAAAGGGGTAAGATTTTAATTGCTAAATAGCAATAAACATTGATTTTTTTGCCTTACTGCTCTCCCCAGGACAAGCTACAATGGCTCTTTAGCCTAGACTGTCAGGTTTTAATTTCTAGTTGTTGCAGCTGTTATCATCTTCCCTGCTCTCACTTTTTCTTTTTTTCATCATCCAAGTCTTGTTACAGCCTCCAGTTATAAACTGGAAACTTCCAACATTGGAATTCATATGAAGAGAAAAAGCTGCAATGGGAACAGGAAGAATGGAGACAGAAGTTGAAACAAAAAATTAATGAATGATAAGTGCTAATCAAATTCAACTTTGATTTTTAACAATGAATTTTCAATTAAAAAAATAAATGTTGAACTTTAGTTACGTATTCATGCCAACTTTCAGAAATATATTATACACATCATGTATCATTCTATCACACTTCTTTCTAGAACAGACATAAAAAATCTTTACAGTGCAATACAATACTAAAGCACTGTGTAATATTTTCTGTTACAAAATGATAATTTAGTGATATTAGATCTATAGGAGCAAGTTGTTATTTAGTCTTTGTTGGAGCAAAGTGTTCATAAGCCTGGGATTCATGTTTTTCAGCTTTTTTTTTGGCAGGTGGCCTTTATCACACTATCTGAACAACACTGCATGAAATTGCTAAGTCTCAAGTGTCTATTGTGGCAACTAGAGGCTTTGCTCTATAATACCACGCACAACCTGGAATACTATAAATAGTTAATTACACAGCAATAACTGATTCTGTATAAAAGGAAATATGAGTTGGCAGAAAAAAAAAAAAAATGATTAGCCAACAAAGTTAAGAAATGTTCAAAGATATGAACAGTATAAAATGTCTATTTGTCCAGCAACTACTGAGGAATTCTCAAGAAAGAAATGGCATTAAATGCTAACTTTTCTGACTAACATCAAGACACTGAACTTGTAATGGAACTTTAATTTTACAATGCTTTTTTTGATTAAACCAAAAAATTCTGCTTTTTTTCTGTATCTTTAAAATCACATTATTTTTAACTAAGTGTCCCATGGAAATAAAAGATTTCCTTCTCTAGAGCTTTCGTACTTTTTAAAAAACAAAAATTATTTAAAGCACATGCAAATGTGATAGTTGTAAAACCATTGCTACTGCACAGAATATTTTAAAGTTACAGATGTGTTAATAGTATTATAGGATAGCCATCTTTAAAATAAAGACAAGATAAAAAAATAAAATTAAATATTTATACTTCAAATTAACATATATTTGAGATTTAGGTAAATATGTACTTTTTAAAATTCTGTTTTCCTTCTATTTTCAGAAGCCAAATCTTGATTTAGCTCAAAACTGGAAATAATGTTTCAAATTATCAACATTTCCAGCAAAATACAAATATTGACTTTCAACCCACTTTACCAAGCTCCTCCTGCATTCTGTTTAAGGAGCCTTTGTCTCATCTCAGTCCCTGATCTCGGGCAAATAATTTTCTGTTTCTCAGATTCCCCTTTTATAAGGTGGGTAAAATATTTACATACTGTTCTTAACTCCTAAAGGGCTTTCTGTGGGTTAATTAGTTACTGTTTCTATAGCACTTTGAAAATCTAAAGCAATATATTAGTGCCAAAATTTATTATTATGAAACCTATAAAAAATCCACAATGCACAATCAATTAGCTCAGATCAAAGGACATGTAGCTGCAAAGGATCTAATTAAAAGTTTATAAATAGAATTATAGAAAGCAGATGATCATTTGTACTACTGCACCCTTCACGTGCACAGAGAGCTGTTAGTCACCACCATGTCCTGTATTCCTCACGTCACAGACCAAACAGCCAGAGGTTTGAAAAAAGACAATATTTTCTGGTTTTTTTTTAAGAGCTTGTTAAGCAGACTGAAAAACCCTGTTCTACAATATCTAAAAGCCTTTATTTAAAATGCTGCGCAGATGTGGCTAACCAAATAGGAGGAAATGCCTCTGAAATATATTAATACCAGGTATAACTGATATTGTAACTAATCTGAAGGCCATGCTATTTTCTCTAATTCTAAAGCCTAAAGGTGGTGTCTTGGAAATCTAGTGACAGAGCATTTTAGCCACCATAGAAGCTCACGTGATAATGTAGCATTTAGGATAATATTGTCAGAAAATTTTCATTGTCTAAATCAGGTCTTTCTTTTGCTTCAGTGGTGACAGCATGGCATATTTGCCTATTGTTCTGAAGTTGAGAAGAGACATCACTATCTTTCAGCTTTTTTTTGTCACACCGATTTTTTTGGTACAAAATGAAGGGAGGAAGGATTCTAGCCATAAGTACATATCTATACTGTTCCTATTTTGAACTGCTTCTATATACCTGTCTAGCTCTTGGCAGTTCCTTTATCTGCTAGGATACCTATTAGTCAGTTTGAATCCTAGTAAAATATACATATTTTAAACAAGTTAAAAATCACAGCTACAGTAATAAAACCAAAATATGTTACTGAGGTTCACATTGTCCTTTTTCACTTGTCATGTTTATTATTCTACCCTTGATTTTCTTTATTCTCTTTGATTAAAATTTATTGACCTTTCTTTATTTTCTTTCTCACTTCTTTATGGATATACCTTATAGCTCTGGATATCACATAATATTGTATTTTAAAATTAACTTCTGTGAAGAAAACCTCTTTCACAATTTTTGGTCTACTTACCACCTTCTTTCCAAAGTAAACCACCACAGACTAAAAAAAGAAAAAAAAAAATAAAAGACTTAAAAAGTGAATGATTACATGAAAATACTGATGAGACATTAAAGCAGCTTTTTTACAGGAATGATACCCCAGACTGATTGAAAGTGATTAGTGAGGACATATCTCTCATCTTTACAGTTCATTTGTGCCCAAATCATACACTCTGGGACTTTTTACCTATAAAAGTACTTCAAACACACCAGAGAGCAAAACTGAATATTTCTCTTAAAACAAAATTAGTAAGTCACCTCTATTAGACCACTGTGCAGGTTTGCTCAGCCCGTTCATATTTTAAAAGCATCTCTATTTTCAGGATGAAGTCTTGTGTGGTCAGGAAGAGCAGGATGAAGCCTTGTACGTATCAATTAATTACAAAGTCTGAACCATCCCAGCATCAGTTTTTCCAGCACTTCTCTGTTTCTTACGCCCTTGTAACTGGATATTCCTTAAGGTGCTATGCACTGTACCTTATCTTTCGTGAAGCACTTTGAGCTATGTTTTACATGGTATTTGACGTAAAATATAAGCAATGGGTTACTATACCTTTCCTAGGTTTATACTGTATTCTTCTTCCAATAAAAGTTAATGTCCTGTTTGCCCTCTACATTGCAGCAACATGTAAGGTTGAAAGCTTTATGTTTTGGGGTTGTTTAGGTTTTTTTAATAATAACTCCCTAATCTCTGTCCTGTTATGTATGCTGCAGTATTTCACAGTTTAACTGACATATGTCTTTCTTTACATTTTCATTTTCAATTCTGTTGCACTTATATCTTACTTGAATAACAGTTATCATTTTTTAGTCAATGCATTAGAGCTTTGCAAAGTTTTCAATTCTTTTTGTCTTTTGTTGTCTATATTGAATGAGTATATTGTGTTTAGTACCCAAAAAAACCCTCAAAAAACCCAAACAAAGCAAAGGCTTAAAATCCCCTTATTCTTTATGAGTGTTATCACTCCAAAACACTGACATAATTTTGCAATAAAAGTTCAATAACCCCCTTGGGTGAGATTTTAAATATTACTCTCATATGATATTTTGGTACCCATTCTTGGGTTGGGTTTTTGTTTGTTTGTTTGGGATTTTTATAGACTTGCCCTGAGCATCTTTAATCACAGAGCTTCCAGAAAGGTCTGGGATATTTCTGAAGAACTTCTAGGGATTTCAAAATTTAATTCTTTGTCAATATCTGCTTTTGCTTTAAAGCATCAGATTGCAGCAGAAATCAAGATTACTTTATTAATTTATCAAGACATTTTGCCAGTGATCTTATTGGAGTGCTTTCAGTGCAAGGTCTCCAGAGATGTGAAATAATGATTGTTGGAAGACTGATCTTCTTTGGGTTGTTTGGAGGACTACACCATACCACTGTTAAACATTAAGGAGGACAGCAGTGGTAACCCTGGTAGACCATGCTCTTCTGAACGTTTTAACTGTAGGTTAATATATTTTTCCTCATTAAATATTATTCTTCAGAATGAGAGAAGGCAATTTTTTCTCTAACTAGATGAAATCTTTGAGCAGTAGATAAATTGCACAGGCTGTTGAGATAACATGCTCTTATGAGTAGAACTATCAACTGTAGAACTGTGAAGTTCATGAATTGTGAAGATACTGACTTATCCCAGCTTCACTGGAGGTCACCTATTATGTTAAAAATGTAGTAAATTTTAACAAAAACATACAAAATTTTGTAATATCTGTGGAATGTCATGATCTTTATTTCTTATGTCTTTTATCAAAATGCAAGTAAGCATATTTGGTAGAAATTATTAGGATCCTGGAATGAAGAAAGCACTATCCAAAATCCAGAGTGTGTTCTCAGAAAGATTCAAATCACAAAGATTACCAACTGAAATAACCCTGGTTAAACTACCAAATTTGTTGTGCTGCCAATACAGATTTTTCTTGTCTCTTTTAGTCAGTTTTAAATAGCTCAGATAAATGTTCTGCAATGAATCTATTTGAAAGTCTGTTGAGACATAATTCTTGCAAGGATTTTTTTCTACTTCTCTACCCCAGTGTTTACCAATAATGGTCAGGGTGTACTTATTTGCTTCTCATAAATCTGTGGAATAAAATGGCATTGTTTGCTTGGCATCTGTGATTTCAGAAACTTCTGTAATAAAATTTATCTTGCTGTTCAGTAGTAAGCTTGTTTCTTCTAAAGGAATATTATTAATACCCATAACATTGCAGAAATTAGTAGCTTGTTTACTTTGTCAATGAAGACAAAGTTTTCTTCAGGCCAAGTATGCGGGTTTTAATGTGTTGAGCTTCTCTGTGAGCATTGGATGCTAAAAAACTCAAGCAGAACTGGTAAATCTTTCCCAGCTTTCAACAACAACAAAATACCAGCCTAAGATGACTTGATTCATCATCAACCAACCGAAAGTTCTACAAACCTTAGTCAGGCATTCAGAAAAACAAAACAAAACAAACCACCAAAACCAAAAAACAAGCTTCCAAGAGGGTTTTCTTTTTCTTTTTCTTTTCTTTTTTTTTTTTCTCTCTGCAGTAGCCTTTAGAAAATTTGCAAGATCTTTAACTTCCATCTACTTTTCATGTGGTATGCAACCAACCACTGATTGAAGAAACTGTACAAAACTTACGTCAGTAGATGGTGTTTCCTTGAAGCATTGAATACTAATGGTTCAGTTTAATTTTGTGTGGGTTTACACAACATGTTGTCTGTTTTGAGGCGGATTTTTTGGATCCTCTCATGTCCCATTCTTAATCACTATTTTTACACAACTGAACAAAATGCACTATGTGTGACTTAGAAAATAGTGTAAAATCTCCACAGAGGCCTGGATAAGTCATCAGATACAGTTGTACAAAATGACCAAGGTAATTCATTCAATGATTATATTCACTGACATGCAATTTAAATTGTAACCCAAAGAAAGACATATATTCAGACAACCAGATTGTGATGTGCTCAGTACATGTAGCTGAGATCAATGTTCACAGAAATTTCTATTCTTAATTAAATGCAAGGCAAAGGAACACATTCTTAAATATTTGCTGTTTAGACTGGTGTTAAATCACATACAGCTATATCTTTAAAAATTAACAATGCTGACCTATTGATCAACTTTCAAAATCTTGACCTTAGTTTTACATATTATACAGGATAACTGAACTTTCGTGAGTATTCAGCTGTGTTAAGTGTGGATCAAGGTCTCTTTCATAAAATCTGGTCTAAATGCTTACAATAATAGATTCAGATATCATTTTCAGTAACTATAGATCACCCTTACAGATCGAAAGCATTTTTCTTTTTAAAAAAACAGTTTTAACAGCTGCCAAAAAAACAAACAAGAAAAAACCATAAATTCAGACATATGTGCCCTGTTAGATGTGAGAATGAACAATTGGTAATAGCAGATGGAGTATTCTTTGACTATAAAGGAAAATAATAATTCTTTGATATTTGCTTTCATCAAATTTCTTTACAACATTTTGCTATGATTGTGTTCTTTATTTATTTCTTAAAACCAGATAGCAAAAATTACAGAAAAAATCTTAGGCCTTTATTTGAATTCTTCTTCCTAATCTAAATTTCAGCTTCTTTCCAATTTCAGCTTATGGACCAAATTTTTGAAAAACAGAGCACCAAACCAGTAAGTCCAAAGTGAGATAGCTCATCTGCCCAATGTATAAAAATACAGAAATACCAAAATAGATCTTACATAGCTATACAGGGATCAGAGTAAATGTTAAGATCTTCTGTCCAAGCCAAGTACTTCTAAAATCCCTGCTCAGCTACTGCAGAACTGTGGTGGCAACTTAGTACCAGGGAGAAGGCCTTCAGCTTTGCTGGGGTCCTCCCTCATGTCTCAGTCTCCCTGGTGGCAAGAATGTGGCCAGTTATTTTGGGAACCTCAACATGATATATGTTTCCAGCCTCATCTAATTCATATCAATAGGGATTTACAAAAGGCCTTTACAGCTTCCATTTTCTTTTAAGTACTGCTAGAAGAAAATTGAAAGTGACAGGTGAGGTTGTAATTAAAGAACTCATGCCAGGACAGTTAAACCCAGGGTTTTGTTCGTACATGAGAGACATGAAGCTCCCTATGAACAGCTGTCACAAATAACCCATATAAGGTGCTGTAGGCTGATTTATTGAAAGGGTGGAGGAGGAAGAGAAACCACCTGCATCTTTAGCCTCCTTTGTCAAAGCCGTGTTGCTGTGGAGAAAAGAGTTATGGAGCATGACTGAAGACTTGTGACTCAATGGGACACAGACCACCAAGCTTGTATGCCCAAGTCAATTGTATATTATACTCAGTGACTAACTGTTGCAAAATGAATATATCAAATTAGTGTTTTTCTGCTGAATAACTCTCTGACCGGAAATTTTTCTATGTGCTGGTTTTGAATGTTTATGGTTTTAACCCCTGCAGTCAGTAAAGCCCAACCCCTCCTAACATCTACTACACTCAGTCTCATACATTATATAAACCCAAATATGCTGGGCTTGCCTGGTTCCCCTTTCCCATAGGTGGGAGCATCAGGTTACCTACCATTGCTGCTGCTGTTGCCCTAAAAGAATTCAGGAAACACCAGGATTCTCAGCCAGACATATCAGAAAGCATGAACATGCTCTTGCCTCTTTCGCAAGCCAAGAAATGATGATGAAGAGCTAAAAGAATAAAAAAAAAAAAAAAAAGGAAGTATACTGGAGTTAAATGCTTTGTCTTTTTTCATCATTTCACATGGATAACTGAATAAAAACTACTCCATGCAAAAAACACACAAGATATTGTTTTTTTGTCAACATCTTCAACATATAATGTCATACTGAGTTTTTAACAGAATTGGGAAAAAATAAAGAAGATGGAAAAACTGCTAATGGAATTTTGAAATGCCTGAATACGAATTTCTAATTTATAGTCAGAAATCGTCACTTAGTTTTATTTTAAATGACAGCAGTTCTAGAGGAAATACTCTTTTAAGCAGTGCTAAATTTCTGCATATATGCTACTAGTAAGAAGTCTATTCAAACCATGAAGTAATAACCATTCTACAGTGTATGTCTGGTGGCCCATTAAAATGCAGAATCAAGGCTTTAGGCAAGCTGCTGTCGTCATTCTGCTGTCTCTGTTACAGCTCAATGGAATCTTCTGACAGACTGAGCAACAGATGAAAATAACTCAGATAATTTATTCTTCTATCATTTTAGCATCTATTTAAAAGTTTAAAACTATTTATTTCTCCTCATACATTTTGATATTCTAACTGAAAGCTAGTTTGCATTTTGTCTCACTCAAAGTACAAATTATCACTTTTGGGACTATTAGCCAGAGATACAGAAGGAATAAATCTAGACAACACACCCCTCCCCTTTTTTTTCTTTTTTCCTTTCTTACAATTTTCATCATAAATTATGCAACACTAGGTTTCCAAGTTCAGGTTGAGTTTAGATAACAGCAGGTCTACATTTAAAATTCTTTTGCATATTAGTATTTCCCTAGGTGTCAAATCAGAAAACGTTTTTTGTTGTTTTTGTCATACAGAAAACCTGTAGTGAGTTTGACAAAGATGTACAGTTGTCTAAATTGTTATATCCTATTTAGTCTAGCTATAGAGAAAGATAGGGAGCTATACTTCATTCACATTTACTGCACCCTTTATATCTAAACCTAACAGACAGCTTTTTCATATTCTAGAGCACTTTATATTTATGAACTCTAATTTGATTCTTCCTTTCTATACTTCATTATACTGGAAAAAGTTTCTCAAAAAATTGGAATTCTTAGCAGTAAAGGCAGAGGCAAAGAAGGTATTGAGAAATCTGCCCTGTCAGCATTATTAGTAACTTTTTTTCCTGCCCTGGTTAGTAATATGCTTCTGTTTTCCCTGTGCTTCTGCTTATTGCCCATGCACCTGAAGAATCCTTTCCTTTCTTTGTCATCTCATCATAACTGGTCATGAGATAAAGCTTTATCATCCAGAGTTAGCAATTCAGGCACACACCTTCATACTTTTATATCACTTAAGATATTTCCAAGCTCCAGATTAGTAGCTGTGTTTAAAGCCTGGACTCTCTCCTTTCATTTGGTCTTCTTCACCGTAAATGAAATCTAGATGTACTTTTCTTCTAGGCAAATCAGCCCTTTGTATTAGCAACAATTAATTGAGCCTCACGATAGCATTCTGCGGCATTTTATCAACTAATGCTGATATTACAGCCTAGATAATTAGCTGTGAGTCAAGAATTTTTTCATCCTTTCTATGAATACAGTTTTAAAAAAGTGTGTGTGTCTATATATATGCACACACTGGGTTTTTTTTAATTCAGGAGAAAACCAATTAAGCCTGCTATATAATGACCAATCATGCCAACAACAAATCAATTTCCATATAATTTGTATGATGCAGTACTATAAATTCTACAAGCAGGATCAATAATTGGCAATAAAATATCAAGCTATAATTCTCCAACTTACATGGCTAGACTACACATACTTATGTAAAAAGAGAACTTAATTTTTCGTTTACTGCCTCTACAAGCTAATTTTCTACATAGTATCTTACTTTCTTTTCCTACATAGTATCTTTCTTTTTCTACATATTTACTGAACTACCTTTCCCTAGAATTCAAAATATTCTTGTTAAATGCAATTAAATTTACATTTCAGAATCATTGCTTTCTTCGCAATATTTTTAGTTCTTTCAAATACGACAACATATCAGAGTTGGTTGCTCTTCCTTAGTAGATGAAAGTTATTCAAATTTCATTTTTCAATAGAGGCTTTTAAAATTCTTGCTAAATCACTGTGAACTTATTTTGGCTGGAGTATTATTAGTATTATTATTAGTATTTATTCACCATGATAAGTACTTTAAAGTCATGATGATTTCTAGTTGTACTGGATAAGATTCACCTCTTTATTAGGCAAGGATCGCGCTGACAATGTGATACAAAAGATAGATACAATGAATGTTATTGTCACAGAGATAAGCTTCTTTCGTCACATCAATAAATGTTAATTTTTAAGTAATATTTCAAATGTTTTTACTTGTCCAGGTATTGAAATCCACAAGGCAATTGGAAAACATTTCATAACATGGGGTTACAGAAAATGAAAATGAGTTAATAACTGGATAAAATTCCTATTGATGTCAGAATAGTACATATTTCTAGCACAGTCTAATAGTCCAAGGTTAGTATTTAGTAATAAAAATGGAAATATTTTAACAAAATCTCTGTTAGCTTATCAAGTTTTTACTAACATCACTTTTTACATTTGATCAATTCCTTTGATCAATGAATTCCAATAAGAAAATTCCTGAAAATTGCTGTTGATCACCGTACTGTTGATATGAAATAGCACTTTTCTCTGGCTTCCCAGAATAGGCAATCACAAATTAAACGCATAATATATCATGACTATCAGAAAAATAAATGTAAAAAACAAATTGCAAATTGTCACAGGAGGGAAAGTCTGCCTAAACCAATGTTGCCTATGTAACCTCCAAGTTTAGGTCTAATACATATCAGAATTTTCCTTTTTCACACCTGTAAATTTTGTCAAATTTAACGGGTTTTTTTTTGTTTGGTTTTTTTTTCAATAACTGTTATAGAGTACCAGATGCTTGTGTCAGAGCTATGAAACTAATTCTGACTAAGCTGTCGTTGTCAGAATACACAGTGCTGAAGAGCAGAGTACAAGTGCAACAATTTTGACGCTTCCTGAAAACATCTGATTTTTTTTTTCCCCACAAGTGTTGGTTTATGCACACACAGTAAATATAACATTTTTAGGAAATATCACACTTACAGCAAATTCACCACAGTTACTCACATATTATTTTCTGGCAGAAAAAAAATCTGGCATCCTAATCCAATAAAATAGGCGCTATGGGAGACAGGGAGCAGGGGAATAAATTAAAATACAGATAATTAAATATCCTTTTCTGCTTATACACTGGGAAAAAAAAAGATTTGTTAAGAAATAGGGCTACGCTCTGTAACTCTAAGATACAGGCAAGTCTATGCTCTGAGTCTTCTTGAATGTCCGTGGCAATAGAACAAGACACAATGAACATGTTGGAACAAGAAAATTACCATCCTTGGTGGTGTCCGAGGTTCAACTGCACACAGCCCTGGGCAATGAATTCTAATCAGACCTCCTCTGAGCAGTGGGTTGGGACTAGATGACCTTCAGCAGTCCCTTCTAACTGGAGTTATACTGTGAATCTCTGGTAAGATTTATTTTCCATTATATCAAGATATTTTTCAAAATTAATTCTAGAGGAAAAACTGGAGAAGAATAAGAAAGGTAATCAGCCAGGAAATGTCACTCATGTCCTCACATCCGTTTCTCACTGCCAATTGCAGGAGAGAGAGGTCTTTGTTTATGTTCAGAAGATGGTAAGTGAACAGGTTTACAAAGTCCGACACATACATTACAAAGACACATACAGAAAATGCTGTGGAAACTTTAAGACAACAAGTGAAACAGACTATATACAAAATTATAATTTAAATAATAAACATTTCCTTTATTAATAAAAAGCATACTTATTTTTATCCAGTTTAAGAATGCATAGTCTTAGACATAAAAGTAAAAAAAAATACTGCCTTTGCTAAGAGAAATAAGCAAGATGGCTCTGGGAAGTTCAAATATCTCCTGCCTTGACTCTTTCACCTGAAATGCTATCAATAGCTAGAAAATGAATAACACTACTCATAGAATTTTTAACAAAAAAAATAATGATATACTAAACAGCAAAGCAATAAAAACTTTTTTTATATATCCTTTTACATTCATGTTTAACATTAATGCCCAGTAGCATTCGAGTTACAACTACAAGAATCATAGAATTATAGAATTGTTTAGGTTGGAAAAGACCTTAAAGGATCATTGAGTCCAATCGTTGACCTGGCACTGCCAAGACCACCGCTAAACCACGTCCCTCGGTGCCACATCTACACCTCTGTAAAATACTTCCAGTGATGGTGACTCCATCACTTCCCTAGGCAGCCTGTTCTAACACTTGACAAACCTTTCAGTGAAGAAATTTTTCCTAATATCCAATTTAAACCTCCTTTGCTGCAACTTGAGTCTTTTTCCTCTTGTCCTGTTGCTTGTTACTTGGGAGAAGGGACCAACCCCCAACTCACTACAACCTTCTTTCAGGTAGCTGTAAAGAGAAATAAGGTCTCCCCTCAATATTTAACCATTCCAGGTCCTTAATTCAAAGATTGAAAAGACTCTTAGACTTTTTAATAGCCACCTTATTTGTAAAATACAAGAAAACTAAGACTGGGAATTTCTGATTTTTTTTTTCTTTTAAGATGAGGAGATTTAAAGGTAACTGTTTCTTCTTCACAGTATACTTTTTTTATTATTTTTTCTACAGAAGAAGAAAATACCTTTTGTTTCTTTTCTTCTTTTTTTTTTTTTTTCTCTTAATAAAGCAATTGTTCCTACTCAATAGCTTAGTAGTTTCTAAGGGAAATAAATAGGCAAGAAGAAGCTAAATTCATTGGTAAGCTAAAATGATCTATGACTACAGACATTCACAGCCAGTGGGCAAACAGGCAGATTTTGTTATTCTAGGTATGAATAGCAGCAATGGCAAGTAAAACTGGATGTTGAATTCTCCTGACCTGTACATTGAGTAATAAATAGGATACTGGGTACATTGCTTTACAGATTATCATATTGGACTAAACATAAAACTGATAAAGCAAATGGAACTATTTCTTTAATAATTATAATTGCTGGGGACGTAGCTAGTGCTTCACCCAAGCAGCCTAAAGGAACTGTAGCCTTAGAATGTAATTTAGAAGAAGAGAAATGAAAACAGTGTGCCTGACAAAGAACATATGCAGTCCAGAAAACTGCAGGAAAAAATGCTAGCTGGTCTATTGAATTCTCTGAAGGATGGACCTAGTGGAATTAAGACTACAGCCATAACTCTGATTTTAGCTCCTGCATATGAAAACAATGCAAGAGGGACACTGGATATGGTCAAATAACTAGCCCAGCCCTTCACAATAAATGAAATTTATATTACTTCACCCTATTTGCAGAAGACTTGTCAAACCATTGTGCTTACAGCAAGATATCACATTTGCGTCTCTGAAAGATATGTCTTTAGGTCAGGACTGAGAAATGTTCCAGAGGCTTATGCCTCATTATATTGCATTTGCTATGCTTGGCTTGTATAAGTCTACATTGGTAAATTCCATAGGATACAAATCTGTCCAAAACAATCATTATTTATTTTGTCAATGTTATTAAAATGTCACTGTTCAAAAAACCTGAAGCATCTGAGTAATTATTACTACTATTACTCCCAGTTCATCTACATAAAGAGCTGCTTTAAGTCAATGCCCTATCCAGAGATGTGGTGGATGTACAGTGAAGCTGAAGGAGAGCTTACACAGCATGTATAGTGATGACAGTGAATATTGTAGAATCTCTAATAATGAGATACCCTGCTAGAGAAATACAAAATAACACTTTGTTTGTGTAGGTTAAAAAACCTTTACACAAATGTCAGAAAAATAGCTACAGGAATAAGGGTAGGTTTGTTGACAATTCGCGTCCTTAAGAATAGCTGGGAAAAACTTCTGCATTCCAGTAATTCTATATCCATTTTGAAAAACATTCCAAGGTGGTTTATGATGGGAATTGTTTAACTGCAGAATATTATTGATGGTTAATAACAGGTAAAAATGTAACAAGTGTAAAGGTATTTCCAGAAGGCATCAAATGTGCGGTGAATGGATAAATAAATATCATTTGTTAGGTTGAGGGTCAGACATGCAATGGTGACTACACAGGATGGATGGAAGTCTGATGTATGCATGAGCAATATATATTTGACTGAAAGATCAGTGTATATGTTTTAATCATTATGTATCAGGAAATAGGAAAAAAAACGTAGTTCCTAGTTTCACCATTATTACCCAAATAGAATAGCTATGCTTGAAAAACCATTAACATAAAGTTAACAATGTGAAAACAATACCAAGTACCTCAAAACATACTCTCTGAGTGAACCTAGAACTCTGATGAAGCCAATGGCAAAACTCCTGCTACCATCCAGGAAGCTGAGATTTCATCTCCTACATTTACTTGGAGTCATAACTTCCTGGCAACTGTCAAAATACACCTGTATGGTAGCAGTTCCTGTTTCCATTCCAGGCAGCACAGGCAAGGGAGAAAGAAGCTTGTGTTGTTGCAAAATGACTTTTGCAAGCCATGGCATAGAATGCACAGTAACTTTCAGTTTGCAGACTGAGACTGACACTGATGGATTGGAAAAAATGTCTTTATTTCTGTGTGATTTTGATAGATTTGATGTAATAACCATTAAGAAAAAACACGCACAGAGCACAACAGAAGTACAGGTAAGCAATGTTGTGTACTGGGTATAGTCCATGTGAAACCTTGTCCTAGAAGAAACAATTTTGAAAGAAATAATTCTACTAAGAAGTTGAATATCCCCGAGTATATTCTCACCCACCCACCCATATTAAATATTTACAGCTGTTATAAATTCCTTAGACTATGGCCTTGATAATGTAAATACTTCCATGGCAGTCTGCTATCAGACTTGCATTTTAGTAATGATGTTTATAGAACATTTTATTAAAGGTATTAAAACTTCTAACAACCACGTGTGGAGAATGCATCTGCAAAAATAACATAATATTAACTAGATCATTACAAATATATACTGGAAATCCATTAATAAGGGGAATTGGGTATCTCTTTAAAGTAAATATTTATCTTTCTCTGTTGGTGGCAAAGGTTTATATCCAACACTAATAAGAACAGTTAAACTATTGGCCTCATCAGCTGCTTGAATAAGCTGTCCTAAAATGAATTTCATGACCTCACTGGCTAGCTGCTTGCAAAACACATCTTTACAGTGGCATAGTTGATAGTCCTCATGCTATTGACAAAATCATGGCTACTAATGGAAACTTCAGTCTAAGTAATACAGGACTCAGTGGTAACAGCCTGTGAGAATTAACACATAAACGATGGAAAATTTTTATCATTATCACCTGCAAAACTGACTTCTTAATAGAAACTGGAAAAAAGGTGATTTGTAAGTGGAGTTTAAACACTAAACTCTGATTCAGAAAGATGATATGGAGTACAAAATCTTGCACTGCTTTGGAATTTCTTTGCAGGATTGGAATTGTACAATGAAAAGATACTGTTTTAAGGTATATATTCTGAGATACACTAGAAGACCTGAAATTCCCAATGCAATATAATACCTAAGAAAATACCTAAAAATAAAGCACTGCCACACCAAGCAATGCAATACCTATGGCTTTTTGTGTCTCTAGTTCATAAACCGTTAGTAAAAATTTACAAAAAGTTCTGACTGTTTATTAATCTTTGGCTTATTTTCTGCGTAATCACTTAACACCATGATAGCTTCCTGCCTCACTCTGTAAGGAACCTGATTCTCTTGAACTCTTTTCGTGTATCCCAAGTGTCTTGGTCATGCTTTTCTGTTACAGCTTCCAAGGAGCAGAAATAAACACCAAGCATGTGACTTTCTGAAATGCTAGCCATGTATCTATGTAATTGCATTCCAAGACAGTTGCAGAGAAATCAGATTCTACTTAATTTCAGCCGTCTTAGCTAAAAAGAAAGTACTGCTTAGGTGCTTTTTTTTCACTCAGTGAATTAACATTAACCCAAAGGTTAGTCATTATTTTACTTTTTTGTTTGTTTGCATAAATATTTAGTCATCTCTGCTATAATACCTTGGTTAACAGCTCAAATAGATTCTCCACTATAACAGACATTATTTTCCCTCTTTTGACATTCAATAAATCTGTCTACTTTCCAGTAAATATGTCTTGGCAGAATTCCAACCATAGGAGTCACTAACAAGATGTTACACCTGAGGTCAACCAAATCACTCTTTAATACAATAATCACATCTCAGCTTGACAGTCAACGACCTATCATTGTCCCCAAATGAACAAACAAAATTACAGGAGAAAATACTCTTGGGCACCAGCTTGCACTGAAATGGTGGCAAAAGCTGGTCCTGAAGATGTTTCTCATGTGGTTCAACACCTGTGCTTTTGCATTTCTACAGCAGGCCTTGTTAATATATATTTCTTTCCTTTTTTTTAAAAACCTGAAACATTCATATGTAAAATAAATGCTCCTAGGGATTTAGCAGAACACTTTTTCTGTTTTTGAAAGAAGCCATCCAGTGGTAGAAAACAGCCTGAATGATCCTCAAAAGTCTCCATTAGTATGATATCTGTACTTCATAATTTGTGTGATATAGACTTGAGACACCTCAGTCATCCCAGTATTCTGTAAGACTGAAACACATATGGCAAAGAAATGCAATTAATCAGACACAATATTAGGCTAAGCTAATGTAGATTATATAGCTACATATATGTATTTTTTAAATTAAAACTTTTAAAGAGCTTTTGATTTGGGCATACTTCATTATTAGTATAAATAACTTCTTAATTCCTGAATAGAACAGTGGGGTTTTTGTTATCTTATATGCAGGTTAAAAAATGTAGAACAGTGACCCAGTTTTCTATTAGAGGTTTATTAGACCTGTCTATCTAGATACGTGCAAAAAGTATGTGCATATAAAACCCCTCTGTCCTTAAATAGTCCTGTAAGTCTTAGTACTGCATGGAAGCACTTAGTCATGACTAACAAATTCACCCATTTGGAAATCTAATGATTTCAAAATGCACATTTCAGGAGCTGGACTCAATGATCCTCATGGGTCCCTTCCAACTCAGGATATTGATGACTCTACATGCCATGTACTCAGATCTGTCAGAAAAAAGGAAATACAGATAAATCGTGCTCTTCCGTTCACCAGAACTGCCTCCCACAAGGGAATGTCTGGTTCATCTAGACAAGATGAACGTTGTATAACCTCACCCATCTGTATTAGAACTGCTTCTTTGCCTACTACTATCTACATTCCAGATGAATATTCCTGCTCATATCTCAGACGGAACCTTGAAAGCTTATGTGTTTCACCACTGTTCTGGAGAGCACTTGCTACGGGATATCTGAAGATGGAGATCAGACTGGGCAAAGTAAAGATCATGAAGAGATGGTCTCTGGAACTCTTAATTTCCTATAAGTGAGCTTTTTTGTTTTTTCTTTTTTTTTTCTTTCTATAAAATTCTCACATCTTATGAAAATACAGGCTGCACAGAGGTTGATGGGGCATTTATCTGTGTGTTAGTAAAGCATGGAGGCTTTTTCTATGCATATAAACAATGTCTGTACTCTGATGCACTCTAAATCAACATTATAGTAAGCAGCGAGCTGGTAGACAAAAGGATTTAGGGCTTATTTGCCATTGTCAGTGTTTACAGCAAAACAGGAGCATTACTGAGTGAAAATAGACATTTGAAACTATGATTTGAAATATCATTTCCTATTGGTTTTGTTTGGGGAGGGGGTTGTTTGTTTGTTTGTAGGTAGAAGACTTAACTATTTCCAATACTATTCAAGTAATATTCTTACAAAAAAAAAAACCCCAACACTATCTCAGAAGGGTGATACTTTTGAGAATGAGTAATATGTATCTTGAAAATGTAAAGGAAATGGAATCTTTCAGGATAGAAATATCTTGACATAGAGTGAAATTAAATGTCTTTCTGAAGTTCTTAATGTTAACTTCCACCTTACTATGAGAATATAATACATCACAGATGAAAAATGTAACTAAGGTGTCTGGAAAACTGCAGAGCACTTTTAAAAATTATGAGGCCCTAAACCCCATTAAGATTGCCCATTAGTCATTTAAAGACTTCTGCTTTGAAAATATATTAAATCAATCTGTGACAGAAGGTCTGCCTCAATCATTGCCTTCCTATCTGCTCATCGACAGAGACACAGTGATTGTTAGCCACTATCTAGACATTTGATGACCTCTCTGTTCTACAAAGAAGTGACTTGTCAGTTCTCACATTTCTTGCTGATATTGTTAAAATAGGTAACAAAACAATTGAAGCAGCCATGAAAAGATGTGTGTCAAAGGATACATGGGCAGCTCAGTGATGTGACTAAAGCATATTCTAGCACTTAGAAAAAGTAACAGTAGCAGGGTTAAGGAAGGAAAAAAACTTACAAAGAAGTACTTCATGTCGTAAAGTGTTTCTCACGCATTTATATAGCAGATTGTAATTTCAAAGATTAGCTTTTGCCAACTTTTTTCACATTCTGTTGTGAAATATATTTTCTTATATTTATAAAGCACAGTAGCTGGTAGAGGCCCACTTTGAATGGCAGCAGTATATGTTATTTCACATCGACTAAGCTGACTATGTAACTAGTGTATTGCCTAAAGACATTGCAATATAAAAAATTTACAGTATGATGTTAATGGGAAAAACTAAATCAAGAAATGTCTATCATTTCACATTTGTCAATAAAGTATGCCTAAAATGTACAGTAAGTTTATAAAAAGAAAACCTCATTCCCTAGGTAAGCATTTCTTTTTTTCTCTTTAGGTTTTTTTTTTTTGGTTGGGTGGGGTTTTTTTTTGTTTGCTTGGTTTTTTGGGGTTTTTTTTGGGATTTTTGGGTTTTGGGAGGTTTGTTTATTTTTTTTTTGGTTGTGGGTTTGTTTTTTTTTTTGTTGTTGCTGTTTTTTGCTTTTGGTTTTGGTTTTGGGTTTTTTTTATGAAAGTATAAGGTTTATGGTAAAATCTTGAACAAATTTTAAAAGAACCCTGTTCCTAAACCTGCCACAAAACCCCAGTTACAACATTATTCAATCATCATCTAAAGATCCATTAGCTACTAGGACAAATTACAAAAGTGCTTAAGGAGGTGCCAGGTATTCATAATATCACTAAGTACCTTCTGAATCTTTAAACAAATAGTTTATTTAAGCCTGACTTTAAGACTCTGATCATCAGGGGACTTAAGCATCTAAATCAATAGAATTCTTAAGTTACTTAAATACTTTGAAAATGTCTTCCCTAAACTCTTGTTAATTGTTAGTGATACTGGAAAGTCAATTTGGATAACTTTAAAAGAGACTAAATTTGAAGGTTTCCTAAAATAAGTCATGTATTTATTTGTCGGCAAAGCCAGCCAGGCAGAATCACCTGGGACTCCTAGAAAGCTAGGTCTTTTTTTCTTTCAAGAATTGAGTTTTTACTACTAAAAGCAGGTTATCAGAGCCAACACTAAAGCCAAACTTCTCCGGCATTATGTCCCAAACATTAAATGAAAATGTGAATCAATGACAATTTATTAAATTCTTTGCTTTACTACACCTATTCATAAGATATAGTCAAACAACTCACTTTAAATTGCTTATGATGTGTATAGTAGTTCTGTTTAATTTTCAGTCAACAAGGGGTAAATTATCTCTTTCACCTTCATATGATAAAGAAAAGTAAGAAAGAATAATAAAGGTTCCTCAGAATGAGATAAAACTCATGCCGACTCAGAAGGACAGAAAAATTCCTATGAATTTCTTAAGACCTCAAATTTGATTGCAACTGCTGTTGGAGATGCTTCGTGGAGACCAGCTATAGCAGTAAAAGTTAGCCAATGGAGGAGACGGAGCTCAACATGTTGCTGTTACCGCTTCGCGAAAACAGCATATCCATGGCTATCTTATGTCAGGACTATTTTGAAGACTTTTACTGACATCGCTGTATCGGTCACAGATGATTTCTGTATAGCATAGCTTGTGATGGGAGAAGCTGCTAGCATATGTTGAGATATGCAGTCTGACTGATGATGTCTTTCATTTTGGTTGTGAGTGTTTCACTGCATTGATATGAAATGCAGCTTTCCTTATCTAATTGTACCATACCACGAGCTCTCAGAATTTAAGAAAAGTGACCCTATGTTAATACTATTTTTTTTTCCCACTTGTTCCTGTTACTGTTCAATTAAAATTTCTTGAGAGTAAAATATTGAGAAGGAAAATTACTGAACCATTTCCTCTATTTTACATTAGTTTAGGTACATTATGTGATCATAAAACACTTAAAAAATGGAAATAGAAATGTCATAGTTGGCATATGGAAAAACATAATTGATGATTGCTGCATAGCTTGACATTAGTTGAAGAAGATTACTTGGGATTCACTGGTTCAGTAATAAGAAAAAGGCAGAGATTTTACACTCAAAACCCCCATATTCTCTTCATCTGAATATCACCCATGCGACTCATGCCTAAGAAGTATCACCAGAATCATATTTATCCACTGGCAGTGATCTGGTACTGGATCTCCTTGTTTTTGTGTATGTATGTCTTTTATGTAGATTTCCACCTTTTAAATGAAAAAAAAGAACAGTGGAGTGTATCTACTCAACAAACACATTTTGAAACAGTTACATGGTGCAGGATTTCTTTCTCTCCCTAAACATGACCAATTGAACCTCTAAAAATCTTTGCATTATTCCCTTCCTGAATACAGATATCAAGTGTCATAACTGGATCTATAAAAGTTAATAAAGCAAAAATATTTCCCAAACAGGAAAATTGTCAAATAATATTCACCATTTAGGAAAAGTTTAGGAAAGAGCAATGACAATCACTAGAGTCATTAGAGGTTTAGAAAACATGTCCTGTGAGGACCAGATTTTTAAAAAATCAAAAAAAAAAAGAAGAAAAGGTAGAGGTGGAAGTGAAAGATGGAAAGTATTGCAGACAACAAATACATCACAAACAGTGTAAGTTTTGTTTCTTTTTCACATCAAAGTTAGACAAAATAATAAGAAATGACCACAGGTTGCAATAAAAAGAATCATAGTTGAAATACAAATTACAAAATAGAACTTCCTAATGGTGAAAATAAATTAAACTGAATGGATATCCCATGAATCTCCATTATATCAACCTTTAACAATCTGAACTCCCCACAAAAGTTATTCTAAGAAACTGCCTTGCAATTCTTAAATATAAATTTACATTACCTTTTGAAAAAAGAGCAAGTGAAGAGATATGTTGATGCATTCACCCTAGTCTTGTGAAAGAGACTATCGGCTCTCACATGCAAAGACAAACATATGCGCAGGTAGGTGTTTCTATTGTTTATTGAATTAGATCTTCAGATAGCTTCAGAGAATCTGCATCCACCAAAATTTGGGTGGCTTTAAGTAACCTAGCTTAAGTAAGAATTTCCTTTGACAAGCATAGGATTGTCTGTTCATCTTCTGTGGATTTTTGCTATAGGTGCCATATTTTCATTCACCGCTTCTATTCATAACGCTAAAAAAAATCTCATACAGCTGTTCTGTCTGACCCATCTGTAGTTTTTTATCATTTCTATTAGCTGTTTGGAACATAGGCAAATATCTGTTTAGAGAAAAGATTATTGCACTTGATATTATTAAATTAGGAGTGTACACTTCTTTAATTTCTATTGCAGTTGCATAAAAAAAAAACATAAAAAAGAAAAGCTTTTATTAGCTTTCTGCTCACTGCTCCCTGTCATTGACCTTTCCTGCTCCTGTACCTCTGAGTCATCGACGCAGTCGGCCTTAGGTTTTGCGTAGGCAGTGTTCTATCAAGAAATTCCTGTGTGTTCAGAAAGGGTAGCGTTCAGTGTATGGATCTGAGCCAGAAGATCAACAATAAAAAAACTCCCCAACTTGATCTCTTCAGTGTCAGCCTGCTAGGACTCTGGAAATTTGCTTCAGTCTGTGAACTTCCACAGTAATGCCCCGATTCCTCTCTGCTATTTAAGAAAGGAAGATGTGTTTTAACTCTACCTTCCATTGTTCATGAAGCTACCCACTTTCCCAGCATGAATCTTTTGGCATAATTTTCACTGAATTATTTTAAAGCAAAGGGCTTTTTTTTTTTTTTTTTTATGTAGTTTAATCCACACTCTCTTGTATTAAGACATGCAGGTTCCAGTTAGCAAATCAATTCTTCCTTTCTTGGATATAAGGCCGTTGATATGTGCCTGTTACACCTCTGATTCTGGAAGCTGGGAAAGGACATCAGAAGCTGTTGATTTTTCTGTATTTCCCCAAAAACTGTTTCCATACTCACCCTCACCAGGGAACTGCTGTAATACTAATCTGGATAGTTCTTCTTGCTAGAGCTGATTTGAATGTTTCATATTACTTTTCACCCTTTTTCATTTTTCATGAGACCAGGTTACAAAACTTTAACATAAAGGTTGGAGAGCACAGATCATCCACTAATTCCAGTGTCTATCATTCTTCTGCTCACTTGCCTTCCACTTTCTAATTCTTCTGAAGTAGTACAGGGCAAGATTTGACCTTGATGTCAATACCAACATTACGAAGATGATAATTTCCTTAAGAAGAGAAAAAAAAAGAAAAAGAAAATGAAGAGTTGAATAAGAAAGCTGGAAAGATACAACTGAGTAGACCTTCTATGTTGGACACACTTGACTGGGACATAACAGATTGTGAGCAGCTTTGACCATGAGGTATGTTCACTTTCAGGTTGTCTTTCAGAGTAAAATGGTACAGATTACCTTATGCCAGATAACCAGGTGTGTCATGCTGGCCATGAAAAATACATAAGCAATAATATAAAAAAACTAAATGCAACAATTTTTAAAATGAGATCTGCTTGCTTTTGAAAAACATGGGGGAAATTGTCTCCAAAGTCTGAGGAGGACATTGAAGAACAGAAGGGCCATTGGTAATACATTAGAAAACATGAGAAAATGAGGCTTATTTTTCTTATAAAATGAACCTGATTGTGATTAAAAGTAATCTGTGATTTTTTATAGCCTTAATGCCTGTTTTAGTCATCCAACCCTTTCATACCTGAAAAGAACATTAGGAACA
Organism: Strigops habroptila; assembly: GCF_004027225.2. NCBI lineage: Eukaryota > Metazoa > Chordata > Aves > Psittaciformes > Psittacidae > Strigops > Strigops habroptila. The sequence continues at coordinate 28,052,021 of NC_044277.2, read as the reverse complement.
ATGAGCCAAGAGAAGATATGATTAAGGCCTTCACAAATATTACAAGGTCTTTCTTTGTTTTGGTGTGAAGTTTTAAAAAGATGAACATGGTTTTTTCTTCTTAAAATGAACAAAAATAGGCATTTGACCAGACAAGGCAAATGAAAAAGTGCCTGGACAACATAACCATGCAAAATGACATCTCTGGAAAGAATTTAAATTTCTGTATATTTAGGATCCTAATGTCTGAGGGGAATCCAGCTTCCATCCTAATTGGGTGCTTTCCTGAGATGCAAAAGCCATAGGTTTTAAGATGTTGGGACACAAAGATGATTAGGGGTCTGAAGCATCTCTCTTATGAGGAGAGATTGTGGAGCTGAGCCTGTTTAGTCTAGAGAAGTGAAGACTGAGAGAGGATCTCATTAATGGCATACAAATGTTGTCAAAGGCCAGGAACGGTAGTGGCCGGACTCCAGTGGTGCCCAGCAATAGGACAAGGAGCAATAGCCATAAACTAAAACACAAGAAGTTTCGCCTCAATACAAGGAAGAACTTCTTTATGTTGAGGGTGGGCAAAGCACTGGAACAGGCTGCCTAGGGAGAATGTGGAGCCTCGCTGTCTGGAGACATTCAAAACCAGGTTTGATTCCTGTGTAACGCTGCTTTAGGTAGCCCTGCTTTGGTAGGGGGGTTCGATTATATGTTCTCTAGACGTTCCTTCCAACCCTATCGTTTCTGTGATTCTGTGATTTCTAGGCCAAGCTGAACATAGGAGGTTCACTTCCTGGACAAAGCATTTCAATGGCGAGGCTAAGACAACTTCTTTTCATCCTTTAAGAGCAGCTTTTTAGAAAGAACCTAGATCTGGCATACATATATATGCACACCTAACTGTGTGTGTCAGGTATATTGATAATGTGCCACCTGAACCAGCAAAGGGAGGGAGCATCATGTCTGAGATACCTGCAAAACTTTTCACAGGACCATGACCAATTGTAGAGTACTGACAAGTTTTCAACATACTGAGCTTCTGTGTCACCCACACACCCCTCATATACTAACAACTTCAGATTACCTTGACTGCTTATTACTCTTGATGTAGTTACTGCTTTTTTATTTCCAGTACAATGAGAACAAACACATATATATTACAACAAAATGACAAGTGTCTTCCCCAAGCAGCAGTGTGATTTATTTTTGTTGTTCATGGGCTTGAATTGCTAGACTGATATGCAATTAAAATGTGCAGCTTGCTGTAAAGCACACTACTGTCATCTAGATGAAAAACCTATCAGTTGTTACCATTACCAGACAATGAAATTTGTATCAAATACTTAGGTTAATCAAAAATTAAAATAAACAAAACAAATCAAACAAATTAAAAATACAAACTGCCTTTGGAATTACAAAATAGCATAGGGTGTTGGGTTTTTAATCAAATAAATTACTGCCTTAAAAAAAAAAAAGAAATAAAAAATAGCTAACCAGAATATAGGAAAAAGTGCAAGTTATCTTACTTCAGGGGTAACCAATAAATTACATTGAATACGATACACCGATGGCAAGAAAATCAACTTGCTGGATGCCACTATACAGTACTGATGTGATAATAATGTGTAACTGTACAGTTTCATACTGACATACAAATTTATGTCTACATGGCAAAATTATAATTTGAGCCATGCGCAAATCTGCACTGTTTATTTTCTGGAAATTAGCAGCATTCAAAACTTATCAGACAGCTGAAATTTGTTGGACAACCCCCAGCTTCTTACTTTATGCTAGGGCTTCCCTTTCTGTTTTAGAGCTTATCCTCTTTGTTACTCCTTCATTGATCATGATGTTATTTTTTTCATGAACCTGTTTAGAAAGCCAATCATACAGCTGTAATCTACATGAGTGTGCCTATCTAGCAAGGCAGCGATTTTTCCAAAAGATAATGAAAATATTTTTTAAAAGCAGTGTTAAGGGAATGTCAGGAAAAAGCCTCTGACTGAATGCCTGGGTACTGCATAACTAAGCACTACCTCATGATGCTGCTTTTAAGTTTAGAGAACTGGAATTATAATGGAATGACACACTTCACTTCCAGAAGATTGGAAAACTAAAAGAACCTTGGCATTTACCTTGCTAATCACTGTTCGCTCCTCAAGGTAAAAAAAATTAAGATCTTTATGTAAAATATTCTGAACTAAAGGTAATTGACCCTAAAGCTGGACCACTAGAATACGATGAAAGTGAAAGACTGAGATAAAAAGGCAAATAGAGGAGCAAAATTAAAATTAACAGGTAGCAAAAATCATACTAGAGCATGGAACACGTAATGTAAATTTAAAAAGTGAGATGAGCACGTAAGAATGATACATGTGTCTGTAACCACAGAGAGAAGTAAGAATTTGATCTGGAGCTGGAAACTTTCCAAGAAAAGCAGGGACCTGGAGTGACATTTTATCCCTACGTAATTTTATTGATAAGGATATTTATGCTAATCGTGAAATTCATTGTACTTATAGTCACGCTGTACTTAATTTTTCATAAGTCTACAAAATCTAAAACTAGCATCAATGATATCCAAACAAATTATTCTTTCTCACATTAGCTAATGCAACCCGTAGCTTGTGATATAGGTCAGTGATTTTATTTAATAAGTTCCATAAGTCTTCAAGTAATTAACCTTTAAAAACCTATGACTGGCATGAGACTTTGTGAACTGCATTTGAACTCAAGTAAATACTTGTGGCTAACTTGGACATTCCAATTTCCCAGCTAACATTGGGAAAACTAGTAGATTCTTAAATATGCCATTGTGCTCAAGTCCTGTGGAAATCTTCTGTGTTCATCTTACTTCACCAATTCTTTTTCCCTGGGATTATTACAGAAACAGAAAGATGGCAGGTGAATTTCAAGATTAATCCATTAGACTGTACATGCTTCCATTTCAAAGTTTGTTAATTTTCTTTCTCCTTTGTCAGTTTTAATTTGTCACTAAAACCAAAATGAAATACTTGCACTAGTGTCTAAATTCTGTTGTATAGTCAAGGTTTTAGTGCAGGTATAAAACTGGCTTGTGGATTTAACTGACACTAGTTAAATGATTACACAGTAACACATGTTGAGACAAGACTCCTGACATGTCAAATTAAATCAAAATCAAAATTGGTTCAATCACAATTTAGTGTTGGTTACATATCTTGCAAAATACCTATAAATCCACTGTTTGCAAAATATTGCAGTGAAACTTAATGATTGCCCTTGGAAACCAATGGCAAGGAATTATAAACAGTGAATTTATGTAGATTCAGACAGTGAGATAGTTTTCCCTTCTAATCAGTCACTACCTCCTTTAAAAAGGACGTTACAAAGCACCTGTCTGTCACATTAATATTCTATGTAATTATTAGGCACCAACACTACCAAAGTCATTCTAACCTTCCCAAACTCTCTTTGGCTTGTTTCCCACATTAGTCATAAAAACAGTACAAAGTCTACTTCCATTCAGCCTTTTACAACTATTAAAACAAATCAGAACACTTAATTCACACTCTGACATCTGTACGGAGGAGTGCAGGCAGAGGCATTCTCAAGGCTTTTGTAGAGGGTCACCAGCTTGAATTCCAAGGCTAATCCATATGCATAATGAAAATAACATCTTCCTTTCTGAAAGTAGCTATGAAAACGAAAGATCACATATTCATACGAGTATCTTAAAATAAATAGCAAGACTGTGATACCAAAATGCTGCAAGATTTACTGTTGCAGACAGATTTTGAAATGCATTTAAACATGAAGACAAGGAGATTAAACCCTAATAAGACCTTCTATTGAAATATCTAACCTTGACAGAAAACAGTGGGAATTAATTTTTTAGTTGTTTTAGACACTTTAATAATGTTATCTAGAGATCTTTCATATGTTTACCTTTATGAGAATGAGTAACTCATAAAACTAGGAGCTGTTGTATTGAGACTTTGATTTCTAACACAAAAGTGATTTTAAGGTGAATTGAAGATCCATTAAGATTTGGGATAATAATTTGTGATAAAATTCTCAGTGTCTTCAATGGAATCAAAGCTGACCCTAGAAATGAAAATGCAATATTTGCTCTCAAAAATGCAACAAAAATGTTCATGATTAAAAGTATTTGCTTTACTTATGAGCTGTCCAAATAAAGTTAAAAGTATTGCTCCTGCTAGTTTATGCTCTCTGGGCCTCCTTCAATTCATGCATGTGTGTATGCTGTGGGACAACGCTGTTCAGTGAGAAAATTCTGTCACATAGCATCACATTGCAGCAGCTGGTACACTGCACAGTGATTAAACTTTCTTTAGCTGTTTGCCAGGTGGTGCTTTAACACTGAATTTACCAGGAGCCAACCCAACAAAGGAAAAGAAGGAGTCTAACTTAATCCTTATTTTCTGTTTTGTTGATAACGGACCATTCTGTTGCTGAATACAGAAAAAAACCCCAAAAAACCAATCTATGAGACAGCACTTTATATGAAGTAGGTCAATATCAAACTTATTCAAAAAGTAGGGAGACTGAGGCACAAAGACTTGAAGTTAGTGGTTCCAAATTATTCAGGCAGCTTATAGAAAAAAGCAAATAGGAGAACCCATACTATTTTAAAGTGTCAAGTCAGCAGTTTCAAAAGCAAAGCAATCACCGTTCTGAAGAAAAAAACCCCTTATTGTCAGTTGTTTGAGAAGTTAAAATATGTGGTGGTTCCAGCATTTTGATACAGAGATTGAGAGATGCTCCTTTCAAGTCATCTGAACTCTGTTCCCTTACAGTCACATACACAACATGCATTCAAGGCACATGAGACATTAAGCTAGGGGTCAGATGAAATTCATGGTTTGGTATTAGTCACTCATTTTTGCAATTAGAAACTCCAGACACAGCAGAAGTAAATTATTAAGGTAAAAATATATTTTTAAGGGAAAATATATTAATCTCACCGAGTTTTCTTTCAGGAAGATTTCCACATGCACATAAGATATAGTTTAATGCCATTCTTTAATTATAATGGTTTGGTCTGAGTACTTTTTCCTCTGAGTGTGTATTTTCAGCCTGTGTCTGGTAGGAGTGGATTTTTTTCACCTGCTTTTCTATATTTTTGTAGGTGAATCAGTATGTTACATTTCGCTGCTATAAGTAGTAATATAAATATGTTAAATGAGTCCAGTGACTATAATAAAGATCAGAACAACAAGAGACCATTTAAAAAACCCAACACAAGAGTAATCATGGTTTACTAGTTGTGCATTTTATTGTTAAGACACATCAAACTATTTTTTATAATCAACATACACTAGATTAATTGCATTGTCTGGTTTTGTGGTTTGACAGAAGTTTTCTCTTGCTTCTTCATGTGTATACTCTCTCTGCACTGTACTCCAGAGGCTATACAGTGTCTTGAACTCAGCTAGCTGTACCTCTGAGTCACAAGGCAAAATGAGATATTCAGGTACAGGAAATAAAAAATAAGATATTCAGGCATAGGAAGTAAAAATTCACCATTAAGAGCTATTATATATACTATATGTATTTTGCTAGCAAAACACTAAAAAAAATTTCTCTCCACATTACTATCCTTTATGAAAAATTCTACTTTAGAAGTGAATAGAAACAGTACTAAAGCATTTTCCATCCCAAAGAGACACAGGTCTCTCTAAAAAAGCATATATTAATTTCACAGGGATAAGGAAAATGGACCATAGGTGTTTATACTGCAGTTCTACATATCCTAATCTTTCATTTCCAGGAATTAAACCTAAAAGTTTCACAAGCAGTGTAAATTTCCTACTCCAGGCTTACCAGAATGTGTTGATTTCATTTTATTTCCTCTTGACTTCCACCTGTCATTGAAACTTCCTCTAAGCAGCTGAGACCAGATGTGGCTTGTGTGTCAGAAGTTCTGCCTACATGCACCAGATGAGAACTCTTCTCTGTTGTAGCAAGCACTTCAGGAGCTGATTTAAGTTGTTTATTGACACTCTTTGCATTATAGAGCTTTATAAAAAACACACAATTTCTTTTTATTTTATGTAGTTTACAAATTATAATTTAAATACAGCAAAACAATCCAGTTTATTTCTAGTGTAAGGAAAATATGCCAAATTCAGAAGTAGTAAGAAACAAAATAATTTAAATCCACATGTATACATCCAAGGATGAAAAATCTGACATTCACTCAGTTGAAATATCTGAAGTAACAGAAGTTTCCGTGGGGCAGGTGAGTCAGACTTTGAGGCAGGGTATCTGGTCTGTAAGAATCAGCATTCCAGGGACAACACATCCTCAAAGACACAATTTTCAGAGACAGTTAAAAGCCACTTTACAAACAGCTATTGTAGAAAAAAAAATGGCTCCAGTTGCATTGCAAAAGGGTTCCTTGCAGCTGCTCGTGATATGTAAGTAGATTTAAGGATATTCATTAGAATCCAGGACCTCCACAGACCTCCATTTAAGAAAAAGTAAGTAGTTTAATACGCTAAACACAGTATTGTAACACTAAGATTTTTGCTTGCTAGACTATATTAATAGCGAAGGGCTTAGTTTTCTCCCACCATGCTTTTAAACAGGTTCTACAGTTCCTTCTCTGAACACAACCCCAGGCTTTCTAAGGTTAATCAGTGGGACAGGTGTCAATGTAGCCTTACCATATGTGGTTCAGATCCTTCCTCTTTCTCTGCCTCCTAGAAGGCCTGTGTATTTTCTTTTATAACTACTGAAGTTTAGGATGGAGTTCTATGCAGCTCGGTGAGATGATTTTTACTTTTTGTTTACAGCAGTAGTAGACTACTTCTCCACTTACAATTATGCCTAACACCAGCAAAAAAAAAAAAAAAAGTCAGCAGTAACAAACAAATATTGTTGTATGTTAGTTAAGCATGAAGAATCCGGCTTAACAGTACCAATGTAAACTCAATTATATTGCACAATAGCATAGTAACACTGGGGATCTCTGACAAGATGCCCGTTAATAAGAGGGAATACAACCTTCTGAGGCTGCAAAGTCAGCGCTCTGCTCCAAAGCAGCACGCTGGGTGCCTGACATCTGTGTAGGGTCAGAGCACGGACATCACTCCTCTGCCACTCTGTAGAACCTTTATTTATATTCTCTAGGAGGCACTGGGTTCACATGTGAGAACCTGTCATTAGTATGAGGGACATTATGACATTCTTCTAATTCAACATCTTTCCATAATAATCAACTACTACATTTTTAATTGAGTTCCTTATCCACACATTTTATCCCAATTTGCTTTTACAGCATATTGGGCATACTAAAGGTTATTATTAATCAAGGATTTTTTGATTGATCTTCTCTGGCAAGTTAGTGTATATTCAACCAAAGGAATTAATCTTATGCTGATCACACTTAAAATTTCTTCTGTGTTACCAGTTCTTGTAGTAATCTTTCTTTAATCATAGATATAACTGTAGTATGTATGTAATAGATAATTAAACACTTATATGCATATATTATCATATATAATAGGCTATCGTAGTTATACCCGAGATATATAGAACTCAGTATGGAAGAAAAACCCAAACAAAACAAACTCAAAAATATCTTATTGTTACTAGTCTCTAGCTTCTGATTTTCTGAGCAAATAGGGCTTCTCTAGAAGGGCCTTTTACAATAAGTCTGCAAGAATGGTGAGGAATGGAACAGGTTAAGGAGAGGTGTTTCATTCTTATTTTATCTTGATTTGGTTGTTATCCAAACAAATGCCCTTGGAGTTCAGCCCAGTCTGGGCTCTTTGGTAGGGTTTATGAAACTCTGACAATGCTGGTTCCAACCAGGGTTTCTGTCTCTCTTCATACAGAGCTGGGGAGCTGATCTTCAGCTGGAAGTGTGGCTCCTGGGACCTTCAGTCCTTGGTTCAGCACCTCAGAGTGATAGGGGCTCGTGTGTTCAGCTGAGTCTCCTGTCAGAGGCTGAGAGGATCCATATGAAATGTTTTGCAGTAAATTAGCTGTAGTTTTCTTACAAATAGCTATTCCATCCTAAATATATCCTATTGCTTCTACTTAAAAAAGAGAGAACAAAATTAAAGCATATTAAAACACTGTGACTTCCTTCATTGAGAACTAAATGACCTTTCTTCACTAGCTCAAGGAGGATTAAGATAAAATGACCTAAGACCACTCTACATCTGAATTAAAGTATCCATACAAGCTTTAATGCTCTGTAGACAGTTTTTGATGGTTAATTTAAGTTCTCCTGAATGTCCTATGCCTTTTTGATGCTAATGGGCTTGTTCCGCCACTACAAACCTCTTAATAAACTGCCATGATTTACCAAGGTACTTAAATACGTGGTTAATTTAAAGCACAAAAGTGAGTCCATTCATTACAATGACACTTCACTTGCCCTTTAAGTTAAACATATGCTTTCTGAACTGTAGCCTGAAAGCAAGTCTGTTCACAAAGAGTGTTTTGGGGACATCATAGTTCCCAATCCTGCAAGATGCTGATCACCCTGCACTCCTAACCATCACAAGAGCATAGCAGATCCTCAAAATTTCTTAAAAGTTCTCAGCACCTTGCAGGAACAAATCTACCTTCTATCATCAGCAAAATCAAGGCCTTATTTACATGTGCCTGCCTGCCTTCACAGTTTGAGGCAATTTTGTGCTCACAAATCACTGACCTGAATTCATGAGCCTAAAGTGAATTTGAGCACAAATATTAGCTGTTATCTAATCACCCAAAGAATATTTGCACCTGTTATAAATTATGCATGCAGAAATTCAAGCTCAATTATTTGCATATGCAAAGTTGAATACACAGAAAAACCATTTCTTAAAATCTAGGACAAGATGTTAAACTCACTATAATTTATACAACAAGTACTGACTTACCAGAATATTGAATATTTTATGTCTGGGTAAGAGCATATGCTTAAAAGTGGTAAAATATGGATTAATACAAGATTCTTCACATAAGAACAGGATAAAGTTTCTTGTCTGAATTTGGAACATTTTGAATATATTTGGCAAACTTTATCAAAGAAGACAGTAGACTGTCAATAGAAAAGATAATTTTTTGTATTTGTGTATGCAAATCACTGTGTTTAAAAATAAGATCTTTAAAATGTTTATTCAATCTAAGCATAAGGAAAAGAGTCAGAAATCTTGAAGAAAGCAAAACACTGAAAAGAAGCAGAAAAAGTCCCTCAACTAAGGTACAAAAATTTCCAACAGAAAGAACATTTATTAATATGAGTTTGGTCTTCTGTCTTGTTTCCATTGGTCTACCTGCTACTGCAAATGGACAGTTCTAACAGCATGAAACTGCTAGGCAAGTGAGAATAATGCCTATTACTAGATAAGACAAGGGAAAATAATTATCTAGGACCTCACCTTTTGACAGCTGACAAGGAGAGATCAAAAGGGAAAAAGAATTGAACAAGTAGGGGAGGTGGAGACTTACCAGACAGCCCCTCCAAAGAAAGCTTTGCTTACAAAAAAAAAAAAAAAAAAAAACCCAACAAACAGGGATTCCGCACTTCTCAAGCTGCTTGGCTGAATCGCTGATGTCCTGCTTTGGCATCCACATTCAGCTCCTTGCTACAAGTTTGCAGCAACAGACTCTTAGTCTAAGTAACATGCTGTAATTTTAGTAGTGAGAATCAATCTGGGCATTCAGTTTCTGTTAATGACTAAGTGAAGAACAGTCTCAAGGTAACAGTTCACTTCTTTATATTCAGTCTGAAAATAGGGCTTTGACTTCAGACATGAGAGGCATAGCTGAGCAAACATGACCCAGATTCACACTTTTCTGTGCTATGAATTTTGTTTTTCTTGATGCACAGTAAGCAATCTTAGCTCTTTTAGAACAGCTACTTACAGTGACTTAAACCTACAGTTAAAAATATTGCAATAATAATATTTTTCATTATTTGCAAACAAATGACCATCAGAAAGGGCAGCCACTATTTTGAACCAGCATTAAAACCAAAATATGAAAAAAAATTTTATTTTCTGCATCTCTTCCCAAATAGTTGTCCATTTACTGTAAGGATATGTAAGTACTTCATGTCTAAACAGGAGAGGAAGAATTTAGTCTGTGCTGTTTTAAGTTCAGAGAAAACTTCAGGCAAAGCAAAACACCCTAGTAATCACCACAGATGAAACAGAAGTGCTTCAAAGAAGTAAATTTGCAATTTTCAGCCTCTTTTTCTTTTAAGAAAATACCCTGAAAGTCCTTGAATTTTGACAGTCTTGAATCAGCTAGCTGCCTGCAGCATCCCTCTGGGCCTGTTTTTCAGATGCTTTCAGGTTGGATCTGTAGCAAGACTGCTTCATATCACAAGCACAAACAGCTTTTCTTGCATATTTATCTCATTGCTATCTTGGAAACTATGCACAGCACAACAGCTTTTCAAATATTGATGGAATATTCAGTTGTTATATTATCTCCCTTGCAGCACTCCCCCAAGAAGCAGTACATTTTCAACCTTTGCTTAATGTGATGTATACCTGTTTCTTACTTTTCATTGCACATATTAAATTCAACTGTTATTTTAGCTTTGAAAATAACTAACCAAGAAATAAGTTCTTAAATCCTCTAAAAGACATAAGCCAAATTTTCAAAGGCAAGTGACTCCATATTACTGAAGATATTATTTTGAACAGATGCAGATTTACTAGGACAGCCATGATTGGAAATTCACCTCCCAAATCACATGGCTGGTACATCACATGTTTCTACACAGTACAACATGATTGCATGATTATGTAGCCTTTTCCTCCATATCCATTTGTTTTACAAATATGTCCATTCTTGATTATGGTTATAGTTGTGTAGCATAGGATCCAGTGCCTGGTAAGGACATCTTTGTTTATTTCCATGTCAATAAGAGCTCAACTAAGACGCCCCAACACAGGTATCTACTGCCATTTGAGACAGCAGGATAGCCTGCTGTCCCTACTGGTATTTAGTTGCTGCTCTTGAAGAGCATAGGCATGGTTACATATATACTGTCTATCACCTTTATGGAGAAATTAACATCCCCTAATAGCTTAAATGGCATTTGCTAACTATGTTTGGACACCTGAATCAATCACTTATTGCCTAATCTCCCTTGTAATCAATGAATATCTGGTCAATATAGCAAAAAGAGTATGGAAAACTATTCACTTTACCCTACAGTAGATACGCAATTGTTGATCAGCTGATTATCTCTACAGACTATATTGACCACATCAAATACAATGTGAGTTCAGACATATGGCTCACATGAAGATACTGACAGTGAGGTACAGAATTTTAGTGTTTGAGTTTGTAAGATAACCCCAACCCCTCAATTTCCATAAGCAAGGACACACACTCTTGCTGTAAGCTGGAGTTCTATGTCCTCATGTATAAAGTATGCAGGTATCTAAAATGGGATGCATGCCCATTGAAGAGGATAATCTACAAATCCATGCATACTTTGATGCCAAGGTTTTACCAACGCATTTAATTTTGGCATGCACTTTTAGGTCTGTTTTTCTGCTTACACCAAATTGCCAATCTTGGACACATTTCAGGGCTAAGCTTGATTTATTAAATATTAAAATATACAAAGTTTTGAGAGACTACTCTCTCTGCTACACGAGAATAGTTCTCATTATTGGACAGTGGATTATGAAACCTAGGCTTTCGCAAAACACACTGTATCAAGCCAGCTAGATAAGTGCCTAGGAAGGGAAAGAGGTGTAAATTAGTACCATCTTAAAATGCTGAGGCCACTTCCCTTATTGTTATCTTAAATGGGATGAATCTCTCTCTGTGAGTAGCTATTCTTATGGATGTAGTTTAGGTCACTAGGTAACTAAAGTTTCAGTTGTCTGAGGCTGAGTGGTGGGTTGGGTGGTGGGTTGGCCCTGGCTGGCAGCTGAGCACGCACACAGCTGCTGGCTCACTCCTCTTTACCCGACAAGCAGGATGGGGAAGAACATGAGTGAGAAAACCCACGGGTTAGAATAAAAGCAAGGAAATCACATCAGAATTACTGTCACAAAAAAAGCAGGCTCAACTCTGCTTCAGTCTGAGGAATTTAACTTACTTTTTAATTACTGATTTGGATATTGGGAAACAAGGAAGACAAATATTTAAACACTTAGAGAAAACACTTTTCCTTTCCCTTTCCCCAGCTTACCTTCACTGCAGGCATCTCCTCCCCACCTTGTTACCGTTGCAGGTTACACTGAGACCCTTTAGTGAGGTGACATGGGGGGCAGGACCCAGAGCACAGTGGTGTCTCCTGCCGCTCCTTGTTCCTTACTCTGCCACTACTGCTTCCTCCAGGCTTGTTTCCTCCTCTCTGATGTAAGTCCTCCATAGTCTGCAGCCCCCCTGCAGGCATTGATAGCTCCGCCATGGAGCACCTCATATACTCTCATATTATTGATTCTTTTCATTTCAGTTTTACTGTCCTTTCTTAAAGATGTTTTCCCAGAGGTATCACTCGCTAGACTGACTGGCTCAGCTGTGTCTTGTTGGCACTGGCTGGAGCTGGCTGGAACTGGCTGTGTCCCACATGGGGCAACTCCAGCTTCTCCTCACAGAGACTGATGTGCAGGCCTCCACTGCCAGCACCCTGCTGTTTATACCTAATACAATAAGATGTATTCCCTCTAAAACAGCTTGCTGTCCATTTGCAGAGGTGAATCTGCAATAAGTTGCCCTTTGGAGGGTAGAAGGGCCAGTAGCACTTAGTTCCCTGGAGTCTTTGATCCTCTGGGGCAGCATGCAGTGCAAGGGTGCTTGTTGGCCTCCTGGGAGCCACCAGTCCAGGCCCCGGACTTACATGGTGGCAGCAAACCTGGCAAATCTCAGGACTAAACACAGTGTGAGCTACTAACACAACAGCCACAAATGTTTCTTGCTTTTTTTTTCCTTCCTGCTATTCAGCTTATTCACTGGCCTTGTTTATATGTTTGGCTTCAACTTTAAAACACATATATTGTTTGACAAGACTGCTTTGAAGTAAGCTGCAGAGCTTTTACCGAGAAGCTCGGGGTGAAAGCTCCCACTGTGTCACCTTGTCTACCTTGGTGGTAATCATTTCAAAGGATTTCAACAACCTAGTCAGGCATGATTTTGATCCTTTCCTGACCCACACTGACAACCCATAATCAGGCTGTTTTTCTCACGAATCTCTTCCACTTCGATCTTAGGGTTTTAAAACCTCTCCAAGTTGATGTTAAAATATCTCCTTTGGAATTTCTTTATGTCTATCTCTGCATGTCTGCTAGCCAGTTTAGCACCAGTAAAATATTAATCTGGAACTGTTGTGCTGAAATATATTGTCTTCTAGGTATGGTCTATGCTCAAATATTTCCCTTATTGTCACTTTATCTTGAGTCGTGGGACTTTGGTCTTCATCTGCAGGTAGGCATATACTCTGGAGCTACAGAGCTGCATTGATCAGAAACAGGTACTGGAAAATTATAAGCAAGCTCAACAGACGTTAACATATGTGAAATTTAGGTAAATACAGAAAGTTATGTTACAGCATATAACCTCTCCCAATGCTTGTTGCATTCATTAGAGGGGTGACAAGGAAGGTCCCCACACACTCCTGCTACTGTCTCCCAGTTAATATAGCAGAACAGCACCATGGAAGCTTTCTTATGTTTCTCTGACAGCTTGGAAAAAAATACATGAGAGGCAATTGACTATCAGTCATCTGTGAAATTTCTGCTGTTAGAAATTACGCAGAGTGCATAGCTGGATCCATCTACCAACTTTCCCTGCAATTTGCCCTGACACCTACCTGATGAACAAAAGAATTTTTGTGTGCTAAATATATGGTTTGAATACCTTGAATATGTTTAATATTCATAAATATACAAATACCATTTTAAATTTTGTGAGGCAAAATATTACAGTGAACTCCATCAGGTGGAAAGTTGGTAGACATAAGTGTACTGGAATTGTGATTGCAAATATAATGTCAAAAGTCTAAAGACAACATTTAAAATTCAAGGATATATAAGCTGAGGTTTCTGTTTGGGGGGTTTTTTTTATTTGTTTGTTTTGTGGGAATGCACACTATTTTAATGAAATATAATTGAAATTGGGAAAAAAATTATTACTGAAAATATAGCATAATGTTTCAAGCTATAAAATGGTGTAAGTGCAGAATTATCTAGCAGTAACTGTTTATTAATTTGATTCTTTGCATTGTAAGATTTATTGGATTGCTCACTTACCATGCACATGTAACTACAGTTTAAATTTATAAGACTACTCTGCTTAACCATGCATAGGCTAAAAGGTACAGGTATATTCCATTCTGATGCACACATGTGATAGCGATTACTCAGTTTATCAAGCAAGAAGTGCATCAACAGTGTCACTAGGTTTGTTTTAGGCTGTCACATTTTTCCATTGTTGCTTTCAGAGTCCAGTGGTTTCTGAGCTAAGAGGGCAAGAACTTAGACATTCTGCGCAGTGAAGCAAAAATTGCTTTTTGCCATTAAAACCAAACCATCCTGAAAAATAATGATTTGCTTTTAATGGCTTTTTTTTTCTTTTTCGTTAACACAGGTGTTCACATGCACAAAGCTACCTTCAGTATGGGTGGTTTAGGATTTTGCAGAAGCACAGCAAATTTATACAGCTGTTAACAAACCATAGAGCATCAATGTGTTTACTGATTCTCCACTAGAGCTTGTACAAAGGGAAGGAATTGTCAATTTCTCTTTGATAATAACTAAACTTGTTATACTTTTCATTTCTTTGTAGTGGCATCAAAACCGCTGCATTTCTTCTGCAATCTCAAACTTGTGACTTCTCTTTGCCATTAGAATTTCACTACAGCTGTAAATATTTTCTGAATTTGTGCAGTCATACTCTTTTCTATTCAAAAAGTGGTATTTCAGTTTTCCCTCAGAACTGTTAAAAAATTCATAAAACGACAGAAAAGCACCCCTTAAAAGAAAAAAAAAGAAAGTGAATCTAGCTGCTCACTTGCTTTCAGAATGTAAAGGTCAGACATAACTACTGATACTTATTCAAGAACCCTAAGTCATAGCAAGATAGAAAAAAGCAGATACTGTATTTTGGAAACAAGATTTGCTGCTTCTTTTCTGCAGCTGCAGACATGAAATTTATTTGTGTAAATGTCCTGGGTTCAGCTACAGCAGTCATTTTTCTCCTTCTTAGTAGCTGGTGCAGTGCTGTGTTTTTTAACTTTCAGCCTGGGAACAACGCTGATAACACCGATGTTTTTAGTTGTTGCTAAGTAATGTTTACTCCAACCAAGGACTTTCTCAGTCTCACGCTTTGCCAGGGAGGAAGGAAAGCTGGGAGGAAGCAGAGACAGGACACCTGACCCAAACTAGCCAAAGGGGTATTCCATACCACAGCACGTCATGCCCAGTATATAAACTGGGGGGAGTTACCCGGAAGGCCCAGATCACTGCTTGGGTCGGGCTGGGTATCGGTCGGCAGGTGGTGAGCAATTGTATCCTCTCCCCTTGTTATTTCACTAATCATTGTTATCATTGGTGGTAGCAGTAGTGGTTTTGTATTATACCTTAGTTGCGGGACTTCTCTTATCTCAACCCGTGGGAGTTACATTCTTCCGATTCTCCTCCCCATCCCTCCGGGAGCAGGGGGAGGAAGAAGGTGGGGAGTGAGCAAGCAGCTGCGTGGTTCTGAGTTACCGGCTGGGCTCAAACCACAACAGTAAATGTGACAATAGCATAGAAATTATAGATGCATAACAGCTCTGTCTCATTGCCACTTCTGATCTTCATGATATGTTTTGATAGTTAATAGCTTGATGTGTTACCAGCACTTGGTGGGCCCAGCCTTGACAGAGTTCAGAATAAAAGCAGCCAGCAAGACAGGAATGTGCATGTAAGAGTGCACATGAGCAGGATGCCCAAATTCTCTGAGTGGGCATTTGCCCAAAACTGATCTTGGTAGAGGGGAAGAAAACCACCAGTCCAATTAAACAGTAACTGGGGAATTAAGAAAACTCTGTGAAAAAAAAAGACGATTTAAACAAATACACGAGTGAAACACAAAACTCTCTAGCAGACAGGAAAACACAAAAGCAGGGCAGCAATGGCGCTGGCAACACCCTGCCAGATCTGGCTCTGCCTGGGCCTGGCCATGGGTCATTGCCTCTGATCTCAGCCACTGCCTCCAGCTCATCCACAGCCATAACGGTGGCATTCGGAGACTCATACCCTGAGGGTGTGGGGTCACCCACCTCTGGGAGGCTGGGGGGCAGACAGCGCACTCATATCTCCAGAGTGGGGCTGGGCAGGCAGGGTGTCCTGTATGCCCAAATGAGGGGAGCCTGCACCACATGGACTCTGAAGGGGTACATGTGCTTTTATCACTGTGTTGGGGATAAAAGAAAGGGTTAAGATTTCTTTGGGTTATAGAAGATATGTAGAAAATGCTTTGTATTGTGGTTTATCTGTTGTATTACTATTATTGATCCTGAATATATAGTTCACTGATTTTCAGTTAATTACACCTCATTAATAACTCAGTTAAACCACTTCAATCCTGAGTTTAAACTGCATGAACTGAGCAGGTTTTCCATGGGGCAGGGGTTTGATCTACTAATGCACACCTTTTAAACTGTGATTGAACAGTTTGGAAACATGAATGATTATGTAGCTGCACCCACCACTGCTTGCTGCTCTGGTGGCTAATATCAGATACTGCAATTTAAAGGAAGTTACATGAGAAGTATTTTGTTGGCAGTTCTGCTTCTCCCGGTTTAACTTTGTTGTTTGGTTTATTTTGAGGGGCTGGGTTTATTTTTGTTTAGTTCATGCTATCTTCCTTGCCTCTGCACTGTAGTCTTCTCTCATCGATTTGCTGATTGTGGAAAAGGTGATAAATTATGTTTGGTACAGAGAGATGGTCTTCTACAAGTTAAAGATTATTTGCCTTTCAGTTTGCAACCTATACCTTAATAAAAATACTTCTGATTGGTTTTGGCATTATTTTCAGCATATTTAATCACTTTCATATGCTTGAAAGTCCAAGCATGTTAACCATGCTTGGCTGTTTTCTCTGAAAAGTAAGTAGTAACTGAAAATAATAGCTAAATCACTCCACTGTATGTTGATATCTACAATAATGGATGCATGCCTTAACTTGACAAGTCCTTTCTAAGCCAGGGGCAGATCATGATCACTAAACATAATTTATGGTATGGTTCTAAGCCAGAACCAGAAGTTGTTTAGTGAATTCTGAAAGAGATTTAAGAAAAGATTTCTATTTTCTGATACCTTTAGGTGAGCCTTTTGATAAATTCATTTAAAAAACTGTGGAGTTGAGATTTCTTCCTGCTGAAAATACATTTAAGAGGCTAAATACCATGGCAAATCTTAATAACTTAATTTATCGAATTTATACTACATATGTAGCTGGAATATTGATTTTGCCTTTTCCCTACAACACTACCAAACTGATCTTTTGTATCAGAAAATACCCTCTGGAAGGTTAGGCCTGAAATCTGCTATTTAAAATTACTTAATTCTTTCTGCAGTTTGCATCCTTATTACGCTTTTGCAAATGTATGCTTCAGGTATAATGTCCTATGAATGTTTTCCTGTAGACTATTATCTGTTCTCATGCTTCTTCAGCTTCTAAACCTCTCTTTCTATTCATTCCTTTGAAAATAGCCTTTGAATATTGAAGAAACAAGTGGCAACATTCTTTATGTCTCTTATTTTATATCATCTTAAGTGTAATTCTTATCTCGATTTTTATATATCACAAGTTCTGTCAATCAATTTAAACTGGTTCCATTCCATTCTATGTGGTCATTTTTCAGAATTCATTAGTTTGTACTTTTCAGTGCACAGATAATTTGGGATGAAAAATTGCTCCTGATATAGTATTAAATCGAAGCTACAGAAGAAGTTACTGCTTCAGAGATGGTTAATATGCCATCCTTATTTTGAATGGCAAGCTGCCCAGTACTGGCGGATTGATTTATAATTTTACAATTATCCATATTGGAGCAACTTGCATTTATTAATTTTTCAGTGATGACATTAAAATATATCAAAGGGTTCGAAACATGTACTCAGCTTTCTAGACCAGGGGATCAGATCTTGAAGTCTTTGGTGTACAAATCCAGATAACTGTTCAAGGAGGACTGAGGTCATCTGACACGAGTGCATAATGGAAATGACTGCATTTCCTTCTTTGGGATTGACTACATCTGTGGGGTTTTTTTCAGCTTTATGGCTAGTCTGACAAAAATCCCAGGCAATTGACAGAAAGGTCAGTATCAGGTGCTTCAGAGACAAACAAACAAACAAACAAAAAAAAAATCATTATTTGACACTTCTTGTATAGCAATTGGAATGCACTTTTCTGGAACCTGATTGATCTTTTTTCTTCACTTTGACTCACTACAAGGGACACTTATTAACATTTAATATTATGTTAATGTTATGTTTAATATTATGTTAATTAATATATGTTAATATTAACATATTAACACTCTATCCTATCTACTCTAGATGTGCATATTCATGTTTTTCATTTTTATTAATCCTATTAATCTCAGGATTAGATAATATGTCACTGCAATTACCTACATATGCTAATTATGTATTCTGCAAATTAGGTCTCCAGGTTTAAATTAAATGCATAATTAAATTGATTGGCCTATCTTAACAAAAAAAAAAAAGAAAAAAATCTTTTCGTTTACTTCCTGTAAAGTGTTCTTTCTTTATTTACAGATGTATATTTTTCTACTTGTTATTGATCTTCTCTTTAAATGTTCCTAATTCTTAGAATACATCCCTCCCTCTACATTAAAGTTCTTCTATATGAAAATATAATTGGCTTTTGTACTAGGGATTCCAGAACTGGACACAGTGCCCCAGATGTGCCTCACAAGGGCTGAGCAGAGGCAAAGGACCTGCTGGCAGAATTCTGTTTAATGAAGCCCTGGATGTTGATGACCTTTTCTGCTGGCTCATGTTCAACTCAGTGCCCATCAGGACCCTTAGGGCCTTTTCTGCAAAGGTGCTTTCCAGCTGGGTGGCTCCCAACATATACTGGTGCATGGTAGTGTTCCTCCACAGGTGCAGAACTTTGCACTTTTCTTTGCTGAACTTCATAAGGGGCTGACAACCCACTTTCCCAGCCTGTCAAGGTTCCAAGCTGGTTATCTAACATCTAGGTCCTTCCAACACGTACTTTTTCTTTCTTGCCTACACATCAATTGACACTTGGTAGATCTATCCTTGAATCTGTTCAAGGTAACCAGTTAACACAAGGGAGAATGTCATCTCTGATATGTTACTCCTATCATTTCATGTCTTCTCATTATTGGCTGGTGTTTCATAGAAGCATATTGTGAAGATCAGTAATTTTCAACTAGAATCTTTCCTTACTTCATTTATAATTATTGATTTATATAAAGCAGAACAGCTCCAGTCAGGAGGCTGAGAGACAAAGAGTTGTGTCCATGTTGTAAAGGTATTAGTTTGAGATATGTTCAGGTCCCTGCTTCCCAAAACCCAGATGGGCAACATGATCTTCTTCGCTGTTTTTAGGACACTAGGTTTCTCTCTTGCTACAAATTACTTGAAACACAGACACCTTAAAATTGTTTCTGTGAAAGGAGTGGTGTTCTAGACAGCTGTCTTCCAACTAGTTGACCAATGTTATGAATTCTCACAGAGAGACTGGAATCCAACTCTTAGGTAGCCTGTGGTCTTCCTAGTATCCTGTCATAGCAAATTGTGACAAAATCCTTGCCAACTTGTCTATTGTGATAGCTGCTGTTGATGTTCATCCTAGCCATATTGCTTGACTTCAGTCTCAAAAATGTTATCACAATTACCCTGCAGGCCACTGATTTTAACAATATACAGGAAGTCTACTACTGAGCATACTGAACATTGCTGCTTTTTTTATTAAGCATGCTTGAAGTAGTCTCTGACCTGTCTAGGTTCTCAGAGAATAATATAGTAAGATTATTATTTTCTATCTATCTGAAGGAATAGGAAAGCTTTCTTTCATCATTTGATGGTTTGGTGTACAGTTAGTGGTGGGATCTTGAAAGCGGTCAATGTTGGCTTAGATTTGTTCTCTGTTATTTCAGTGAGAGTCTTATTGCTGGCTTCACTGGTAAGCTCAATAAAGCCTGCATGGAACCTGCTTTTGAATATCTCACCTGGTAGCAAAAACTACTCATATTTGTTCTTCTTTTTTTTTCTTCATAAGCCTCTTTTTATTATTTAATTCACTAATGTCCTTTCATATCTCTTGTACTGTGGGTTTAAGAGTTATTGTACTTTTATTGATCCACTTGTTCCTTTCCTTTGAACTTAAGCTGAACTGTTCATTTATCTACTATTTAAATTACTATTATTTCACCCAATTTGGCATATTTTAAAAGACATTCATGAACATGAGAAATTGAAATGCAGACCTTTGCAGGATTGTTTTAAGAAAACTTGAAAGTTTAAAAATCTTGATTACTAGCTTTTTGAATTATTTTTTTAAAGACTCTTTTTAGAAATATTTTATGAATGGGTCATATATTTCTGTAAACATACATCTTTATAAACAAGTTTGTAGAATGTTTAAATCAGAATTCTTTCAGAGAAATAAAGAAACTGAGTCTTCTGAATTTACAAGAGCCTAAGGCTATATTTGCTGCTTCCAACACCACTAATGTTCTAACAATTTCTATATGCAAAGCACGTTAAAATTAAGAGCTTTAGCCACTGCATTCTTGTTATTTTCAGGAGCTACAAGCATTATTTTAGTTTAAGCAAAAAGGTAGCTGTATGAATGATTTGTCATTTTGACCAAATATCTAACAATCAGTGTGAGTGTCTTCAGTGAGTTTCAACAACTTTCTCCAATATTCATTTCAGTCCTTTCTTGGCTTCTGTATCTGACATTAACAAAGGATTTCTATCAGGTTTCTATATGTTTGAATTTTTGAGGTTATTTTACCTTAAAAAAATAAACGTTGACATTTCTCTACTGCCTGTGACATTGTTTTTAGTTACCTTTAGGTAAAAGCTCACTTGAAATAATAAGTGAAATTAAAAGTAATCATAGATAGAGAAGGAAAATGGAGAAAACTTTTCCTTATATTCAGCTTGTCTCTGACGAACCAGAAAAGAATTTTTAGTGCTTCTCAGCATGGCCTAGTAGAAAAGCAAGTCTTGAATTTCTACTAGCATGTTGCAAGGCGAAAGGAAGTCCTTGTCAAATCTTGGTAGTAGGCGAGGAAGATGAGAGATTGCATGGTTAATAGCCATTGGGAAAATCAAATAGCGTGGTACCAAATAAGGAAAGAAAAATGTTTTGGAATCCTGTATTGATCAAACAGTTGCATATAACTTTTATGAGTTTATCGTATGTATTTTTATTGAAGTTGGTTTTATTTCAACTTGTTCAGATTTTCCACTTAGAAATAATCCTTAGTTTTACTTATTGCTCTACTTGTTTTATTGCTGGAAATACACAGAAGTGTTCTACAAAAATGTTTTGTTATATATCTGAGTATAAGAGTGAAGCATTCTGATTATGCCTCTAAGTCATTCTACCAAGGCTCCCACAAAGGTCACAGAAACCAGTGCGTGGGAAGCCAAACTCCTCAGCAGAAAGGTCATGCTGCCACTAAGAAAAGAGAAATGACAGGACCAACAGAGAGGCCACTCCTGTTAAAGGAACTTAGAACCATCAGACGTACTAGACTGTCTAATTTTCATATTGTAACAACTCATCCAAAATACAATACTTTTTCTTTCGTCCCAGCTATCGTAAGGAGCATTCCACCTTACAGGAAGACTGGTTCTGGTCAGTGGGCAGGAAAAGAAAGAGACTTCTATAGCAAAAGAACAGCATTCATAAGTGTCAAAATGGACAGTTAGACGTTTAAAGTGAACAGGTTTCTCAACCTGATAGCACACTACTATGATTTCCCTACCTGAGGGAACAACTCTTCCCTTTTACTATGATGTCCTGTCCCAGGCCAGGAGAAAGCTGAGCAGGCAGCCTATGGCAATCTGAGTTATGGGTATTTTGCATTTACCAGTTTCTATTTTATTTGCAGAACAGATGCATGAAAACCAAAATCATTTAACAAGATATGCCACAGTTTAAATTGCTGAAGCAGGCAAAAAATCATATTTGCATAAGCTAGTGGCTCCGAAAGGATTCTCTTAAGAAATCTTAAGAGAACACCTTGTGAGATTTTAGATGAAGCTTGCAGTCCAGCTCCCTGGACACCTCACCTCATAGTTGTATTGCCAGTAGTCCTGGAGACCACAGAAACTCACAGGAATGGATGGGAAAGTTGGGGGAGAGCAAGGTGTATTCATGGCATGTGAATGTAGGTCACTGTAACTGTCATAAAATAGATTGACCATGCTTCAGTTACCTGGGAGAACAGGCTGATGGAGAAACAAAACAGACCTTGTTGCATTGCAGGTTTTGGTTTTACTAAGAGCCTTGCAAAAACGTAAGACTCAATCTTAGCAGAGAGGGACTGAGATACTGGTCTGTGTTCAATCCAAACTCAGTCCCTTCATCCATCAGCCAACTTCCAGCTGTCCCAGCAGTGACAGGAAAGGCTCTCCAGCATCCGTTTTTCTGCATTTCCACCCATTTGCTCACTTTTGTATGCAGTTTAAAGTAGATAAATATGAATTTCAAAATGCTGTCACTTCAGAGTGCAACATCATCAGTATAGAGGTAAGTTTGGAGACCTCTTGGATTTAGGTGTTAAATAATTTTTCTGGCACTGTGATCCTGATGCTCACTCAAGTCAGAGGGTGTTAATGAAGAGCTATGTGTAATTCTGTTGTGTAATTCTGTTATGTAATTCTGTATGAAATTGATTGTGCTCAGAAAACCCCAGCTTCACTTTGTACTGAATGCGGTGAGCAAATAGTTTATTCCTCATATTTGGCTTTTCAGGGACTGCTGATATAGACATGAATTAAACTGAAGGAAATTGTGAGAAGTTAGCACTAGGAGAATTGAGCCCTATTTCTTTGTTATCTTTTTTCTCAACTTAACTGTCCATTTGCAGAATTCTTGGTTATGGCTTCTCAGATGAAGGTGATTTTACCTTTTGTTTCTATATTATGTATTACTGGAAAGTTTTAGGACAGTGTCGATCATGTGGATTCCTTAGATAAGCAGCCATGAAAAACAGAAAAATAAGAATTTACTTTTCTGTACAACATAAAGCTATCAAAACTTTGGTTTATCCATATTTTTTTTTCATTTTGACTTGATTTTCTTAGGCAATTGAAATCCAATATGTTCAGCTAATGGTTTCTTCAGCAAAATGTTCTACCTGCAGTGCTAATCTCCCAGTTAAAATTCAAAACAAAATATAGTTTATTTGCTGGGGGGATGTGCTCTTATTTTGTGATAATAAAAGTAATCATTTTATGACAGCATTCCTTAATATCTGTTCCATTTTCATCAACCCATCTTAAATAATTTTTCATAGCAGTCTTGTAGAAGTGTAGTGCAGGAAGACCCCTAGTTCATAAGAACAGAGGATAACAGAATGTGATGGGACTAGTAACAAAGTCTGCCTGTTGATTGTTTTGTTACTCTTGGTTTATTTTATGCTCGCCATTTTCTGAACATATTGGTTGTTCAACTGGAAGATTCTGAACTAAGTTTTTTGTTTTCACATGTCCGGGCTACAGTTTTCAAATACATTGATGAGTTTAAAACCTTAATTTTCTTGTTTTCTCTTTATCAGTCTTCTTAAGAAATAAAATATTGCTAGACCTTGCTGATATAAATGTTGGGCAAATATCACTAAGCTCAGAGGCAGAAGCTATTTACAGGTTCAGGACAATGCCATATGACCTTCACTGGTACAGATGTAGGATGTTTGCACTCTGTTCATTGCATATCATCACCAATATTAACCAACCCTTGCTGTATGATAAGAGTGCATCAGCAATTGGCTTCTGGTTGTTTCTGATAACAAAACATGTCTGAGCACTATCTCCTTTTCAACTGCTTGCTCATAAAATTGTACTTGTGACAGATACATATTTCTCTCTAACATCTTTTTAGCTCCCTTTTTAGTAAAGTTAACTAAACTCCTGCTTCTGTCTACTGAGAAACCTGAAATAAGCTTCTCTTCTAACATATAAAAATAGTTGTCCTGCTTCAATGAGAGGTTTCATCCAGCTCAGTGTTACAGTAGCCAGAAGCCAACATTCAAGCAGATGATCTGTAACATAAAGCCAGTAGTGGATGTTCCTCTGAAAGTAATTTTTTTTTCATTTGTGCTCTTTACCTTTTACATCAAAGCTATCATTTTAATTCTTGGAACAAATGTTAGAAATTACGAAATAATTCATCAACTTTTTTTTTTCTATTTCTACTTTTTATATCTACAGAATTAAAATATTTTCCTTTTGTTTTATTAATATGTATATATACGAAAATTTTATTTCAAATAATATTTCAGACACTTGGCCAAGAAAAAAAAGCTATATATCCTAGTCCATAAAAGTATAACGTATGGGGTATGGATTCAGTAGACTCTGGTGTACATATGGTGCAGCAGTACAGATCCTCCATTTAGGATTTAAGTCATCAGAACATTGAGAAGGTCATTAAGGGTACATCATCTTTGTTTGCGATGTTTCAAATTACTTTAACTGCTGAATCAGAACAAATATGAATATTAACCCTAATTTACTATAAATGAGTTGTCTTTAGGAAAAAGGAAACTCAAACCCAAAATTAAAACCCTGAAACATCACCCCCCGGGAAACAAAAAAAAGCAAACCCAAAAAAACCATGAGGCTCAAATTTGGTGTTTGCCACAGTAAAGACAAAAATCATGTCATGTAACTCTCCTGTGAAAATTTACATGAAAACAACATTTATCGAACACAAGACTTTCACCAATCTAAGGCATGTTTTACCAATGCTAGTTAAAACATCTCCAAATTTGACACACAAATTTGATACACACTACTGTGTGTATAGCAGGCACACATGCTACTCAGATATTGATATTGGGAGCATGATAAGTTTTTGTCATAAGTTTACGACACTCTATTAAACTCTCTTTCTGTTTCCACCAAAATGCCTTCTCTCTGGATATGCACATCACACAGGTAAAATACCCAATGAAATTAGGATGATTACATGTAAAAAATAAAAAGTATTACACTGATGAACAAATTAATTTAATCGCTAAGAACTTGAAACGGTCATGTGAAAAATATTTGCATAAACATCAACCTGGTTACATTGAGCTAATCTTTATATAGAGTAATAAAGAAAAAATATATGTATTGATGCATTATACGCTTAGGATATGATTATGCTGAGCTCGTTCCCTAAACGCCTTCTTCCTCTCTTGTGTCAACACCAGAGCACATCTCACTCTTTAATGAGTGAGGTCAGCTCATTCAGCCAGTAGGAAGACACTCATTTTTTTCACTGCTGGCTTAATTCTCTCCTTTCCTCTGATGAGCTTCACAAATGAGTGTCCTGGGTTCAGTTATAGCAGTCATTTTTCTCCTTCTTAGTAGCTGGTGCAGTGCTGTGTTTTTTAACTCAGCCTGGGAACAACGCTGATAACACCGATGTTTTTAGTTGTTGCTAAGTAATGTTTATTCCAACCAAGGACTTTCTCAGTCTCATGCTTTGCCAGGGAGGAGGGGAAGCCGGGAGGAAACAGAGACAGGACACCTGACCCAAACTAGCCAAAGGGGTATTCCATACCACAGCACGTCATGCCCAGTATATAAGCTGGGGGGAGTTACCCAGAAGGCCCAGATCACTGCTCGAGTCGGGCTGGGTATCGGTCGGCAGGTGGTGAGCAATTGTATCCTCTCCCCTTGTTATTTCACTAATCATTGTTATCATTGGTGGTAGCAGTAGTGGTTTTGTATTATACCTTAGTTGCGGGACTGCTTTTATCTCAACCCGTGGGAGTTACATTCTTCCGATTCTCCTCCCCATCCCTCCGGGAGCAGGGGGAGGTACAAGGGGGGGAGTGAGAGAGTGGCTGTGTGGTTCCGAGTTACCGGCTGGGCTCAAACCACGACAATGAGTCAAATAAACTGTTCAGATTACATATAGGAAAGATCTAGGACCGCATAATTAAAGATGAAGCTATAAGAGCAGGAAGAAAACATTGTTAAGAAGCCACAGCTTAAACCAGTGTAAAACCTAGAATGCGCAGGCATGAGAAATCAAGAGTAGATAGGAAGGGTTACACTGAGTGCTCAGAACTGTACTTACATCCCAGTCAGTTGCATTTGTGTTAATACTTGAAGGTAATTTTATGAATGAGTGCATATTCACTGTCTTCTGAACACGAGATCTGACCTGTAATTGATGCAAAGTAACATACCTATGCTGCCTTCAATAAATGCATATTGCTTTAGGTCAGCTGCAACCCTCCTCTGTGTGATTAGCACAAGGAGTCTGACTTGGGAGATTGAAATACAGAGTGAAACAAATAGTGAAAAAAAGGTAGGCTGGGACTGATCCAAATAAAAAAGAGACTTAATTAAATGATTAAAAGAAAGAGTTTTCTAAAAAACCCTGTAGGTCTGCTACCCGGCTAAAGCAACTGTGATTCTGGACTATAAGAAAAGCAACGGTTAATAGCTTCAGCATCCTGATTTTTAGTGCACTTTTAATTAGAAGAATCCTTTGGTCTCTTAGTACTAAATCGAGATTTTAAAACTTTGCAGACCTGGGACACTGAAACATCTGTCTTCTTTAGACATCTGGGAATCAAATTTACTGATGCCCAACCTAAACTTGGGCCTGACAGTTTGTAAAACAGACATGGCTGTTTTAAGAGTTTTTCCCTGTTTCTAGTAATGGTAAAGTTGAAAAACAAACCACTAAATTCTGACTTATTTTTTCTGTTGCTTCCAGAATGCACCAGAGTTTGATGTGCTCAGCTGCTGCTTCTTTTCTGCAGGCAGCTTATCAATTATTTGCCCAATTTACAATTGACAGCCAATACAGGTGAACCCTGAAAAATTAGCAGGACTCTCTCATTTCCATTGGTCATGTTGGAAATGTTAGCATCTGACTGACTGTGTCCTTCCCTACACTGGAATTTCCAAATTATTAAATGACTGTTCAATTCTTTGCATTTCAACAATTCAACAATAAACAATTAGTTAATAAAAAGTCTCAATGAATCTGTTTTCACTGAAAAGCAGGATTAGTAAGGACACTAACAAACTCAGGATACTTCGTCTTCTGAAGGAGCGCTATCCTGGGTCTGTAACACCTGAAGCATCTCTAAGATGTATAGCTTTGTTCCCAGACAAAATATCTTCAGGGCTACATGTGGGAAGGTCTAAGTGATGGGAGGAAAGAGGGCATCAAACAAAGAGGAAATATGCTTGAGCCAGCTGTTGGCAGATACCTGGAAAGAGATCCAGGGGAGCAGGCAGGACCACAAGAAACCTGGGAAATCCAGCTGACTACACACTGGTGGCAGGAAAAGTTTTGCAAGTCTTGACTCTATTGTCACCATGATTTTAGAATTTATATTCTCCTGTGCATTTTTTTTTTTTAATCAGGAACATGTATTTCACATAACAGATTGCATTTCAAAATAGCTCTTAAAGGAGCTATACAGAACTCATGAGAATTCATTAGTTAGCAGAGCGACAAGGTGAGTATCTCCAGAGAGGACGCCTTTAACACCGGAGCGGGGGGAAGCACAGCGTCCCGGAGCCTCAGTTCGGAGCGGCAAGAGCGACCGAGGCAGCCTCAAGTCCTCGACAGGACTTGCCCAGGAGCCGGCAGCTCAGCTGACGCGAGCAGCTGACTCACAGGGGGCGGCGCCAGGAGTGACAGCACCAGCCCTCAGTGGGTAAAACCCATCCCAGGGAGCGAGAGCGACCAGGAGCGCGGCGAACAGGGCGTGGCACGGCAGTTTGCGCGGGCAGCGAGCGGGATGGTGAGCACTCGCCTTAGGAGCAGGGCCCGCTGTGGGAGCTCTGCCCCGGCGGTGGCCAGCGTAGGCACCCAGACAGAGCCGATGAGAGGGGAGGCTGCGGCGCAGACCTCGGAGTGTGGAAAGTGCCTCGACTGGTCTCGTGAGGCGGGGGTGCACGATGGACAGGGCTGCACTCGGTGCGCCCTGGTGGAGGTCCTCCTGCAGCAGGTGGCTGAGCTGCGGGAGGCTGTTGGAGAGCTAAAAGATGCCAGGGAAGCTGAGAGGAAGCTGGGCTGCTTGCTCCAGGCTCAAACTGCGCAGGGGCTGCAAACGTCCAGCATTGCTCGTATAGGAAAGAAGGAGGGCAGCAACCCAGGAAGCTGGGAATTAGTCACGAGAAAAACGAACAAAAAAAGGAGGAAGAGGACAATTAACGACAAGGGGCTTCCTCCTAAATCTGATGTCCCCACCCAGAACCGCTTCGCGGTTCTGCAGGAGGCTAATGAGGAAGCATCCACCACACCTAATGAGCACCCTCCTGATGCACCAGTAAAGAGGATCGCTACTGGTGCCTCCAGGAAGAAGTGGAGGGTCATAGTAGTAGGGGACTCTACTTTGAAAGGCACAGAGGCACCCATCTGCCGGCCTGATCCAGTCTCGAGGGAGGTGTGTTGCCTGCCAGGGGCTCGGATCAGGGATGTTGCTGAGAGGCTGCCTGCTCTGGTAAGTCCTGCTGACTATTACCCCCTTCTAGTGGTCCATGTGGGTGCTAGAGATATAGACAGCAGTTGCCTGGAGGACATTAAGAAGGACTACAGAGCCCTGGGAGAGGTGGTTAGGGGCTCTGGAGCTCAGATAGTTTTTTCATCGATTCTCCAGGGCAAAGGGGAGGACCTTAAAAAAGCTAGGCGTGTCTGGCAGGTTAATAAATGGTTAGAAAGCTGGTGCCATAGTCAGGGGTTTGGCTATTTAGAACATGGGGCTCCATTTGGGAGGCCAGATCTACTGGAGGCTGGTGGAGCTGGTCTGACAAAGAAGGGGAAGAGCTGTTTTGGTAGGAGGCTTGCCAGGCTGGTCAGGAAAGCTTTAAAGTAGATGTGTTGGGGGAGGGGAGCATTGATCCATCCCAACACTCCTGGTCAGTTGCCAGCACCTGTAATAAGTGCTTGGAGCGATGTAGAGATGTTCCAGCTGCCCCAGCCATTGAGTCGGCTTCATTTGGAGCTCGGCTAAGGTGCCTCTATACAAACGCCCGTAGTATGGGGAACAAGCAAGAGGAATTAGAGATGTGTGTAAGGCTACGGGAATATGATGTCATTGGTATCACAGAAACATGGTGGGATGGCTCCTATGACTGGAATGTCAGAATGGAAGGTTACAGGCTGTTTAGAAAAGACAGGCCAGGCAGACGGGGAGGGGGCGTTGCTATCTATGTCAGTGATAGGCTAGAGAGTATGGAACTCTGTCTGGGGACGGGTGATGAGGTAACAGAGTGTTTGTGGGTCAGGATCAAAGGGAAAACAGCAACAGGGGACATTACGGTGGGGATCTGTTACAGGCCGCCTGATCAAGAGGACTCTGTGGATGAAGCGCTCTACAGACAGATAGGAGCAGCCTCACGCTCGCAGGCCCTGGTCCTCATGGGGGACTTCAACCATCCTGACATCTGTTGGAGGGACGGTACGGCCCGGCACAAGCAATCCAGGAGGATCCTCGATTGTGTGGAAGACAACTTCCTCTTTCAAGCAGTAGAGGAGCCGACGAGGAGAGGTGCCATGCTGGACCTTGTGCTCACCAACAGGGAGGGACTGGTTGGAAATGTAACGCTCCAGGGCAGCCTTGGCTGTAGTGATCACGAGATGGTTGAGTTTGAGATCCTCAGGACAGTGAGAAGAGCGTGCAGCAAGCTCACTGCCCTGGACTTCAAGAAAGCAGACTTTGGCCTCTTCAGGAGCCTCCTTAGTAAGGTTTCATGGGATACAGTCCTAGAGGGCAGGGGGGCCCAAGACTGCTGGTTGGTATTCAAGGATCACCTGCTACGTGCTCAAGAGTGTTGCATCCCGACTAGAAGAAAGTGCAGCAGGAGGGCCAGGAGACCTCCATGGATGGACAAGGAGCTGCTGGGGAAACTTAGAGGGAAAAAAGAAGCTTATAGAAGGTGGAAGCGAGGACAGGCGGCCTGGGAAGAATACAGGAACATTGCCCGAGAAGCTAGGGACCAGGTTAGGAAAGCTAAGGCCCAGCTAGAATTAAGTTTGGCAAGGGATGTGAAAGATAACAGGAAAGGATTCTATAGATACGTAGCAAATAAAAGACAGGCTAGGGACAATGTAGGCCCTCTCCAGAAGCTATCAGGAGAACTGGCTACCATGGATTTGGAGAAGGCTGAGGTTCTTAATGACTTCTTTGCCTCAGTCTTCACCAGCAAATGCTCTGACCACACAACCCAAGTCTTGGAAAGCAAATGCAGGGACTGTGAGAACGAAGACCTTAGGCCCACTGTAGGAGAGGATCAGGTTCCAGACCATCTTAAGAACCTGAACGTGCACAAGTCCATGGGACCTGATGAAATCCATCCACGGGTCCTGAAGGAGCTGGCAAATGAAGTTGCTAAGCCACTGTCCATCATATTTGAAAAATCCTGGCAGTCAGGTGAAGTTCCCGATGACTGGAAGAAGGGTAATATAACCCCCATTTTCAAGAAGGGGAAGGTGGAAGACCCGGGGAACTACAGACCAGTCAGCCTCACCTCTGTGCCTGGCAAAATCTTGGAACAGTTTCTCCTGGAAAACATGCTAAGGCACATGAAAAACAACGAGGTGGTTGGTGACAGCCAACATGGCTTCACTAAGGGGAAATCCTGCCTGACCAATTTGGTGGCCTTCTATGACGGAGCCACGGAACTGATGGACAGCGGCAGAGCAGTCGATGTCATCTACCTGGACTTGTGCAAAGCTTTCGACACTGTCCCACATGACATCCTTGTCTCTAAATTGGAGAGACATCAATTTGATAGATGGACCACTCGGTGGATAAAAAACTGGCTCGATGGCCGCACGCAAAGAGTTGTGGTAAATGGCTCGATGTCCAGTTGGAAACCTGTAACGAGTGGTGTCCCTCAGGGATCGGTGTTGGGACCGGTCCTGTTCAACATCTTTGTCGGTGGCATGGACAGTGGGATTGAGTGCGCCCTCAGCAAGTTTGCCAATGACACCAAGCTGTGTGGTTCGGTTGATACGCTGGAGGGAAGGGATGCCATCCAGAGGGACCTTGACACGCTTGTGAGGTGGGCCGATGCCAACCTTATGAAGTTTAACCAAGCCAAGTGCAAGTTCCTACATCTGGGTCGGGGCAACCCCAGGCACTGCTACAGGCTGGGCAGAGAAGAGATTCAGAGCAGCCCTGCAGAAAAGGACTTGGGGGTGTTGGTTGACGAGAAGCTTAACATGAGCCGGCAGTGTGCGCTTGCAGCCCAGAAAGCCAACCATATCCTGGGCTGCATCAAAAGAAGCGTGGCCAGCAGGTCGAAGGAGGTGATCCTGCCCCTCTACTCTGCTCTTGTGAGACCCCACTTGGAGTACTGCGTACAGTTCTGGTGTCCTCAACATAAAAAGGACATGGAGCTGTTGGAGCGAGTCCAGAGGAGGGCCACGAGGATGATAAGAGGGCTGGAGCACCTCCCATATGAAGACAGGCTGAGAGAGTTGGGGCTGTTCAGCCTGGAGAAGAGAAGGCTGCGTGGAGACCTCATAGCAGCCTTCCAGTATCTGAAGGGGGTCTACAAGGTTGCTGGGGAGGGACTCTTCCTTAGGGACTGTAGTGGTAGGACAAGGGGTAATGGGTTCAAACTTAAACAGAGGAAGTTTAGATTAGATATAAGGAAGAAGTTCTTTACAGTGAGGGTGGTGAAGCACTGGCATGGGTTGCCCAGGGAGGTTGTGGATGCTCCATCCCTGGCGGTGTTCAAGGCCAGGTTGGACAGAGCCTTGAGCCACATGGTTTAGGGCAAGGTGTCCCTGCCCATGGCAGGGGGGTTGGAACTAGATGATCTTAAGGTCCTTTCCAACCCTTACGATTCTATGATTCTATGACAAGCAGCAAGTTATTTTTAAAGTGACTAGCATAAGGGCAGGTGAATGAATCTCATAAAAACTAATCTATATCAATGATTTAAAATTAGAGTAGATTAAATGTTAATCGTCCACTGTGCTGTTTATACACTGCATAGTTGCTGGGTTTGTTCACCAATAAATAAGTTCAGTGAATTGTAAATTAACATTTCATGTTACTCCTGGAGGGTGATTGATCTAGTCTCATGCAACAACGAAGATTCCTATTCATTACCTCTCCTTATTGTTTAGATTTTGAAGTAAAGGATCCCCTATAAAAAGGCTACCATACATAAAGGAATCAACCAGAAAGGAATGCTTCTCTAACAAGAGATGCAGGCACTAGTGAAATCAATAAACTCAGCCTTTGGGAGCTTTTTTATGAGTCACCTTACTGAATGACAGAGTGGGATTGTTTTGTTTAGAGGTTTTAATGACTCCTGAACCGCAGCTGTGTGTTCTAACATAAGTTAGACTCTTCTATGTTTTAATGGCATTAGTCAAAGCAGACCTATAGCTGGACAACTTTGCTAGTAAAACTTTACAGGGATGTGCTAATATGAAAGCAAAAGCAGTAACTATGCATAAATGTGAATGTACACATACAAATATATATGTCTGTATGTATAGGAAAAGACACATAAAGACTTCTTGAAAGATGTCATATATTCATATGCCACTCTTCAAAAAACAATGCCATAGAAATTTGCCACATATATTTGGTTTCAGTTCCACATTCTTTCTTTGTATCTGCCACACAACAATTTTTTTCATAGATCGAATATGATGGGAAAGTTGAAGATTTAATTGCTGATGACCTCTTGGACAAATGTTTCAGAATGGTGTAGTCACATTAATTGGATGTCCCAGCTAAAGGAAACTTCAAAAACTTCAGCATCTGAATAGTTAAGAGCTGACATTTAACAAACCTGGCTTAGCTTTCAGAGTTGTCACTCTGAAAGGAGTGAGGAGCAGGGCAGTTTACACCTCAAAATCCTACTGGTCTTGTAATTTTGCCACTTGCTGTATTTCTTTTACACTGTTTCTGACATTTCTTCTGTCCAAGAGAACTGTAAACTCAACTTTTAAAATTAGCTACTAGGGTAATATCCTAATGCAAGAGGTAGATCCTAGAATAATTTTCACGGCAGTGGGATCCTGATTGTTCTCTATGAATTATTCACTGTTCAAACAGCATGTGGTCAGATACTCTGTTTACTCTTTGGTCTCAGTCTCTCCAGCTACTATCATTAATCACTGTTTCTGCTTCTTGCATAATATTCTCTCATTTCTTCATCATTTTTAAAGAGAAAAACAAGTAAAAATAGCTCTTTAAAAATTCAGTCCTTTGAGTTTTTTATTTACTTCCTACCTGCTGCATTTTCCTAGAGTTACGTCTTTTCACAAAGCTGTTTTTTTGGAAAGATGTCTATACATATTTCCAAATATGCATAGACAATCTTTTCTTACTTCCTTTGGTTACATTATCTGGCACATTTTAATCTTTCTGTATTGCATATATTACTTTATATGTATGGACACCTCTGTAGCTGCTGTGTATCCGTTTCCTTCATTCTCCCCTCTCTTCTAATATTTTTTACCATTTCATTCTGAAGTCCAGCTGTTTTGCCAAAATTTCTTTTAATAATGTGTTGGAATTTTGAAAAAAAATTATCTTAGATCATGTTTTAGTGATGGCGTAAAGATTGCTTTTATCTTCAGTTTAGTAATCTTTTCAAATGGTCTGCTTTTGTATTTAATGATTTTAAATAATGAAATTTACTTTATATATCCTAGTATGATTAATATACAATATAACTATTCTTTTACAGTTTCAACTGTCACAAAATTGGACCAAATATTTCATTGTCTATTTTGACTAATCATTTTTTAACACATCTCTCAACATACAGCCACACCACCTCAGTACTTGATAAGGACCACACCTTGTCCCTGTATCTCTGGCTGCAGAGATGCTCTTGACTGTCAGGAAAAGCATAACAAAATCACAGAAAAATTGAGGTTGGAAGGGATCTCTGAAGCTCATCTGGTCCAAACCCCCTACTCAAGCAGGGCCATACAGAGCCAGTTGCACAGGACCATGGCCAGACAGCTTTTGAATATCTCCAAAAATGGAGATCCACAACCTGTGATTCTGTGCCAGCACTTGGTCACCCTCACAGTGATAAAATGTTTCCTGATGTTCAGATGGAACCTTTCGTGTTCCAGTTTCTGACCATTGCTTTTTGTCTTCCACATAATTAAGCTGTTGAACAGGATTGGACCCAGTATTGGTCCCTGGGTTACACTACTAGTTACTAGCCTCCAAGACGACTTCATACCACTGATCACTACCATCTGGGCCTGGCCTTTTAGCCAGTTTTCAACCCACTTCACTGTCTGCTCATCCAGCCCTTACTTCAACAGCTTTTCTATGAGGATTTTAGGTGAGACAGTGTTAAAAGCCTTCCTGAAGTCAAGGTAGATAATATCCACTGCTCTCCCCTCATCTACCAGGCCAGTCATTTCATCACAGAAGGTTATCAGACTGATCAGGCACCACTTCCTCTTTGTGAATCTGTTCTGACTACTCCCAGTCACTCTCTTGTCCTTAGTGTACCTGACAAAGGCTTCCAGTTGTTCCATCACCTCTGCAGAGATTGTGGTGAGGCTGACCAGCCTTTTGAAGATGAGTGATTTTCTTTCCTCCAGTTTTCAGGCATCTCTTCCTCCAATCACCTTGTTCCTTCAAAGATTATCAAGAGTAGCCTCACAATTACCTCAGCCAGCTCCCTCAGCACTTATGGATGCATCCCATAAGGCCCCATGGACTTACATATGACAAGGTTGCTTAAATATTCCCTGACCCGATTCTCTTGCAACAATATGTCTTCCTTGCTCCAGATTTTCTCCCCTGCTCCTGCATCCTTAAATTTCTGAAGGCTAATCTTATCAGTAAAGATAGAGGTTAAAAAGGCCTTCAGTATCTCAGCCTTTCCAATTTCTTCTGTCATCTGGGCCCCTGCACTATTCAGCAGCTGGAGAACATTTTACCTATTCTTCCTGTTGCCACTGATATACTTAGAGAATCTGTTCTTGTTGCCTTTGACATCCCTCACCAGATTAAATTCTAACTGGGCTTTGGTTTTCCTAACCACATCCGTGAATGCTCTAGAAAAGGTCATCTTCTCCTTGTCTCCTCTGACTCCTGGGTAAGGAAATTATCATTTATTCTCTCCAGGAATCTCTTGTATTGTGTATATCCTTCTATGCTGTTCCTCTGGCAAATATTGAGGTGGCTGAAAGCCCCTTATGAGGACTGGAGCCTACAAAGATGAGGCAGCTTCTAGTTTTCTGCAGAAAGCCTCATCCACTTTCTCATCAAATGACCTACAGCAGACACCCACCACACTATCACCCACACTGGTCTGGTTTTTAATCCTTACCCATAAGCTCCCAGCTGGTTCATTATCCATCCCCAGGTAAAGCTCCATGCACTCTGGCTGTTTAGTCACATAAAGGGCAACTTCACTTCCTCGCCTTCCCAGCCTATCCTTCCTAAAGAGCTTGCATTTCATGCTGTCACTGCAGCACTCCAAATTGGGATGCAAGCCATCCTGCTGTGTCTCTGTGATCCCTACAAGATTGTAGACCTGGAACTGTACAGAGATCTGTAATTACTCATGTTCATTCCCCACACTGTGTTCATTAGTGTACAGGCACTTCAGTGAGGCGCTCCAGCATGCTCGTTTCCCAGAAATTATCTGGGTGGTGTTTTTATAATGGTGCCTAGTAAGCACTTTCTTGCTTACATGTAAAAGCTTGAGGTGACCCTGCTTAAGCTCTGTTTTATTGATTTTGTGTTTCTTTCTGTTTTCACCACTCCAGGCCCTTTCCTCATGAACCCTGTTCACCACTTCCTCACAGGGTTGCTGGTAACACACTCTCTCTCCTGTCATTCTTATCTCTGAGAAAGGCTCATATGACATTAGCAGGCACTAAGCAAGCTTTGGTAATACTCTCTGGGAAGGTATTTAGAGGATAGATGAATCAGACCTCCAGTATTGGAACCTTAAGGTATATACCTTCATAATCAGGTTTCTTAGAAACTTTCAGATTCCCCTTCAACTCAATAACCTTTGCCTGGCTGGTCATCCTGGATGCTTTACTGGTATGTTTCCAGAGTCTGATCTTGCATTTATTTGAAATTAATGTAAGTTTTCTTATGAAATGCAGTAAGTGTAAGATTTATCCCCAAATACCCGACTTATGCTTGCTTCTATGCAAACATTTGCATAGAAATTGATAACAATAGACAGCACATCTAGTCTCTTAACTAATAAATTCCTCTATTTTTATACACACTACTTCTATATCCACAAGAAAAATACTTTAGCCTACCTTATAATGTGCATATATTCACACTTCAACTTCAGTTGTCATGCTCACCCACTTATTTTTTATTAAGTGTTTACATTCCATTTACTACAAAAAGAAGACTGTATTGGAAAGTAATTGCCAGCCAGAGAGTTGTCTCTAAATAATAGGGTGGTAGGTCATTGTCAAAGTTTTCCAAATTCAATAAAAACTTAATCAGCTGCATTTCACTTTCCATTTTAAATATGAAACAGAGAAATCAATTTATTAAGAAGAAACAAACATTTTTGTAATGATGTTCCATTTACAATCACTTTTTTTGTTTACTTGTAAATGCAAATTTATTGGAAAAATAATTTTGTAGAGGATCCTGATTCAGTCTTCTCTGTAAGTTTGTGAATGAACCTCTAGAACACAGGCCAGACATGATAGCAGCTTTACATTACTCTTCAATGGACTGCAAGGAACACACATAAGCAACGTATTTATATTCCAGCCATAAATCAGTTGTGATGGATAGAATTTTAATCTATTTTTTGCCAGTGGAGTCTGCTTTTGCAAATAGAAAATTTTAAATGTCACAAAATAGACGGCGTTGGGTTTTTTTAAGGAATTTAGGATTTGAATGTGCATGGAAATTAAATGGAATAAAATGTTCTTGGAAATTAAATAAAACCTTTCTGTACACACACGCATGCCCCTAAACAGAGGAGTATAATTAAGACACAGCACTTTTAAATGACAATTTCTAACTAAAGGTATTCATGTGGTTGGAAGTGATAGTGTTAACCTAACTAACATATAGAGTGTATTATCATGTCCTTCACTGCTTCCCATTAATGTTTCATATCATCTCCACTGCAGACTAGCCCCAAGCTGGCGAGTTTTCTTTTTATATGAGAAAACAAACAGGAAATATGCAATAAAACCTGTTATGTTGAATTCAGTGCTGTGGTAAATTGGTCTAAAGCGCAAGAAATCAGTAGTAGAATGATTTTTAGATGTATTTTAGAACATGAGTTGCAGAACTTTTGGCAAACTGAAGTTAATTTGATATAATGTCAGCACACCAGAGGGAAAAAATACCATTTTGTAAGTCAAGAAAGGAGCAGCTTTTTCCAAACACCAATGGAGCTTTTTGCAGTTTAATAATCTTTATGGGCAGTTGAAAGCCAGTTCTCTAAATGCACTAGTTTTCAAATATTTCCTGTAGGCAGCTCTAATCAGAAAAATATTTTCATACAATTTTTCAAGATATGTATTTTATGTAAATTTAATATAAATGTAAAATATTTAAAGTGTCTGTTCCAGAATCAAACTGAAACTTATATGAGTTTTTCTCTTGTCCTAAGAAATCACTGGAATAGTTTTTGAAAATATAAAGCTAAGAAATGGAGTATTTTATTATAAATGTTAATTTAACAAAAATAATTTCTTGATTCTCTAAAATGCACGCTATTTATTCTTTAAAAAGTAGTAAATAGTGTGAAAGTATATATAACAATTTTAAGAAGCTAATATATTCTTACAGAATTTCACAGATTTATAGAAACCTTGTAATGCCAATAAATTACAAAGTTCAAACATAAATTGGAATATAGAAACAAATAATTAGTACAATGAATGATAATCATACAATTATATATCAGGCCATGTTAAAATTTGTTGATATTTTTTGACATATCAATACTCTATGAAAAAAGAACCGAACATAACTAGGCACAGGAAGTTCTAATTAGTATATTTATATTTATACCAATATCTGCATACAAGTTAAATTTTGTTACCTATTTTATATGCTTTAGGGCAGAAGTCAGCATTTTAAGGCATCTTTTACCCCATTTTGTTAGCCTGTATTTCAAAGCAAGTAGATGAATCAATACCATGGATCTGAAACTTTTCCACACACACAAAAAAACCCAACCCAAACAAGACATTGCTGCTGCGAAAAGACAAGGAAAATGTTCTCAAATATCTCTCTCAAAGAATGAGGAATATTCCCACATTTCATTCAGGCATAGATTTAATTTGATCACACCTAACTAGCCCATCTCTCTAAAGCTTTCAGTGATTGTGATGCTTTCTGTAACAGTTAATTTATCTGTAGGACAATTTTACTCTCACAGGGACCTGTGTTACTGCAACTAGGCTGCTCCTAATATTCAAGTATTGTTACCCTGAAATGTGTTCTGCAGGATGCATATATTTTGCAGCACTGCATATTTTTGTATGCCTTTAACTAAAGCTCTGCTCTGGAAGGGCAGCCAAACCTCTACTTGTAGAAGACAAAACCTCCATAAGTCAGGATTTCATCCTTCAGATATTGCTCAAACGGGAAACAAGCCATGGAGCTACTTTGGATAGCAAACCTTTTTCCAAGTAACCTGTACATGTCCACATGCAGCAGATCTCTTTCTGAAAAAACATAGCTTCATTTTATCAGTGTTCCAATCCAGACCACTAGATTTTAGCATTCCCAAAGAGAGAGAAATACGTTTCTATGTAACAATTTTACATATGTCAAAGTCCTAGAGAAGGAACAGTAACACACCTGCAGTTTACATGTTTCATGAAATTTTGTATACCTTAATAACATATTTTTTCATTTCCTTTTACAGTCCAGAGCTGTCAGGGTAGTTGCATGTGAAATCCTGGACCTTCATTTGGCCTTTTTCACTATTTCTTTCTTCTCTTCATAGTTTATTAGTTTCAGGTTGTCCATAGGCATGAGAACACCACTGAAGTCATCTTATGCTTATAGCCAGATGGGCACCAAAAGTGGACTGCAAATTCAGCAGCCTCTGTTTCTTGAACATGTGCAAATGTTGGCGATTAAAAGTCTGGCTGTTCAAATAATAAAACCCCTTCCTCTTTACCACGTTTCAAAAGTAATACAGTAGATGATAACTAGTTTTGAAGAAAGCGAAGGAAAAATATTAATATCCATTTTGCCTTTCAATTTTTTAAAATTAAAAAAAATAAACTCCAAATAGCAATATTTTTTGCAGTTTTGTGGAAATTTTTCTTTTGATCTTAATTAATTATAGATACTAGATTTGCTCTGTAGGATAATAATTTTGCAATCAAATCTAATTTTTTAATGAAATGTGTCTTTATATTGATTTTTTTTTCCTAAATTTTTCTTTACTTATTGACATCCCAATCACCTTAGTTACTTTGTTTCCCTTCTAATATTTTAGGCAGTTTTCTTCCCAATTGGAATTTCTTATTAAAAAAATTACACACAATTAAGATGTTCTTCCACTGTGTCATCATTTGACCAAATTAGACACATTTCACCCTAGTATTTTCTCACTGGAAATGAGGAAACCCCTTAGTCATATTTGTTTTCCTTTGAAATTCTACCCGTGTCTTCACATCTTTCTTGTACTGAAATGCCAAGAACAGAAGGCAGCATTTTCCAAGCCAAGTGAAACAACTGCCTTTCTCATCCTTATAACGTCTGCCACTCTCTATACAATAGTAGATGAATAATTCTAAACCTGCTGTACAGAGGGATATACATTTGGGATACAACACATAGTTCTAATAAGCAGTACCTCCAAAACGAATGTGATTTCATCAGAACTAGCAGTTATGACATGCTCTTCATAGTGCCTGAAACACTTCGAGCATTTGATTGAGACTTTAATGACTGAATACACAAGACAAGATGGAAACGTGTTTGCTCTCTGCATAAAGCTGTCCTATTATTTGTTTTGTGTCACCTGGTAGAAAAGGTGTCTTAACATGCATAACTTCATTAATGACTGTGTCTAAGCATTTTCCAATAATGTATTATTTACCTGACTAATATTTTGGTTTGGTTATCTACTCTCTTTCTCTTCTTTTCTTGTCCCATGCACATGTTTCAAACCTTATTAAAAATATTTGCTTCTTTTTTTTTTTTTTTTTTTTACAAAATAAAAAAAGAGATAATTTACCTTTGGTGAGTTTTCAGGTGGGTTTTTTTTTTCCCCACTGACCAGCATGCTCTGATCATCTTGCTTTTGAAATACCAGTTGGTTAAGATTCAGGTAAAAAAAATTAGGATTTTTTTTAGCATTTTTAGCATTTAGCATTTTTAGCATTTAGCATTCGTATTTTGAAGGCGTGTTAAATTGTAAGTATGCAGCTGGAAGGTCTCATAATTCTAGCTAAAAGAGATTAGATGGCTCTTGTACTTTCAGTTAAATCTATTATGTGTTCCTGGAGTAGTTAATCTATACACTGTTTTTGCACATATTTTGCTGCAAAACTGTGGTTCAAATATGGCGTGTTCAGGGAGCACACCATACATGACAAGAGCAGGCATTGAAGCAAAAGAAGCACACATCTATGTGTGTGCTGGCTTGTAGAAATAATGAAAACGTTAAAAAGTGAAGTAGCATTTTACCAAAGAATTATAAAGAACTATAAATTGTCAGATATCTTGACTATTGATGTCCTTTCCTTCTTTGGTCTTGATAAACTTCACATTGTATTGTTTATGTTATGCAAAATGTTTCTGGAAGCTCTGTTGTCCTGATTTACTCCACTGAGGATATTTGTAGCAACTCCATTAGCTTTCTTCTTTTCTATTTTATGACCATAACACTGTACAAATGCAGAACATAGAGATCCTCTCCATTAAAGAGCTGATAGCCATTCAGGTAGAGGATTACTTGGAAAGCAAGGCACTGTGAATGCAATCTCAAATGCAAACACTGCTACTGAAGGACAAAGAGACAATATAGGGTGAAGGAACATCATATGAGCCGAAAAAGATCTGGTGCTGATGGAGAAAGCATGAAGGCTCAGGCCTTGAAACTTTATTAGTGAATAAAAATGGCCATCACCATTGGACAACTTTATGGAAATGATGACTTTTTGATATTGATTAGGACTTACCAGCTAGTCACTGAAAGGTCTTTAAAGTTAAGCAGCCTATGTTTGGTCCCATAATCACAAAAGTGTCATTTGAAGCAGAAGAATTAGAAAAATAAAGCAATGTGATAATTAAGACAGAAAAATTTTATGGGGAATTTCTAAAGTTTTAAAATTAATCAGTTCTATGGAATCATCTTTCACACTGCATATAACTTTTTTTAAAAATATTTCCCATTAATGCCCATATCTTCTTTTGAGGTGAGTCAGGATCATACAAATAGGTTCCTTACTCATAACTTTTTATAGGGTTCAGTAAAATGGGATTTTGCTTTCTAGTTACTGCCATAAGTAATACAACAAAAAACTACAAGTAAACTACATGCTGTATGATTTTTATCTGTATTGCAGCAATTATGTGCCATGATGAGCTCCTAGAGTAGTTCATCTTTGCATTGTTTTTGCACAATATTTGTAGCAAATCTATGGTTCAAGCCTGAGCCACACGGGATGTTGTCTCCTGATAACAGTTCCATAATCTGTCTAGAATTCCCCATAACATATCTCTTTCTGCAGCTTTATTTACTGATCAAAAGGTCTTCCAATTCTGCAGGGTAATCTTTATCTAGATGACCTCTATTAACTTCCTTTAGAAAAATCTGGATGAAGAGGATAAAAGCAGTTATCAGATTTATAAGAGCTGAAAGCTCTTTTGTTTGCAAAGGACTGTAAATATAAGAAATGGCTTTTCATGAAAAAAT
The DNA here is from genome assembly GCF_004027225.2 of Strigops habroptila. Lineage (NCBI taxonomy): Eukaryota > Metazoa > Chordata > Aves > Psittaciformes > Psittacidae > Strigops > Strigops habroptila. The sequence continues at coordinate 28,009,995 of NC_044277.2, read as the reverse complement.
ATCATGAAAGTAAGGGTGTAGTTACATTTACTAAGGACGAGATACAGACTGAAGTCTGAAAGAACTAATTTCAATGGAAATTACCTTTGACGGAAATGTATGTTCCTTTTCTTTAACGTTCAAACTTCACACTTAGTTGCTAGTGACCAAATAACAGATTCATATTGATATATTTATAGCTTTTTCTGTCCTGTAATGAAAAACAGAATAAAAATATCATAATATTCCATTTTATATTAATATTCTCCTATAATTTCCAAAGCACTAACCACCTCATCCACTCTAATCTCAATAAAGGGGAGTTATTTCGTTACTTAAGGCTTGTTATGTTTGTGCATCGTTACCTTTATCTGTGTTCCAGCTGGAACTTGTCAGTCATTATGAACAGCCTGTTAAGTCTCACGCCTGCAGCAACTTTTAGTCAGCGTTTCTGAATAAAAAGAGAGTGGGATATCACAGCATTATAAAGGGAATGTAACTCCTGAAATATGAAAGCACAGTATGTATCAGTGTGCTCTTTATAAGCTGATTTTCTTTCCCTTAGAGGAGCCTGGGCAAAATGCTTCACCACAAAGTGTACTTGGTGTGTATATGAGCTCATGCTTTCAGAATACATTCTGTTCACTTTCACCATGGATGCATAATTCCTCAGATACCGCAATGTGTGATTTTTTGTTTCAGCATCTGTGCTTGATGGTAGCAGACTATCACTGCGTATCTCCTAGAAGCAAGTCTGATCACCCTCAAATTTTATCCAGCCTAGTGTAAGCATAGACATTATTCTGTCCTCTTTTTAATCTGAATACTTGTTTCAATAAAGCACAGCAAGCTATTATATGTTATAAAGCAAAATTATGTTATAAAACAATGATATAATAGCAAATTACTCTTGGCCATTCACAGTATGATCAGTTTCTGTGCCGATTTTGTTTGCTCATTTTTCATGGGATTTCAAGAAAATATTTCCTTAGGCTCAGATGAGAAAATACAATTATAGAATATGAGAAAATAATAGGCATGGTGTTTTGATGTTGCATTGTAATAGAATATGCAACTTTCATCAGGCCTGAGACTTCTTAGACAGATAGATAGACTAATTTTACCTTCCCTTGGATAAGGATCAAAGCCTGACTGCTGCTACCATGGAAAGGCAAAAGGAGTAAAATTAGAACAGAAAGACCTGAGAAAGGATTGTGGAGATCTGCAAAGGATAGGCTTGCTGTTGGATGTGCATGGAAGAGCAAAGGATGTAAACTACTGTTTCCCGGTTTACCCACCTATATCTTTCTCCACCAGCACTATATACTGTGCATTTTTACTTCCATAACAGAGAAAAGATCAAAGACCAGGATTATTTGTTAAGTTTTGCCATGTCACCCTGGGCAGCTAGCTTGTTTTCCATAAACCTAGAATGTACATTGTTTTTCTCTAAGTGAATTAAAGCAATTTTTTCGTTTGTTTTTACAATATGAAGGTATAGGTGATTTTAGATCATCTTGTTTATAGGGTCTAGGATTACACACTTCTCATATACTCACAAGTAGGTACCTGAGTGAGTATCTTCAGGAGCAGGATCACCTTCCCATTAAATGTATAGTACATTTATTTCCAACAAAACCAAAAGTACTGGGATCAGAATGAACTATTGTAGCTTAAAGCACACTAACTTTTGCCGTCTAAGAGATCTGTACTGTGAGACCAGTCTCAGTCTTCTCTCTGATTTACAGTTCCTTCCCTCACTTCTCTCTTAATCGCCTCTGACATGCCCACTGACAACTGACCTAGTACATCCAACATTTATAGAGCTCTCCAAGTTTCCCCTCCAAAACTGATACCTTTCCTCCTTAATGAGAGGAATAATTAAATCAGTTTTCTGCAGTGCTATGGACTTGAATCTTAGATTTTAATGTAAGGTATCATCTGTAAAATTTGCCTTAAAAAACAATTAATTTGATCAGTCTTTGAGGACATACAAATTAGATCGAAATATAAATATGACTACTTAGACCTGCCAAAAAGTTAAATAATACATAGATACATGTAAAATGAAATGGAAGAAACCAGAAGTTTTAAAGAAGTTACATCCTGACTTTAAGATTGGCTTCAGCCAATGGTCTGGTGTCTATTTCATCAGGACATACTTAGTAATGCCCACGTCAACACCCATATGTGTGTGTGTGTGTGTTAAATAGTGACACTTCTTTTTTGACCAATCAATCACATGAATTTTACAAATACAATATGAAATGGATGGGTTTGGTTATCAGGAGTTCACTAGGCATTTTACCTGTGCTTCAACTGTTACAGTTGTACTGTAGGAAAACCTTCTAGGTGCAGGAACCACACTGCTGCCTTTCCCAGACCCATGCTGTGTTAGTGCAAGGACTGCACAAGAATCAGGATGCTGGAGTTGGCAAGGGGACATGGAAAGACTTGGTGGCAAGACAACTGTGCCCATGGAAAAATACTATGGCCTTTATAGATCCCTGGCAACTGAGAAAGTAGAAAGTCTTCAACTGCTTGTCCACCCTCTCTCAGACTGAATTATTTCTGCGAGGCTCTCAAAGCAGCAGTGAAGAATATCTAGGATTTTTTTAGATTCTTTCAGAAAGACTAGAAGGTTAGGAGAGATATTATTAATCTTGCTTGTGGGTGTCTATGTGGGTTGTTTAGTTAGTTTACTGTACAATGTTCAGATAATTTTGTACAATGAAATCCAATGTGTGAGTTCATCCAAAGGATAGAATGGTATATGATGAAATTTGGTTTAATGATAAATGAAAAATTTTAATTCCCCATGTTGCTCTCAGTCTCTGTATTATCTCTAGTACCTATATAGATAGAAATGACCTATTTAGAGACATCCTAGACACAAATTAATAATAAAACTTTTAACAATGTTTACGAAAGTGTCATTCAGATTGTACTGGAAAATGAAAGAAAAACTAGTCTACAAAAGTTATTTTCATTTATATGCTTTTGAAAAAGAAAACCTAAGCAGGTTTTTTTTTCTTTTTTTTTTTTTTTTTCCTCTGAATCTTCTAGTTGCCTAAGTACTTTACATTATTTTCAGGAATTTTAGGAGAAATGCACAGGGAAACTGAAGATGGGAAACTCATGCTATGAAAATCTGGGATCTTCTATATACTGGTTACAGGTTGCCTGCAATACGATGAAAAAATATTAATGAAAGTATGCATCAATCTTTTCAAAAGCAAACTGGGTTCACTTGTTTATATTATCCAATCAAGAGTGCAGTGGATCCTGGGAGAAAAAGTAGGTGTTCCCATTTTTGCTTCAGAAAATAGGGCGGTTTATGCTATATTGATGCAAAAAAAAGCACAAAAACATGGCAGTTGTAAACATTTATCTTTTGGGGGTTTATTCCCCAAGAATAATATTCATAGCTTTCCTAGGAAATTGTCTATCTAAGCCTCTTCTACTGTGTTAAACTGATCACAGCTGTTGCAAGAAGATGGTAAGAAAAACAAATGCCTAGAAAAATATCAGGTTTTGCTGTTTTTTTGTTTATCTGTGTACAGTCCTAACATCATTCAAAGATCCAGTAAAGCTGAGCCAGCCTTTGCCTGGATGAAGAGAGCTGTCACATTTCTTGCCATGTTCGTGCTACTTCAAAGCTACCCATGACTCCTTCAAACTTTGATACTTGTATCAGCTGCTAATATATGTCATAGTCGCTGGCATACTGGAAAAGCTTTTATGTGTTAGGTAGACCAATATATAAAGTTATTTTCTACTTCATCAGAGAAGAGGCTGAGGATGCAGATCAACTGAGCAGGTGGTTCTAAGGCACAGTTTCATGTCATGGGGTTTTTTTTATTTGTTTGCTTGACTGCTTGAACAAGCATTGCTTATCAACTTCCAGTGTGGTAATGTGACAAGGTGGGGTAGAATGAGGCACAACAGGGATGTAGAACTAACAGATAAAATTTTTGTCTGTTTTTGGCACTGGTAATGTTAATGGAAGAATAAAATCCACTCTTGAGTTTTCCAAAACTGGTGAGATGCAGTTCCAGATCTGGAAGTGAATTTTGAGACAATTTGTAGTGTTTATTGTCAAAATGATATATGAGATGTGTTGAAAAACTCACTGTTCTTTGCTAAGCAGAGTTTCTCCCAAGAAAGATGTTGCCACATAGTAACCCAGAGGGACCAGCTTCCCAATCTCAATTGCATATTGACCTATATATTAAAATTTTAGCAATTTATTATTTAAAATATTACCAGGGCATTTAATGATATATCCATCAAGAGTTAAATTACATTTTTTATTAAAAATACTGAAGCTTTCATAGAATGTTTTTCAGCCTAAAAGTGGTGTTCTTTGATTATCTATTCAGTCATTAAACTTCTCCAGCATTTGAAATGCGTGACAAAACCTAAAATATCTGGTTACGGCAGATATGTGAGTTAATGTATTTCTTCCTGAGATCATAGATTATTATCAGAAGAAAAAAAATACAGTGATTCTGGTTCAAGATTATCTGCTTTAAGCAGAATTGTATCAGTCATGGGATCAATACTTTTAGAATGTGTAGCTGCTCAGAAATTGATCCTATGTTTGAAAGTTAATATCAATCAATTAATTGAAGAATTAATGAATATTTCCTATGCACTTGTTAAATGACAGATATACTATAAGCAAGGGAAAACCCTTCCATGAGATGTTGTTAAAATTTGCCTCCAGTAATTTTCTATTTAAGATGTTGTCTATTAAGCCATTATATGTATGCACTAAAAGAGTACATTAACAGGGCTTTTAATACATATAGAAGCTGTGCCATGATGCTGTCTACTAGTAACTGAACAATGTTATTAAATTATTAAGAAAATAATGTAGAAAATAACATCTTTAGAAGGATTATGTTTCTTTATAACTGAGCAACCCCAACAAAGACATTAAGGAAAACCAAACAAAGGAATGTATTTATGTAAAAATTGTAGATTCACTCTTATTTTAACTCTTTCAACCTTCCCCCCACCCCCACCCCCCCTGAAAATAATGTCAACTAATGCTTCTAGAGGTGCAGTTTTATATGATGCTTACTTGTGCTGCTAGTCATAGAGCCCTGGAAACAAAATACTCATTACTCTAGACCAGCTATTATGACATCCTGTCTCAAACAGAACTCAGTGCCAAATGCTTAGCAGGCTTGTGGAATCAACACTGGATGAAAAATATATAAGAATTTTTTTTTTTTTTTTATTTGGAAATACAGAACAGAACATAGGTGAAACTATAGTGAGATAAGACTACCAAATGATCTTGATTAAAAAGGGAACTATATTCTTGATTTCATGTAACTTAATATGAAACTACATTTCATAGGAAGAGTGTGCAAGTTTAAAAAGACACAATGTTGGATAAAAACGGAGCATCAAACAAATTGGGACTATTCTCTTCTTCAGCTTTCAGTATACTAGGAAATGGATGACAACTACTTTGTTTTCTAAAGGACATAAAACCAGCCTATAAATTTTATTGTATCTTGAAAATAACCAGCCATAAATTTACATGTGCTTAATCTGGAGAACTCAAGTGGCAGCACCGAGGATAATGGTTTTGCTCAAGTCAGCTACATCAACACTTGACCTTGTGCTATGAAAATATTACTCCATAGAACATTTACAGCTGCAGTGGTTTCATCCTGCACCTAGACCTCAGCTGGTATTTGGCAGTGGAACTAGAATTTCAGCATATTTAACGTTTTTCCAGTCAAAGAATCTAAAACTAGATTATGATGTACAATTGCCGAGGTGAGTATCTCCAGAGAGGACGCCTTTAACACCGGAGTGGGGGGAAGCACAGCGTCCAGGAGCCTCAGTTCGGAGCGGCAAGAGCATTTGGAGCTCGGCTAAGGTGCCTCTATACAAATGCCCGTAGTATGGGGAACAAGCAAGAGGAATTAGAGATGTGTGCAAGGTTACGGGAATATGATGTCATTGGTATCACAGAAACATGGTGGGATGGCTCCTATGACTGGAATGTCGGAATGGAAGGTTACAGGCTGTTTAGAAAAGACAGGCCAGGCAGACGGGGAGGGGGCGTTGCTATCTATGTCAGTGATAGGCTAGAGAGTATGGAACTCTGTCTGGGGATGGGTGATGAGGTAACAGAGTGTTTGTGGGTCAGGATCAAAGGGAAAACAGCAACGGGGACATTACGGTGGGGATCTGTTACAGGCCGCCTGATCAAGAGGACTCTGTGGATGAAGCGCTCTACAGACAGATAGGAGCAGCCTCACGCTCGCAGGCCCTGGTCCTCATGGGGGACTTCAACCATCCTGATATCTGTTGGAGGGACGGTACGGCCCGGCACAAGCAATCCAGGAGGTTCCTTAATTGTGTGGAAGACAACTTCCTCTTTCAAGCAGTAGAGGAGCCGACGAGGAGAGGTGCCATGCTGGACCTTGTGCTCACCAACAGGGAGGGACTGGTTGGAAATGTAACGCTCCAGGGCAGCCTTGGCTGTAGTGATCACGAGATGGTTGAGTTTGAGATCCTCAGGACGGTGAGAAGAGCATGCAGCAAGCTCACTGCCCTGGACTTCAAGAAAGCAGACTTTGACCTCTTCAGGAACCTCCTTAGTAAGGTTTCATGGGATACAGTCCTAGAGGGCAGGGGGGCCCAAGACTGCTGGTTGGTATTCAAGGATCACCTGCTACGTGCTCAAGAGTGTTGCATCCCGACTAGAAGAAAGTGCAGCAGGAGGGCCAGGAGACCTCCATGGATGGACAAGGAGCTGCTGAGGAAACTTAGAGGGAAAAAAGAAGCTTATAGAAGGTGGAAGCAAGGACAGGCGGCCTGGGAAGAATACAGGAGCATTGCCCGAGAAGCTAGGGACCAGGTTAGGAAAGCTAAGGCCCAGCTAGAATTAAGTTTGGCAAGGGATGTAAAAGATAACAGGAAAGGATTCTATAGATACGTAGCAAATAAAAGACAGGCTAGGGACAATGTAGGCCCTCTCCAGAAGCTATCAGGAGAACTGGCTACCATGGATTTGGAGAAGGCTGAGGTTCTTAATGACTTCTTTGCCTCAGTCTTCACCAGCAAATGCTCTGACCACACAACCCAAGTCTTGGAAAGCAAATGCAGGGACTGTGAGAACGAAGACCTTAGGCCCACTGTAGGAGAGGATCAGGTTCCAGACCATCTTAAGAACCTGAACGTGCACAAGTCCATGGGACCTGATGAAATCCATCCACGGGTCCTGAAGGAGCTGGCGAATGAAGTTGCTAAGCCACTGTCCATCATATTCGAAAAATCCTGGCAGTCAGGTGAAGTTCCCAATGACTGGAAGAAGGGTAATATAACCCCCATTTTCAAGAAGGGGAAGGTGGAAGACCCGGGGAACTACAGACCAGTCAGTCTCACCTCTGTGCCTGGCAAAATCTTGGAACAGTTTCTCCTGGAAAACATGCTAAGGCACATGAAAAACAACGAGGTGGTTGGTGACAGCCAACATGGCTTCACTAAGGGGAAATCCTGCCTGACCAATTTGGTGGCCTTCTATGATGGAGCCACGGAACTGATGGACAGCGGCAGAGCAGTCGATGTCATCTACCTGGACTTGTGCAAAGCTTTCGACACTGTCCCACATGACATCCTTGTCTCTAAATTGGAGAGACATCAATTTGATAGATGGACCACTCGGTGGATAAAAAACTGGCTCGATGGCCGCACGCAAAGAGTTGTGGTGAATGGCTCGATGTCCAGTTGGAAACCTGTAACGAGTGGTGTCCCTCAGGGATCGGTGTTGGGACCGGTCCTGTTCAACATCTTTGTCAGTGACATGGACAGTGGGATTGAGTGCGCCCTCAGCAAGTTTGCTGATGACACCAAGCTGTGTGGTTCGGTTGATACGCTGGAGGGAAGGGATGCCATCCAGAGGGACCTTGACACGCTTGTGAGGTGGGCCGATGCCAACCTTATGAAGTTTAACCAAGCCAAGTGCAAGGTCCTACACCTGGGTCGGGGCAACCCCAGGCACTGCTACAGGCTGGGCAGAGAAGAGATTCAGAGCAGCCCTGCAGAAAAGGACTTGGGGGTGTTGGTTGACGAAAAGCTTAACATGAGCCGGCAGTGTGCGCTTGCAGCCCAGAAAGCCAACCGTATCCTGGGCTGCATCAAAAGAAGCGTGACCAGCAGGTCGAAGGAGGTGATCCTGCCCCTCTACTCTGCTCTTGTGAGACCCCACTTGGAGTACTGCGTACAGTTCTGGTGTCCTCAACATAAAAAGGACATGGAGCTGTTGGAGCGAGTCCAGAGGAGGGCCACGAGGATGATAAGAGGGCTGGAGCACCTCCCATATGAAGACAGGCTGAGAGAGTTGGGGCTGTTCAGCCTGGAGAAGAGAAGGCTGCGTGGTGACCTCATAGCAGCCTTCCAGTATCTGAAGGGGGTCTACAAGGATGCTGGGGAGGGACTCTTCCTTAGGGACTGTAGTGGTAGGACAAGGGGTAATGGGTTCAAACTTAAACAGAGGAAGTTTAGATTAGATATAAGGAAGAAGTTCTTTACAGTGAGGGTGGTGAAGCACTGGAATGGGTTGCCCAGGGAGGTTGTGGATGCTTCATCCCTGGCAGTGTTCAAGGCCAGGTTGGACAGAGCCTTGAGCCACATGGTTTAGGGCAAGGTGTCCCTGCCCATGGCAGGGGGGTTGGAACTAGATGATCTTAAGGTCCTTTCCAACCCTTACGATTCTATGTTTCTATGATTCTATGTTTATTCATTTATCAGCTATTTAAACTAGTGTCTTGGATATTCCAAGTAAAGAAATTCAAGACTTCAGTCATGAATGCACTTCTACATTTGCACTAGACTATTAACTATCAAGTATTTTGTGACGTTTATTTTCTTTCACCACACAACTTCAGCTTTTAGGAACAGCTTCTCTTCCTGGTTTAACTGAACTGCATTTAAGGTAATTCTGTATTTATACAGCAAATACAGAAATGTAGTCTCTCAGTATCCAACCTAAGCATACTCAGACTAGAGGTCCTTCAGTCTTAGCTCCAGATTTCTAGTTGGCTGGGTAATGTTAGACTCTATGGCTGCAATCACAAACCAGGCACAGATTACGAGGAAAATTTGTTTTTCATTAATACAATTTGTTTAATTTTATCATTTTCTGAACGTCTTGTTAATGTAGTTGAAATAGAATTACTCATTACTGATTTTTTTTCTTTAACCATCTTGTTTACTTTCAACAAGCCAATAGAGTCAAATGCAAAAGACATCCCACCATTGTTTGCATGGACTTCTCAATAAAATATCAATGTTATGTGTTCCTTCATAATTCTCTTCAAACTATGAACAGATGCAGAAAGGTATTGTAAAGTAAGAAGTTACTCAAATGCTTCATTAAAATATTTCAGAATTAAAAAAAATATTAACTTATATTAATCCTCTTCTGGTAAAGATTTTTCCAGAAGGCTGAAAAACTATAACTGGAAAATAAGTAGTCCAATGATTCTTTACTGTCATCCGATAGTGTAAGATTTTTTTTTTACCAGTGGTTACTCAGTTCAAAGTACAAGATCAGGCACCAGTAATTCTATACTGTCCATTGAGTTATTCACCTGTGATGTCCCTTTTAAGCCAAGTGATCACAAAGGTTTCAAAACTTAATCTAAAAATTATTTTCTCAGTGAATGGTTATATTTTATTTGCTAAAATGTTACCACAGACAACCTGAAAAAAAACCTCTTTTGAAAAGTATGTTTGAATCCATTTTATAATATTCAAAATATTTGAAACATGGGAAAATACTTCTGCAACAATAAAATGTATTCACTAATTGTTTTATTATATGGAAAAGGAAAGGTGATCTCATAGATGGTCTTGTGTCCAATGACGCTTTATACTTTCCTAAGTGAGTGTGTTTGTTAGCTGTTAAGGTCACATTTTTTAACTCTTGCTGCACTATAAGGCCAGTAGCATGAACACTTCCCTGGTTTTTCTTTAAGTGGCTAAGGCACTTTCTTGTTCAGAAAATGGAATTGAACACAGGCTTTCCTAATGTGGGTAAATAGCCTGGTCAGCAGGTTTCTTATGTTGAAAGCAGATGAACCAACCAGACAACCCAGGAACTGCTGCTGCTTTCGTTTCCATTTCTGAGTGTCTGTGTCTGACAGACATGGCAAAGACAGTTTAAGCATCCCCACCAGACTGTGTCTTGTGAGAACTTGGACACCTCTGCTAAATGTCAGCATTTAGAGGTGCTTCCACATATGTTCAGAAATTTAATTTTTAATGTCTAGGGTACAACCAGATGTCAAATTAATTTCAGCTTAATTAGTATTTCTCAGATACCATCAAATTTTCATCTTTCTTAACATATGAAGAATTCAGCTTAATGTTGCTTTGGCATTGGCTTTCTTCTATCTTAAAGCATAATAAGATGAAGATTCATATAAATGCACTTATTTTACTTTCCACATATAGCTATTTTACTTTCCACATATAGCCATAGCTTGCTGTGGCATTAATGGGAGCTAAAAGGTATATGAAAGTATTGAAAAAGAAAAAGGCCCTGAATAATTTATAAAGGTGAGCTACAAATAAGTGACTAAAGTACCAGAATAATAAAATAAGCACACTGGGACTAAATTGCTCAAGAGCTGGTAATGAAATATGCAGCCCTTCACCTATGATGTCTACCCATCTATCTTCTCTGGTTAATATACTTCTGTAATCCCTCTGAAATGTACTATCCAAATTCCTTATCAGTTATTTCTGTAAAAGGCTATTAAAAAAACCCCTTTTACTCATTGTAAAAAAAAAAAATCAGTTGCTTATTCAGAAAGCATAAATTGTCAGAATACTTGTTAACAACCTTGTTTCATGTCTTCAGTTAACTTTAGAAATTAAAGCCTAACATTCTCCTATAAACAGAAAATGTGTATAATCTACCAGCACATAATGAAGCAAATGATTATTTCTGAAACACCTACCTTGCTTGTCAGCCCCTAAGCACTTCAACAAAGCACTCTGAGTCATTCTTATAAAGAGGTGGTGTGACAGAAGAAATGAGCCACAGGTTGGAGATCCTCAGGCAAACGCAGCCCAGTGCATATGGTACATCATTACCAGTCTGATTTTAATGAAGTTTTAGAGCCTTAAATTTCACATCACAGTTGGTGCTCATATGCATTTTACTGTTATTGCCTTTCATTTTCCAAGTAAAGATAATTGATGATCTTTACTTAGAGAATTTGTAGATTTTGGGGCTGCCTATTTTTAACAGTGATATCTACATCTTTTTTCTTTGTGTATGTGTGCATGCTTTCCTTTATGCCAGTTTTTATTGGGTCTAATGAATTTTTTTGTGATTTTAAAATAGAATCATCAAAGGATAGGCATCTTTATCTTTATGCAACTGAGCAAAATTTCATTAACATCTCCACTGACATGAATGAAATTATGTGTAAGGTTACACTAACCTTGAGTAAGAATGGAAGAATACGGTCCTTACTGAGTATGCCCTTCTACAAACTCATGCAGAATCTAATCTGTCATGCTATCACTTTGCTAAAAGAGTGCATTCAAAAGAAATGGAGGAGTTCTTGGTTTCCATTTAATGCTTTTTTTATAAAGAAAATAATTGAAAATATTGATAAATAGTAAAATAAGTAAGAGAGAAATAATCAAAGTTGAACAAAAATAAATAGCAGAAGAACCTAAAAAAAAAAAATGAAAGAAATTGGAAAAGCAGTTGAAGAATATGAATACATAAGAAAGTAAAGCAAAGCTTCAACCATTCACAGTCAATCTCCTCTAGAAAAAGATATATTAAAATGACCACTTGTACTGCATCGCATCACATCCATCTTTCACTTGTTTTGTTTTTCTGAGTGATCTTCTACACCTCATTCAGAAACCTCACGAATCCTTGGTACTTCCCAGGCTCAAAATCACAGTCATTGCTGATCTACAGTTCTTTGCCAAAATAGGTTTTAAGATTGTTACCATCACACTTACAGTAGCAACATTTGGCGGAATATAGCTAACAGCTAAAAAATGCAAATTAATATGATCATTCTGCCTGCTTTGAACCTGCTATGTCCTAGATCAACCAATTCCAGGTTCTATGCTCCTTGAAACCAATATATAATTATGAGAGATACACATCTAAAAATCTTTTTTAAATAATAAAAGTCTGACTTCATAAAGTAGCCTTCACTGCAATTTTTTTGTGGTATGCTGGATATTCTGAAATACATTTCAGATCTATCTGAAAGAAAATTAAAATATTTTTATTTTAAAAGCACTATCAACTTTCAGATGACTATTTTAAGATCAAATATACAGGGCTCGATTCCAATAACCAGGTTTGGGGGAAATGTGAAAATAAGATAGCAAAGATAGCTCAAGTTTAGTCATTCATTTAGACCTTGAAGAAGTGTCCATAGTAAAAGTCCTTCTCTTGATTGTCCTTGTTTCCCCATCTCACCCTGGTCTGGTTTCTCAGATTTCAAACAGTAGCATGTTATAACATGAGTATCACAGACTTTTAAAGCCATTTTCTACTTCACCTGTCTCTTACACTATTCAACAAGTACTTGTCTGGTTTCCTCATAGCTCCAAAGCTTTTCAACACCATTCTGATATTATGAAATAAAACTCTTTTAGAGATTTTAGTCTTCTTGTACTTACAGGCTGCTGACTTTGGGTAAATATTTCCAGAAAAGTCTTGCAAAGCCTCTAGCTTGAAAAACTCTGGAATTACGTTTATTCTTCTACCACTTCAAAGCTGAACCACTGTTGGGGTTTAAGGCCAGCCAGTAACTCAGAATCATACAGCCACTCACCCATTTCTCCCCTTTATCCCCCGCCCCGTCCTCCCCCAGTGGGGTGGGGAGGAGAATCGAAAGGATGTAACTCCCTTGGGTTGAGATAAGAACAGTCCAGTAACTAAGGTGTAATACAAAACTACTACTTCTACCACCAATAATAATAATGAAAAGGGAGACAACAAGGGGAGAGAATATAAAACTAAAAGGGGAAAGGAAAAAAACAACCATAAACACAAGTGATGCACAATACAATTTTGCACCTGCCAACCAAAACTCAGCCCGACCCCAGCAGCGATCTGGGCCTTCCAGGTCACTCCCCCCAGTTTATATACTGGGCATGATGTGCTGTATGGAATACCTCTTTGGTTAGTTTGGGTCAGGTGTCTTGCCTCTGCTTCCTACCGGCTTCTTGCGCCCCTCGTCACTGGCAGAGCATGAGACTGAGAAGTCATTGATCAGACTAAGCATTACTTAGCAACAACTAAAACATTGGTATGTTATCAGCATTGTTCTCAGACTCAAGCTGAAACATAGCACTGCGCCAGTAACTAAGGAGAAAATCGACTGTCAGCTGAATCCAGGACAACCACACATGTAATATTCACGGAAACTTTGTAATAAAGTATACAGTTCCTGTACAGGAGAAGCATTTCTTACTTTTATTGCCATAAAATCATATGACTTTTATTATTTATATATCTTTTGTTTATTTGAACTGAAAGTGCATAAGACCTTTGGAAACAGATTACTTTAGCATGCCATCCAAAACACAAAGTCATATCCATTAATTTTACCTCAACCGTGCAACCTAGTGCAGGCCTAGGATAACATAAAAGAAAAACTTTTTTCCTTTCTTTTCTTCTCATCTCTTCAGTAAACTGTACTAAAAGATTAAATTTCTCTAGGCTGAATTCTGCTCTGAAAACCAAGTTTAATCCATCATTGTGGTGCTTTATGTTGCTCTGAGAAGGGTAACTATATTGATTCAAATTTGGAGCAATCAAGACAGTTGGTCACCTGAAACACAAAAAAAGTGTGGTCCTTTCAAAATGGGAAAAAAAGGGGTATTATCCTAGTTACAGGAGGTTTTGTTATTTCTCTTGATGGTCACACAGGAAAGAAGAGATCTAAAATGTTGAAGTTGAATGCCCAGACCACCCCTATGCTCAAATTTTAGCATTAATTCTGAGATGATTTATTTATGCTGCGGCACAGAAATATGGTGGAGAGATTGAATGAAAATATCACAAAAGGGTTGGGATAGATCTATATTTACCCCAAACCATGCTGAATGAAAATAAAGCAGTTTACATTAGGATGAAGAATCACCCTTGCTAGAGAAAGGGGTCATAAAGCCCTTCACAGAAAGAGTTTTGTGAAGGTTATGTCTGCAAGAGATGCATAAGACACTGGAAGCTGCTTTATGCTGGTTAAATGATGTACCAAGGAAAAATTCTGCACCTTGGTGAGGGTAAGGACTGTGGCTGCTGATATGGACATTTTCAGAAATTAGAGGGACTACAGGGGAAGAGACACTGAGAGTAATGTATTACAAATGGTTATCTACTTTCCTGCCAGACATGAGTAATGTTAATTACTGCGCCTTGAAAAAAACCAGTAATATTTCCTTAGACTAGAGGGAAAAGACAGCTACCTTTCATGCAAGGAAGCAGCTGTTAGTGGTTTATCTTGCAAAAATAGTATATATCTTGTTCATTAATAACAAATTAAGGTGTATTTAACAAAGCAAGGCTGGAAGGGAATGAAAATGGGTAGTGCAGTATGAAGAAGAGAAGGAAAAAGGGATAGAGTCTAATTGCTTTCTTTAACTACCTGATGGGTAGAGAATGCAGGGCTCAATTTCTTCAGAGGTGCACAGTAGAAGGACAAGGGTCAGTAGATACAGTTTGCAGCAAGAGATTTTCCAATTAGATAAAATGAACAAATTCTTTATGATGAGGTTGGAGAAAAAGTGGAACAGGAAACTTGAAGAGGCAGTGGATCCTCCACCTGGACATGCACTTGGGCCGCAACAACCCCATGCAATGCTACAGGCTTGGGGAAGAGTGGCTGGAAAGGTGCCAGTGGAAAGGGACCTGAAGATGTTTGTCAACAGACTGCTGAACACAGCCAGCAGTGTGCTCGAGTGTCCAAGAAGGCCAACGGCATCCTGGTTTGTATCAGAAATAGTGTGGTCAGCAGGAATAGGGAAGTGATCATCTTCCTGTACCCAGCACTGGTGAGGCCGCATCTTGTACACTGTGTTCAGTTCTGGGCCCCTCACTAAAAAAAAAATATTGAGCTCCTGGAGTGGGTCCAGGGAAGGGCAACTAAGCTGGTGAAGGGCCTAGAGCACAAGTCTTATGAGGAGTAGCTGAGGGAACTGAGGTTGTTTGGAGAAGAGAAGGCTGAGGGGGGACCTTATCACTCTCTACAACTACCTGAAAGGAGGTTGTAGCAAGGTGGTTGTTGGTCTCTTCTTCCAACTAACAAGCAGTAGGACAAGAGGTAATGGTCTCAAGTTGTGCCAGGAGATCAGGAAAAATTTCTTCACTGAAAGGGTTATGAAGCATTAGCTTCATATGAATCCCAGTGAAGTGATGGAGTCACCATCCGTGGAGGTATTTAAAAGATGTGTAGACGTGACACTTAGGGACATGGTTTAGTGGTGGACTTAGCAGTGCTAGGTTAATGGTTGGACTCAATAATCTTGAAGTTTTTTTCCAACCTAAACAATTCAATGATTATTACGTTCAGAGAGCATCCAGACAGGGCCCTGAGCTACCTAGCATAACTCTTATGTTAGTCACATCAGTAACTCTCCTGCTTTCAGCAGGATGTTGGGCCAGCTGACCTCCAGAGGAGACGCTATCTACCGATATCTTATTTATTCAAACACTGAGGCTTCCATGTTAAAAATGAACACAATTTGCCTAAGAATCAAAGCCCGTCAGTTAGTTGAGTGCACTGTGCAGGCAGGCACCCATCAAACTCCAAAGGATTGTGAGGCTGATTTTCCTTACAGAAGATACCAGGGCCAACAGTGATGGCAGTTCAGGGGTGTAAACACGTGGTAACACGTACAACACCAATAGTCTTGTGCTCTGGGTGAAATTTTTAACCCTCATGCCCAGAGAGAAGACTAGTGCACTGACCCACTTCCCAATTACGCCTGAGTCTCTGGCTGTGACTTACTACGAGGATGACTCACGGGCCTGCAGAGAAAATATTTACTGAACAGCCTGCCAGCAGAGGATGAGGTGAGCAGAAAGGAGAGAACCATGTTAAATAGATATCAGCATAATTGAATACCATTTGCTTAGTGATCCTGCACCTCTCCAGTCTGTGCAGATATTTTTCCTTTAAAGATAATAACAACCAGAAAACTCAAAATTGTCAGTGTTTGGAGATATCCTTAAATACCATGAACAGAGAAAGAAAAAACTTCAAATTAATTAAAACAAAGAGCAAAGTCCCAGGCAGATGATCACCCAAGGTTGTAGCCTGTGGCTAACAACTAATGGATAGCTAGCCAGAGGCTATCTACAAGCCTGACGGGGAAAATAAGCTAATTCCTATCCCACGCATTTGTGGTTGAGTATATGCTTCACAGACTGACTCTTCACCTATAGGTTTCTAGTGTGGCATCAGTATATAAGACATGGAGTTCACAACTGCAACAAATGGTTCATATCCTACTTTTCAAGGTAAGTTCCTCCAAGCCCTAGAATGAAGCTAGCAGAAAACCATGGGGGAGCCAGGACTTCTGTTGCTGTGTGGATACAGACAATTATCTTTTATTCTTTAAATAACCAAATTATACTAATAAATCTAATAATTACAAGACAAAACTGTGGGGCAATTGTTTCAGGTTCAACCTTTGGTAGTAGTTTCTGTAAAATGAAAATATTTTTCAGTATGGAATTTCAGAGGTAAAGCAATGTCATTGACAGAATTACTGAGCATGTGGGAAGATCACTCTTTACCTCCTGCTCTAGGACAGTAGGATAGCCCTGTATTGTAAGCAGGGGTGCAGAGTTTCACAACATTTACACAGGCAGAATGGTGTCCCACATAAAATTTACCTCATGTAGTCGTGAAAGAGTTTGTGTATTCATGTGGCAAAATGCAACATTGAAAGAAAATATTTGCTTACATTCTGGAAGCGGTATCTGCATTAATTTGGTTCTCTTTCCAGGTTAATTTACCCTTGTTTCTCAGCAGAGATAACTATCTGGGGCATGACACTAACATTGCTGTATTGCTTCCTATTTCTGAGCTAAATGTTGCTGAGCTGTTTCAGGAATATTTCTACAATTTGCATCTGGGACCTTACATCTAAGATAGCCAACACAACTTTCTGTTTATTTGACAGGTTCAGTCCTATGTAGGTTTAGTTTCTTAACTTGTGTTAGCCTATCCACACTGTGGAAAGCTGCTATACCACCTTATTTTGGGGGTTCAGTTTTTCTTGTAATCTTCCTGCATGGATAATGAAACTTGAACGTAATCCAGATGGAAAGTCATCATTTGTCCCTGGACCCAGACTGTAGGACATTACTGGAAGGTAAAAACTCTATAAAACTCTGTGTTTTGCATTTTTTATAGTACTAACCTTTCCATACTAGTGATTCTGAAATCAATGGTTAATACACCAGTAACTGGCACTAAACTGTACCTCACTCAGTACAACCACAGAACTTACTAAAACATGCATGAAAGGATTCCCTACAAACTGCTTGTTCAGTTGGAAAGTTTGGGCTTTATTTCAGGTCCAAGATCTGTTTGATGCCAGAGTTAAGATTAAAACTCCAGGAATCTCTGATCAGAACTCTCATATGTGTTGTCAAGTCAGCGAATCATACCTCTCTTTCCATGATTAGGTGTGCAAATTTGAAATTAGCTTTCCTATCTCCCTAAAGCAATTTGAAATACTAGTAAATCAGGATTGGTGTGGTGAAGGGGGAAACATCTGACACTGACGCACATGAGCACTTGTCTACTGGTATAACTGCTGAAACTGTACAATAACAAGTCTCTAGCCTTGTATAATTTCATAGAATCATAGAATCATAGAATAGTTAGGGTTGGGAAGGACCTTAAGATCATCTAGTTCCAACCCCCCTGCCATGGGCAGGGACACCTCGCACTAAACCGTGTGGCCCAAGGCTCTGTCCAACCTGGCCTTGAACACCGCCAGGGATGGAGCATCCACAACCTCCCTGGGCAATCCATTCCAGTGCCTCACCACCCTCACTGTAAAGAACTTCTTCCTTATATCTAATCTAAACTTCCCCTGTGTAAGTTTGAACCCATTACCCCTTGTCCTATCACTACAGTCCCTAAGGAAGAGTCCCTCCCCAGCATCCTTATAGACCCCCTTCAGATACTGGAAGGATGCTATGAGGTCTCCACGCAGCCTTCTCTTCTCCAGGCTGAACAGCCCCAACTCTCTCAGCCTGTCTTCATATGGGAGGTGTTCCAGCCCTCTTATCATGCTCGTGGCCCTCCTCTGGACTTGCTCCAACAGCTCCATGTCCTTTTTATGTTGAGGACACCAGAACTGTATACAGTACTCCAAGTGAGGTCTCTCACAAGAGCAGAGTAGAGGGGCAGGATCACCTCCTTCGACCTGCTGGTCACGCTTCTTTTGATGCAACCCAGGATACAGTTGGCTTTCTGGGCTGCAAGAGCACACTGCCGGCTCATGTTAAGCTTCCAGACAAACATCACAAGCACAAACTTATGGTTGTGGTCACCAAAAATATTTCTGCCTTTACAACAAGATTTTGCTATGCGCATAAACATGATACATTAGACAATGGTCCTTGGCATTGAATAATGACAGATAGCTCCTTAATGATGATGTTCCACTAATCTCCCACTTGCAGTACTGGGTATTTTCTCCTGATCAGTTGAACATTTGGCCCCTGGTTTGTGTCAGACTTTTCTTATGACTCCTATGCAGACTACCAATATATACAATCTTTAATGTCCCTGTGAAAAGTGTATTGGACCCCAAATACAGGTTTTGGGGAGCACTGGATGAGCTTGGATGAGTACTGAAGCTTGAATGAGCAAAACACAAGTGGAAAAATCCATCTGTATTGATGCATGGTTCAATATTAAGAGTTTGCAGTATTGGACTTTGGAATTAATTCTTAAAAAACAAACTGGGGAAAAGTAATATTTTATTGAAGTTACCAATTCCTGCTGCATTTAACCCATTTTCTTGCTGCAAAATATGTAACATCAAGACAGCCAAACATACAAGCAACTATCCTATGAAATTCTACATCACATTCTTACTGAAAACAGTACAGAAAACAAGTTAGGAAAAATATCTTTGAAAGCATTATTCTGAAAAAATCACAAAAATACTGTCAAATATATTTCAGTAAGCAGTAAATGAACCCTGCTTGCACCATAAATCATTAATGTTTAATCACCAGCCAATGCCTCAATAAGATCACTGGCATGGAAACTCTAAGACACTCAAAGGATAGTTCTAGCAAATCTGGCATGCATGGTTGGCTTGTGTGCTTAATTACTGTTTATGCATTGGCAGTATCCAAGCAGTTGTATGTAATAAATAGAACGCTGTCACACTGTCCAGATGGTTTTAGATTCAAGGCCCAGGGAGTATGTTTGAAGATTACAGGCCTGATTTACTAACAATTCACACCAGCTCAATTGCTGAAAATCATGTTAATAGCATAAGTTTCAGCAATTTCATCAATGCAGGAATATACTATTAATGACTATTTAAAAACACATTTTATCTTCTGTTTAGCCACTCTTCAGACAAGATACGATAATTTTATTTTGGTTTGAGGCATGTAGCAGCTTTATTTCCACAGTGTCCAATAGGTTTGAGAAAAATGCATTCTTTCACACAGAACAAAGGGGTGCCGAGCAGAGATAATCCCTACTATCTTTGAAAATGATAGTTTAGGTATTAGAAGCAGTATAGCCACTTTAGTGTAGTGAGATGTCTTAATTAATTTACACCATCAAGAATTAGGGGCAGAACTACATGTCATAAAATTAAAAATGGAATAATTAACTGTTTCAGTCTTTACCTTACATATAAATATGAAGCCAAATTATGCTACCATTTTTAAGCATTCAAGAAAAACATGGTAAATAATTTTATGAAGAACTGCTGTCTTTTTCATCACAAAACTGGATTTGACCTAGATTTGTGAAACTTCTAAAGTAGATTTCCTTTGAGAAAGAAGAGAGAGGAGACAGAAGGAGAGAAGTTTGGAGGAAAGAAAATGGATTTAGAGAGGAGATGTACTTTTATTTATAAATTAATTCTTAGAGGTCCTTCCATGAACCAAAAATATGGGCAACTTGAAATCAAGTTTTATCTCTGCGAGTGTATGAAGTTATCTCCTACTTGTCAGGATGGAAGTGAGAATAGAGATGGACTTTATCCACTCCACATAAATGGCAAATGCAGTGTGATTTTCTTTGCAGAGCATGAAAAAAGGAAAAAAAAAGGAGTACGCCAGCAGCAGGTTATTGAACGCAGTAAGAAAGATGAAGCCAAAAAGACTGATAAAAAGGGTAGCAGTTATAGTTTTCCCCTACTTATGTGGGTAAAAGACATTGCTGACAATCTGATAAATTATCTCAGTAACTGGATTATAATTAGAAGTTTGGTTTTGATTGAAAATGAATGCATTCTAAAAAACAAAAAATTGACCATATTTGGTAACCATCAGTCACATTTCACTGTGTTTTGATTTCTCTGTGATGAAGATGCTGTTCTGTAAAACAGTGTAAAAAAACTACCTGAAGTATTTCAGCATTATATCTAAAATAGGGTTTATGGTCATAAACATACGGCCTTAAGTGAGTAATTCATCTTTTCATTCTGTGATATTCATTAATCCTCAGTTATTTACCTGCTTACTCATTCCCCTATAGCCAGCTGCTCCTACGGTGCAGTTCTTTTTATGTCAAGAGATATCTGAAATAAATAGGTGAGTAACTGCATCTCCACTGGCTGCAAAATGACTAACAAACTAGTTCAGCCATTGATATCCACAAGGTAAAAAAACATCTTTAGGTGAGAATTACAGGCCTGTCAGCTACACCCAAAATATATCTCAAAGAAATAATTGTCCCACTAACCTAGGAGACACCTTCTAGTTTTATTTAAACTAATGCTGTACCACTCCTGCACTGCTCCTGCCTATGGAAAACTGGAGTATAAAGTGAAGTAGAGCCTACAATTTTTAGGATCTTGATGCAGTAACTGTATTCAAAATTCCCCCAACACATACTATAAGACGTTTCAACAAAATTTTTTTGTTTTTTACTTAGTTATGGAAAATTAAAAAATTAAGATGTTACTTGTATTCAGTGCTTCATCTTGGTTAGCCATAGTTAACTAGTTCAGTGTAAAAGTTTCCCGAATGGCTGTAGAAGCTCATATCTCTTTTCAAGACTACAGGACATATCTACCTAAGCGTCTAGGTGGGGGTTGAACTCTACTGCACAGTCAGATCACACAAATTAAGAGTGGTAGTGATCAGCTGCTAGGTGTTTTAGTCATATTGCATTGTTCTAAATTATTAGTTTATATTGTTTTAAGTCAGAGGAAGAGATAGAAATAAGCCCAACTGGAAGCCTTCAAGCATTATTTTTTATTACATCCTTCTGTAAAAGGTTTTTGAGGCACTGTCAGTAATTGGGGGATTTGTCATGGGTATTAGCAAAACTATGGGTGTGGAAATAAACTCTAAAGATTCAAAATGCAGAAGACATCTGTCACATTTTCAGTGCGTTAAAATGGAAAACAAGAATAAAATTCAAAAGCAGCTTCTCTGTAATGTTAGTATTTGAGATGTTTTCAAAATCTGAAGAGCACAGGATATGCCTGGTTGCTAATAACTTAAACGTTCACTTTTTTTTTTTTTTAATTACTATTTATTCTGGTTTCTAATTCAAATATAAAAATCCGCCAGCTTCTCCTTATATCTGAGCAAGTATTTTATAGCAGAGTGGCTGTCGTGAAGTCTCAGGCTGCTGTGAAACTGTTCAAGCAAATTTGGAGCCTGTTGGTGCCCTTACTCTATGTGCCATATTTTTCACATATACCCTGAGAGGTACCGCTGTTCAGAACAAAGTCATATCTGTTGCAAATATGGTATCTTTCCTCTTGTTTTTATACCCTGTTAGAATTTTAACAATGATGACTGCTTTTACCTGCTTCACAAAGACCATGTTTGTCACACAGACCATTCATTACTTAAGTGAAACAAGTTAGCTAATCTGTCTAAAGCTGTAACTGTCACTACAGATCTTGCAGTCACTTCTTTTTTTTTTTTGAGATACAGATACAATTCAACTGAGCACACTTTAGAAATTAATTTTTAGCATTCACTGTTCAGCCAGTTAATGTTCTAGTCTGGTAATAGTTTGTTGGTCTCTTGTGTTCCTAGATCTTTTAATACATTACCTTTAAAGACCTCTTTTTTCTTCATGTTATTTAGAGTTCAAAAACTGTTTGCTTAGTCTTACTAAGACTTCCACTTTTTAGTGATTCAATAGACAGCATTTTACTGAGTCTTTCTTTTTTATAGTGTCCTGATTTCAGCTGAGATAGAGTTAATTTTCTTCCTAGTAGCTGGTGCAGTGCTGTGTTTTGGCTTTAGTGCTGATAACATATCGATGTTTTAGTTGTTGCTAAGTGGCACTTACCCTGATGAAGGGCTTTTCAGTCTCTCATGCTCTGCCAGTGAGGAGGGGCACAAGAAGAAGAAAGGCTGAGAAAGTTTAGGCTGTTCAGCCTGGAGAAGAGAAGGCTGCGTGGAGACATCATAGCAGCCTTCCAGTATCTGAAGGGGGCCTACAAGGATGCTGGGAAGGGACTCTTCATTAGCGACCGTAGTGATAGAACAAAGGGTAACGGGTTCAAACTTAAACAGGGGAAATTTAGGATGGCTATAAAGAAGTTCTTTACTGTGAGGGTGATGAAGCACTGGAATGGGTTGCACAGAAAAGTTGTGAATGCTCCATCCCTGGCAGTGTTCAAGGCCAGGCTGGACAGAACCTTGAGTGACATGGTTTAGGGAGAGGTGTCCTTGCCCATGGCAGGGGGGTTGGAACTAGATGATCTTAAGGTCTTTTCCAACCCTAACGCCTCTATGATTCTAAGAAGCCGGTAGGGAGCAGGGACAGGACACCTGACCCAAATTAGCCAAAGGGGTATTCCATACCATAGCACATCATGCCCAGTATATAAACTGGGGGGAGTCATCCAGAAAGGACCAATTGCTGCTCGGGTCAGGCTGCGTATTGGTCAGTGAGTGGTGAGCAATTGCATTGTGTATCACTTGTGTTTATTGTTTTTTCCTTCCCCTTTTAGTTTTATATCTCTCTCCTTGTTATTTCCCTTATCATTATTATTACTGTTAGTATTTGTATTATACTGTACTTTAGTTATTACACTGTTCTTATCTTAACCCGTGGGGTTTACATTCTTTCGATTCTCCGCCCCACCCTGTCTGGGGAGGGGGAAAAAGGGTTGTGAGCAAGCGGCTGTGTGGTACTGAGTTACCAGTTGGGTTTAAACCACGACATATGGAGAGTATCATTATGTAGATTAACTAGTTGATCCTTTGTTTATTCAAAATTTAATACCTGACTAGTTTTTTGCAATCTGCTAAGAAAAATCTGAAGGGTATAAGTTTCATGTCAAATAAGAGTGATCGTCTTCTGGGATTTGAAGCCAAATGTAACACGTTGGCATAACATATGTTGGCATAACATGATTGTTCTAGAAAATGTAGTATTTGATTTTTCTCGGACCATGTTAATCTTAATTTTATAAGAAAGGAAAAGGGTGTACTTTCATTTACAAAACAGATGAGCAGCAATAGACTCAATTCTCTAACAGGTTTATCTAGTCAGTAATTTTCCATTAATGCTGCAGTACTTCCAAAGACATACTTCTGTGCTCATTTTCTTTATATAGCTTTATACTTTTATTTGGTTAACTATCATCCTGATGCTCAGTCAAGATAACCATGTTTCAACATTTTGCCATTTGCTTTCTCCAGGAAAATATATCTTAATGTGGTGAATTCTCTTCCATTTCGGGTAAAAAAACCCAAACAAACTGTTGCTACATGTTAACATCCTGAAGCTAACACTTTTAAAGATTCTTGCTGAAGTCCGGGCTGCATGAGGCTTTCAGCAGCCTGGTCTAGTGGAAGGTGTCCTTGCCCATGGCACGGCATTTGGAACCAGGTGATCTTTAAGGTCGCTTCCAACTCAAACTATTCTATGATTCTATGATTCTATATTTTGGTCTGAAACTCGTAAGTTTTCCTCTACAAATGCTGCACAAATTCATACTGGCTCAATCACCAGAATGAAGAACATTACAATTCTTTCACTTCCCATTCATAATAGAGAAAACCATTCACTCTGAATGGCGGAAGAGCAGCTGACAGATCTGGTAGAAGACAGAGATAGGAAAGAACTTGGGAGACAGAAAGGAAACAGGCAGAAAAATGGTGAAAAACATAAATAGGGTGGTGAGGTAGACTCTAACTGAAGAATGGCATTGAAAGGTGGGAACTTGATTACTCCCTGGCAAAAGGAATTCAGAAATAGCACAAATATGGATAAATGTTCCATTACATGATTACACAGAAACATCACGAACTTAAATAAAGGGACCAAATTAATGGAGAATAAGCAACTTGAGTTCCAAACAACATGTTATGTAAGGTGAGGTCTACATGCACAATGGCGCTGAACTGAAACACAATCAAGTTAACATCAGTTCATGTATTACTGTCCTGAAAGTAGAAATAAGACCACTCTGACTAAAAATTATTCTTTTTCTTTCTGTATTAGAGACAGCTTACATTTCATTGGCCCTGGCAGTTCTTTACTATGCCTTTTGGGTATGTGGGTGGGACTAACGACATTAGCTACAAAAATACTATTTTTTAAGAAATCCAAAATTTATTGAAAAATGCTTATTAAATATATCACATGAAACGGCAAGACTAGTAAGAAAGGTAACAGAGAGAAAGGATCCAAGTCTTAACATTAATTTTCCGTGGCGGTTCAACTAGCTTTCACTTTAGCTGAAAAGGGATTTCCTTTATCAGCTGGATTTTCAAAGTACAGCGATGTATACAGATCCTTAAACTATGACACCATTCATTTTCTTAGGCACAAGCCACCAAATAACTGTACTTAAAGATGCTAGCGAAATGTATTTACTTAAAGGATCTGTCTAGAGGTTGTCATTTCTTTACATTGTTATCTTATATTTTGATAAGGTATATCACAAGTCCAATGTATTCTTGTTTCTTTGTGACACTTCTTTTATAGTCAAGAGATATCTGTATAAAAGTCGTCAAGAGGACGTAACGGAAAAATATCTTTCTGGCTCTTCTTCTGAATTCATAGAACAGTTTTACTTAGTTGAAAAATAAAGATTTAAAATTGTATTACTATAAAAAAGTATCATCTTTTTATGGTTAATAATGGTATAGTAATATGTTCAAGAACACAAGCAGATTATTCGGCATTCTCCAACTAGCCGCATTATTAAGTAATGACCTACTGTCGTGGTTTGAGCCCAGCCGGTAACTCAGAACCACACAGCCGCTCGCTCACTCCCCCTCTTCTTCCCCCCCCCCCCCCCCCGGAGGGATGGGGAGGAGAATCGGAAGAATGTAACTCCCACGGGTTGAGATAAGAGCAGTCCCGCGACTAAGGTATAATACAAAACCACTACTGCTACCACCAATGATAATAATGATTAGTGAAATAACAAGGGGAGAAGATACAATTGCTCACCACCCGCCGACCGATACCCAGCCCGACCCGAGCAGTGATCTGGCCTTCCGGGTAACTCCCCCCGGTTTATATACTGGGCATGACGTGCTGTGGTATGGAATACCCCTTTGGCTAGTTTGGGTCAGGTGTCCTGTCTCTGTTTCCTCCCAGCTTCCCCTCCTCCCTGGCAAAGCATGAGACTGAGAAAGTCCTTGGTTGGAATAAACATTACTTAGCAACAACTAAAAACATCGGTGTTATCAGCGTTGTTCCCAGGCTGAGTGTTAAAAAACACAGCACTGCACCAGCTACTAAGAAGGAGAAAAATGACTGCTATAGCTGAACCCAGGACACCTACAAATATTGACATTTGTAAGATGTAAAGGACATTTTTGCACCACAAACTAAAGCTGTGCATTTATCTCCTTTCACTCTTTTCTTCAAATGAAGTTATACAGTGATAGCATCCAAACGGCTATCTACTGCAAATGCTATAAATGCTGCAATAACAAAGTTAATAGGATAATTCTAAGTTGTCATTCTGAAATACTGATTAAAGCAATTGTTAAACTGAAATGTTTGTGCCTATTTATAGGGCATAAATTTGAAGACAATTCTACATAAACACGTTAAGAACTGTATTTCAGTGGCATTATAGCCTTCTAAGAAACTGAAAACTAATCACTAGTAACTGATAGGTAAATTTAGTATTACTCAGACTCATAGAAAAAAATTAAAATGAAATAAAAATATTAAAACTCATCTTCTATAAGCCTCTGAAATTTTAGCTTTTTTTTTGTTTGTTTGTTTGTGGGTTTTTTTGGTTGGTTTGGTTTGTTTGGTTTTTTTAAGAACTGGAATTCATAAATTTTGTGCAGAAACATTTTTACAATACTATGGTAAGGGACTTAGGCATGATAAGCAAATAAGAAGTGAGGCAGGGGAAAATGAACTGATTTATCAAACAATCAAAACTAGTATGAATGAAAAAGAGGTATTAGGGCTTGAATTCCTGACTCTCAGAAAAAGTTACCAGATATTCTGATTTTCAATACTTAAAAATTATGTAGCTAAAATCAGTAGTATACAGACCTAGACTGAATATAGGAACTGCATCAGTTACTTTGTAAGTCAAAATTTCTTTTGTTTCTTAGCTAGAAAGAGATTCAGGGATGGCAAGCTGCACGTCCTGAAGTTCACTGTAACAACAATGTAATTTTTTTTGTCCTAGCACATGATATTATCTCCTTCTCAAATGACTCTCTCAGATAAATGGGAATTCACTGATGGATGGATCATAATTCACAGTCTGCTTCTTTAGGTGTTGAACCCTAATGCTACTCTTCTACCATAGTAGTATGCAAATGCAGAGAATAACTCTCACATCACAGGCAGTGGTTGTCGCAATTAGACTAGCATAGAGGCAAAAGCTTTAGGACTTCCTTTCATTCTGAAATATAAACATCAAGCTGTGATTACCTGAGTCACAATTTGGTTACTGTTATGTTATTTGGGCTGTTTGGTGAATTTTACTTAGAGCTCACAGTATATGTTATTTACCCTTGAATTAAATCGCTGCTATTCAGAGGGCCTGCATCACTCACTGCTTTAAAATCTGATTATAGCAATATATTTTAATTTTAAATTCTATAGGACTATAATGAGCAAATGGTGGAGAAGAAGCATAAGCATGGTTGCCTTCACTGGCAACAAACAAACATACTGTGCATTGTGTAGAAGTTTGAAGAACAAAGATGTCTTTCCAGGATTACAGTAAATGTTATGCCCTTGAAGCTCTCTTTGTTGATTTGGGAAGGTTACAAATAGAAAAAAGGCTCAAATCTAATTATTCAGTATAAATGACAGGATCCCAAAATTATTTATGCCTTCAAACACCACATTTAAATACAATCTGAAAATATTGTAAGCAGTGATTTTATATTTTTCCAGAAATTATCAATAACTATAATTCAGGGCAATATTAGACCTATGTGTCATGCTTCCTCTCTATAAAATAGTTTTCCCATTTCTAATAATTTTTTTTCATCTATGTGGTATTTTATAATTAATTTAATTTAGATTACATTTATTTCATTTTTAATTGTGTTTCTATCTTCAGTGGTAATACTAAACAAACTTTCATCGAATGCACTTATCAACCAAACCCATAATTTCATTTTTAAAATGTATTGGGTTTGTTACTCACCTATTGGCCATAAACTACATTATTGGAGTCAATTTGATTATGTTCCTTTAATTCTGCTCTTCTTACTTCTTGTTTCACTTTTTGCATTGTTCAGTTGTCGGTAACCATCCTTAAGTTAATTACATCCTCCAGATCTGTATTTTTATTCGAGTACTGCTACAGGGTTTTTTATTTCTTTGATACAACTTCAGACAACTTACGAGCTTGCTACTTTGTGATAATAAATAATACTCCTGGTTTCAGAGAGCTCATCAGACTCACTGGCAGATAGTTCAGTAGTTTTCACTTCTGGTAATCCTTGAATTTTATGTTATAAATGTTTAGCAGTTGCTCCTCAATGAACCCACTGGTAACTACTGTATCTGCTCTTCTTTCCAAATAGTAAGTGGGAATTTATTTTGACTACTTAAGACTGTTCTGAATTATTGTAAACTATAGCTTTATCTATCTTAATAGTGATAAAATTGTTAGAATTTCATGTGTCTATATTGTATCCATGTCCTCGGTAAAGGAAATGGGTCCTGACCATAGACTGATTTTCATGGACACTTTTAACTGACTTACACTGCCAGATATTTTCCCATTTGTTATTTTTGTTAGGTTTTTAATGACTGCTTTCTCTCTTAGCAGAGATAGCATTAAAACAAAAGAGCCATCTTCTGTGAAAGAATAATTGTGTGTTTTATGAGGGATGGGTGGCAGCTAATAAAATATCTTCACGTTCTCCCTTGCCATTAACATTCTTCCCACCCAATTTTGTAGCTGATGGGTTTCAGCATCAGGAAACTGACCCTTTTAGAGTAGCAAGATTTTTATTATAGGCTGGGACTATGCTACATTTTTCACTTAACATAATAAACTAACATCCAAGCAAACCATCAGTTTTAGTGCAGCAATCAATGAGACCTTCTAGAGTTTGAATTGGTATTGCTACACTTTTTGTTGTTTTATTTTTTAGAAAATTCAAATATAGTTTCAATAGATAATAGAGGTTTATCATTTGAGCTACCTGGGATAAAATATAAAATACTAACTCTTTATGTAATATGGATAGAAATTTAAAGAGCTGTTCATCTTGTTCTGTCTTCCAAACTTATGATCTGTAACATATCTTTCATTAGCATCTTCTTTAAAGTATCAACGGCAATATCACAGGTCCTGTTAATCTGAAGAGTCGATCACTCTAACATGCTTTATGACTAGAGCTGTCTGATATATTATTTTTTTTCCGACTATGAATTTTCAGACAAAGTGCTTTTCTGCTACATTGTTAATATACCATTTTGATAAAGTTTCATAGAAAACTTTACACATAGTCTGTGTATGAAAGAGACTTGAATCCTAGATGAATTAATGGATTAGGATGTTTGAGAGCCTTAAACATACACTTTAGAAAGCAGGCTTATATATATTTTCCACATATAAAAACTCAGATATTTTGAAAAGTTTGAAAAAGAAAAACCCAACTTCTCTATATTCCTGCATGTAACAAAAGCAAGTTTTGAAACTCAAAGTTGTGCCACAAAATGGAATTGTCATCCAGACAGACGCAGTTTAAAGATGTCATCACATACCTTTTGAACAGTCCTTTTTCAGACAGTTACATCATTTGCTTTGTTGTTTGTTGTTTAAAATCTATTGTGCTGTTGTACAGAAATTGTAAGATTAAGTAGTCTTGCAATAATTCGATTCTGCTACACAACATTATCCAACTGCAAATGACATGTATAGAGAAAGTTTGCGAACTTGGCTACCACTCTTGTTGAGAAAAAAAGCTGGCAGTCATTAATTTCTTCCCAAAGTTGCTACCTAGTTCAGTCTAGTTGCCAAAATAATGAGTTGAATGCCAGTCAGTGAGATTACATAGCCATAAAAATTGTGTATTTTTTTACCCAATGTAAAATTAGAATTCAAAATTAGTAAAGACTAATCTACCACATGGTTTTATCTTTAGAAATTTTATTGTAAGTATGTTATATAGATTACATAATTTGAGTACCTCTCCAGACTCATTATATTTTCAGAAAAACAGCTTCACTGCTTCCTAGGAAATGTAAAGCGAGATAAGATAGATCATGTTGTCCACATAGTTAGTACCACTGAGATTTTACCCTCTTTCACTGAAATGTTTTTGATTTATGTGCTTTTATTTCCAAGGGATAAAAAGGATTGGACATAGAACAAGATAAGTATAAAAAACTGGTATGATATCAGTATCATTAAAGAGTTGAATTTAAAATAGTAGTTTAGATCATTTTGTCTTACACAAAATGAGTAAAGAAAACATGACTAAGAACTAATCACACATGAACTGAACTGAGAACAGCATGGGAAATATATCCCCATAGATCAATAAGTGAAAAATC
This sequence comes from Strigops habroptila, assembly GCF_004027225.2. Lineage (NCBI taxonomy): Eukaryota > Metazoa > Chordata > Aves > Psittaciformes > Psittacidae > Strigops > Strigops habroptila. The sequence continues at coordinate 27,979,786 of NC_044277.2, read as the reverse complement.
AAAAATTATTAACTCTTTCACAGACTACATGAAACTCCAGATAATACAGCCAGCCTTTTTTGTGTTATTGTTCTCTATTTAGGCAAGTAGAGGCAGCATGCAATTTTTTTTCATGTTATTTGTTTCATTTGTTAATGTCTTTTTTGCCTGAGCATCTGCAGGTGACTTTGGACTGCTGCAAACTTCACAAACTGATATAGTGTGCTTATGAGTAGAATGATATTGCATATTAATAAGCTTCAGATGGTAGAACACTCTTTGAGATTTCATTGCTGTTTGCTGCTGTAACATCTACCACCCGAGTCAGAGACCTAAACCTCTCTGTAGACAGTGTCAGACAAACAGAAAAGAAAACAACGCTTACTCCAAAAAGGCAATGTATAAATGAAGAAATAAAAGGTAACAGCAAGACAGTTTGAGGCAGAAAAACAATTGTGGATTTCACTTTATAGTGCCAAATAGATCAGACTTGCTGCTGTATCATAGATTTCATGACAAAAATTAAAAGGCTTTGCATTGACTCCTAACTGAAGGGCTGCAAAAGTGCAGTACACTCCAACAGACTCTTAATTCTGAACCAGTCACCCAATTAGAAATAGATCTCTAACTGGGATTATTGAATTCCAATAGAACGGCCAACGAAGAGTCTCTACTCTTTTAAAAAATGCCAGATTAAGAAGCGTAGTAATGCTGTATACTATTACTGTATATATATAGATTGCAAATCAGAATTCCCTTGAATATAAATAGGGTATTTTAGTATTCATATCTTTGTTTGTACCCATGACAGTTTGGTCATAGCCACAATATGGTATGCATAACATCTGCAGTTGAAATGTAACATAGTAAAAGTGTATTTTTAAACAAGCATATCATTATATGATATAAAAGCAAATCTATACAAATAAGGAAGAGTGAAAAACTCAGATTTAGAGAAAAATAAAATGAAAATTTTCAGATTCCATATCATCTGCTTTTTCTAGATATTTAGGATCTCAATACATTTAATATTACTACATTTCAGAGCCTTTCAGGATTCGATACAGAAATTTCTTCATTTAAAAAAAGACAATAAATGTATGCAGTGGTTTTATGATGGTCCACTACAGAAATGAAAGTGTTCAAGTATCAAATTGTGTATAGCTAATAACCCATTTCTGTCCATCCTTGCACTGCACTCTATCAATGTTTTGTCATTAAAACTGTTAAACACAAAAGTGGAATCATAAAGTTTAAGAGTATCTATCGACATCTCTAAAAATAAAAAAGAATCTGGAATAGGTCTGATGAAAATTAATCTGATACAAATGAAAGAAAGCAAAATGAATAACTTGCTACCTCATCCAGGTACATGAAACACATTATAGGTCTTTTCTGGAAAACCAGGAAGAAGTCACTGCTTAATATAATATTTCCATATCTCCATGAAGATAAATAAAATGTTAATATATTGAAAGATACTGAAGTCTTGGAAGTGGTTAGAAAGTGTGAGCTGAAGAAACAAGAACATGCATCTTGAAATGGACAAGGAGTGTGAAAGTCTTAGGGAAAAGGACACTTTCTAGAATATGATAGTAGTAGTAAGTGGGGTCATACAAATAGCTACAGATTATACTAAAACACCTATTAGCTAAAGAAGTATCATTGTGTCATACAGTCAAAATAAAAATTCACAGCTTATATTTGTGTAAATATTTTTTCCTCCAGGTTGGACAGAGCCTTGAGTGACATGGTCTGGTGTGAGGTGTCCCTGCCCATGGCAGAGGGCTTGGAACTAGATGATCTTAAGGTCCTTTCCAACCTTAAACATTCTATGATTCTATAACGTCATCCAGGTACATATGAGTTGCAAAATCAAGGACTAAAATTAGTTGATTCATTCACTCTAGGTAGCTATAAGTGAAACAGAATCTAAATATAAAAATAAATAAAATAGATTAGCTCCAGTCTTCATGCCCTTCTTCTTGGGGGGTAAAAAAAAAAAAGTAGCTGCAAGGTTTCACCCTTCTTGACAGTGTGATTGGCTGAAATTATCTCCTGGTCTGCCGTTTCTTACATACCACAGCATCCCATAGGTGCTTCAGTAGCAAAGACAGACTTATAAATACACAATAGGAATATTCAGCAGTCACAGGAATGGCTTTGAGCAGTATGACTGTGAACAGCAGCAGCACAGAGCAGTAGACAAAACATATTCCTTCAGACAGGCTTCCCAGAATAGCAACAAGCCAAAAGAGGTTCAGTCCCACTAGAGTAGAGGTGGAAGACATAAGAGGAAAATTATCTGCTTACGCATTTTGAATAAAATACTGAAGTGTTTTAAGACTCTCTTATGTGGTAGGTAGCATGTAACTGTTACTTACAGACACATGCTAGTACTGGGAGGGGACATCCACAAAGTTCCCATCTCAGTCTAACTTCTTCAAGTTTTTAGGAAATCATATCTAGAATTCTCATTTAGGGCTCTCTCTACATATAAGTAATGTAAGAAATGCAATATTCATCCTTATCCCAAAAAACAAAAGCACTATTTTATTAATCTGGTTTGGTTTGCCTTATTTATTTCTGAATGCATGGCAGCTGTGTAGATCATTATGCCAGCCTGGAAATGTAAATAATAATATGAAACAAAAGAATATATTCCAGAATTCCAAAGATTCTTGAGATATTAGATAAGTGTTAAATTTTCATACTTCTCTTCTGAAAGCTGACCACATCTCTCTTTACCATGATACAGAAATCATCAAGCCATTTGCGTTTTCAGGAAGCCTTTTCCCAGAAATTTGTCTCCTCCTATAGCATTTGACAGAGTGATTTCTCAGAATATGAACTGCTAATATTGCTCCCCAAAATTACAGTTTTTAAGAAGTATCTCTTGACTGACATTCAGTTTTAATAACTTTCCAACTTTTAGGCAGTAGGAGTTACGGGCTTCATTCCCTTAAGCAAATATCTTACTTGTGTTCAGTAGAGCCTGATGCAAGCACTAAAGAGCTGCTTTGTGTTTCTTTGAGGTCTAAAAATTAAAATAAAAAGTCCTACTTGTGCAAAGTATCAGTAAAAAAAAAGAGAAAAAAAAAAAGAAACATTTGCAATATAGCTCAAGGAGATTATTTTTTCAGTGTGGTTATTACTAATTACTATAGCATTACAGAAGCTCTCTGGGCTTTTTTTAACTTTCCAATATTCGATGTTAAGAGTAAAACTAAATTTCCACTTTAAAAGTGCTGGAATCCAGTTTTGAGGTTCTTTTATAATATATGTTTCTAATTTTGAGAAGTAAACTTTTTCACAAATTGCTTCATTTTTGGTAAACTGATGTCCTCATCCAAAAGAATAAACATTATCTTCCAACTAGCTGAAATATTTAAAATTTTAGTTACAGTTTTATGCATTTAATTTTAAGATCAAGGTTTGAAAAATGGCTTCCAGAGTTTGCTTTTCTCTTTTCTTGTATTTTGGGGTTCTTTTGTTACTTTGTTGAGTTCCACACACGCACACACACACACCCCCCCCCATAAGATATTAAGGCAAATTTGCAAAGGTTATGCTATTAAACTCAGAGATAATATGATATTCTTAGACAACAGGTGTGGGCCACTGTACCTGACAAATTTTTAAAATTAATAGGAAGTTAGAGTCCTGCAAAACTTAGGGTGCTTCAGAGTCATCTGTCTCATGCCAGACTTATCATAAGTGACAGGATATGAGATGGTAATGCGGAGCACAGTGACAGAGATTTCACAGTGTTCTGTCTCTCAAAAAAATAAGAGCTAGAGTCTGTAACCAAAAGAAGTGAAACTTTTTTAAAATAGATTAGTGAAAACTCTGTGTTTAATTTTATAAAATATTTTTTTCTTTAATATGGTATTTTTCCTATTGCCCTTCTAAAATGTGTTACAATTAATAAATGAAGGTATTTGAACAAACCTTTTGAAATTCAGAGAAAAAAAATAGTGATATCTTAACATCAATAAGCTCTTTCTGATAGAGTGGAACACCTATCAATATTTTCTGCAAAATATATGGAATTCAAGGCTTCCTAATTTAACAAGGAGAGAGAATACTCAATGATTAAATACACGAACCACCTCTTTTCTGCAAAACAAAAAGTGCCCCTGTGACCAAATTAATTACAGTTTCCTCAACATTCTTGAATCCTCTTTATCAAAGTTAAAAAGCAATTTTTATGTAAATTAAATATTTAAGGATGTCCAATAAAGAAAAAAATACCAAAATATCAGCGTAGTGTATCATGGAAATTAGCATGCCAATAATGCATTATAGAAATCATATAAAACAGCTTTTTATTTTCAAAGAGGACTTTCAACATAGCAGTGAATGTACTTGTTGGTGTGTATTTATATATACATACAATATATATATAAAATCTATTATTCCCCCTGTAATAGTGGAAACAGATTTTCATGGTAATGAATGTCTTTGTATGGATAACTAGTCTGTAAAAGTATCAATATGTACAAATACACAGCATTACAACAGAAATACTTTAGTTAGAAGTGCTTCAGCTTTAATAAAGAGAAAGATCTAAGTTTTAATTCAGCACTGTTTGTTTCAAGTCTCAGACATTTGAATCTTCCCTTTCAATTAAACGGCAATGATGGAAGTTATGTTACTTCAGTTAGAATCATAGAATCATATAATTGTAAGGGTTGGAAAGGACCTTAAGATCATCTAGTTCCAACCCCCCTGCCATGGGCAGGGACACCTTGCCCTAAACCACGTGGCCCAAGGCTCTGTCCAACCTGGCCTTGAACACTGCCAGGGATGGAGCATCCACAACCTCCCTGGGCAACCCATTCCAGTGCTTCGCCACCCTCACTGTAAAGAACTTCTTCCTTATATCTAATCTAAACTTCCTCTGTTTAAGTTTGAACCCATTACCCTTTGTCCTACCACTACACTCCCTAAGGAAGAGTCCCTCCCCAGCATCCTTGTAGGCCCCCTTCAGATACTGGAAGGCTGCTATGAGGTCTCCACGCAGCCTTCTCTTCTCCAAGCTGAACAGCCCCAACTCTCTCAGCCTGTCTTCATATGGGAGGTGCTCCAGCCCTCTTATCATCCTCGTGGCCCTCCTCTGGACTCGCTCCAACAGCTCCATGTCCTTTTTATGTTGAGGACACCAGAACTGTACGCAGTACTCCAAGTGGGGTCTCACAAGAGCAGAGTAGAGGGGCAGGATCACCTCCTTCGACCTGCTGGCCACGCTTCTTTTGATGCAGCCCAGGATACGGTTGGCTTTCTGGGCTGCAAGCGCACACTGCCGGCTCATGTTAAGCTTCTCGTCAACCAACACCCCCAAGTCCTTTTCTGCAGGGCTGCTCTGAATCTCTTCTCTGCCCAGCCTGTAGCAGTGCCTGGGGTTGCCCCAACCCAGGTGTAGGACCTTGCACTTGGCTTGGTTAAACTTCATAAGGTTGGCATCGGCCCACCTCACAAGCATGTCAAGGTCCCTCTGGATGGCATCCCTTCCCTCCAGCGTATCAACCAAACCACACAGCTTGGTGTCGTCGGCAAACTTGCTGAGGGCGCACTCAATCCCACTGTCCATCTCACCGACAAAGATGTTGAACAGGACCGGTCCCAACACCGATCCCTGAGGGACACCACTCGTTACAGGTTTCCAACTGGACATCGAGCCATTTACCACAACTCTTTGCATGCGGCCATCAAGCCAGTTTTTTATCCACCGAGTGGTCCATCTATCAAATTGATGTCTCTCCAATTCAGAGACAAAGATGTCATGTGGGACAGTGTCGAATGCTTTGCACAAGTCCAGGTAGATGACATCAACTGCTCTGCCACTGTCCATCAGTTCCGTGGCTCCATCATAGAAGGCCACCAAATTGGTCAGGCAGGATTTCCCCTTAGTGAAGCCATGTTGGCTGTCACCAACCACCTCGTTGTTTTTCATGTGCCTTAGCATGTTTTCCAGGAGAAACTGTTCCAAGATTTTGCCAGGCACAGAGGTGAGGCTGACTGGTCTGTAGTTCCCCGGGTCTTCCACCTTCCCCTTCTTGAAAATGGGGGTTATATTACCCTTCTTCCAGTCATCGGGAACTTCACCTGACTGCCAGGATTTTTCAAATATGATGGACAGTGGCTTAGCAACTTCATTCGCCAGCTCCTTCAGGACCCGTGGATGGATTTCATCAGGTCCCATGGACTCGTGCACGTTCAGGTTCTTAAGATGGTCTCGAACCTGATCCTCTCCTACAGTGGGCCTAAGGTCTTCGTTCTCACAGTCCCTGCATTTGCTTTCCAAGACTTGGGTTGTGTGGTCAGAGCATTTGCTGGTGAAGACTGAGGCAAAGAAGTCATTAAGAACCTCAGCCTTCTCCAAATCCATGGTAGCCAGTTCTCCTGATAGCTTCTGGAGAGGGCCTACATTGTCCCTAGCCTGTCTTTTATTTGCTACGTATCTATAGAATCCTTTCCTGTTATTAATACTTAACAAACGGAAACAAGACATAGGGTGTGCATTTATAACATGAGGAGCACTTCATATTTGGCACAAATGTGGAGGTATTCACACTTAATGTTTCCAGCAGTCTGAGTATGAAATTAAGCAAACAAATCTTAGAATAAATTCTGACTTTATTGGTTGATCACTGAAAGTTAATGTATTTCATAAAAAATTTGAGGACAGTTTTTCTTCACTGTGTTTCCCCAAAGATTTCCTTAATAATCACACTCACTCCCCACTTCTGAGGCACAAAAATTTTCCTCAGCCCTCCCCAGACTCAGTGCCTCCTAGAAAGAAACAGTTGTTAATACTTTAAACTGGAACAGGTAATACAAAAGAATAGGTAACTTTGCTGTTAGATTTAAGGTTAGTTTAAGATTAGAGGATGTATTAACTTCATAATGTCTCAAATGGCAATGAAAATTCTTTTATTGATACCTGTGGATTAGGACAATGCTCCCTAAGAAACAATTGGTGGAATTTGGAGGAAAGCCTGGATGAGAAGGTAGGCGGGTTCATGAGTGAACTGAGTGTGATTCATGGAACTGAGTGTGCTAGTCACTAAAGTGTGTTAAGCATCATCCCTGTTAAACTGCGTGGTTAACCTGCAGCTAAATCAGGGCAGAACTAGTAGTGGGAACCAAGGAGATTCAACCTCTGCTCCTGAAACCCTGCACTACAGAAGGTCACTACAAAAGGTAACTTTTGAGGTGGGCATGCTACACTCTTTCCTACCACCCAAAGAAGAAATAGAATTGTTTGAATTGTGTTTATGGCTTCACTGACTCTTAGCAATCAAGTTTTTATTAGTTAAAGAAGGAGTCTGTGGTGAATGGCTCAGAATTGGATGTCCGTATGTTACCAAGTAAATTCCTAATAGTCTGGAAAATGGACATAGGATTCTGCTGAGATGTCAGAAGGACTTACTTAGACATTATTCTTCAGATTATCCAGTACTGTTCTTCTCAATATGTGACCACAATTGCAAATGAACTGCACTGGCTCCAGTGTGTTGTTCTCAATTTTTTCTTCTGGTATCTTCAGAAAAATTGTTTTGAAATCTTTTTCAGTGTTTTTCCACCTGCGTGGTACTGCCCTTGTTGCCCACTTGGTGATCACTGCTGCAGTTCTTGTATCACAAATGATGTAACCCATTTCTATGTTTTAGTGTGGAACTATCAGTGATTATAAAATGCGCTCAGTATAGTTATGCTAAACATGTTTTGCACTTGTGATGTTGCCTTTATAGATGTCAGATAACAGTATTTTTCTATGTCATCTGACACTGAAGTTAAGTATCTGTAAATTTGCATCATATTAGTTTTTCACTGTAGTTAGAAATTGATATTCTAGCTATTTGCAGTGAGATCAATCTAAAAATTTCACAAAACAGCCATAAACCTTTATTGATTTTTCACCTTTCTTTGATGGGGTTCACTTCCACACTCCAAAAACTTACCATGCAACATTATCAGTTGATTTGTAACGATTACTCAGAGCTGCTACTGCCTTGTAAACATTAAGCAATGCAATAAATGAACTTCAGTCCTGAAGAAAAGTATAAAAAACTTTCTACCGCCACATAGAAAAATATGCTAATGGTTCCAACTGCACTGATCATTTTTAATAGTAAGGAGAGAAGCATATATTAAATCATAAAAGGAGAAAATCAAAGGAACAGAAGTCTGAGCAACCATGATTCTCCAAGGAAATGAATAGATATTTATAAGAACATTTTACTTTGTGTAAGAAATGCTTCCCTTGCTGGATAAAAGTAAATAACTGAACATGTTCAAAGAATTTTTAAATTAAGCTATGAGATGAAAAACGGTTTAACAATTTAAAGATTACTAATGAGTAACACATACTTCTAGAACAATAACAACTACAAAGTTACTAAAAGCTATTATCAACAGATATGGCAAATCTATTGCTGACAAAGTGCAGATATTGTATAAAAATCACTCTAATATAGGAGTTCCATCTGCTAATTCCATCATAAAATTGAATAGGATTTCAGGATTTAGTTCATGCATTGTTATTTCTTCAATAACTCATTTCAATCTCTGCAAGTGCTACTGCATTGAAACTAATAAATAAGTAGTTAGGAAGTGAAAAACAAGACAGCATGACAATACATTTCAAGTTGTTAATCAGTGAATAGTCCTTCTTACTTGGGTTACCATCTTACCCCTTTACATATCCCTTCCTATGCGGGGTTCTCAATGCCCTGCATGCCTAAAAGGTCAACTCACATTCTAAAAAATGACCTAATATTCATTAACATCCTGCAACCAAAGCCTTCTGTAGATTTTAGTGAAAAGTCTAAGCCTTGAGAATATCCTAACCTGAAATGTCATATACTGGGGCGATAAAGAACCCTGCTAGAGACAGGGACATTTCATTCCCCACTCTCTCCACGTATCCCATAAAGTCTGTTTCCAGTTCCAGTTCAGCCAGAGGCAGTAATACTAATACATTTGTTTCCTATGCAAATTATCAATAAGAAGAATCTCAATATTTACCCCCTTTGCAAAATAATTTAGTTAGTACTCAAGGAATAACAGATGGTTTTGTTTAATTGCTGAAACAAAAATCAAGGGAAGAAGAGGTGAGTAACTCCAAACAGCAAAACAAAGCACAAACAATTAAATTTTGTGTCAAACTGAAATCTACAATTTCATTGTAAATGCAGGCATGCTATGCCTTCTTCATTTTAGATTGCAATCAATTGCTGATTTATATTGGTTTATTTTTTAATAATATATTGTTTCTGTATTTATCATATAAAGTGTTGGTTCCACTTAGACTTAGCTGAATTCTACCCAGGCTTGTAGTTTGAGTCTTCTGAATCTGCATATTTATGTTGAATTTAGTATTTTTTAAAACAGATCTGCCACCACTAATATTATTCGTTCTATCTCATAGCTAGGGAAACCTGAGATACCCAGAGAAGTAGCTTGCCCTGAATGAATCAGCACTTCCCAGCAGGCTTGGGAAAACAGGAAAATCTGAGGCTTTGTTAAGAGCCCTACGGATGCCCTGCCTGCACACCGCCTTTCTGCTACAGCAGATGAGAGCAATGTGGCTTACCAGTATTAAACAGCTAAATAAATTAAATCCCTTCAGATATCCTGAGGTAATCTCCCTGACAGAAATCTTGCAAATATCCCCAAGTTAAAATATGAGGTTAGCTTTGGTTCCTGGCTTTTGATTCACATATTAGTAACCCCCAGGTTTCATATTTAAAAGAAAGAAAAAATAACTGCCACATAATCTAGAAGCTAGTTTTGGAGGCAATAAAACTTGTTTTGCTTCCAGTCCTCTGTCAGGGGCCTTATTTCCTTGGTTTTGTTTAATTTGATTAGTTCGTTTGCTTTTGATTTATACATAATATTCAAAAGCTCTTATCTCAAGCTCTAGGCATACTTGCCATATATTTAATAAGCAATCATGTTTTAATTATAAAACCAACAAACTAATTTTAACTCCCACAACAAAAGATAACCAAATAAAAAAATTAATTTAAATTTTACTATCCTATAATTTCTTCTCACAATCTTCCCAAAGATCCAGAGAAGAAAAAGTTAATGTCAACAGATTTTTCTTCAAGGAAAAGAACGGATCAGAGGACTTCAAACAGACTGCCAAACTTTATTAAATTAGGAGACATCTGCTCAAAGATTTCTTATGATTGTTATCTATTTTGAAAGAAAGTCAGGGTCCTATATTAAAAGTGACCTTCTGCTGGACCAGAAATGTGCAGTCAGAAGTGCTATGGATTAAACTAAAGAAACATGCTCTCACTCACATCTTCCAAGCCTTATAACAATGTGAAACAGATAAGAGGAATAAAACATTAGAAGAATAGATGTATGTCTAGTAAAGGAGGGAAGAAAAGACCAAGACATTTAACCAGTGAAGCAGTCCAGCACACACACCCAGGTTTTTACAAAGGGTGCAAGAAGTAAGAATAAATTTACAGCTAATACTGCCAGAGTAGAATCAGCTACTCCAGCATTTCTTACAATGTTATCAGGTAGTTCCTATATCAAAAATAACAACTACCAAACCTCTCCATGTAAACAGTTTTATAAGATCCAGGTTCAAGTACTCTGTAAACTTCCATGGTACTTATTGGCGCTCTGGCCAACCCCAGTTTCTATTTAAGTGTATGTTTTTGAGACACCATGTGGTATTCTAAGACTTTACTATGAAGGGGACTGGATGACACTATAAGGATGCTAAATAAATTCAAAACAAATACCATGATACGGTTCTTTGTACAAAATGTAGCCGAGCTACAAAATATTCTGTGAGAGGATTATAACACTTTACGTAAGCTCAAGGCAAGGACTGATGTCTTCATGGAGATTTGCTGAGGGCTACTAACTAGACAGAAAGTATATTCAACTCTGGAAGTTTTTGAGATGAAAGTGCTTGGAGGTTAGCAGACTGCTGTAAGAGAAAGCATCATATATTCTTCTCCAGGTCTTATGTTCTTACATTCTTATCTTTACACTTGCTTTTGACCACTTTCAGAAATAATATGAACTAGTTAGGCATTTGATCTGTTGCAGCATGGCCATTCTAACTTCTTTTAGTATTACTTAAAGTCCAGTGTAGGAATTAAGGGAACTTGCAGAAAAACAAACTGTAACTGAAGAGAAAAGAAAAAAAATTATGTCGAATGAAATGTGAAATAATCATAACAAAGACTTTGTGTGTGTGAAGATGTATTCTCCACCTGAAAATACTGGAATAAACATTTAGTGTTTTCATGTTCTAGATTTACTTTTTATCAAAGTTAATTCAAAATTCTGGACTCAACTTGTTATTGTCTTCTTAATTTCTGCCCACAAAACAATATGGATTGGTATAAAAAAAGTAGTGGCTTGGGGAATTTTCTTCACTGTAAGAAAATTATTTTAAAATTTGTCAATATCACCATGCAACTCATCTACGAAAATGTAGCAAATGCTTTTATGGAAAGTCATAGAAAGAAATTTATTTTGGCCTATGCCTTGTCTGAAGTGTTTTTTATCATAATAATGAAATTAGTAATTCATTACCTAAGGCTTGAAGAAATGAAAAATGTGAATGTACATGGAAGATATCTCATAAATGTGTAGATTTCAGCCAGAATAAACCTGTTTTGTACTTTTGTGTTCTAGCAGAAATTGAATTGAAAAATAATAATGATATGCATTTCCCAGGTTTGATTGCAAACAGTGAACTGAACTGAAATTTCCTTGTCCTTTGCTCCAGAAAGGAACTTTTAACATGATTATGACATAAAGATCCATAGCAAGTATTTTGAAATGTCTAGAAGCGTGCATTCAATAATTTCTTATTTTTCTATTTGTTGTGAAATGTTCCCTGTATACAAGGAAATAGGTTTCCAGTGGGGAAGCCTGGATATGCCAGTTACAATATATTCAGCAAGATTAAATGAGTTATAATGAAATTCTGCCATTAGAGTCCAACTGACTTTAGGCAAGAGACTTCTGGGAACAACTTTCCCAAAACAAAGAATTTTGAGTTTAACTTTAATTTAATGCTCCAAGTATATTTTTGCAAAACAGGCTCTCTTTGTAAGATTCTAGAATCTCCTTATGCTTCCCTCACCTCCTGCAATGAATTAATCACAAATAGTATGGTAGGAACTGCAGTGCAGAAAGATGCTTTTCCAGTCATGTGGTCATGCCCTTAATTCCCTTCCCAGCATTCAAATTGGCAATCACAAAAATAAATACATAAGGAAATTGAGGAAGGAATGTATCTGGAGGGATTATTTCAGCTTTATACACAGAGGAAGATTTTACAAAATATAATGAAATCCATCAGAACTTTAGAAAAATACAAGTGTTTGTGTTTGCATTTGTGAAACAAGATAATTAAAAAGTGTAAAAAACACAACAGACATACCTGGAAAGAGCAATTGTTTTCTTTGTTCTTTGTGAGTGAGTTGGGGGATTTCTTCTAAGCTTCTTTGCTTCATTAGGCTTGTTCAAATTAATTTTGAGCTTTTTTCTCTCACATTTCCTGATTATATAACAACATCTGTATAACATGGACTTTTTATGTCAAACTAACTTCAATATTTATTTTGCTTGTAGTCGCCATTTATTAAAAATGCATCCTTGCACGTAAGGTTCAACTTTGCCCTCCAATTTTTGTGCAGTTACTCTCACTAAGTCCATTTTTGATCAAATGAAGTGAACAGCTATTGTACAGTTTTCTTGAAAAAAACCTAGCATCAGGGAGGTCAAGATAGATTCCATTCCTTAATCTCACTTAAATTCACAATTCTTTACTTCTTTTCCTATATTCAGTATTTTAATCATGGATCTGAATAAGTAAAAATAACAATATTATGCTGACTTGCAGCTGCACTGAACAAGTTTCTGTTTGGAGGTCACTAAGTACGCACCTGCACAATGAGCAAGTTGAAATATTGTAGCCAGTATCTGAGATCACTTTGTTTTGGGAACTAATGCCATAAATGTTCCCACACAGTTTGTTTTCAAGGCCAAACAAAAAACTAGAGGGATTCACAAGCATTTTTATCCTTAGCAGTTCTGGATGCTACTGTTTGAGTCTTTCATGAAGCCGATACCCAAAAGTACAGTATCATCACTTATCATGATATTATATCAATATTTCTCAGAATGGTTAGGGCTCAGTGAGGCTTTGAGAGCTGTGAGTGAGCATGCAGATCTTTTTATCTCTCTGTAATTGTAGCAGTAGACAGATTTGGGTCTTTTCTATTGCTCCCACCATCCTCTGGACCTCCTTCTCTTCTGTTCATCCCATAGAGAGGAATTAGGCCAACAGTGTTTTGACTGTGTCTCGCTCTAGGCAGTGGGCAGATGTGTGGTTGAGAAGATCATGTTGAATGGGGACACTGAGCAATGAATTTGTGAAGGGGAGGGTTGTGAAATGACTTGTCCCACAGAGCTGAAGAAAATGGAGATGGTGCAAGCAGAAGACACAGATTTCCCTCAACCTAGCAGGACTGCAACTATAGCAAGACTAAAGCTACCTGATGAGACACCCCCCAGGACACACAGGTAAAATCAGAAATAGAGAAATGACATAAATAATTCAGTGCTCACATAATGTTATTCCTTGAGAAGACAGTGTCTTGAGTTTGGGTGTATGAATCATGTTACTTAAACTCTTTGATTTGCCTGGGACTTTCACAGCTCTAATCCAATTGCTATTTTCATGGCTTCACATACCACAGTGGTAGGCATTTTATAAATGCAAAGTATTCATGATGAAATAAAATGAGACTCTGAAAGTAGAACAGAAGTGATAGGAGTTCCTTAGAAAAAGTGTGTTTGATCACTCTGCCCTTCTCAATAATTCAGAGGAGTTTCACCTTCTCCCTTCAAAATGAATTTTCAGCACAAATCATTTTGTCTGGTTGCATTACTGCTGTGTGCTCTGTTATGGCCAGGATTCTGCATGAGATAAAACAAAAAAGTGGGGTATTGAATTTTTATGTGATACCCATCATGTAACAATAAGGAAACTTCATTTCTGCTGTATCCATTTAACATCTGCCATTTTAAATCTTATTTTCTGTCCCAGTTTTAACTGTTGGAATCTATTTGGATTTGGAAGACAAAGGAGCAAAATATGAAAGTCAGGTAGGAATTAGGCAGTCATGGCTCTTTTAGCAAAGCACGAACTCTGTCATTCCTCTTGACAGGGATCTAGCAGGGACTGGCCAAACGAACAGGGACTGGCCAGCTGGAAAGTAAGGCGTACAGACTTTTTCCCAACAGTATGCAGGAGTGTAAAAGAGAAAAAGTTGTTCACATGTTATTCAATAAGTTATTCCTACCCAAAAGGATTTCTGTGTTAACTTCAATCTTTTTTTATGATAGGTTCCTCCTTTCTAGATATACCATTGACTTCGTGGAAACACTGTCAAACTCATGATGTATTAAGAGCACTGTGTACAGTGGTCTCTTCTTTAAAGAATCTACTATAATCCTAAATCCCATCCTATATACTATATACATCCTAAATCCCATTCCATCTACTATAATCCTAAATCCCATCATCATCATCTCATCTATAAATTTCTTTTGAAAATCAAAACCTCATTCCTCTCAAACACATTCTTTGCAGTTCTCCTCTAAGCCACGGCATCTGAAGAATATTGTTTTTCTAAATCACTTCAAGTTAAGAAAAGTTACATGTAGAAAGAATATATAATAAACAATTATTTTAATCACAACTATTCAAGGACATCTTTTTTTCTAGGAAAATTCTTCTTAAGAGGGCTGTACTAAATCCTGACTTGACTTCAGCAATGCAAGTACTTGTCTTTTAACTTCCAGCTGACAAAAAAACCCCAACCCTACTTCTAAAGATTCCTCTCCAGCTCTTTTCGGATTTTGGTTTTGTTTTGGGGGTTTGATTTTGTTGGTTTTTTTAATGTTCCTGTAACTTGTCCTGTTTTAATCTATTCTCTTTCGCTTCTCTACTGTTTAAGAATTGATGAACTAGACAGTCTATCACAGTAGTTACAAAGAACCTAAATCTAACTCCCACAGCTTAAGTCAGAAACCTTAACTGGTTTTGATCACCACCTGTGTGATTTTATAGACATTAACATGCCATTAATGTTACCATTAAGTTACAGTAACAAACAAGAGGTACTACAACAAGAAAATAATGGAGTGATCCAATAAGCCTTGCTCGTGTAAGTTAGATTTAGTCTACTTTAATTCGGACTCTGAGTAGAAGAGAGAAAAGAATCATAATGAGAATCTTTAAAATGAGAATACTTTAAATAAAACTTGCTTTCTACATAGAATAATGTAGTTTTGACTACATGGTATTTGCACAGTTGCGTCTTTCCATAAACAAAAAAAGAGCTTTGGACAGAAATATAGAACTTCAGTTGACTGAATCCTGTTTCCACTAGAATGAGGTGAATTGAACAAACTCGAAAATCAGCAGTTCATTTCATTTATTCAAGCATCTAAATATGCATGTAGGAAGCCTAATATATAAAATCTCCTATTTTAAAAGATCTTCATGTAGCTATGAGACACATCAGCCCACATCCAACAAAAATTTCCACTCAATGGAAATGTTGTGGTTCACTTCCTTGTCTCCTAATATTTTCTCTTGAATTCAGTAATGTCACAATGAATGCCAAGATCTAAGAATTACTAGTGTGTTAGAAACTAAGTCTGTGAAAGTGAACTTTGTATAGAAAACAGCAATTACTTTACATAGGTTTAATAGGTCAGTTAACACTGGAAAACAAGATGTTTATTTGAATGAAACAACCCAGATTCTACTTTCATTTAAACCACACCAAATACAATTTCAGTTATGGTGAAAAGCTTCTTCTATACTATACAAAACACACAATAGCCAAATATTCAACAAAACGTTTTGCAGAAGCAGTAATAAAAATAAAGATGAAGTTTACACACATGGCATTATATGAATCAGCAGCTATCTCATAGAGGCAGCTAAGATGAAGGGAATCAAAAATTGGTATAAGTAAACAAGTGACTGTATAGCACAGGATAAAACCTTTTTCCTTGGATTTAAGACCTGATCAGTGGTTGCAAAGTTTTGTAGAAGTAATATGTTGAAAAACATTTTAAATTATTTATTCATATAGTCAGTGTTTTATGCAATTATAATTTTCAAGATATTCAGTTTCAGGTGTTTGAGTACCTGTGCGCATCATCACTGATTCAGTACATCACAACAAAATTCAGTCAACATAATTACATCCCACAAGAAGCAGAGGTTTACTGACTGACACTTTCAAACATCCAGCTTTATTTTCACACTACAAGGTGTCTAAAAAAAAAGCATCTGTAAAGACTTGATAATCAACACATTTAGAGAAATTCTTTCCAGTTTTCACATTCCATTTTAAAAAGTGTGCCAATCGAGGAGCACAAGTTGTTGCTTCTTTTCCAAAACCAGCACAAATACGTGCTTATTAAAACTCCTAATAAAATTTAAAGAAAGGAATCCAAACAAACCTATCTTTCATTAAAACTTTTAAAAACTTAAATATAAATAAACCTGAACTCATTTTGGTCCCTGCACAGTGCTCAGTTTCTCAGACCATCCACTACAGTTGGGAACTTCAAGCATTGATCTGTACAAATCTGAGTTGCCTTTGATCATTCCTTCTTGTCACAAGCATATTCTGCACACAGAAGCTAGGCAATTGCCTCATGAATAAAATAATCCAGAAGTTTTATATACCATGCTAATGCATTTAGCTGATTTGCCTGTTCTTATCATCAGGAATCAAACCCCATTTGGTCAGTAACTGTACTATACTACATATATATGTTACTGTGCATTTATAGAAATAACAAACTAATATTACTGAAAGCTGCGCTCAGCTGAAGTCTGAGCTTTTTGGGTTTGACCACTGAGCTTTCAAATAATTACACAGCTTGACTTTTATGAAGCCAAAATCCTGACACTAGAGCTCTGAGTTTTTAAGCACTAATCTCAAAGATTAAATTCCAAGTTTTGACAGCACCTTTGGACAAGTGAGGAATTGGATGTGACACCTTTCTCTCTGCCCTTCTGTAGAAGCTGTCATTATGTTGGCTCAGCTGTACAAGTTTGTGTAAAGGACAGGTGTAATCAGCACATACAGGGAGGCCTCCAAAAGGCAGGCAGCGTCCCTGCCACTGATCAAAAGTAAAGAAAAACATTGATGTAGCGCTATACATAATTGATGAACTACACAGGTCTACAAAAAACCCTAGCAAGATTTCAGTAAGAACTACAGGTCTGGTTGAAAAGTCTATTCCCTTTGTACACCCTTGCAGAGGTACAATGTTTACCAGGGTGTGTTCTCCCATTAATAAGAGTGGAACTCCAAAGACGTCTGTCTTTAAAGACATTGACTATACCTCACACGCAGTCTTACCTTTGCTTGCTCAAGCAAAGTATCATGGTGGGGTTTCTCAGGCAGCTAAGAGTTCATGATCTTTTATTGCCTCTGTTCTTCAATGAAAGGGCAGAGTGTTGCTTGTTTGTCACATCCCCTTTCTGAAGGAAAGACACAGGATTTGTCCTGGCATCTGTTGAACTCCTCTTGTCTCCAGCTTATTTCCAACACAATTTCCCATAAAAGGAAACCAGTGTACTGCCAGTACAGAGGGTGCTTTAAGGCATAATATTGATATGCTTTGTATGTATTTAATATCTTTGACATAGTATATTAATTTACTTTGTATAATATATTAATTCACATACAATCTTAAATAAAGGCTGTAGTTTCTATAATCTTTGAGAGTCCCTAACCAATGTTCATGACAAAGCAAGGAACAATGTAAGATTACCTATTTTATAAGATCCATTTCCAAATAAAGACTGTACAGCAATGGTACCTTTAATATTTCTAATTTAGAAAACATGGTTGGTTGTGTCTGTGAGAAGAATCACCATATTGTCTGTAGATCTCTCATGTAGATATTGAAGAGTCCTATATACAAACACAAAAGCTACTAGTCCCAAGGTCCCTTAATTATCCCTGAAGAAGTAAACAGTTTCAAGGGCTATACATCCACTGCTTTCTATTAGCGTGTGTTACCACATGCAAGTCTAGTCTACTTAGTAGAAAAAAAACAAATAGAAAAATATTTCCATTGTGACAAATCTGTGCTAGTCAAAGCAGAAAACACTGAAGATGCTATTTCTATTGACCACTTTTGTTGCAACCAATGTGTATGTTTCTCACAGGAGAGATTACAGCTCATTTGAGTAAGGAAAATTGGTGTGTTGAAACAGAGAGAAGCACCTGAACATCAGCTCCATACTGTGTTCTTCATCCTGTTCTAATGATCTAATAATCTTCTAGTCCAACCAACATTTACTACAATGGATTGACAGGTTATAGCAAAATATTGCTTCCTTTTGTGCAAAATGAATATTTGCACAGGACTAATTACAGTAAACACCCAAAGAATTACACATGAACAAAGAGGAGTTATTGAATTTGTCCACACATACCAGGCATCAGCTGCAAAGACATGCACTGTAAATTTCTCTTTCTCTGTAAAGATGTATACATCTATGCATAAATAGCTAAAATTGCATGTGAAGACAACAGATGTGTGAGTCAGAACGCAATTCTCACTGAAAAGATAGTTAAAGAGTGGTACTTTCTCCATATACATTTATTTTGCATTCAGCCAATGAATTCAGAGGGAGTTCTATCCAACTGAAGAAAGTTTTTTACCCTCATTTACCCAGGCTCAAACTCTGGGAATTATAGATACTCTTGAGACATGCTTTATGATTGTTCCTTGTCTTTGGAAAAGGAGAGACAATAGAGAGCTTTAGTCTTTGAGGAGATTACAAAAGCAGATCTAAATATTCAGCTGCCATGGTAAGGAGTTACTGACTCACAAATCATATAAAAAGAAATTCCTTTTACTCTTCTATTTGCCGATTCAATGACTTACAGCTACACAACACAGACAATACTGAGGCAATTTGTGTTCTCGACTTCTATCCTCTTGCCAACTGTCCTGCCTCCTGACCAAGTCTATTAAGCACTGCGCACATTCTGAAACCGTATAAAATCTCAGCAGACACAGATGAATACCTCACAACCTATGACTTTCTACTTTACCTTTCCAAAAATGCCAAGGGGCAATCTCTGGGAAATTATCAAGAGGAATATTACCACTGTGAGGCACACTCCATTTTTATTATCAGGTCAATATCCTCCACAGCACTGCTTATCTTCCTAAAACTTTCACATGATTTCTGTCATTACCAACTCTTTTTATGTTAGTGCAATTTTGAATTCAAAAATTCCTTTCCACACTCACTTTACTAGAACTGCCTGTGGCCTGACCTAAAATATTTCACTTCTCCTGCTTCAGGAAATTTCTAACCCAAGCACTAATTTTTTTACTCCTTTTACTTTCTTAAGTGCTTCTTCCATATTTGCATTCACGACTTCCTCCTGGCTTTAATTCTCTATCCCTTTTCCTCCAATTCTTACAGATTTCACCTATATCTCCTGCAGCTTCTCTCTAACCTCTATTACTTGGTTTATTTTCTCTCTTTCTCCCTCAAAAATGTTCAAAAAGAGGTTGAAAAAAATTAGACCTTACTTATCTTCTAAACCATTTTGTAGGTTATTTGCTGGGATATTGTCCAAATTCAAAGCTCTTCCTCAACCTCAAACCTAGTCCCCAACCTTCTCCAGATTTTCTTTGGATTTTTTGAGTCTACATCTTCCACTATGTTTGGAGATTTTTAAAATTTTTTTTAATCAATGTGAATTCAATATGCTGATCAGGCTGCACAATTAGAAAGTAGCCATCTACAAGATGACTGCTTTTCACCATTAATCCTTTCCAGATGATACCATCACTTCAGACTTCCCAGAATATCACCACATATAGATAGCATTTAGTGATCCTTACCCATTTAATCACCTTAACAGTGAATCTTTTTTAAAAAATCTGGATCATTTTGACAAAACCAGATCAACTGCACATGCAGTTATGTCATTCTATCTGAGGAACCTCTAGCAGGAGAGAGGTGAGGAAGCAGAGATAAAGCCATGAGGGTAGTCTGGTTACCCTGTCTAGGCTGAATTCAGAGTGGCATGGCTAATGGTAGTGTAATGCTTTAACTACAAGTCTCACACCCAGAGAAACAAAACTATATAAAAAAAGGATGGATAAAGAAAATGTATTTTGATAAAGCCTTTGCTCATTTCTTTATCCTTCTACTCCATTATTACTTCCTCCTGAAACTTCAAGTTTTTTTTAAACCAGGGAACTTCTATATTGATGAAGCTACAAGAATATTTTCAGCTTTAAAAAGATGACAATACACGTAGTAAAAATTCCTCCCACAGCTTGAAGTGGTGGTGGAGCCAAAAGAGTTCTCCTCTGAGTTGGAAACCTTTCCTGCATTTTTTTAATAATGTAAGTAGTGTTTATCCACAAAAGCATTCACTTCAAATCAATACTGCTACTTGTATGAAGATCACTTAAATGAATGCTTGCAATGCAGAGACTCTTGTTATTTTTAAGAACCTTGGTTTCCGACAGATTTATTTAAATAGTATGGCTTCCTTGTCTGTGTATATTATGTGTATGCACATTATTTTAACTCTTAAAAAGAAAATGGACATATAAAATGTATGTACTGCTTATATTCAATGTTAAACTGTTTTTCATAGCAATGTACAGGTTTTTTATAATTGGAAGATTTTAATATCAGATAACAATCACACAATATGCTTCTTACATGCAGACAATTACAACGTGTAGACAGGGGGCGGAAAAGTTATTATGTTGTGACAAATGAACATCATATTTTACAGAGCAGATTTATTTCTTGCTACAAATTATATGAATGCTTATGATTCTAGAAATCATCAATAATTAGTATTTCTACCAGACTGCTTACATTAACAACAGTATTGCATTTGGCAATCTTCAGACTGGCTTATGTTTTCCTGATTTTCTCCTTTTCTCCTCCCTCTGTTTTTGACATTCTCATTCATAAAAATGGTCACCAGGACCCACTGTTTTCTCCTGTGTTTATATTATTCTTTCTCAGCTGCAGTGCAACTCCCTGTCAGCATCACTATAAACCAAGAATATATACTTCCTTTTTGAACAGATAAGTAAGATAGTCTGTAGATGAGAGAGGAATACATGAATAGAAATGCACTTTATTCCAACTTGCAGTCATGTTGTGGAATACAGAGGGAAGAAATATTAGGCAAGTGTGAGAAAGCAAAAGAAAGAAATATTGCTAGGCTTCCTTCTTACTTCTACCTTCTCTCTGTACACCTAATATTACCTGATTACCATTTTCTTGGTACTAATTTAATGTTTCACTGTGGCATTTCTATGTTATTGGTATTACCAATTGCATTGCAGGTGACTTTCTTGATATTCAGAGGTTGGCTAAGAACCAGTGTTCCTGTAAAAATCTATAATTCTACCTTAAGAGATCTATATTTGTTCCTCTTAAAAACCTCTAAAACCAGGGCTATCAACAACTATTTCCTCCAAAGATACCTTGATGCTTGTAGCTGTATTTCCATGAATATCTTCAGAAATTAAGAAAAAAGTTCTCCTAGTGACATCTTCTGAAGTTTTCTGATAGACATTCCTTTGTACTTGAGAAGGTCTGCTGCTGAAAAAAAAATGTTGCATTTTAAGAGATTAAAAAGCTACAGAAAGTAGAATTTTTCTTTACATGAAGCTGTAGTGAAGAACAATATCTTCTCTAGAAATAATATGTGAAGTTTCTCCCTTTGTACTCATGTTCTGTTTTGTATTCTAACAGAAAAATGAAAACTATTTAAAATTTTCTATTAAAGTTGCAAGGCATTTCCCAATTTAAGTAGGAAAATACGGGCTTCAAAATTTACTAGCAATGAATATCATATGTCACTAGCAATAGGTTTGTGATAACGAGTTAAGTGCTTGCATGCAGGCTTTTCTGAGTTGGTTTATATTTTATAATTGGGTTTTTTCGTTCAAGGACTTCCATCTGACAAAAGTTCTGTAAGAACTGAGGAAGCTGGAAGGCAAAGAGCATAGAATCGTGTTCCCTCAGCATGTGACGCTTCATGAGATTTTGGAGACTGAGCTTCCGGTAACACTGCAGTGACCAAACTGAAACAGTGTCCAGTGCTGTTTGGTCTGTGTAAGCGGTAGCAGAGATATAGCCCATTCTACCTTATGTCCTTGCTTTTCTCTGCAGGTACAAATCACTGCCTTTACTAGACTGACATTGTCCTCCCTGTCTGCAGACATTCTGTTCAACTAAAGGTGCCTTAGAACTAGGTATCTAGACTGTGTCTGGGAGTTGTTTGGAAGTGTTTGCCTAGTGTAAGCCAAAACTTAGGCTAATAATTTAATGATATGGGTGTTTGAGATATAAATATTTCCTAGCGTTGTTTCATTTCCCAAGAGACTTAGCTCTTGAGCCCTTGTCATGCACCAGCAGTTGTAGGGTGCAGACAGCATTCACCTGAATACTTGATCCTCTCACTACTACTTCTTTGGTGTGATTAAGTGAAAATTTGGTGAAATTTTATTCAGCAAATTTCAGTAGGTGAAGCTAGGGAAATGGTTTAGCATGTGGAAAACAAACAGATACTAGATTTGCTGGGTTGGTGGGGAAAAGTGAAGTTTTAACACAGATGAGAGCTACTTCAGTCTATTTTCTTAACAGGTATGATATATTTTCTACAAGAAATTTTGTTCTCTGACATGGAAACACTGTATACGTCAAAGTAAGCGTACTCAAACATTAGATGGCAACTGCTTGTTTCTTTGGCTGTTATTACAATACCAAAGTTGCCCATTACAGGGTGAGCACATACTTGTTCCTCTTTCACAGTGAGGTGTATTTTAGCAGAAATGAGGAAGGTTTTTTGGCATCTAAATTGGTACTGCTCTTTCGCAGCATGGGCTTGATTGTCAGAAGAGCTGGGTAAAACTCATAACAACAATTTCAATTTTTGAGTTTCTGAACGTCAGATTACACGAGGTTCATACATAAATGGTGATTTCATGGACAATTTAGGATTTTTTGGTATTGTTTTTAGACTGGAACACACATTGCAAATTTGCAGATTTCTTTTGAGTGAGATGATGTTTAGACAATAGTTGGTAAGCAGAATACAGACCCAATTGAGTATCAGTGGTCTTTGCAACAATTACCTGTCTAAAGGAGCTGGCTAATTTGAAGAATCTTGATATTTTCCAGGATTCATTTGTGCTCAAACTGCTGCTCTGGTCTCATAGAAAATAGTGGGATATATTTGGATGCCTTTGTTTGCTTGAAACATAGTCCATTCACATTAAACATAATAACTGCCAGTTATTGGTATCTACCAAAAACTAAAACAGTTTTTTAAAGCTTGTAAAGGTAGAGACTTGAAAGTGATTTGGGGTTAAAATTGTAAATCATTCTAGGTATGCAACTTCTGTTAAGAGCAACTGTATTTGTATGTTTCATGATGACTGTGTAATTTCAGGCTGGATTGTGCCTTTGGGCATTATCCTGTAATGGAAGTAATTTGTGATGTAAGCCAGAAGGAGGATCATTCCCAAGCACAGTTTTCTGGGCTTTCTCCATGTTGGCTAGAGGGAAGGGAGTGTGCCGCATGAGTCATTTACAAGCTGCGAGGCACTCAAAGAGCTGCAGCAGTGCAGAGATTTAGCTGTACAAGAGAGCCAAACACAAAACCCGAAAAATCTTAGTGCAGCTTCACTGAGAAAGGGGAGGAAAGGGAGATCTGTCTTGTACAGATTTTCTAGATGGTCTCACAGGCTGCTTTACCTCAAAGGAGCAATGAGATGCTATCCTAGGACATAATATTTGATAAGCAGGAGGTGGAGAAAAGAAATTGTAATTGTGAAAAAGAACTTGTGTTATTCAAGATAAAAATAAGAGATGATAAATTAATAAATGCTACTCCAAATGCCAATATGTGTTTTCAAAATTACTGACTTCAACTTACCTGATATAAGTATAGAGTAAGTGTTCTCCTGCCTAGAAATTCTCTGCATTTATACAGGGCAGATGAGGTTAGAGACAGACATGCTCCATTACAAATTGTCTTTTTATTAAAAAAAAAAAAAAAAAAAAAAGGTTAAATTTTATATAATTTTATTTTGAAGGAGTCCTTTACCTGTATTTTGCCTAGAGGCTGACACTGAGTGCTTAGCACTCTTACATAATGTTTCCAGTCCTCTCCTGGACAACACATGAATAAAACAACAGTCACAAAAATCCTCTAGCCTCCAGCCATACTGCTATGGACTGCGATCATGTCAGATCTCATCAGCTAACTAAGATTAGCTCTTGTTCATAACTAGTATGCAGGGTCAAAAAAAGAAAATGATAGAACAGGTTATGTGACGCAGGTGTACCTATGCATGGATATATATGCATTTCCTGCATGCAAAAATATGTTTATGAACAGTGGAATGCTAATAACAATTTATATTTTCAGGAAAATCCTGGATTAGAATTGCCATACAACCTTATTTCACCTCTTAGTGCATATCATTAATAAAGACCAGCTGTATAGTCACATATTTATTTCTTCATCTACCCTTGCTTTATGCAGTACACACAAATGGTACTTGGAATGCAAAACTGTGCCCTGTAGTAAAGGAGGACGTGGTGTGTAGGTCATATCTCATTCACATCTCTGAAAACTAAAGCAGCTGAAGGCAAGAACAAAGATTGTTGTAAGTTTAGGGAGATGAATGCTTGGCTGGCGAACAGACACAGAGGCCCGTTTTGGTTGCTGAATCACTTAAACTATATAGAAGGATGAATATATCTGTGTTCATACTATGGGTGTCCAACTTGAGAATGTGGGATCTGATTCACAGAAGACAAAGCTTTTCTTTCCCATTGTTTCTACCAAATCAGGTTTCCCACTTTAGACGTCACTTTTAAAAAAATCTCTCCAACTCCATTTCTAAAATTGCCAGAATTTTTTAATGTTCTTTTTTCCTTTCTCTTTTAAATCTTCTCCACCACATATTCTTTTCTTCTTGAGTCACTACTTGCTCTTGCAAAGGCACACTTTCTAGTGTTGTGTCTGATTAATAATATATAAATGTCTATAAATGCTCTCTCTCAGCTTTCAGTGTTGGTATGTTCAACCATAAGTGCCAGTCACCAGCCACAAAGTATGCTTTGAATTCTCTTTCTATGGAAAGATTGTCATATAGAAAATTAATGCATAAGAACAGATGGTGCCGACCACTGAATTTGATCAGTAAGCTGCCTTACTTCACACTGTTCCCAGACTTATTTATTGCAAAACTCACAAACCGAGACATGCTCGTTATAAGTTGTACTTGTTAATAAACCCTTTTGAGAAAATAACAAATTAAAACAGCAAAAGGCAACAATTTGGAAACTAGGAAGATGTTTGGGGTACACAAAATTCTCCTGATTTTCAATGTAGATGTCACTTTTGGTTTCTGACATAAAATAGCATGTGTAAATAGCAATTCTGAGGCCAGAAAGCTTGTATGCTGTGTGCTCTGATCATAATTGTTTCAAAAAGCATACTACACCAGCACTGAAAGATCAAACTCTCCAGAGTACAAAGCATTCAATAGTTAAAAACTACTCCCTCTTGAAAACCTCTCTAATCTAACAAAAGAAGTTAAAAAGGGTGCCATGAAAATGTTGAAGATTTCCGATTTTTTTATTCCATTCCCCTACATAGTAGGTGTAACATTCAGGTACTTTATTTGCCCTCCTTCAAACAGAGCTGCCTTGCTTTTATTTCTTCTGTCATTTATTACCGGACTTTTTTACCTGCATTGTGCCCTGCCACTTGGAAATTTCAGCTGAAAAGGTGGCAATAGAAGTGAGTTAGCTTCACTATATAGATAAATACAGTGTCTTAAAAACACTGTAAGACAAGAAGAAAAAGTGCAGAATTTTCTGAAAATTAGCAATGATTCTGTAGAAAAAAAGCAAGAACAACAGTGCTAACATGCAGAGAAAAACAGATGAAGCAAAAGTCTTCAAAATATATGTTTCAGTCTAAAGTAATATCTCATATTTATCAGCATTGACTGGAGTTGTTTTTGAAAACATTAAGTAGTTCAGTTTGATATTCTCTAAGGTATAGCAATTTAATCAAAACCAAACCATGACATAACTAGATGTATTAATGTATTAATTTGAAAGTTTGAGAAATTGAGTTTTCAACATTTCAACAATGTAATACCTTGGCTAACTTCAAGTAATTCTCTCATTTGGCATTTATTGCCAGTCAGCTATTTTCCCTTTCCTGTTGTCATGGTAGATACAAACAACATGTACAAACCAAAAAACCCCACTACTTCGTAAGTCTATAGTTACAGCAGGTGGTCTCGAAGGGATTACATACAAATTAGCCACTAAAGCAGGGTCAGGCAGATGTATCTGCAAAGACCACTAATTATTTTATCATTATTGTTATTATTACTGTCGCTATTTTTGCATCTGGTATTGTTTTAGCTGAGTTCTGCCAGTACAGTAGGAGATTGTAGTAACTGTTGGCAACTTGAGCTCAGGCTTGCAGGCTGCTGACTCATGCTGACGGATCTGTGCAAAGCCAGTATGTTAGTGCTGGGTTCCAACTAATTGCTTACTACCTGCAAAGAGAAGCTTCTTTATTTTAGGAAAGTGTAAGTGCAGTGAAGGCGATGATAAAAAAAAAAAAAAAAAGAAAAAAAAAAAAAGTGTGTGCTTCTTCAACACTAGCATTAGTAGAAAGAGAAGAAAATTGCCTAAGCAAGGTGTATATACAGCAGTAGCCCTGTGCTAAGCGTATAGATGTTTAAATGCAATCAAGAAAAACAGATTATAGGCAATGAGGTAATCTTAGCATGTACTTATTTTTGCTCCTGTCGGGGGGCAGAAAGGGGAAAGGGAGTGGTACTGCAGAGATGCAAGGAAGCGATGTGAAATACTGGCATTGTATGGCATGACTAACAAGAATAGCAAGCCCAGCATAAGCCACAGAACACTGGCTGTGAAGTACAATGTTTTGGGAACCTTAGGAAGCATCTGTGTGCTGGTAGACAAGGCAGAGGCACAGAGGTGCTGGTTCATGGACTTTTTGTCTAGAATTCTTGGTTACTTTTAAGGATAACTCTTAGTCATGTTGCAATGGAGTTCAGTTGATGTCCTGCAGAAGTAAAAGCTGAAATCCTAAAAAATGCCATCAGGCAATTTCTTTGCATGCATTGGATTTCACACGAACATTTACGCCCTGGAAGTTATCAAAGCAACACTCCTTTTCCTTCTTTTTCAACTGCATTCTTTTACTGTAACTTTTGTTAGCTCTGCACATAACCAAGCTACAATGTGTGCAACATGCTGAACTTTCCCCCATTTTGGTCCAGCATCAAGTACAACTGCTTTTGGACTGTCATGGTTTAAGCCCAGCCAGTAACTTGGAACCACGCAGCCGCTCTCTTACTCCCCCCACTCCCAGCGAGAGCTGTAGTTGAACCCAGGACATAGACGAAGCTTCCAGCAGGAGTACCCAGAAAGTAGACACTGACGCATAAAGGCTTCCTGGGGTTCTGTGAAAATAGCTTTCTCCCAAGCTCTTACTTGCTTGCTTTAACCTATTCCAAACACATAATCTTGCCAAACTTCCTGCAGCTCTTACTCCCTAATGCTTACTTCACCTTAATGGATTATAAGCATAAAAGTAACCGGAGAATACTTCAGCAATTCCTTAGGTAAAACTAAGGTTAAGTCCATAGGAACCAGTTCATTTTCACAACACTTACAATGCTAACTATAGCAGGATGTCCTTTTGCACTACTTCTGAGCCTGGATCCCTCCTAGATTTATCTCTAGACTTGGTCTGGAACAGCTCACTGCACCCCCTGGGGCTTAAAGCTGCCCCTAAGCCCTGCACCTTTAAGTGTTTGCATCCAAATTTACCCAATGTATTGTATTGACTTTTTAACTCTCTTACAGTATAACAAATCAATATATACACATGGAAAAGGAAAAGATATATATTTGCATGTTTATCTTATTACTAGTTCTTGGAATCAACTGAGTAAATCATACATAACATATATCGTCCAAAATGTACGTATACAGTTTCCTATATATGTGCCAACAGGATCCAAACTTATGAGTCAGATCTACTATACAACTTTGGATTATTAAAACACCATCTTTCAACTTTTGCTGTTGTTATTTCAGGAAGATGTATGTGCTCAAAATTACATAAACAGTAATGGAAACAGACAAGGAACAACAAAACAGGGCTGTTATTTAGCCCTCAGTTCTGCAAACATGTTTTGATGTTAAGTATCATTTAAAAACCACTTCAGCCATTGAAGTGTATTTCTGCATGCAGACCTAATGCTATTCAAAATTGCAGTGCACCATCCAGGGAAATACATCTCCCACACCTGAAGTCTCAAGATGTGATAGTTTGTGATATTGTCATGACAATATAATTGACTTCATTGTCATATGTATGTGAAACATTATACAGTTAGTTTTCATACAAGTCATTTGAATTAATTGTAGGTTTTTGAACCTTTAAGGACTTCCTTTCAGGTAGTCCTTAGAAGGTTTGTTTTAAACCTTCTCAGATGTGCAGCTCTACTCCTGAGAGCCAGACTTAGCAGGAAGAGGACAACTAGGAATAGTATGAAATGCCAGAACAAGTCCAGTGCCAAAATAAAAAAAAACAAAAAAAAAAAACCAAACCCAAAAAAACCCCCAAAAACAAAACTAATTAAACTAATTAAAAAAAAAAAAAAAAGAAGCAAGAAAACGTAACTGTTTATATATATTTTTAAACTTTGGCCAGTGGTCTTTTTATACTTCATAAAAGAAGCTGAGAGCAAAGAAGAAAGGGAGCATTTATTTTCATTTTCTGCAAACACGGGGGAAGAAATGCAGGACAGGAAAGAAAGAAAGAAAGAAATGGTCAGGGCAAGGGAAAAAAAGCTTCGTGTGAGGATGTGAAGAAGGCAGGCTGGTGCCCTCACCAGTCTTTTATATAGCAGGGCATCCTCTTACTGGCCAGAGTAATCTTTATGGAATAATAACCTGACTGTATCTCCTGCCTCCTGACCTGAATGAAAAGAGAGGGGCTCTAAAAAAAAACAAGTGAGTGAGGAAGAAGGGGGAGGAGAAAAGGGGGAAATATTGCCTACATTGCTCTTCATCACAGTGCCTGGCTTATGGATGCACATTTCTGTTTCTCCGTTAATTTATCTCATACAGATGTCTCTTGCTGCTCTTCCTCCTACTGCTGAAGCAGTAATTTAGTAAGTTTGGGGGAGATTGTTATCAGTGAATATTTTGGGGGCCAGTGAAGTGAGGACACCACCTCTGCAGCTGAGCTGAGACAGCGGGCTGGGGCCTGGTGGTGCTGCACCCAAGTCTTGCTTCAGCTGGAGCCAGAGCAAAGCTGCTCCCAGCCCCAGCCGCTGCTCTCTGCAACTGCTGTGTTTGTTAATGAGGAGACAAGAGAGGAGAGTTAAAAAGGGAACAGCAAGCATCTTGAGGAAACTCTCAGCAACAGTAGCATACAGTATGTATTTCTTGCCTGATAATGGGAAGGGGAGAGAGCTGCCATCGGGCCAACCACAGAGCTGCTTCAGGGCTGCTCCATGTGCTTTGGGGCCCAAACCCAAAGACTTGCACCACGATGGGAGGAGGCAGCAGGCAGTTGCCTGCCATGCCCTGTGGGATGTCCACCCGGGGTCACCCTGCTGCCCTGCATCACCCTGCTTGGGACTCTGGGTTGCCCTAGGCATGCACCCACAGCGAGTGACCCGCTCTGAAAACACTTGTTTCCTTCCCACCTCGGCCAGTAACTTTGTTACAGGATGTAACAGCCCTGACACTGCAAGGATGGGAGGAGGGAGAGGCCACGAAGCAGGGTAGCAGCCAACAAACAAAAGCACCTAACAGACGGGACTGCTGGTACCCGTCCTTCTCTCCCCAGCTGCACGTGAAACGCTCTCCGGAAGAAGACGGAGCAGCACGCCCCAGACACGACTGGGTGGAACGGCAACTACAGCCCCAGCGGACGGCATGGAACCACCCTGCGCTGAGCACACACCCGAAGCAAGAGTAGCAGCAAGGTGCCGCTACTGCACACCCCATCACTCCCCCCGCCCCAGCAGCAGCCGCAGAAGCTGGGTGCCTGTGCACAGCACCTGAGCTGGAGTGGGAGCACGGGGTACCCCTCGGTACCTTCCTGCCTGCCACGAGTACCCCGGCGCACTCCCGCCGAGCCGGAGAAGCAGGAGGGGCACCCTGCGCACCCGCGGGGATCAGGGCAGGCACCCCCGAGCAAACAGCGAGCTGGGGGGCGCACACACGGCACCCCTGTGCACAGCACACCCTCTCCAACCCCCGCCGGAGCGCCAGGAGGGGTAACCCGAGCGCACACGCCACCGAGCCCGGCGCTGGACTGCAGCTGCCGCCGGGGCACGGCACCCCCCACCCTGGCAAACCCCGCTCCGCTCTGAGCTCCGCCCGCCGCCGGCCCCAGTCCCGCGGGGAGCGGCACCGCACCGGCGGCGCACAGAACGGCGGCGGCCGTAGGGCAACAGGCGAGCGGGTGGCGCCGGGCGGCAACTTCTCGCAGCCCCAGCGAGCAAGTTGCACTGCCGCGCAAGACGCGCCCGCCTCCGCACCTCGCCCGCGCAGTCGGCTGCGTGCCCGCGCCTCGGTGTGAGTGCGAGTGTGTGTATCGAAGGGGTGCGTGTGCAAGCGAGCGAGCGAGCAGTGAGCAGCACCTGCCGAAGCTGAGCGCGGGTGCGGAGCGAAGCGCAGGGCGCGGCGGGAGCCGCTCGGGGCGGGCCGGTCTAGGCTGGGTCCGCGCCCGCCGCCGCCGCCGTTGCTGCACCCTCCCGGCTGCGAGTCCGCCCGGCTGCGGATCACGTGGCGGTTGCCGGAGGCAGAGGCTAGAGAGGAGAGGAAAAAAAAAGCGCCTCATTCCTTCTTCCACCGCCATACTGTATTTTATAGTAACTCTCATTTTTATTCCACCCTTTTACTCCCTCTCGGTGAGTACCTTTCCGCTGACATTCTTTTCCTTATTTTTTTTGTCTTTTTTTTTTCTTACTTTTATTTTTTCCGTTTTTTTATTCCTTTTTTTTTTTTTTAATTCCTCTTTGATTATTGTTTTAATGGATTTGATCTTTTGCTGATGACAAGTTTTTTTGTGTGGGGTTTTTTTTTTTTTTTTTTTTGCTAGCATGCGATGGTTACTAAACTGTGAGCAAAAGGTGCTGCTGGGGCCGGGAGTCACTGGGAATGAAAAATGATAATATTAATAATACAGACTTGCCAGTCCAGCAACAACTGATATACATTTAGTAGCTATATATCTATATATGCAACTGGTTTTGTTGTGGCACAGAAAAGCGATGTGAAATATTAAGCTTATTTTTTAAAGATAAGAGGAAAGGCATGTTTCTAACTCTTTTTGCAGAGCATTTTCTCTGGTATTGTTTTATTTTTATTTTTGGGTGATTTTTAAGGGGGTTTTTTTCCGTAAAGAGATGGGAATTGCAAGTGCATTTTACAGCAGTGTTTACACAGAGTTTGTAATCTTGCAATACTGGTGGAAGCCACAGAGCAAGATATTAATTTTATTATTTTTGTTATTGTTTCTTTTTTATTGACACTCAGTGCAATCAGCAGGGTGGTGGTGTTTTTTTTTTTTCCCTTCTTCAGTTTTTGGTGCCTATTTATAATGTGAAACTTTTCTTGCAGTGTGTTACAGTTATCATTTTTAAATACTTTTTTTTCCTCCTTAAAGATAACAAAGCAAACCAGAAAGCCAAATAGATGATCCTTACTTTTGCACATTTTGCACTTTGACTTTTTTATTCTTTTGCCGGCAGTATTTTATGATGGTTATTATTATCATGATGATGATAGATATATACATATATACAAATAAATACGTTTTCAAATGATGGCAGTGGAAGGTTTTCCTGGAGAATGAAGTGCGGTTTGGTTTCCTTGTCAACGGAAGATGAAGTGAACAACTGAACATCTCCCCAGTGCAGGTACTTCATCTCCTTGTAGGCGTTACCACGCTGTGTAAATTACATTGTGGGATTTTTTTATTTTTTTATTTTTTTAAGAAATCTCTTTCCACCCCTAAGTAAAGGTTTCTGTGCAATACACATGAGGACTGAACTAAATATCTCTGCCTTGTGATTGCTTGGATGTGTGTAAGATGTTGCACTAATTGAGCCTAGGTCAGTTAAGCTTGAAGAGAGGTGTTTTATGGGCTGTGTTGTAGAGAGGGGAAGGGGGGGGGGAATCCAGACACCTCACTTTTCCTTTTTTTTTTTTTTTAAATCAAAAACCCCAAAACAAAACCACAAACAGAAACTGGATGAAGCCTTGAGATCCTCGTTAGGAGCACATTGGAATGCTTACAGGACTTCAGACAAAAACAAACCCCCTCGCCCTGTATTATGGTGACTTGTGTGTTTGTATGTGCATCTGTTTAAAAATTATCCATTAGAAAATAGCTGTGACAGAAGCAGCAAAGGAGGCTCCCTCAGAGAGTTGGCTCACTGCCACATGAGGCATATTTCTTAGCCCTAAGGGCAGCAAACCCCTTATATCCAACTTCTGCTCCTCATATTAAAAAGGCGTAAACAAGGCAGCAGGTTGCCTCTTACGAATTTAATTCATTGGGATGGAGATTAATCAGAAGCAGATATTTGCTTGAAGGTGTTTCATTTTGTTGTGATGATCATTAATGCTGCTGGCGACAGAGAATGTTACTTTCCGTGACAGTCACTGAGAGTTCAGGATTGGAGAACAAACTGTTACTTTTCATTGAAAGCACTTAAATGCTTAACAGAGGCTGCCTCTGATGTAAAGACAGTATAATAGGTTCTCTACAATACAATTTGGAGAGTTTTTTCCAGATGACAGGGGTTCTTGGTGATGGTTCTCTTTTTCATTCCCCCCCCCAAATGATACAGTGCAATATTATGCTAAAGTTGAAGTGCTGAATGCTTGGATCTGCAGTGTTCTTTGTTGTTCACTTCGTTATGATGGGATTGCTTAATGTATTTTGAATAAAAAGCTTTTAGGGATCTATAACTATAAAGATATGCTGTGTATTCAGATACGGAAACTACGTTGCAGGCGGTATGTTTCTTTTCTCACAGTGGTATATGCAAAAATAATTCATAGGACTACAAATGGTCCAGAAGTTTGAGGCTTCTAACACTTATATTTACATTCTTGTAACTTAACAGCTTCCTTTAAAGCAGAAAGTGTGTATAACAAGTCTTCAGCATTCTCTGGTGCAATTAATCTTGTTGAAAAATAAATAAATTCATTTCTCTTTGTAGAAACATATCTATTAGATATTTACAGTGGTCTTTTCCAGTTTAAATATAATAAAAAATATGTAGCACATATTTATGCATGGCTTCTGCTCTGACTTGATGGAATACTTTTGGCAGTATATTGAGGTCAATAATCCATGTGTCTAAAAACCACTGTCTAGGTATTTGCATGATAGATTATGATGACTTCTCCAAAATGGTTATGATTTTTTTAGGTCAATACTCCTTGTTTTAAGAAGACTCAGCCTGCTTATTTTTTCATGATTTAATTTGAAAGCGAGCCATTAAAATACAGGAGTGATTGAAACTTTATCTTCCATCCCTCTTTTTATTTCCATCCCTCCTTATTTTTTTTTTTTTTCTTTAAATTATGTGGAACTGCCAGTAAGCAAAATATTTTTTATTTTGCTGAAGCACTCAAATAAAGCAACTAGGCTAGCAGTTTCCAGAATGATGTTCCTTTTGTCCTTTCTTTTAATATTGCAGGTGTGTTGTGTGAGTAATTTTGTACAGATAGCTGCTGACTGAAGATCTAATCCTGGTCACCTAGTATTGAAGTCTGAGAAAGAGCATTCTTAAAACTTTCCATGGTCAGCACCTAGATTTCATCTACAAAGCACCTGTTGTCTGAGTTGCATGGTAATTAATATACATACATTTAATTTGCAGCAGTCTGAGGTTGCATGATATATCAAACAGCATAGGGACTTTAAAACAGGAATAAAGGAGCTAAGTTTGAAAGAGGATGCTTCTACCTCCTGCAGTATGTGGGCACAGTAGGATTTGGGGTGGTGGAATTGGTTCCAGCTTGATGTTTCCATAGTTATGCTATGACTAATGCTGTTGAAAGCATGTTTAGAAGAGTAAGAGTGTAAGTGTAAGAGACAATTGTCCTTTTGTACTTTTGAGATGAATATAAATTTTATCTAAGAATTGCAGCTTTGTTTCTACAAGTGATGATATAATTACTTTTCTTATATTTAGTATGAGATGTACTTGTACTGCCCTAACTCCTGAAAGTCATGAGTGTCCAGGCTTAAATGACATCTCTTTTTCTTTACATCTGTTCTGATATTCAGGACAGTTTAAGTATTTAAGATACTGTTAATAAAGGTTTGTAAACTAAAAGCTTTGGAAAGTTTTTTTTTCTTCTTCTTCCATAACTATTATTAGCGGCACTTACTAGCAAATAAAAATGAACAGGTGAACAGAAGTTACTAACTGTATAGTGCCCAAAGCACTGACTCATTAATACATGGGTTTAGTCACTGTAGTGGCCTGAATTGGCAGCAGGAGCATTATCTTCTCACATTTTCCTATGTAGGAGGTAGGACTAGAGAGGCCTGTGGAGTCATCAGCTCTGTTTTACTGTGACGTTAGGCTGGTCTTATTTTGTTCAGACTCAGCAAGCTCCAGTTTAAATTTAGCTGGGGCACCACTTCCACTGCACCTCTTCAAAGGCTGGGCAGAGCCTCACTCTTCAGGCTGTTAGAAAGCTCGTTCCTGTCCTAAATTTATTCTCAGACAGTTTATGCTCCTTTATTTTTGTGCCAGTGCTGTCCTGAAACAGTAAGGTTCCTTCTCCACATCTCTGCTCCTCTTCAGAGTATATTTCCAAAGAGCAATCACAGCCCCTTTTCACTCATGTTTGCTGGGCTTACTAGGGAGAGATTCTTGGTAGTGTGGGCAGCACTGGGAAGGGATGCTGAGATTGACTGACCAAAATCATGCTGCAGCAGAAGCAGGGCAGCTGCATTCCAGTCCATTGCCCAGGCTGGTCTGTTCTGCTTTCAGCTGCAAACATGGTAGTCCAGTCTCTGGCTTTCACATCAGCCTGAATGTTTCCACCTGGAGCTGCACTTGTGGACGTGCTGCCTTCTGGTGAAACAGGCTTTATGCCATGAGGACCTTCCCTTTGCTCTGCCTAATCAGTCTGAATTTCTCTGGCTAGAATGTGACAGCAAAGGACCCTCAGGAATTTCTCGTGACACACTCTGACTCCCAAGAATCTTCTGCTTATTGTTCTAGTATTTTGTATTCATACCAGCCAGGGGAACCTGCGTGGGCTAGAGCCAATGCTGTATCAGGGACTGTCTTCCATCAGGAATAAACGTGAAAGTTGGCTACAATGCTTTTAAAAATATATTTTCTGTATTAATTTCTTCCCAGGTTGCTTATATCTTTGCTCTCTAGTCTTCTGAAGCATTATTCTAAAAGCAGATTATTTCTCTTTTGCAGTGTTTTGTTTTGGTTTTGTTGTTTTTTTGGGTTTTTTTTTCTTTTTTTTCCCCCCATTTTCATCATTCCCCACATTGTGGGTTTCAAAGATAAAAAGATAAAAAAGCTTAATAGTGTTTGAAGTGTAGGATGGTAAAGACTGATAGGTTGCCCTCAGATTAATGTTTTTAACTGCTCTTGGTGTTCTTACAGGAAGCAGTGCTCTGTCAAATTCTGGAGCTGAATCCTTCATGTTTTAAGTACTTACAGAATTTCTGAACAGCAGGCTAAAGATGACTATTTCCTGATGAAAGTTATTAAATCTGTGGCACTGTCTACATAGTCATCCAGTTTGTAGGTTCCTTAAACTCAGATCCAGACTGACAGAAGAAAACAGAATGCTACTTTTAAATGGTATGAAGGTTACAATGTAACTTTTTTGCCTTTGGTAACATACCGATATTATTTTATGATCTTTGAACAATTAGAAGAGTAAAATGGCTTGAAGATTATCATTTTGCATATTCACGCATTAGAATAATTTGTACTTTTTTTCTTTTTTTTTTTAATCTTTACTCTTTCCTATTTCAAAATGACACTTTAATCTCTATAATGTATTTAATCCTTCAAAAGCATTTATACTGTGGTTTTGGAAGTATTTTCTGAGAAAGTTTATTTTTGCACAATGAAGTGTGATTTTCCAATCTCAATCATCTACCAACAATTAAAACAAGTAATCAAGTAGGTATTCAAATTACTAAGTAAACCTCAGGTTGCTTAGTGTGAATACAATTGATTCATTTTTATCATTATGGTATTCTGGGATAAAAAGGTAGATAGACAAATAGATAGAATCATATAGATACTTTTAGATAAATTTTTAGCATGATGGAGAATTAACAGAAATCTTATTTAATTATCATTTAGGGCTTAACCAACGCTTTTGTTTAAGAACAAATAGTTTAACTTTCTCTGTGTAGTAAATTTATACACACTGATAATATCTACTACTGCTTGACAGAAGCTGCAGAATTAAATTGCCTCTGTGGTACTCCTTCATGTGCCTCCCCAGCATCCAGTGCAGGCTCCTTGTGTGCCAGCTGGCCTGCCAGGATGTCAGGGCTCAACCATTCTGCAGTTTTTCAGTCTCAGGAACAGGTTGCAGTTTCACTGCAACCATTTCAGTCTCAGGAGCAAAGCTTTTTGCTCTGGTGTAATTTCTTCATGGTTATGGTAATAAATGTAATAATTTCTACTCGGCTGGTAGAGGTTTGAGGAAGCAGAGGTGGGTTTCATATGAGTGATGACCAAGAATGAGTATGATCTTGGTGGAATATGAATGACACTCCCCAGGCTTTTTATTTTTCCTTTGCACACTCATGAGTTTTTCTCCTTAAATACTCAAAGTTCTGATTAAATTTGGGTTACATTGATAGCCCTTCCCAGGTGGTCTTCTCCTGGTGCCAGTGGTTATTGCCTCTGCCAACTTGCAGTCTCTGAGCAACCAAGTCAATATGGAGCTCTGAAAACAGCTGAGACTTTGCATGGGCAATTCTGTGATCCTCTGAGCACTGCTATTAGTCCTTTGGACAGCCAGAGCTTATAAAAGACAGTACAGGGCATTCTTATTAGTTAAAGAACAAGAAATCGTGAAGGATCCAATGATGAGTATTGGACCTTGCTAATTATTAAATAACTTGGCAAAAGTCAGGTCTCAGTCTTCCAGCTGTGCCCCATACTAACTGTATTTCAGCCTGCTCAGTCACATCAGTTGCTTTCATCAAGATCTCCCTTGAGTCAGGCATGTGCTTTGTGTTGTGCAGGATCAAGATAAAGGGGCTGTGTGACATGAATCAAATATTAATGGGATTCTTCACCTGACTTAAGCAAAGCTAAATTTGTTCTGTAGAAAAATATTGCACAAGCACAGCTCATTCAGTAAAGAGTCAGTGTCTCTGGTTTTGCTGAGAATTTTACATAGAGGCTGAACAGCATCTATGCCAAATAGATACAAGACACATCTTGTTAAATAGTGGTAACTTTACGATTTGGAAGATGCACAGCACATGTATACCTCGCGTGCAGTTTTTTTAGGCTGACTTAAGAATTGTACAGTCTCAAAGAATTAGATTTGTGTGGTGTTGAGAGTGCTGGTCCTTCTTTCTGTTTGGTTGTGTTATAACACAGTTCAGAAATACTAAAATGTTTGCACTGTCCTAGTCATCCTCTTTATTAGAGCAATATGAATAAATAAAATGAAAAAAAAA
Source organism: Strigops habroptila (assembly GCF_004027225.2). Taxonomy (NCBI): domain Eukaryota; kingdom Metazoa; phylum Chordata; class Aves; order Psittaciformes; family Psittacidae; genus Strigops; species Strigops habroptila. Next base: position 27,941,897 of record NC_044277.2, on the reverse strand, counting down.
AAAAGCATGAATGTAACAAAGATAGTTTTGTGCATTTTTGCACACCAGGTCTGCAAGGGTTACTGAATGCTAACAGACCTTCTTGTGAGTAGAGGGAGTTGTAGTAACTTACTGCCTTTTCACAAGGAAACACTGTGCTTTTAGTAATTGCAGCATCATGCTTCTGTGCTTGATCTGTAATGCAGTTACTTTTTATAAAAGAAAAGGAATTCTACCTAGTTACAATATTTTATCAAAAGATCCTTCACCCGATAGATAGGCGGACAGAAGTTGTAGAGCATTCGAAAATGTGCTGTCATGCACTGTCTATGAAATAGACACCCTGAAACTGTAATTAAAACAAAACTTCCTGTTTGGGTACCTATAAAAGGGATTAATTATACTTTATTCTAAGTAACAAAAATATCAGTGCTATTATCTCATTTCTTGTTTTGTATTTGCCACCGATTTCACAGTGCGATGTTGCACAGTAGGTCCGTTTTCTGGTGGTCTCTCTGCTGCTTAAATTCACATCCACTTTCTACCCCTCCGCCCCAAACTGCAGAGGAAGAAGGATGTAATTATGTTTTCTTCCTGCATGTACAGCTTCCAGTTAAATGGGAGTTCTGTAAATGGGACAACTGCAAGATTGGCTCTGAAGAGATTAACATCTTCTAGTTGATCACTTGTAAGTTGTAGACAATTAGTGTACATTATGCACAATAAAAAGACAAACTACATTTAAATTTTGATGTTATGTCACTTTTGCTTTGGGGGAATAGTTCATCAGGACACTGATGCTATTTTTATTGTTTATATTTTATGAGAAAAGCATACTGTGTTACCATGCATCAGCATGTGCCCTGCTCTGGTAGGTGATGTAGAAACAGAAGGTGCAGAATTAAACCCTGGTCCTATGAAAATCAGCAATATATCTGCTGGTCAAAATTTCATGCCAACGCATTTCTTTCTGTAGATTTTTGATAAAATGATTCACACAAAAGGCTCAATTTATCTCACTTAACCTTGCTGTTTAAGAAATAGGTTTTCAGAGCTAAGCTAGTCATCATTTTAGCCATCTAAAAGTTAGTCATCAAAGTCTAACACAGTTGCTCAAGGCTTTGTAGTCAATAGAGATATATAGGCACCTCCAGAGAATTATGGATTATATCCCAAAAGAGGCATCTCTGGATAGCTGAGATGAACAACCTTTCTAAAATGCCTCTCTTTCTTTACTGATGAAAGAGATCCTAAATGGGTTCTAGCTTTAAACTAGATTCCTAACTTTTTGGTGGATGAACTCAGAGGAGTTGAATCTCATGCTTCCCCACCATCACCACCACCTCATCTGTCGAAATACGAATTTCTTAATGAAATATTTGGTTGAAAACTTACTTTGGGGCCACTAGAATCTTCACGGCTTTAAGTTTTTACTTGAATTTCTTTTCAACTTCTGCAGTAATTTTTTCATAGAAATGCAAATGTCTTTCTAAACACTTTGAATTGGTTCTGGACTATGACAAAATTCCCAAAGATTTCAGAGATTTCTGTTGGGCCCAAGATTTCATACCTTTTTTCCATTGCTTCACTCAGTTTTCTGACTGTTTATAATGTAATTCTACAACCCATTGCTTCATTGAGTTCTCCTCACAGAGTCCTATACTAAAATCCATGGACGTGAGCTGTTTGTGAAGTAAGTCATCCAGTCAACATAAGTTAGATATTTAGCTGTTGATGGCATCCTGCTAGTATCATCGTGTACATGCTTGTTACAAAGGATTCCAGTAAAACCTCTATTTTTTACTACCCAGATAGGTTTTATTTTTCCTTGTCTCCAGTAATTTTCTAGAGAAGACTGGAATTTTATAAGCCCAAGTGTTAACTTTTGTATAAATCAGCTCATAAGACAAAATTTGTTTCAGTGACTTGCTTTAGAACTGTCCCAAGGCATTGTGAATAGCAGGATGCAAAAGCACTGGCTAATTTGTGCCGCTGCACAGTATGATGTAACATTCTTTTTCTCCACAAATTATGAATTTCTTTTCAGTGTGTGTTTGGGCTTTCTGTAAGATTTTGTACAGGTACTGAAATATATGAATGCAGAGTACATGTTTCCACCATAGGGTTTGTTTTATTCTCAGAGTGGCATTCTCTGATTGCTGGTGCAAATGTCATTAAAGTGCTCTCACAGGCTGTATTTTTCACTGACAGCATAGTATGAAATGGAACAAAAGCTGAATCCAAATTAGAAATTAACTGTTTGGTATTATAGGAATAAGCACAAAACTCAGCATAGGAAGAGTTAATTGCCCAATAGCATTACTACTGTAATAAGGTGAGATGCAGCTGTGGGCTCTAACAGACACATTATGATGGCTTATACAGATTTGGAAATCTTACAGACTTGTCAGAATTGAGAAGAGGAATTAAGAAGTTGGAGTTCTTATCACTTTGAAATAACTATTTCAAATAAGTGCAGGAATATGCTCTGGGGACTGTAAACTGTTAGCTTCAGCTATTGTGTCATGTTACACCCTTCACCACCTCTTGGTCTTCCACTTTGTTCCTCACAATGTATCCGTATTCCTACCTTAGGTTTTTGTAGTGTCTCTCAAAAATACATTGTCTGATCAGTATCCACATAAAACAGGGATAAAAGCCTTCACTGACTTCATGAAGTTTTTGGCTCTTTTCCTTGTTTCATTTAAGCACCATAATGTTTCCTTTTTCACACATGCATCTTGGCTCAGAGTCAGGAGCACAGTGTTGTCACAGGAATATGACCATCGTCTCATGACCATAGATTGTTAGGGCACAGATGAGCACAAACCGAATGTCTCCATGAAGGCAGGGCATATAAGCCAAACTCTCTCTGTGATGTCTCTGGGTCTTACTCTGCCAGCTGCTCTGGCTGAGTAGGTGGTCCCCTGCCCTGAATGAAGATTATGTTCAGGGACATTCTTTTGAAAGGAGACATTACAAGAAAAATAATTAGAGTTTAGTTTAAGGAAATAAGCTGTTTCAGGAATGCTATTTTTTAATTATTATTATTTTTATTTGATGCACGAGTTAAAATCCTATGCAATGTGACATTTTATCTCAGAGATTTTAAAATGGGTTCAGAAATTCTTGATACTCGGTCACAAATATTAATGACTGTTATTAATATTCGTCAATCAGAATAAGACTGGCTACTTTTCACTTTTAGATCTTTTAAGATCAAAATCAGCCCTGCCATAGAGACCTGTGTCGCACTGGTCTGCAGTGACAAACAGAGAAAAGTCTATTTTAAAATATTGGGTGTGTTCATTTGAATTCCTAGATCTTTTTTATCTTTTGTTTGTAATGTTTTTTTATTTCAGGCTTGCTGAACCTTCCCTCCTGCTCTGGACCTCTCCCCTGGTGTCGGCACAGCTCAGAAGGATGAAAGAAAAGCAAGCAATAGGGTGGAAGAGGGGAGAGGAGTAGAAAGAGAAGGAGGAGGGGCAGCAATAGAAATGGAGAAAAAAATCCCTAGTGGTTCAGTTAAAGTTCCAGGCAATGGGAATGTTTGCAGTCCTTGCTCCTCCTCACCTACCCCTTGGGCTCAGGCCCCTCTCCCTCTCCACCACCTTAGCTTTCATCAGCACTACAGATATTTCACTTCTCTTTTCCATTTTTTGTTAAAAAACAAAACCAGAACAAGTAAAGCCTTGCAAACAACAAAATATATCCCTCTTCTCACAAATTATAACATGACACTATTCATGTAACTGGTTCTTGAAGTAGCATTATTTTCCTCCTAGAAAAGTAGACTTGTGTCTTTAACTATGAAAGTGTGGAATGTTTTTGTACTTCATGAGTGAGACCAAAAAAAAAGTGTGAAAAACGCAATCTGATTTTATGCTGTGTAGTGTGACTCATACAGACAGGAAATAGGGACCCACTGCTCAGTGCTGGTCTGGTGCAGAGCTTGGTCCCGGCATCTGGCCTGTCTTCCCAGCTGGAAGGCAGCCACTCCGAAGGTTGAGGAGTGCTCAGATTAAAAGGACACTTTGGCCAAATCTCTTTTCATTCCTTCTATGTACCTGCCTCTTCACAGCTGTTCCCACCAAGAATCCCTTCTACCTGACATGATTGTTTTGGGAGTGTTGATAGAAAGGGTATATCCAGTAATTTGTCTTTCTCAGAAGGTATTTCCTAAATCTAGAGCTTAAATTGGTCCTATGGCTCCCCTATACTAATCTGCCTGATACAAAAAAGCCAAAGGGGAGCCAGTGAGCCAATACAAAAAAAACCCCACAGCTGCAAAAATTTGCAGACTTAATTCTTTAAATGGCAGTTACTGAGACTTCCCAATTGCTTATCATATACTATAATCAATTATGGTAATTGAGTGAAGAAATGTGTTAGGTTTCAACAGATTCCGGATGGAACAGGTATTCATTACAGATGCTGGTAGAACAGGTCCAGAGCAGAATGATCAGGTCCAAAAGGCTGAAATAAATTTTATATCCTAAAAAGACTTTAAAAAAAATTACTGTAGACAAAACTGTTAGGTATTATGTATATCTAAATTCAATAGGTCAAATGCAAACATGCTATTAAATAAAAATACGGTACATAAAACTGCAAGAAAATGATGACTTCTTTTAGGGATTTTATGTTTAAGGATATGTTGAATTTTATTCACATTTAGGAGAACTTAATTTTACTTAGAAGAATCACTGTAACTGATACAACTGAATGTTGCCTCATTACCTGACTAGAAACTTTAAACTTTGGTTGGTATTGAAGTCTGTCTGATGTATTTTTCTTGCAGTTTTTTTAGATTTTGATTGTTTGTGCCAAACTTACTTGAGTCACACATTGAATAGTAGGTTTCTGATTTTAGCAGGGTACTCAGAGCCCCTGAACTTGGTATGTTGGATCTCTGGGCAGTCTACAAAAAGCAGGCACCCTGAAAGACCCCTTTGGGTCAACTCACTGAGATAGCGAGATTCCCTGGAGAAACATACTGAGGGCTGTGGCTGTCCCACAAGGTGAACAGGAGCTCTTGCACGCACCAGGACATGCTTGGCGGAGAGTATGTCCATCCCCCCACTTGAACCAGTGAACTGCTTTTTGCACATCCCCCCTGGGATTTGTTAAAAGGGGAGGGTTCACAGAAGACTTCCCTAGGCCTTCAGGAACTTACGGTCTGAGGAAGAGCTTATTTTCTTTCAGGCAGGTAGCACTGGTGCAGGCAATTTGCACACCTCTTGGAGATTTAGACGGTTTTCCAGCGTTAAGTGTTATTTAAGGTCAATTGAGGGAACCCTACCTTAAGTTTGGGTAACTTTAGTTAACAATACAACAGAAGTTAGGCAATTTGAAACTTGTCTTCAACTGCAGTTGAAATGCGATGCAATGCATCCCATACTTCAGAATTTAGAGTCATTTGCAAAGGCAAGAAATCTTTCTTGTTTCTGTAAGTAGACATTTTGAAGCCTCTGTTGTTGGTGAAGTCGGTAAAACTGCCAACACAAGTAAGACGAAGAAGGAGCTGTGAAAATGGATCTGAAGCAGATAGTTTTTAAATCAGGGGTGGAGTAATGATGACTTACTTGGACTGACTCTAATCCGTTGCCTTTACTGTCCTACCACTCTATAATCTCTGCCACAAATATTATATATTTTAACTTCTTAGTTTGCTTTACAACTTTTATCTTCTTCAGAGTGTAGCAAAATTAATTTTATATAGCAATTGCCATTTCACTTCAAAATGTAACTACAGTATAATCCGTAATCATCAATTTCCTTTGTGACCAGCTGTTTGCTATTATGTTTTACGGCCTTGCAGTGCATCAGTAAAGTATCTTTACAGAACTGGAGTAATAGACTTGGCATCTTTGAAGCTAGGAACTTCCTAATGAAAACTTTGAAAGCCTTAATCCTTTCCTGAAAGGGTAGTGCTCTTTACATATGTTGATAATCTGCCTCTTTCAAATGAAATACTTTGTGACTTCTGGAATGTGATATAAAATGTATCTCATAGTATTGGATGCTACATATAAAATGTAAATTTTGAAATAAATTACAGTAGTCTTCTGGTATTTAGACTTCATCTGTGAAATTCAAACCAAGGTTTCTAAGTTATGATACTTGCCTATTAACTGCTGCTCTAAGCATAGCAACAAACCTAAGTACTTTTGAAAATCAGGAGAATTTTGGACATCTCTACTCAATACAGATTTAGAGGTCCGACCTCAGCATCTTTGTGGAAGATTTACTATGTGTAGAATGTAGATTAGTGTATATGACATCAATCTCTATTTGGCCTAGAAAACAGAATTGTGGTGGAAACAAGGCTGAATGAGGAAGATATTTCATATATGAAGGATATTTTAAGTAAATATGCCAAAGGTAAGGCATACTATGTATACTTTGCACATAAAATATGTAGTTTTCTACATGTAGCTTGTAGCAGGAGGGAGCCCATACAGAAACTTGGAGTCAGGCACTGCTCTCATGTGCAGATTTGTAACACTTTGGTCATGAGTCCATTTGGATTGCACTGCAGAGATTTATCTGAAGACAGAGTTTCTTGATTTTTTTATATTAAAGATGATAAATTGTGCATGATATTTTTCTCATAAAAGTCTCTTTCCCAGTCTTGTTATTTTGAATAGTACAGAGAGTACTATGTAGATGATGTACCTATGTAGCTATCCAAAGACACTCCCCGTCTTGTAATTAAGTCTATAACAACTTTGCTATTGATTTCACTGGGAGCAATATCAGGCTTCTGTTTTCAATACAGTAGGCTGTGTTTCTGATATAAATGTGGAACAGGGTCTTAACTCAATAAAATGGACAGTCTTCTACCTGGTTCTGAAGATAACATAATAAAAGTTTGATTTAGTATAAAAAATGAGATGTTATTTTTCCTAATGAATGAGTCAGTATATATTTTTTCTGGTATATTAAAAGTGAGAAAGAGTTGATGCAGTGGGTCAAACTCAAGGTCCAGCTAGCTCTTTATTCTGTTTCTGCTGGTAGTCAAAAATAAGAAAAAAACCTGTATTTTTACAGGAGGCTACTTTATAGTAGAGTACATAGAACACCAGGAAAATAATACGAGAATAAACTATACTGGTTATGGTTTATTTATGGTTTATTTTAAAGTTTATGAATAAATTGATACATAAATGTATACTTTGTACAATTAGATATACATCAAGACAGATCACATTATCTTATGAAAATAAATACGGTACCTATTAACAATCATATAAATTGACAGCACCTTCATATTCCATAGGAAAACAAAACCTTAAAATGTACTGTGGAAAGCATGCTTAAAGCAGAAACAGTTTTAAAAATTAAAAAAAAAATGTATAAAAATAATTTGCAATATATTGGCAAGATGATGAAGTAGGAATACATTATTAAATCAGTATTGCAGCTCAGATAAAACTCCTGAAGTAAGTTCAAATGATAGGAGATTGTATTTCTAAATTCTGGCATTTCCTAAGTTTGTGTTCTTTGACTTTGCTGACCTACTTAACTTTTTTCAATATTTCAATGTTTTTTGAATATATATGTATTATGTATACAATCTATATTTACTATATTGAGGAAGATTACATGTCTATACACATATTGGAAGTTTCATTATTAAATATGTAATAGTGGTAGCATAAAAAGACATTTATGAAAATTGTTTTGTAGTATTGCCTTGTAGCTTCTTATCATACCTGTAAATTTGAAAGTTTCCCATATTTTCTATTTGCACCATTCTACGAGGAATTAAAACAGTAAGATTGTAAAGTAGAAGCATGCTTTAATGAGCAGAGCAGACCACTCAAGCTTGGTCATATCAGTATACAGAAACTCTGGGAGAAGTGTTATGTTTTTTGTGAACTTCAGCTTCCCATACATGTTCATCTATTTATATTTAGAACAGTAATGTTTAATTAAGGACTACCTTATTAGTCAAATTTAATCTAAGAATTTTAAAGCCTTTGTGCTTTACAATGCTTATAATTTTAAGAAATGATAATATAAGAAAACTTCATTGATTTGTTTTGCCAATGTGTATAAGAACCCAGCCATGGAACAAGACTAGCAGCTTATTAAAAAAGCAGAGGGTGAGCTCCAGCCTCAAACCCATATGATTTATATGCAGCTTGCAACCCACCATGTGCTCAGGATTCTGCAGTAGAGTATGGATTCAATAATAACAATTATTTTTTCAAAATAATACACACAGTATAAATACTTAAATTCTTTTAAATGTGAAATCATCTGAAGTATTTGCATGTATTACTTCTGAGAACTCATTCAGTTGCAACCTCTCACCGGCAGTGTATTGAAAATAAATTAGTGAAAATACCCATTTAAAAATGTTCTTTCTTACTATTAGTAATTTTTGTCTCATGCTGTATATATTTTGTATATAAGTCTTCTGTTACACTTGAATATCATTGTTGTATCTTTTTTATAACTCCCCAGATAGTTCTTTCACTTTGAGATTTTTTTAATGTTATTATCTTTCTCAACATCTTTTAACAAAGCTCAACCTAAAAAATGGACAAAAAATGGGTCTTTATTAATAGAATAATAACGGCATATTTCAGAGCATGTGGTGAAGAAGAAGACATCAAAGACAAGTTAATAAATAGTGATATCATCACAGCAAAATCTTCAGAAAATCCTACAGCCATTTTCTAGGCAAAGTTTTAAAAAGACATGCAGCTAATATAGATTTTTATATGATCTGACTTTCATGGAAGTGGTTATGTTCCAACAGTTAAAGAGAAGTTGTTTCTTCATATATGTTATAAGATATATATATTTCCTAGATCTTACATGATCTTGTCTGAGATGGTGTAAGGTAAGATTTGTTTTCAAGCACCCTGTGTTAGACCACAACTGAATCATTTAAAAAGGAGTGTAGTTGTTTACAGAAGCAAGACTAAAAGAAAAAAATTTCTTTCAGTGAAACCAAATATTAATTGATATGAATTCATGGAAAGATATTGTATGAGCTAATCATTTGGCTTAAATACATAGTTTCGTTTGCATGTTTAGTCTACATCTAGCTGAATCAAAGCCTGAAATGTCTGTGGTGGCGCAGGAAGCTTTTGGCTTTGGTTAGGATTCCCCTTGACTGTGCAAGTAAGGGCTTCTCTCCTGCCAACCACCAGATGTGCACATCTCTTAAGGATTCACGTTGTAAGTTTATACTTTATGTAATCAAATACGGTCAAATCCTACAACTCATCAGTTTGTCCAGGAATAGATATTTTGTGGACAGAAATTATTGTGCAGTTGAAATGCAAGTGTTATGTCTTGGGGGAAAATTCCCTTCATAATGCCTTATTCTGCAATACTATATTGAAAATTGCTGTAGTGCTAGATAAGATAAAGTGTGATTTCTTGTAAATCAGTATTGATGTTTTATGTAGTTTGATTCTCATCCAATTACTGAAGTCAGACTTCACTAGCTAAAAAGATTTTTTTGAGATTCTAGATTCGACTGGCTGCTATAGAAGGACATCTACCTTTTGGCATCCAAAATTGTGTGTCATAGCCAACATTTTATAACATTTAGGGTGCAGTTTAAAATGAAATCTTGTTGCAAAATAAATTAAGCCAGAATTTATTTATTTTTTTTCCCTCAAAGACTTGAAGGAATGTTGCCATCATCTGATTTTTTTATTAATGTAAAACACTTGTCTGTTGCCAAATCCCAACACAAGCAATTTTCCCCATCTTACTGTAAAAACTGTTTATAAATTAGCATACTTTGGATTATGGTGATATTATGTATATAGTGTATAGAAAAGGGCTATAATCCAAACCAGTAATTTTCAAAAACATGTTATAAACTCCTCCCCCATTTGAATATTTGGGGTTACATAGGTTGTTTCTGGTTTTAGATAATATTCTTAATGGAATGGATTATTTTTATGAAGTCATGTTTATTTAGAAAAATGAACAAGGGGAAATTTCTGGTACACAGCAGAAGGAAGGCAATGGGAGAGAATTTTGCCACTCAGGTTCCTTTTGGGCAACATTTTTCCCCAAAATCTTTCCCTCGACCTTTTTTTCTGGGGACACATCTACAGCGCAGACATAGGTGCAGTCCCTCTGCCCACTCCAGCTTCAACATTTCTAAGATCTTGTAGTGTTATGCAACCTTTAGAAGACTCCAGGTATTGTTTATTAGGTCAAACTTAGTGTGGGGTTTGTGTGGCCCCGAAACCCACAGCTCAAATTTCTCTTTTCAGTTCAGTCCTATGTAAAATCTCCTGTCTAGACAAGTGCTCCTTAAAATCTTTGCAGAGGATCAGTATTTTGGGCTGTAGGCACAGTTTTTCCAATAGGAAGTTACAGCATAATTTCCTTGTCCATTGAACTAGAATGAAGAGCATTTGCTGGAAAATGGAAGACTAGTCCACCAACACCTGTTTCTTGTACTAAGCATATATTAGTTCATCTAGTGGGGATTCCTGATTAGTCTCTTTCCTATGATCATTAGGACTGAAGGAGATATTGATTGTACTTTGAAAACAAGCACTGGTGTTAGTGTTTTCTTTCATATTTGTTTAAAAGCACAGAAATAAGAAATCATTGAAGTGCAGATCTGGGATATATTTTCTTTATAGAAAGCTGAGAATATGAAAATAATTTTCCTGTTGATGTAAATTGTCCATTAATCAAGTCTAATTTCTTCTACATACATACACTATAGTTGAACTTCTTAGAACTAAACAAAATAATGAAGTTAATTAATGGGTTTCAAACTTTGACCACCGATGAGAGTAGAGTCACATCTTATGGGGCACATCGGAGATGTGTCCTGCAGGTAAGAAGAGAATGGTGTAAAAAAATCAAACAAACGTGGAAACTGCAAAGATAGTGGACAGTGGGAGGAGCATAGTATCTAACAGAAGGATGTGTATGCACAACAGAAACAGGTAGTGCCTGGATGATTCCCCTCTACTGTCCTCCTTCCTCCTCTAGGATTTCAGTTTCAGATGGAAGCTCCTTCTGTCAATTGGATGGATGTGTCCCTCTACAGAGCTACTAACATATATTTTCACTAATCCTGAAAAATCATATACAAATAATCCCATAAGCAAGTAATAAAAGGCAAGTAGGCTACCAAATATGTTTTATGAAGTTAAGCTAAAATTTAAAAAATACTGTGGCCTGGACATTTTTAGACGTAGTAACCAATATTCGCAGCCAGTATAAATTGGTAGGATGTCTCCATTAAATCAGTGGAGAGCTGATACAGGTTCTATGCTTATAACTTGTTCATAGCAAATGTAATGGGATTTACTTTCTTTTAGTTATAAATTGTGGAAAATTGGATGATTAGTTCTATACTGGGAAGATAATTTCAGTCTTATTACAGAATGGCTAATGGAGTTCTAAAAAAATTGAGGTAATGCATGTGTGTGCTGTATGTGGAGAGTGGGGGAAAATAAGCTATTTTAGCCATTTTATGTTAAATACTACTGCAGAAAAAAATCTGATTTGTGCCTTGAACACTGTATTGATTATAATCAATCACGAATTCTACATAGACTAAGGTATGCCCTACTTAGCAAAAACTACATTGACAAAGAGAGTGTATTAATGAATCCTGGAAATTTTGTCATTAATTAGGCCCTTTGAGATCCTAAATGTAAAGGATAAATATGCTATCATTCAATAACCCAATTTTTAGATTGATTATTAGAGATATAATGTAGCATGTTATTATGTTAAATCTTGACAAGGGTTAAATAACAGAAGGGTTCAAGTGATACAGCCATCAGATGTTCAGCTTTCAAAAAAAAAACAAAACTGATTGTTTTGCTTTATATCAAGAATTGCAATTTAGTGTGGGAAGTGTGCTTTGTAGCCAGTATGGCTGAGGCGGTGTTAAAGGATCATGCTATGCAAGACGCAATGTTAACTGTAGGATCAGATCTTTTGAAAAACAAAAAAAAGGGGCTCTTTATCTTTTGACAGAAAGAAATAAGATACCCGTAAGTTAAAAAAGTCATTATTGTAACTTTTTTTTTTCCTGTGTTTCAGAACCAATATTATTTTTTTCCATTGGTATGTGTAATGAGCCATAGTTAATATATATTACTTAGCTTAATCTCTCTGAAACTCAACTTTTCAGTATGAAAGAAAGGGGGCAGGAGGAGAATTCATATATACAAGAGAGAAAACCTGGAAATATATTCTTGGCACCTGAGCCTCAGCTGTTACCTCATGGATAAAGTATAAGGTAGGACAGTAGACAGATTTGGTTTTGCTGATCACTTTATAGTGTGAGCATATTCCCTAATCTTATTCCCTAATCTTTCTAAGCCACCTCTTCATTCTTGTTTTTCAAAGTATTTTGCTAGTTGGAATCACATACATTCTTGTTGATATAAATGAATGAGTATAATAATGAAACCGCAATTATAAAAGAGGAGCTGTGCAGCAAGATGTTAAAACGGATTCCTTGCACTTTCTTAGGGGATGCACATACTGCTGTCAGCTCTTTCAAGACTAATAAATATGGATCTTGGAGATGGTATTGTAACATCCCTGAAAACAATCAAACAAAAATTTGAATTTTTTACGAAGGGAATTTGCAGAAGCTTTGTGAATGTGTGAATAGGAAAAGCTAATGACTAAACATTTTCACATTGAGTTTTATTCAGCTCCATTTGAACGTGCCTTTGGGGCCTGAGGAAGCTGCGCTTAGTGAAGGATCTGAGTTTGGAGAGTCGAAACAGAGGTATCTGCCACCTTGCTTCTTATTCTTGTAATTCCTCAGATTAGCAGCTGCTTTGATTTGTGCCAGTGGCTACCAAAAAGGGGTTTTTAGTCAGGAATTGTCAAAGTATGGGACATTCTGGTCATAAGTTTTCAGAGTCCTGGCGTGTACCAGTGGGTAGAGGGCTAATATATGGTTACAGGTTATAACTACTGTTAATTCTTTAATTCTCCCATAACTTAAATGGGGATCCTTAAATGTCTTAAAAAGAAGCTTTTCCCGACCTCTCTTCCATACCAGAAAAAGACAAGGTTGTTGCCAAAATGTGGCTGTAGTCAGTCTGAACATTTCTGAGATAGTAATATCAGCATGTTAAACTGAATCTGCCTCTGTGAGTTGATTCAGAAATAAATGGTGTTCCAAATGCCATTGTTTTCACAAAAGGCCCTTGTCACATGGTTCCAGTGACTACTGCTTAGTTGCCTTGCCAATGAAGAGACACCTGGCAGAGGAATCTGAGATCTGTTTGGTGATTTTATCTGTGAGAACTTCTGTAAACAGTGGCTTTAAAGCTGATTTTCTAGAGTTTGTAGTCCATCTAAAACTTGAACACAAACCCCATTCATGTTTCATAAATACCATTAGTTTTCACGGGGGACAGAGCTAGGTTTACAACTCGGTGTACATCTATTGACTCTCCGGGTTGTTCTCAAGCTTTTGAACTGTGTCTTCTCTTCCTCAATTTTTTCCCATCATTGAAATGGGAATAAACCTCTCTATTACCAAAATTATTGTTGATGTTTCACATGTTGAGTTTTCCATCACTCTGTAAGATTTTAAAGAAAATATTTTAGCAGCTGTGTTTTTAACCACTGTCACAGAGTTGTCTATAGATATGTTGAAAAGGTAGCTCACAATACTAGTAAACCTACAATCTATTCTGTATGTTGTGCTCAGCCAAGGGTCACTCAGTCTGGCAGAAAAAAAAGATATATGGCTGGAAGGTGTGGAATAACTGCCTTGTTTACTTTTTAGCAAAACCCTTGTAGCTAGCAGTATGGTAGCTTTAGCTACATGTGTTCTGGGAGAGAGGAAGGAAGTCTTTTCCTTCTGGAGTAACGCATTAACAAGTTGAGATTGAGGGAGCTGAGTGGTTTAAATGAATAGGCGGTGGTCTCTGTAAGGGTGACATTTTTCTTATATATAGGTAATAGCTCTTTATTGTTGTGTTAGAATGTGACACAAGAGAGGCTTTGAAATGAATCAGAGTTAGGTTCTGCTCACGCTGAACCTGTATATGAAATTGCCTCTGATCAGTGAAAAAGGAAAGGCTGCTCTCTCTGTGAAATGATTGAATTAATTTCTCTGGTTAGGAAAAAACACACCAACAGGGAACCAAAATTTTCCTACATACATGTTTAGCCAAAAATACTAAACAATACTCTTCATTTTGTCACTGGAAATATTCTGTTATGAGATGATGATTCATCATTGATCTTTGCTCTCTGCCGATGGAACAGCTCTCTTAGGAGGAAAATATAATCTATATCTGTCTTATTTTTTTGACAAGCCAAACAAACAAAAAAAAAAATCAAGAAACAGACTTCTGCTTTTGTTTCAGTGATTTAAAGTACATTTTCTAACTTTTTATTTAAAGAAGCTATTTGTAAATCTAATCTAGAAAAATGCTGGTTTTATAAGCTTCAGGAGCATGTTTCATTTGGAGTAAATGAATTATTCCTTTCCAACAGACAGCTGTAAATACATAAAATGCTCAAGCTTTTTGATTCTTGGCTCAAATGCCAGGACAAAATCAATGATAAAAATCGATGTCTTATATGTGCAGTACTTTTTACTTAGTCATTTAAAAAAATTATTTCAGTGATACATACATGGCCAGATCCAGAGCAAATTGTCAGGAACAGTTTAGTTTCTATAGAGTTCTATTGATTTACTCCTGTGTTAGATCTGGTGCACTGTGGAAACTAACTTTAATAGTACTGTATTTTTGAATGTATTTATTTATTAGTACTGAACATCATTGCTTTTTCCACAACCACAGATGTTTATTATGTTCATGGAAAATTCTTTACATACATAGAATGTGTATTGTGTCTGACATGCAACAGAATTACAATTGACATTTATAAACTCAAGATTGAGTTTTCTATTTCATTTTGTGTAATTTATAAAACAAGTTCATTTCTAAAGTTACACCACTGGTTACAACTGCTAATTTGCATGAATGATTAGGACAACCTTAGTGAATTATGGATTATAAATAAAAATTGTAGCAAGTATGATCTTTCAGAAATATACTTTCTGCATTGATTTGATATAGACTGTTCAGATTAAAATATTTTGTAAGTATATTTTAGGAAAGTACAGAACTACGAGCAGATATCACTACAGCTCTTTGCTATCAAAACACTGGCCAAAAATAGGGGATACCATTTAGAAATTGATTCTTAAAGCTAATTTGGTATGTCTTGTTCTTATCCACACTTTCTGTTGCAGCACTGGGATTATTAGGTGGTGCAAATGCTGCGGATTGCAGTGTTGGGCATAGAATTAACCATGGAGTAAATTCCTTGGTATAGGTGAAGAGTCAGATTTCCAGAAATTATAATTATGATGTTATTGACTAGCAGCTGATAGTGCTTATTATCTCTAAAAAATCAGGAAATAACTCAAGTGAAAATTAAAACATGTTACATTATAAGAATGATTATGATAATACTATTGTGAATGCACTTTCTCATTTCCTGACATCATGCATTTGAAATTCTTTACTTAATATTTCGTCAAGGTAATTGCCCTCATTTAGTATCAATCAGCTCAATCCTCATGAAAAATATCCATTAAGCTCAGTCATAATTTCCTGCCATTTAAAAATGCAGATTGCATTTGTATGCCTTTTAGAACATCCATTTCTAAGGTAAGTAACCTGGCTATTGTCATCTCTATAATTGTTATACTGTTTTCTCTTTAATTTGCTTCCTATTTGTGACACATAACTTAAAAATTGCTATAGTCTGTATTTATAATATAATTGTAAAGAATATTTTAATTAGGTCATACAGCAGTTTATACCACTGGGTGAGAAAAATGAAGCAAGGTAATTTATCCTGCATAAAAAGGAGTTATGAATCATGGCCAGCTGCTGTTCATACACAGTAGTTAACATGGGTTTCCATACTTAAAATACAAAGTTGTCCTCTGTTGGTTTTTGTTACACATTTGAGGCAGATTTTTGTTAGCAGTATAAGGAAAATTATGTCCATTCTTTAATTTGCAAAGCTGATTGATTACATATTGAGACTACTCCCCAGACCAGACATCACATATCAAGGCATAGACTGGACGACTTTTTGTGGCCTCCTCTAATTCATTTTCATGGTTCTGTAATTAAATTGAAGTAATGAATAATAAATGCATTTTCATATTTGTGAAAGATTATAGGCAGCCCCTGTTAAAATTCAACATTAAAACCACCATTAACATTTAAACCACGACGTATGACCATGTTTATATTTTATCTGTTGTATATTTGTATTCTGATTATTTTTCTCTTCTGCTCTTTTACTATTGCAGTCTTTTGTAAAAGATTGGAACTACAGAATGTTATCAATGTTAGATTTTTCACTTCATAACAGCACAATACCAAACAATATTACAGTCAGGAACCTAAGACAACATTAATTAAATTTTGTCATCAAGAAGATGAGTATTTCTCAGCAAGGAAAAATTAGTTTGTGATTAAAAGTCCTGGAGTCCTGAAGTTGAGTGTTCATGGCAATGCGTAATTCAGTTACACCTTTGAACACCATTGCAGATTATGAAATAATACATATATCACGAGCAGGTATTTTGCTGTTAATTATATTTAAAATTTGGAGTGTATAGTTTTCTGTTCCATTTGAAATAACTGAATCTATAACCAGTGATATATTTGGATACATTAAAAGGGGAAATCACAAAGTTTCTTTGTGATTATGTCATGAAGATTATACAGTGACTGGAAAAAACTCTGTTAAAAATTGAGACTTTGAAAACTGAGGAAGATATAATACACAGCCATGAGAAAACATTTTGCTTCCTACCTGGCGTTCATTCACAACAGCTGTGTGTAACATTATTTGTGTAAAAGGGCGTACAGTTATCTTTGCACTCCTAAAAGTGGTTCTCTGTGCTGGAGGGCTGCTCAAAAAATCCTTTTGCTGCTAGTAGCCAAGGAGTTACTACCACATTCAGAGACTGCTGGGAAGGCTGAGTCCTGTCCTATTTCCCCTGGCTATTCTCTGTACTAGTTGTGAGGAAGGGAAATTATGTGCCCCCCACTCCGGTGGCTCAGCATCGCTGTGGGATCTCTCCACGCTGTGCTCATCACCCCTGCATCCTGCTTTCTGCCATTAGCATGCTGTGAGCAACTGCAGTGCTCCAAACCCTGTCTGTTGGATAGAGGTGAACATTTATTCACAGTTGTAAAGTAAGCCTTGTAAAGACAAGTGTTAAACCTGAGAGGGAGAGTGAAATCCTCATTCAGTGGTAGTTAAAGGCAAAGTTTCCATTAACATCTGAGAGCCCATGATTTTGTCTTGGTCGCATTGCAATGATCTTCATGCCTGAAGCTGCTTCTCTTCTAGACGGACATATTGGGATCAGCCTATGTAGTGACAGATCCATTGGCCAAATTTGTTTTGCTTATGCAAAACCAAAGTAAACAAGATCTGTAAAGCCTCTTACAAGCAGAAGTTTTGGAAAAGGCATCATGTCTCAAGATGAATTGCTACAGCTGTCTCAAAACACGTGGCTTTGTAAAGACGGAACATTTTTCACATTAGCTGTACTGAGCTAATTCTCTTTCTCTTTAGTGCTATAAAACCTTCTATTATCTTGCTCAGATCTGTGTTTTCTGAAGCACAGCATTCTTATCATGGTCTTTTAATAACTGGCGCAGTAATATAGGATTGCATTTCAGTAGATGAGGAAGACTTGGCTCCCAAGTCTTGCTCGAGTGAAACTCTCTTTAGCTTTACATAGAGATTTGACTGATGAATGAAATGAAACTGCCCTTCGAGAGGGGACAGGGCAGACTGCAGAGAGGTTTTTTGCCCATAAAATCAGCTGTAAAAAGGCAAAGTAAGGTGACAGGTTGAATGGCACCATCAAACCTATTATTACTATTGCTTTTCTGGTCAGAATACAAGTCCAGTAAAGGCAACAACTGCTTTCACAGAATATGAGATTACAGTAGTCTTGCTATAATCCCTGCTTTTATAGAGACAAGTGGAGGTGTTTTTCTTTCTCAGCAGCAGGTGAGAAGGCCGTGTTTACTAAGGCTGGTTGCAAGAGAGTGATCATCGTTTCCAAGGAAGCATGCAGAAGTCAAGTAAATTTGCCAAATATGCTCAAATTAGAGCTGTCGTGTCTGTGAGGGAACAGATGGAAATTGTGAATGAAGACCACAGCCTTCAAACGTCATTGGGAAAAAAAATCAGGTAGAAACAGACAGCCTATCTAGGAGAAGCAGCAGCATGATAGACTTAAGCAGTGTGTTTGTTTAAAATTGGAGGACTGATCAACTGTTTAAGGTGGATCTTGTACATATGTATGTGACTGACAAAAACTAACTTTCTCAGTAAAAATGCTTTATGACTAAGAAAGAATTGCCAGTATTTTTTCATAATATAATAATGTTGTCTGGGAAGGGAATCCATGATAGTAGTAGAATGTTCCTGTATATAAAATTTCATTTTAGTATGAATTAAAATGATTAAATTAACTCATAATGTTATTCCTTTCATTCTTTTGAATTTTTTGATGCAGTTTCTTCCTTGACAAGTTTTAAATTGAGTTCACAAGATATTAGATACCTCAGGTTTTGTACATATTCACTTTGAAACATTTAAAACCGTCTTTTCGTCTAAGTGTTATATATATCATATAGGAGAAGGCAAATAGCCTTTAGGATTGGTGTAATATTAATACAATTAAATATTAAGTGAGGTTCACTTATTAACATCAGTTCTCAGCTGTAAGATCCCTTTCTGTCCTAGGTATTTTTGTTCATATCAGTTTTGGGTAGTCTGTATTTTGTGCTGCCTCTGGTTGATTTTTAACTATTTTGCCAATCACATCCCCTAGGTACACTTTTTTTTTTTTTTTTTTTTAACACAACTGGAAAATGGTGGAATTATTTTTTTAATAAAAATCACTACTAAACAGAATTACCTTAAACATGCAAAAAATAATACTTATTAAATTGCAAACCCCCCAAAGCAAAAATACCTAATGAAAGCTGAAAAATATTTCATCTTTCATAACACCAACAGCCAACCTAAAAGGAGATGAATCTTCTGAAACAGATGCTGTCTTGTGATGGGAGGTAGATTGGCCTGTGAGCCTGAATAAACTTTGTCTCTAATTAGCATGCAAATCTTACCTGCTCCAGGGTTCTTCCTCTTTCAAAAACTATAATCTATTTATTATTTCCCTGTTTTCTGGTGAATAATCTCACCCAGGAGGTTTCTTTTTCCTTCTAATTTTCTTCATACCTGTAATTTTCAAAGCATGCTGTAGTGTTTTACGTCAATATTTTCTTCAAAGCATGAAGCTGAGAAATGCTAGCTTTTCAGAAATTAAAAGAATCCTGAAAACAAATGCAGACAACTAATAATAAAAATATTTTTACTTAATCCTATAGGGTAAAATTCTATATTGCAACGTACGTTTATTATGTATGTAAAATACATGAAAAAAGTACGAAGAGGACTATAGGTGTTGAATATAAATTTAATTCATCTATAAGTGTTAGACTTGATTAGCAGAATATTTAATTCCAGAATGTTACGTAAAATGTATAAATGCCTTTAAAGTTCAATATTGTACCATTAAAAATAGCGATGCTTACAATAGAAGAAGGATCACATCTTAGTCAGTGCTGTTGACAGAAACCATGTCAGCATGTTATGAAGTAGAGAAGTTTTCTAAAGTTCTGTAAAATTCTGAAAAAAAGTTAGCTTACTCATACCTGATTCCTTCTCACCTTCCCTTTTTGCTGATACAATTCCCCATGTGTCAGCATGGAACATAAATGAAGCATCTAAACAGCTGGACCTGAGTCAGGATGTGGATCTCTTGAGGAATGTATTCATGTCATCCAACTTCAGAAAATTATTTTCAAGACTTTGATTACTTTTGAAAGAAGCAGCCCTTTTTCACTGTCTAGATAGAAAGCCTAATTTTCTAAGCTTAAATGGTCAAAATCTTCATAACCTGACTCCTCTCCACTATGCAAATAACCCACTGGGGCTGAATGCACGTGTGCATGCACACTCACATGCATGACCTGTGATGAGAATTCCTGCATGTTTAGAGGTCTCTCCAGATGCAATGGATGACAAGACTGCACATTACACCTTAGACCATATATATTCATATACTGTTATTGTCTATGCTTGAGGCACTATGAGGCAACAAGCTTATTTGGAGCGTTATAGGAGTACTATGGGATTATATTTGATGGAGTAATCTCTCTTTTGTGAATTCCATGAAGTGATTTAGCTATGCTTGTTCTATACGCGTAATTCCTCTTTGGTGGCCTTGAAATAATGAAAAAGGAATTCATGACACCTGTATTTTATTTTCCAGTTTTGTGCAGGGTGCATCCTAGGACAAGTCACTTAGATGCAGATCCTGAAAGGTTTTCAAGGCACCAATTAATTCCAAAAGCATCCTTCAAAGTTTGGACTTTAATCTTTCTAGTCTTTGATTTCTTTAGCTGTAAAAGGGAAAATGCTGCAATGAACTTATCTCTGTAGCCCCTTGGAGACTCTTGAATGAAAGGTCCTGTAAATGTGTAAACCATTTTTATATTATTTTATTATTGGCCACTAAAGGGAATTTTGCATGAAAAAATAAGCATTTGGAACTACAGGGGTTTGCAGCGTTTATCAGAATCAAGTAATTTGTCCTACATATTTATGTAACTATTATGAAATAGAAGCACCAAACACAAATAATGTATTAAAATATTCGAAGTACTTTTTTCCTACTATTTTTTATTATTTTATCTGATTGGACATCACTGTTGAAGCTCTGTTGAGAAACTGTCTCAGTCTCCCAGGAATGGTGCTTCTTGGTAAAATGTAACTATAGACAATTGTTTTAGCGTTAGGGATCACCTGATTCTAGTTCAGCACTCAGAGGTGGAACCAGCAATCTTGCTTGCTAAAGACAATTCACAGAAGTATATTACAGGTGCTAAACTATAAAATTGTCTGAGACAGAGAAGATAAATAGGTCAAACAGAAGCTATAAGCCCAAATAGTCAAGAAAGAGAAGGCTCTGCATCACCATTTCCAGAATGATCACTGTGATTTTGATTTGGGATATAAAAATGCACAGAAATCGGTGAAAGCTTTCTGCTTAGCAACACATGAACATGAACGAATTGGTCTGTGCTCTTCAGTAGCAGCAGGTAGATGGCAGGTCCTTTGCAGCTGTAGTACACTGGCCCAGAGGAATGGGAAGTTGGGAGCATCTCCAGAGCGATGTGCGCTACGCTAAGGGCCCCTGCTGCTGACCAGTTACACAAGTGCCCGCTGTGGAAGAGATTTATTTTTCCCATCTCACTATCTCGCTTGCAACAGGTTAGCCCTGTGCAGCCTGTTTACATGGCTATTTTCCTGCTGTGCTCACCAGAAGACCAAATAAAATTTAAATTGGAAAGACTCTGTAGGTAGCTGGTTCATCAAGTCTTATTTTAAATACTCAGGTCTCTGTCTTCATTTCAAAGCCTTTCTTAGGCATGTTCAAAAAATGTTCAGAGATAACTGGTCTTTCTCAAGTTTGAATTTCAGTCAAGTTTAGATAAAGATTCTTGTCCAACAAATGCTAAAACTGGGATGAATCCTTCTTGGCTCAGAGACAGTGCACAGCATTGGTATGAGCATGGGGACTGTGCAAAGGCATGCTGCAAGTAAGCTATATTATATTCATCTAATGAATAGAAAACTTCTCAGCTGTGTTCTGTCACATATTAACAATACATCAAAGGGATATACCTAAAAGGGTATAGGGAAGTGCTTGTTTCAGAGATGAACACTCTTCAGATCAAATAGATTGTATGTGTACGTCAGTGGAAGGAACTTCCTAGAGTTTGGGCTCAAAACATAATGATTAAATATAGAGGATAGCAGATATTATACACGTTTATGGAAGAAGTATAGTAGTATAGAATACCTGATATACTTCAGCTGAGCTGTCAAAAAATGCTTTACAGACTGTAATCGCTGAGGATGAAAATCAGACCTTTCATATGAGGCAGTGTCAATCTTATGCTGGTTAGTGGATACATTGACATTTATGTGAGAATTATGGACTAAATATGATCTTGAGAAGGAGAAAGACCTCTTTCAGTAAAGTAGGAATGAATCTCCAGCTACGCTGAAAGAGGTAGAAACTCTCAGTGCCTCATCAGATTCAACTCTGAATGTTCAAGCCTCCAGATTGACAAGATAGTATTTTAAAACATTCATTTTAATGTTTAAAAAAAATATTTCTGGAAAAATTGAAATCTTTTAAATAAGAGAGCTGACATTTGTTAAAAAAGAAATTTGAGATATTTTTTTTTCCACAGTTCAGATTAATTTAGGATCCAGCTAACAAGGAAACCACCCTGAACTTCAACATTTTTGTGTAATTTTAAACAGTTTGGTGCTTTTCATCTTCATGTTTCCTGGTTTAGTTGTATATTCCTGTTTGTCAAATTATTTGCATTATGGTAGACTTTTATACAAAAAAGGCTTATAAAATCAGGTTAAAGCAGTGTGGATTTAAGGAAATCTAAAGGAAGACCAAGAAGAACATTTCTACTGAAAGTCAGAATAATTTGCAGTAATGCAGTAAAATTCCCCATGTGTAATTAAAGACTAAAGAAAAAGAAGCTTAAGTAAATTTACTCCTGAATTTAATGCTGAGAAAGCAATATTCAAGAGAACGTAATGATGACCTTTTCAGCTCATTATTACAAATATATTGTTGGACCTAACATAATCAGTTATAATTCAAACTCAGTGAATTAGTGTAACTATTACCTTCAAAATGTTACTGGCTAACAGAAGTGAGGTTCTTTGTATTCTTCCATGTCCATTCCAGACTTGGTGTTTCCTATTGCTCTCCAAAGGGTTAAGCTCAGAAGGAGTGATAAAGTGCCCACACATCCTGGGAGATTTCTGTTTCTTTCCCTTTCCTTCTTGCACAGATGGATTGAGAGAGAGAACTACTCTTGAGACAGGTTTCTCATGCAGACGTGAAACCAAAGCAGATGCTAGCAGACCAGGCAGTGATGCATATACTTCACTTCCCCCCCCCCCCTTCTATTAAATACACTTGTTATCCTGAAACAAGTCTTTGTCTTCAGATGACAATTAATACATTTTGTGTAGAAAGCTGAGACATCACCAGCTTTAAAGATACACAGTGGGTAGGGTGAGTTTAACCCATACTTTATACCTCATTAACTTTGAACTTCATTAATTTTCTATGGCCAGAAAAAGTGAAAACCCCTTTTAAGGTGGAAATTTCAGAATTTGACAGTGATTTTTGTAGAAGAATAAAATGAAAATAATAACTAAATAAAATGCTTACAGAGAGTGCTTATTAGACTTACACTCAGGAAGAAATCAAATCTCAGGATAATATTTGGTACAAAGGGAATAAGATAAAGTAGAGTGGTTTTGTACTTAAAACCAGCCTTCAATTCACTTAATAAAAACCAGAATAACTGCTTGCTGTCAAAGGAAGTTTGAACAACTCCTTTGAAAATGGCATTAAAAAAGTTCTCTCTTGGGGAAACTTTCAAAGCACCACGTGCTGTCTGCTGTAGCACACACCTGTACCCCATTTACTCCTGCCAAAGCCAAAAGGAGGCCTGAACATCACATGAAGCTCATTTCTGTCAGCTAAAGAGATTTGGTGAAGGTGCAGAAGCAATTTCATCCAAAGGATGCCACAGTCACTGCTCTAATGAAAACATTCTCCAAACATCTTGAAAGCCTTATCATTTCCCAGTTTGTGTTTGGAAAACACTCTCTTGAATATAAAAATCTAAGCTTTTGCAGACAAACTCTCTTTAAAAAATCTACTTTTATTTTCATCAATAATAGCAGTTCTATTTTTTTTAAAGTGTTTTCCCTGGTTCCTCATTCCTTTAGATGAGCAATCAAAAAAGCCAGCACACATTTTTAGCTTCATCCTGTTTCTTTTTCATTCTAGCTGAGTTCATCTGTACGCCACAGAATTGTCAAACAAAGAAGCATCACTTTCAAATATTCACAAGGGAAGGAAATGTTGTTTTCCTTGTGTGGGCTTCTTTTTGGTTTTGTTTTTGGCTTTTTTGATGTTCTGGTTTGCTGTTTAGCTATAATCTCTCCTGCTTTGTAGGGTGTGTGTAATAAATGGGGTTTGAAATTCTTTAAATGCGTTAGCTTTGCTTCAGCTATTAATCTCAGCAGCCATTTATTGGTTTGTATGCTACAAAGCAATGGAGATTATCCTTTAATTAATTCCATTGAGGGGTTCAGCTGCCACCATCAACCACAATATGGTTTCATAAATTAATCTTGTAGGGGAAATATAATGCAATTTATTATAACATTTATATTAAAATTCAAGAAATCTAGAAATCCTGTGTATCAAAAGGATATGTATATATTTATATGTGTATCTCCCAAATGCAGTAATTAAAAAAACAATTACATATTCAGTTTTTAAATTTTCATTTTATTTAACTAGTTTACATATATTTCAGAATCCATCAGAAAAGAAAAAAAGATAATGTTTTCTTGACTCCTACGTAGGTAGGTGTCTTAAAAATTATGGAGTGACAACTTACATCTAGATACATGAATATATCATTGATCTTTAGCGCTCTGCTTGAGACCTTTCTCACCTGTTTGTAGTATTGCAGCTTAATCAGTTATATAATGCATATTTGCACATGTGAACATTTTTTATAGTATGAGTGCTTGAGGGAGAACATCAAATACTGCCTAAAGTATTGTTAAAATGTTTTGGTCTCTGGGAGCTGAAAGTGTTTGGCACAGGCATCTTTTCTAGAACAGAGGACTGATAATGCTAAAAAATGTGTTAACTTGGATGTGTAACACTAAGTTGAGCTTAGCTGTTGCTTAAAAAAAGACAACTATGGCCTTGTTCAAAACTGATTTGCGTCCTAGTGGTATTGGTGTAAGCAGAACAAGTTGGACTGCCAGGACAATGCTGTGCAAATTTACTTTCCTTGACGTTGTTAAGATTTCAGTTGTTCCTCACTTCTAATGGAAATTGCAGAAACAATTAGGGAGGTAATATGGTTCTTCTGTGTTCACCCATACTACAGCTGGAAGCTGGGGAGACCTCTGGAATTCCATATCAGTTCAAGCTGGCTGTTTTCCTAAGTACTGTAAAATTTCTTGCAGATTGGCAACTTTATCTGTGACCTAACAAGTTAACCAGGGTGCATGTTCTTCCAAGAAGTCTTCAATAGAGCATTATTATTTAAGTTAATTAATTAAGTAGAATCCTTGAGACAGTCTACAGAAATAGCTTTGTTAAACCCCTGAGCATTGTAAGATATTGCAAAGCCTCTTTGTGGATTTGATGTAAATCCTGATATTTCACTATCTGGGCAAAGAAATTCAGGGCTTAACAGGGCAAATTTTCCTACACTAATTATAACTTTTTTGTTTGTATGAATCAGAAGTGCTGAGTTATTTTTCATCTTCATAAGCATTTCTGTGATTAGCAAAATAATTTGAGTGATTATTCCAATATGTAAATTGTTTTCTGGCAGCAAAGGTCCAGTGTATTGATCAAGTTTTGCAAGGACAGAAGCAGAGCTCTGTGTTTGCTGAAATATTACTGAATAAGCAGATTTGAGAATTTGAAGTTTAGAACAATAGAAATTACAACTACTCAGTGTCACAAGCTGATGGCTCTATGTCTTAGAAGTTTAAATCATAGAATCATAGGATCACAGAATGGTTTGGGTTGGAAGGGACCTTACAGATCACCTAGTTCCAAATCCCCTTGCCATGGGCAGGGACACCTTCCACTAGACCAGGTTGCTCAAAGCCCCGTCCAACCTGGCCTTGAACACTGTCAGGGATGGGGCAGCCACAGATTCTCAGGCAACCAGTTCCAGTGCCTCACCACCCTCAGAGTAAAGATTTTTTCCCTAATACCTAATCTAAATCTACCTTCTTCCAGTTTAAAGCCATTACCCCTTGTCCTATCATCACACAGTGTTTGTGTAAAAGCAGCCTCACACCAGTTATCGAGGCGCAGGTGTGTCGGTGATGTGCAGATATATTTGCATTGTGAAGAATGTTACACAACGTCAGCAAAAACATGTTCTCATTGAAAGCAGGCCTCTGAAGCTGGAGCATGTGTGTACCTAAGTAGCTATCAACAGAGAGAGGATGCTGCCAGGGTATACTGTTTAAATGCAATCCACCTAGCAAGATCTACTGGTCAGGTCTGTTCAGGATATGATACTACAGTCCGTGGCCTACAGTCACGATCCAGGCCGAATGTATTCACTTAGCAAAAGCCCTAGGGCATGAGGTTGTTCGATGAAGCAGATCCAGGGCTCCTTCCTCTGGTGGTTGGCCTAATTCACTCCAGTAAACCAGTGTATACAGTGTAAACATGCCCACCAGGACCTGTTTAGTACTTGTAGATGAAATGACCATCTTAATTTCTTAATACAAAGTACGGTATGTAATCTGGGTGTTTATAAATGGTTCTTATTTCTTTGTTGCTTTTTTTTTTTAGTTCTTTGGGTTTTCCTGGGGCATTGGTTCCTCATAGATCTCCTAGTACATGTGAAGCAGTAAGGCTCTGTAGAAAAATGGTAACAACTTCTTTAGAAATTGAAACTACTCTTGAAGCATCAACTTTGTGATCGTATTTCTGTTTTACTATTTGCAATAGCAGCTATCATTTTTTGTCTCAGGTTGCTTATATATTTTCAGTTAACATAATATGCGAACTGAAAAACACTGATCTACTGATAAATCTTTCATCAGATTTGTATTGAGCTTTTAATGCTAAGATGTGAATCAGATCAGAAGCTTTGCAAGTTTATCTCCATGACTGACAATAGCTGTGAAGTCATATTACCATATATATTTATATGTAGTTTACCATCTGAACTGACTAATTATATTAATTCATATGATGATTGGATGAGAAGCAAAACTAGTTCATTGAATAAGAGAAATGGAAAGCATGGTTCAAAGCATTCTCAGTCAAATTGTCCAGGAAGAGACATGATACACCCAATTTATTAATGCTGGGTTTGATACTGCATTTAATTGTTTAATAGAAAAATTTTGACAGTTTAATTACAGTGTATAGTTAGACTTTAGTGAACCTGTGTTTTATGGATTCTACCCAATAAAAGTGATTTAATATTCGCTTGTCTTATATCTATAGAAATTAGCATTAGAACAAAAGAATATCGTTTTAAAAACAAAAGGTAATGCCTTACAGGTTCATATTTTTAACTGTGATAGACTCTTTAGTAATTTGTTACCATTCTCATGTTATAATATTGAATGGCTAATCAAATCAAAAAGCTGGTAGCTACATGCAAATCGCCATACATCAATAATGATCTATTTAAATCTTTAACACAAGGTGTAAGTCATGGATAGGGCCATGAAATAGCTCTCCAATACACATTAAGTTTTAATTTAGGAGCTTTAAAGGAAAAGCAACTTTTTTTTTGAGAACTACGCAGCAACAAATTATGATAACTAGAAATTTTGTTACTGTTTGTATAGCCTTTTATGTGAGCTCTTCACAAGCAGTGGTGATAGGGTTCAAGTTCCATTTTGCTGTGTGTCTTTAACTCGTTCTCTTTACATCTGTCTTGGACCAGCTTTTTAATAGCTGGTGGCACAGGGCTAGCAGAAACTGTCCTTCACGTGACCATTCTCCCATGTCTGACAACAGGAACTCTGGAAAGGACCCAGGTGTATCACTCACCAGGTGATGCCCGGCCTTTCATGTTGCATTGGCTGCATTTACTCATTGAAGCATTTGGGAGGTCAAGGTCTGCTGCTTGTTCTCTTATCCCTTTTGCTTCATCTTGCACTAGAGACAACAGATCCAGCATGGTAACTCATTTCCCTTTTTAAATTTTGCTCTGCTTCCCCTTCCAAAAAAAGCAAAATTCTCAGTAAAAAGGCACGCCATAGAGTAACTATAGAAGTTAAAACCAATTAAGAAATGCTTTAGCATTATCAGAGTTATGGCTTGAGCCTTATACCTGTAGAAAATATGGGTTAATGTGTCAATAATAAGATAATTTGGAAAAGCTAGGTATCAGACTAAGTTGACTACAAGCTGAGAACCTGAACTGTGTGGAGTGCTTTTTGAAGCACAGCATATTGATATTAGTCCTGTTAGTCTATCCACCTGTAGATTTTTTGATATAGCATGCAGAGCTTTCTCTGAGCAAGGCACGTGCAGCCCTGCATTCAAAAGGTGGGGATGGGAAAGCAGCCTGACCAGCCCGGGAAACATCATATGCTGAACATCTAGGATATCTTACCTCTTAATGCAGTGGAAATGGTCTCTGCGTGAGACCAGGTGATGAAGTCCTACTTTATGGCACTATTCAGGAGAGATTCACTGTATTTTTTCTGGTCTAAAAGCCAATATACAAAATACAATCAATATAAGGGCTGATTAATTGTGCCTGACAGGAGCACCATAAGGAAGGCCTGAGTATAACACAGTTGTACACAAGAGTGATTGCCAACACTACATCTGGGAATGAATGAGGAAATGGGGACTAATGAGATCTTCACTAATGCCTCCTCCTGCCACTTCCATTGCACTGCCCAGCTTCAGTGAAAGCAAAACGTTAATTAGACAACAGAAGAAGTGGTTGTGCTCAAGGATTTTGAAGCATTTTATCCCATACTGAGTTCCTCAGCATCATGGAGGATAAAGGGATATGAAAGCAAGATGGGCAGCTAAAGTAATCAGAAAGAAAGGTGTTATAGCAGTATGGACAAATTGGACTATAAACATAAAATTAAAGCATCCAGATTTCATAGAGAATAGAGCTAACTACAGAAAGTTCTTTGTTTTCACTAAGGTCCATGTTTTCAAACAGGGTAATTATTGAAGTTCTGTTGAAATTGGTGTAATTACGTTGATTTACACAAGCACAAAATCTGACCTAAATAGGAAAACAGGAAAAGAAAAGCATTTCCTCCTCTCTCCTCCAAAATCTAATCTTCCTTGAAATGCGAAAAGCTCCTAATGCAAAATGAAAGCAGATTTAGAAATAGTGAGAACTTCTGAAAAAAAAAAAAAGACTGTTCCAGGGATTTGTAATAATGATTTTGCCTGACTATCGCACTCTCTTAGATAAAATAGAAGGAAATTTCCACTGGCAGGCAGCAGATTCAGTAGCTCTCCAGAGGTTTAATCTTTCATAGATAGCAAGAAACCTGAGTTGAGTAAAAACCTGCAGCTCTGCAAAATTTAAGTTTCTGATGGAATGATGTTGTTCTGTTTTGTGAACTACACCATTTATCTTTATTTCTTTGTAGGTAATGCTTTTTGTGAATACTTCTGAACTGGGCCATGATAAGAGAAAAAGCAAATGCAGGAAGTCTGTATGATATAAATAATGATTCTGCTTGACAAAGTACTTTTGACATTATAAGAGGGATACTGTTGAGCAATTTGCTCTGGTTTGTTGCTCTTCCATGAAATACCTAATTTAGTCCAGTTAAAAGGCAGCTTTCTCATTGGCTCTGAAAAAAATTAGTACTTTGTATGCAGTCCGTATCCACAGTTCCCTTGGGAGCCAGCTTTAGCAACCAAACGCTAGCCCGCTCCTTTTCTGGCATGCAAAGTCCTGGCGGATTTTAGTACCTATGTCTCCTTCTGTAGAAATACACTCTAAATCCACTTGTGCAGAGTTAATAAGCCAGAGCTATAGAAATCTGCATGTCAAAGACTAGCAATAATAGTGATGATTACAATTTTTCTTGCTGATGAGTTTACCTGACATGTTTTAGAATGTTGCTACAGGAAAAGCAAACAAACAAACAAACATGCCAGCTGATCTAAGGAAGGAAACTAAGGAAGTTTAGGCATCAACCTTTCCAGCTAAGTTGCTAAAAGGAGGCATTACAGAGTGAGCTGACAATGTGAGCCAAACTCCAGCATCCCTGGGAGGGTTCCCAAGGCCATCACAGAGACGAACTTTGCAAATCTCATACCTATGAGTTCACTTCTGGTTCTCCAATGGATCCTGCATGCCATTCTCAGGCCTCAGCAACATAGGGTGCTATTGGCACAATACTGGAGGGCTGATCATATTGCCAGCCACTGGTGTTTCAAGCAGGTATAATGAATTCTCAGCCATACTTGAGACCACATGTTAAGACTTATCCAGGATATGGAGAACTAATTAACCCTCTCTCCATCTACCACCTGTATTCTCAAAGAGGATGAATCAAAGAAGGGCCTGGCATCTCTAATATATGCAGGAATAGGGAAAAATACATGATATAGTATTTAGCACAGCATAGTGCTGGTCTGAAAGTAGTGCTTTTAGCTGCTAGAAGTTATAAATATCAATAACAGTCAATTCCCCAAATATTGTATTTTGTCTTTTGCTCTTGTATCTTCTCTAAATAAAACTTTTCTTTTAACAGTAAATCTATTTTTCTTTTGGTTTTGAGTGGTATATTTCCCGTTTTCTTCAGAAAACAGTAATTCTGTCCTCTGCCAATATATCTATAAAACCTAGTCTACTTGCCATCTTTGTTCTTATATTCTATCAGTTTCATTGATGCTTTGTTAATAAACTACATTCATGCTCTCTGAGCATCCACTCTTGCTATCTAACAAGGTCACAGACCTTATATAATAAAAAGACTGTTAGCTGAAGTGACTATTTTAAGAGATTTTGCCTCACTGACTTTGCAGTTAAGATAGCCTAAAGCCTATCAATTAAAATGGATTTTTTACCTCCATTATTAATGCAGCTTAGTGCCATATCTGTAATATTTAGTGGATGAGCAAATAAAGTGGTGTATAATATTTACATGTATCCTAGACATTTCAGGTATACTGAAAAAAACGAACTGATGAACATGTATTTGTGTCTTGTTTCCTTGTTTTTTGTAAATCTCATTTCCTTAGATTGGGTTGCATCTTTGGCTGATATTGGATATTCTATTATAATTTATTATGCTAATTTACAAAAATGAAAACTTTTTCAGGTCTGAAGCCATCTCTCTATAATTATGTGTTTGAATAGAACTTTATTTAGTTTTCTTCAACCAAGAAATTTTCCTTAAAATTGAATTTAGCAACAAGATTATTGAGCTTTTATTTTCCTTTGAGAATTTTCAACTAATGTGTAATTTAAACTCTGACATATGCTAAAAATACTGACGTTTCCAATTTCTTTACAAAAAAATGCATGGGTTACAAGCGTCTCTGAACACATCTGCTGTTTGGGAGACAAAATACAGAGCATAGATTTTTGCCTAATGTCTGGTCAGCTCTCGACTGTTGAATGAATCTCTCAGAAAAGTTAGCTATCAATCATTTAATGTGCCTATGATACAGATGCATGCCATTTAGAATCTAACAGTGCTAAAAACTTATAGAAGTTTCAGGTATTAAGATTTCAGTTAAAGAATGCTTGATTTAATCAAGTGGCTGATCACATGTAATGGACTTTAGTTTAGAATTTGTTGTGAGGAAATGCCACCTTTTTTTTCTCTCCTTATTTGATAAATATGGTAGAAATATTCCAAAATGTTAATAAGACATTTGACAATGTAAATGGAGATAGGAAAATACACTACAAATCACAACTTTCAATGAATGGCAAGGATGACTATGACATTCCAAATATGTACAAGGAAAGTGGTAGGTAAGGCAAAACATCTGTAAGTGAGCTCATTTGCCTCTGCTCTTGAGAATATTCGGTACAGTCTGTGTTTCAGCTAAATGGGGCTTTATTATTTTAATTAGCTTAATGCCTTTGGCAGGGAACTGCTGTTGGAATAATACAGGAATAGGATGGGGATAAAATATAAGGAAATAACACCTCAGCATCACTGAATTGGCCCATCGGTAGGAATGATTGCTGATGTTAGGTATGCTTGACAGAAAGATTGCAGCAGCACTGCTATTTTATCAGCCTCGATCCATATTCATTACGTCCCTAACGTGACAAATAATTACTTTAGAAATAGAAAAGGCTGGATTTTTTTTTTTTTTGCCTTAATCACTTATAAGCAAAGGAAGTATCAAGCAGGATAATTGCAAGAAAGATTTAAAATGAGCGTAAAAAGACTGTTGCAAGATGCTATCATTTTAGTGTTACTGCTTTACTTAAAAATGAAGAATAATTTTGTTCTTTCTGATGTACTTAGTTTAAAGAACTTTTTCTCTAATATCTTAGACATATTACTTCTAATTATTAACCTCATCTAGATACAGATTCTCTGCCGTGGATCTTCCTAAGAAGCTCATGGAGAGACATTTTGCACCTCAAATAAATCTAGTTTTTCCTAGAGTGCAGTAGTCAAGGGTTTATCATGTGACAGAACAAATAGTCTAAAACAGTCACCCCTGTGTAACTGAATGGAGCAATGCCTCTTCTTTGACCTATACACACAAAGAAAACACTGTAATTGCTCCTGGAAAGGTGAGAAGAGCCCATGGCTAGGCAGAGGCAGATAACTTCGTTTCATTCAGGACTAGTGGCTGGTGCTGGGCTGCTCACAGCCCAGAGCTCTCTGCTTGGATGCATTTGGGACCAAACGACTGAGCAAATAATAAGGTCTTCTGTAAGGCTTGCATTGGTCTTCCTGATAGGAAGGAGTAAAAAAATAATAGATATATTGCACTGTTAGGAAGCAATTTTAAAACACACCCTACTCTGCAGTCTTCTGGTATTTTTTGACCCTGAAGTTACTTTATAGTTCAATTCCAGGCATCATGACTTTCTGGTCAGTGGAAGGAAATATACCAAAAACACATTTTAAAAAATTATTGCTCTCACTTATCCTTCTTTTCACTTTCCAGCATTTAATTTGATTTGTAATCTTTATTCAAAGAACAATAAAGATGAGAGTCTCTATATATTGAAAAACTCATAAATTTGCAGTGAAAATCATTTCAGGAAGAAAGAAGCTATACAGCAGAGCTATTACACTTATTGTCAGTAGGACTCAGCCTGTAAGACCTTCACATTAACATGAACAATGTTGGCAAGAGAATAAAGAAAAAGCATTTTATATAGTGCCATGTTATGCCCCTGATCGATAAAAAAACTACAAGTGCTGGGACGTTTATTGCAAGATTTTATAGTTAACCATTTGCTTCTAGTCTTCCTTCATACTGCTTATGTTTTTGTGAATCAATAATAGTTCGCGGCAACAGTGTGTGGGTAATTACACTGTATTTGAAATCAGAAAAAAAAAACCCCTGGTAAAATATAGGTGGTGTTTTTAATACAAGTTGATCTTAATACTGTCCCAGTCAAATGTAACTCTTTGTCAGTAGAATCTTGTAGAAGATTCCATCCAGAGGGACCTTGACATGCTTGTGAGGAGGGCTGATGCCAACCTTATGAAGTTCAACCAAACCAAGTGCAAGGTCCTACACCTAGGTTGGGGCAATCCCAGGCACAGCTACAGGTTGGGCGGAGAAGAGGTTCAGAGCAGCCCTGCAGAGAAGGACTTGGGGGTGTTGGTTGATGAGAAAGTGAACATGAGCCAGCAGTGTGCACCCGCAGCCCAGAAAGCCAACCGTATGCTGGGCTGCATCAAGTGTGACCAGCAGGTCAAAGGAGGTGATCGTGCCCCTCTACTCTGCTCTTGTGAGACCTCGCTTGGAGTACTGCATACAGTTCTGGTGTCCTCAACATACAAAGGACATGGAGCTATTGGAGCGAGTCCAGAGGAGAGCCACGAGGAAGATAAGAGGGCTGGAGCACCTCCCGTATGAAGATAGGCTGAGAAAGTTGGGGCTGTTCAGCCTGGAGAAGAGAAGGCTGCATGGAGACCTCATAGCAGCCTTCCAGTATCGGAAGGGGGCCTATAAGGATGCTGGGGAGGGACTATTCCTTAGGGACTGTAGTGGTAGGACAAGGAGTAATGGGTTTAAACTTGAACAGGGGAAGTTTAGATTAGATATAAGGAAGAAGTTCTTTACAGTGAGGGTGGTGAGGCACTGGAATGGGTTGCCCAAGGAAGTTGTTAATGTTCCATCGCTGGTGGTGTTCAAGGCCAGGTTGGATGGAGTCTTGGGCGACATGGTTTAGTGCAAGTTCTCCCAGCCCATGGCAGGGGAGTTGGAACTAGATGATCTTAAGGTCCTTTCCAACCCTAACTATTCTATGTTTCTATGATTCTATGATTCTGTGATTCTGTTTATCTCTTTCTGTTTCGTTGATTTCACTACTCCTTCTGAATGGAGAGTAAACAAGATTCACCAGGACAAATAACAGCAGAATCAGACTCATAAGGTTAAAGCCTATGTTTTAATATCTGTACAAATGAAGGAACTGTTCTTTTCCATGTCATTTTCATCCTCCTCACATTGTGGACTTCCTCTGTACTTTCTAAAACTTAATATATTAAATGTGATTTAATCTCTGATTAGACCAACTCCTCCCCTTTTTCTCTTCCTTAATAAATTCAGCTTGGGCCATACTGTAAGAGGTTTATTATGCTCATGAAAATGCAGCAGCATTACCTCATTACAGTAGAATTTATGTACAAGAATTAAAAGAAACATTTGGAAGCCTATTTAAAATAGATATAAATATATCTGCCATGATTAAAGAGAAGTAATTTAATTTAACAGAAACTGTTAAATAAACAGCATGTTGTAATAGGTGGCAGAGTTCTGATGCCAATAAGTGAGTCTGCCAGAAGCTTTCATTCATAAGCCTCTGTTTTCAGCTGCTGATAGCTCTGCGAAATGTAAACCATTGTGGCTCTAATACTCTGTGCTGAATATATCCCTGAGATATTTGGTTAAAGTTTTGGTTAAAATAAGCTCTTTCTTAGGAAAGCTTAAGAATACAAACTCTGTTCTCCTCTTGGCCTTGCCTTCTCTTGCCATGTAGGAAGAATGAACAGGAGAAAGGAAATGGCCAGACAGGACAGGAGCAAGAGGGACCATGGTAAAGAAAGATGTTAAGGGGAAGAATATAGATAGAAAAGAAATAAACATTCCTAGGGAAGATATGAGAAATTGAATAGCAGCAGTGGAGAATAGAGGCAGTTATGCTCAGGGGAAAAGAGAGAAATAAAACGGTTGGGCAGGAAAAGGGAGATAGGAGTCAGCTGAGTAAATACTAGTTTGGGTTTGGGAGCTACAGTGAGAAAGGAACTGTATAAGAGGCCAGGGTAAGGGAAAGACTCACAGGGAACTTGGTACAGGAGTGTTTAAAAACCTCAGAATATACTTCTTTTTGTTTAAGGTACAGAAATATAGAATTCCATCATTCATGAATGTTTGCTTACCTGTATTTAGAACATAGCAGACAAATTTAAGCATGCCTTCACACTCTGAAGGACAGGACCAGCTGGAAGCTAACAGTGTTACCAGTGTCATCACTGGCTCAAGTATTTGAAGAAACTTCAGCATGACTATACTTGCTGAGTACCCAAGGGATCAGCTTGTTTCAGCAGCTTTGTATGATTAATTTTTGTAAACTCTTATTATTACACTGCCTTTGAGCCCCAGAAATTATGCAACACCTGAATTAAAGTTACTCAGGCAACCTGAATTATCACGCCAGGCATATATTCAGTTTGATCCAGCCTTTCATTCCACTACCACTACATGCTTTTTTCCATTCTATGTCTCCATTCACCTCTGGATCTTTACAGGGCAAAAGGGCTTCTTTCCCGCCCTTGTCACACATTCCTGAGGACTGGAACTGCATGTCTGCTGCATGGTGAGGGGGATTAAAGACTTCCAGCTGATTTTCAGTAAACAGGATTTCATAGAGAGCCTTTTTCTTGCTCACAGCTTAAGAGCTGTGTGTGAAAACACAGTTATGTGCCTACCTTGCTGCTAATCACTTCTGATAAATGTCGTTGATCAAGTACAGCATTATGCTCTGTTTTCTGCCACTGGATTTGAAAAAAAAAAAAAGTATTACTTGACTCTGTAAGGCAGTAGAAGGTGAATTTAGTGATAAACGATTCTGTATCTCTTTTACTATGTTACTAAAATATTACAAAGAAGAAGAATTATATGCAACTGTATATGTAAATGTAACACTACACAAGTATGAACATTTCACTGACTTCATTAATGACATTAAAATTGACGAAGCACCAAAACCACATTATATCAACATGTTTTGAACTCCATTCTACTCTGGATGCTTTGGTTTTGGTTGTGGATTGTTTGATTTTTTTATCCAGCCCTGTTGTTAGAGCCAGATCATCTTCAACAATGTAAAATGGTT
Organism: Strigops habroptila; assembly: GCF_004027225.2. Classification (NCBI taxonomy): domain Eukaryota; kingdom Metazoa; phylum Chordata; class Aves; order Psittaciformes; family Psittacidae; genus Strigops; species Strigops habroptila. The sequence continues at coordinate 27,905,631 of NC_044277.2, read as the reverse complement.
GTTGCTGGTTATTTAGCTGCACCTGCTGGTCTGTGTCTGTTGGTAAGAGTGGAATGAAGAACCGTGTAATGGAAAACATGAGGTGTGTGATGATATTGGAAATATTGCCCCATACAGCTGTGTTTCTACACAGAAAATCTATGAGAAGAGCCTATGGAGGTTTTGCATGTTACAGTACTTTTAGCTGAAGCAGTCCCAGGCCTTTTTTCTAGAGGGCATCAACTCACAGGCACTGAAACATTTCACTGAGTGCTGCATTGCAAATATTGGTGGAAAAGATGTTTTGTAAAAAAATTCTTCTCCCAGTAAATGAAACAATTACAGTCTTAGCCGGGATTGTAATACTGCCTGTTCCCAGCCAGAGCAAGTATTTGATTGAAAACTGTTCACTGTATGATGTTAAAACCTTCATTCTAGAATGCAGCCCATTGTAGACATCAGCGTCCATGCCAAAAATCAAATAAATCAACATTTTTAGCAAATCAGCATACATATTACAGTTATCCACATTAATAAAATGAAGTTTATAGTAATTCATAGTTAGGTAACCCTTCTAATATTTTGTTATAAAGTAGAAATGTTGTGTCTGTTATAGTAAAAGAATACAAAAGTGACAACAGTTCTTTCTACAAGCATCTTTAAATAGTTGCATTCTGTCTTCTTAACATCAACTCATGTCATTCCTAGTTTCAACATGCATACAAAAATAGTATATTTTTCCTACCTCATTAGAAAAACTGAATAAAAACCTGATAATGAAAGTGATACTGTCATTATTTATTTTGGGGGATAAACTCAGATGAAAGAAAGATATGTATAAATCTAATACATCTCTGCCTAGGCTTTCTCTCTTGCATATACTAGTATGATCTAGTATTAAAAACCTTCAAACCAGAGCCAGGTTAGAACTAATTCCCGTTTATCACATTAGTGAACTGAACTGGAACCTGATTGTTTTGAAATAAATATTCAACAGATCTAGTTATTGTGCTAAGAAAAATCATCTTGAGTGGGATTTTGTAAAGATAAAGCAAGGAAGTTGGTCATAAAGACATATTCTCTGATTTCCCTAAATGTTTCTTGAGAATCAGCACGAAAATTACTGCAGATAAAGAATGCTTTGTGTTTCTTGGAAGTCACCATTAATTTTCCAAAGGAGCCAATAGGGGGAACACATGTGAAAGAAAAAGATGACAGTCAAGGCAATAATATTATCCTCTCTTTTACAGAGCTGAGAATGAATGAAATGTCCATTTTAGTAAGCTGAGAAGAAATATGATTTTTGTGCATTGAACTCTCCAGTCATATATAACCACTAGCAGAAGTGTTAGGGGGCATAGGACAGTCATAAAAGGGCAACTCTTCTTGTTCTTAGCAAATCTCAATACTTTTTTCTTTTCTGTAGTTGACATTGCTGGTTAAGATTTGGATAACAATATTTACTGATTATTTTATTTAAATTGACAGGAATATGAAAATGGAGGTGACGAGGAATTATTTCTATATGATAACTGACATTACAAAATAGTTTGATTTGATTATACAGGGCATCTCTGACTTCAAAATGCAATGAATTCTGCTTCATCTCATGCAGTCTTTACAATCTTAAACTGATAACTGCAGAACACAAACTTCCTTCTGTTGGTGGTACTGGAAATTAGTATATATAATCATCTAGATACTCAGTGCTTGTATACCCAAATAGAATTTTCTGAAGCCTACTATGAATTCCTGTAATAGAGCAATGGTATCTCTGAGCCTTGCCACCTTTCAGGAACATAGACCAGAGTTTTGGCAAAGTGACCTCTGAATGAATGATAATGAGTGCCCCAAGAGTAGTTTCTGATCCATTGCAAGGCCCCGGTTTAAAATTTCCATATCTTTGTGGAAAACATTTGAATGTTTCTTGTTTACAATGAGCTCTGACACCACTTCTTTCTGGTGTTAATACAAAATTTCATCTTGCATTTGAACTATAGAACTGGGAAATGTTAAAGCTACTCGAAATGTCTCTAGCAGATATTTCTCTCAGTGGGATTTTCATAAGCAGCCAAAGTCAATTAAATGCTTGGGATAAAAATAACAAAAAAAATCTCAAAAGAAAGTGTAAAGGTGTTTGAACCCATCTTCTATAGCTAGCAGATAATGCCAATCAGTGACAATTTCTTCCTCTGAGGCTCTGTGAGGGAGAAAATGAGCATCACTAAGCAGAACACCTTACCTCGATTTTTACACATTTTGAGCTTGCTGTCAGCAGCCTGGATATTTAATTTAAAAGACTTACTAAATGCTGAACTTTTTTTTTTTTTTTTAAAGACCCCAGGATGACCCTCTGCTCTGTACTAGACAAGGCTGCAGCTTCCTGCTGTAGGACTGATTTCAAGTGTCCAGACCTTCAGAGATCTTGAGTAGCCTCTCTTCTGTTCTAGCATCCCATTTTTTCAGCACATAAATATGCATGGAGATAGAAGCAAAATTAACTGTGTCATTAAAACAATTAATTGAAACTACATGCCAAGGAAAGAGAGTATATCCATTGTGGTTACAGGGAAAAATAGGTTGCTTTGGCCAGCAGATTCAGTTTTCATTTCTGACCCAATTAAAAAATACTTTGTTGAGAATAACTGTTATTTGCAGATTAGCAATCCAACATCTTATGTCTTTCAATTAATTAATTATGAAGGATATTTCTATTCTAGGCCCTACAATGTAAGGATAAATCTCCACTTCCGTGATGTATTAATGAGCAATGTCAGAACATGTATTGATTCATTACTTTCATTTAATGACTTGGAAATGTTTGATACTCTTAAAGTATTAGGAAGGTTCCACCATCCCTCCATACTTAAATTTCTAATATGTTTTAAGGAAAGGAGCTTAGAACTTTGGGTAAATATTTTTCTCGAAACTTGGAATAAATGTTTTATAAGCATTAATAAGAAGCTGAGTATTTTTCAAGGTTAAATATAACTGGATTATACAATGGAAAATTTTATTCTAAATTTTATATTTATTTAACAAGAGATTACTTATACTGTATGGGTTATACAATTAAAACTGTCAGGTATACAGTGGTGCTACCATACAGATACTTTTGCATTTCTTGCATGTCTTGAGGGAATGCCTTCTAACTGAATAAATTAAAAACGCTGACATTAGAAATGAAATTAGATGGTATTTTCAGTGGCTTTATTTTTCACTTCCAATGTGTATATTTTTTATTGAGAGTTCTTAATTATTAATACATTAATAATATTTTGCCCATATACCCTTAAACATGCATTACGTCCTCTGAAGATTATTCTATCATAATTTATATTTTATTGCCATAAAGCACCAATACTTCATAGAATTGACTATAGATGAATAGCAGTACTTAGAGCAATGAACAATGACAGAATTTAATTAATGTTTGTAATAAAGAGGAAGGAAAAGTTCTAATATGGGGGGTTTTATCCTTTTCTTATTTTCGCTATTGGTATTAATGGGAAAAAAACCAAACCCACCTTATCTTATAAAAGTGGATTGTTGGAATAAAGTTTCAAGTCCTTATTTTCTACAAGACCAGTAAATAAATAATAAAGAAAAAACACAGAAACTACCTATATAATGGAGTTTTTTGACAAATGTAATTGGTGAAAAAAAAAAAATGTAACAGTTTTACAACTTTTTCTGTTGGCTGCTTAAAAAGAAAATCTTCTTATGTGTCTCATTGTCCTAGTTATTAATAACTCTTTTTCTTTTCACTGTTTCTTGTGTATAAATTTGTAAGTTCAGTTTTTCCCTTGCTGGAACTTTTTACAAACTTTCTTGGTTTTATGATTTCTGTGGGACCCGAGGAGTTGTACAGATTTTATTCTTACTTTCTCAAAATAAATAATGGATCAGGGTCATCTTTTCATCTTCCACTTGTGAAACCTGCAAGAAAGAGTAGAAAGTGAGGAAATAAGTCAAGAGCCAGTTACAATTGCATACCACTGTCAAACAGTTTTCCTCAAGGTGGGGCTGTCGACAGGAATGTAGCCCTAAAATAGTGCTTAATATTGCCACATTAGTTTTACCAGTAATATTTCAAAAGCCACATACCACAGGCAAGAATGATTTCACCAGTCATAGAATTGCACCTAAATCTGAAGTGGCATCACTAACTAAACAGTTAGAGTTAACTTCGAACAAGTCTGTAACAGGAAGAAAATGTACTATGTCCAGTTGAAACTGCAGAAAGAGTCAGTGTAGGCCAGGTACTAACACTGGGATTGCAATTTGCAAGCAAAACATGGTTTAAAAATTGTGAAATCTTTGTTAGCAGTTAACCAGTATTTATTTCAGTAGTGCTGACAGTCTTGCTAGAGATGTTGCTCCTAGCTCTAGAAGTCTCTTTCCCTGAAGCCAAGGTTTTAAAAGGTGGTGGGTTTTGTCTTTTGGTTCTTTTAATCAGCATCATATGTATGTATTCATGAATATATACAATTGAAAATTAATCTTTCTTCAGTAAAACTTCTATTTCTTCACTGTCTTGGATTTACCTAATAAGTAAATGAAAGAAAATGGTTTTTATTTAGTTTCATTCAATGGAAGCTGAAGGGCAAATAGAGAGAGAAAAATGATTCATTTTTTTTTACATATATATATTTTTGAAAACAAACCCAAGCAAACAACTACAAAAAAATGATAGGAGATGATGGAACCTATTAGCACTCAACCATTCCAAGAAAGGAGCTCAGAAAATCACTTAGCCAAACTGGTTTTCAGAGCTGTGAGCTCAGACCAGGCTGCTGAGGGCTGTGCTCTGTCAGGGTTTGGAAACCTCCAAGGATGGAGCCAGCAGAGCCTTGCTGGGCACCCACGCCCCTGCCCAGACCTGTTCCTCCAGGAGAAACCTTTACGATCAGTTCCTCTGTCTTTGCTGTGAGAGGCAGCTTCTCAAATACGGGAGCAGTAACACTTTAAGTTACAGGAAAAGAAAAATTGAAGGTCAAAAGTAGGAGCCCTGAACCTGCCTCAGTTTGGCTTTTCACACATTGTAGGAGCAGACCCTGAATGTGTTCTGTAGTGAAAATGCAGGACCTGATGGAAAAAATTTTGTCTCATTATTCAGATACAGTGTAGGACTATAAAAACACCTTGACTTAAACAGTATGCTATAATATAGAGTAGTGCCAAACAGATGATTTCAAGGGCAATATCTCCTGTTTTTCTTTAATAGAAATAATATAATTAATATGTAGAAGAATTATGTTATTGCACATTAAGACTAGATCTGCAAGACTTAATACGTTAGATTAAAAAGCTAATTGAATCGAAATTTATGACTTATAAAACACTTTCCATTGTATCTGCAATGTATAGACTGAAATTCCACAGAGTATTTCTGCTGGATTTATTTACAAAAGTAGGTAAAGTGATTGAGTTTATCAAGCAAAGGGAAAACTTACCAAGTTCTTTATTAATTAAAAGGACAAGTTTAGCTATGAATTAAGCTCACTGAATTCAGTAAGAAAACTGTTGAGGTTTTGCCCTTTTAACATTACTTTAGACATGTTATTTAAATTCCTGTGTAATTATAAACGACGTTTTGTCAATAACAGAAAGATTCAGGTCATTAAGTTTTAATTAATAGCACAGACTGATTAGAAGCGGTTGAATACCATCGGAGTGACTTCTTTAAAGAAGGGTCAAAATTAAGCAAAGCCTAAGTAAAAGACAGCAAATAGTTGCTGTGATTTTTGTATAGAGTTACACTAAATTATATTACCTTCACAGAGCTATGAATCTATGAGAACATATGATTCCAAACCTACAAAAACCATTTTGATATTCTGGAAGAGTTTTCTGCACAAAACTGTCATCATGTACTGAACATTGAACACATAATTTTGCTGATCAGGAGGATTATTTGTGTGCTTAATTTTCAATAACATTCTAGTAAGTGTTTAGAAGTTTGACATATGAATAAATGTGTTCAGAATTCAGCTTAAAAATTACACAGACACAACCTACTCATATTATTACAGTTTTTCGATGTCTGTGGATGTAAGATTTCTACGGGGCAGATAAAAACATTGAGGAGGAAATTCATGTTACTTATGTCTTGTATCTCAAGTTATTGTATATTATAGAATGTAATGTAATAAATTTTAGTTGTGAAGATTCTTTTTTATATTACCAATTTGTCACATGATTATGTTATAATTTATATTCTTCTAAATTTTGGTGGCTATATAAAATGCTTGCTTTTAGTTAGAACATTTGTGGGAGCTGTTTACTGCCTAGTATATTAATAGAGAGATAAAATTATAATTTTATAGCTAAATTTATAATTTTACAGCAACGATAAAAGTTACCTTTATTATGTGACTCTCTCCTCTAGTGTGCTTATATGATGAGATTAAAGTAGTCTGATAAATTTATGGGAAATCTGTTTATAAAGAAAAAGAAATTTGTAGAACACTGGGCTTAGTTTGCTGAGCAATTAACATTTTTGGCATAATGTAGGATATATTCAGTATTTCAATAAACTGGCTTATTTAACAGTTTCATTCTGGAGTTTATGTAGAGAAGCAAAAGCAGCTATTATGGTAATGAATATGTTTTTGTTGAAAACATTTATTAGAATTCAGACCCAGAGTAAGAGTGTACATTTTGTTTTACAATTATGTTCCCTGCACAAGAGAATATTATAACCACCAAAATAATCTGAGTTCTCATTTAGGGTTATGATTGAAAAATATTTGATTCAATGATCAGGAATTTACAACTTGAAGCTATTTAAGATTTCTTGGAAATTGAAATGCACTCTGCAGGAAAAAAAAATAATCTTTTGCTTTTAAAAAATAAATTCCTTACCATTTAACTGATGCTGTGAAGTGCAAAAGGAGTAATACCTGAAATAACTTTATAAGGTTTAATAGTTAGGGTTCTGTTCTTGTATTTTGTTACCAGTACTCATGTGTCACTTTTTTTTTATTGGTTGTTTATGGTTCCAATTCCTCAGCTTTCAGGCCCTTCTATTCAGAATAGAACAGGTCAGTTTGGAGGGTACTTCGAAAGACCATCTGGTCCAAACTTTCATGGGAAAGGGGACCTAAATATTGGCCTGATACTGGCAGGGAATTCATACTTACCTCATCCTATCTAAGGACACTGGCCATATATACATGGCAATAATAGTTACTATGAAACCCATATATTGTTGATGGGTTTTTTTTTTTGTTGAAGAATTTCATTCTTCCTTCTTCTAAACCACAGGATTTACTTTTGATACAGTTTCTGGGAACAAGGGGAACTGTGCTTGTTGGCTGCATGTGTGGGGGTTATATGAGAGCTACAGGTATTATGGTGGTTTTCACATTGAAACCAGATCTAGTTAAAGGAGTTCTTGTGCAACTGAGAAGCAGCAATCAAGATTTGATAACTGCTTTGAGTATAGATATCTACATTCGGTCATATTCACATTGTGAGTCCTCTTCTGGATCTGGCAAATGCAATTTAGATTAAAAATATTCAAGGACTTCGTTTGTGAAAGTACTTAGACAAAGTGATCAGAATTTGCTTAAAATAGCAAAATGCTTAAAATATCTGATTATATTAAATTTCTAATTCCTACTTGTGTTTGATCCATGTCAGCTGATTCTTACATGCTATTATATATCTGATTTCATCTCTGGGTGGTCGGATAACTGTAGTCTGACTGTATCTTGTTCTTCTTTAATATTTTACCTCAGTTTAAGAAACTGATGTGGGGGTCAAGAAACTTCGAAAACCCAGGCTGAACATAAGGAGAGTTGCTTTCAAAGCATACCACAGCTGGCATTTCAGTTTCATTTTGAATTGTGAAGGTCTAATTTTCTTTTTAAACATGCTAGGCATTTGATGTCAATATCGTCTTGTGTTAGTGTTCCACAAGTGATAGTGTTCCACAAGTCTTAGGTTCGTATTCTTCTTTGACATGGAAGCATGTGTGCTGCAATAGCTCTCTACCTAAGCATGGGAAATTCAGCCCTGCAGATACTGCTCTGCATATGCAAAAAAAAAAAAAGAAAAATGTCTGCTGATCTTTCCAGCAATATGGTAATACATTCCAGATATAGAAGGCAAGGTTAGCACTTCAAAAGAGATTCAACAATATCTTAAATTAATAGAAATACAATCTCCAGACTTTACTATTTAATGCATAACAACATTCACCGCTGGTAATACAGCAGTGACAATGAACTGCAATAACAGATATATGAATTTTTTTTCCCTACTGATAAACCTTTACAAGACAGGTTGCAATTTCTCTCCCTCTTATTCACTTCTGCTTTTGTAGCATGACATGTAGTATATATAAACTCTATTTAGAGAGATAATTTGCAAAAAAAATTTTCTCAGTGTAAAAGGTTACTTATTCACAGAAAGTCAAGCAATAAAGCAGAAAATGTCTGTTTGAATGAGATTTTTTTCTTTTTTTTTTTTTTTTGGTGTATAATATATTTTCTTCAGTACAGGAGGAAGTAAATGGTGTTAGAAGCAGTAAAACTCATTTATTCTTCTTATTGTAATGCTGACCTTGGTGTTTTGTAAAACAGCCCCCTATTTAAAAATAAAAAATGAACAAACTAAATGAACTGTTCAGATTAGGAAACAAATGTTTAAGAAATATTTAGCGACCAGTAAAGAGGACTCTAATTTCCTGTGTTTTTCTGTCCTGTAAATGGAGTTTGAAATATAACATTATATACAGCCACTGGGAATTTCAGATCCATAAAACTCTCTACCTTTTTTCAAGCAGTAGAAATAAATGGCGGAGATTTTACAGCAATGATGTCAAAGCCCCAAGCCCTCCTTATAGACACCTGAACTATTACAAGCCATATAAATATGTAAGAAAACAAGAAAAATAAACAAATAAAAATAAATAAAAACATTTTTAAAATACCCTATATACAACATTGCATAGCAAAAAATTCCCAAACCTTAAGCACATTCTTCTTTACAAGAAAGTACACCATGTTTCCTTGCTACTCATAACCCTTTGAATGTACAAACGACTGAATGCAGTCTCATGCAGTGGGTTGTGCTTTCATCATGGGTTTATCTCAAATGCCTCAGAGGACTTAGTCAAGCAGAAAAATAAAGACAACTAGTGTGAGAGTGGAGAAAGGCGTAATACACTCCCACATTTTCGGGTTAAGAACAAGAACCTTATTTCACCACTGGTCTGAGAAATTTGGTAGTAGCTATATATTTCACATGTTCTATGTTATCCTTCAGCACTTCACCCTGTAAAAGGAGATAAATCAGTCAGGGAAGAAAGACTGCAGGAAAGCTGCACATGCAGAATAAATCAAAGAATAGAAATTTAGTCAAACTAAGGGTGAGTTTCACCTTGCAGATTAAGACACTCAAGTCAAGATGTCTGCATATAGGATTGGATTTACTTGTCTGAACACAGTCATCTTGCTGCCAGCAATTATGGAGCTATGAGGGAGTTACACCTTTCTGGAACAGGGCTAGGATACAGAAAGGATGCTCCAGATTGTCTTCTATTACACTGTATACCTATGTTTAAGCAACTGAATCTTTCAATAGGAGTCTACATGAAAGCCACTTGTCTAAACCATCATTACACCTTTTGGTGATGCAATTGTTGACGAAACGTAGGTCTGTTGTAAGGTGATGTGAATATATCTGTAAGCTGTGCTGTCTGAGTATAATGGGTACTTAGACTCCTAGAACATAAACAGGCACCTACACATAGGTACCTAATTTAAGTGTCTTAATTTGTGAGCTGAATCCTACCCTGTATCTGTGGAGATTTATATAAACTATTGTTTATATCAGAATGTTAAAGATTTCAATGATGTGGCTAAAAAAGACTTAATATATTCCTGAATTTACAAATCTCCATATCTAAAAGATATATCCGTCAGCTTAATAGACCCTCAGTGTCTTGATTTTATTTTATTAATTAAATGCAAAATTCAGATAAAATGGGCTTCTTTTGGACTAAAAAATCAGAGAAAATAATTACACCAACTTCAACATGACATTTTTCATATAAGTGTGAGCTCAAATTTAATGCTAAATGACCTCTGATTTTTATGTGAGGAAAATAAGGGTGAGAGAGATCTTATTCACAATGATAGACTTTTCTGAATGATCTATCAAATCAACAGCTTCTTGCAAGTGAAAAAAATTACATTGGGAGAATGTAATGATGTTTATAAAAAATGATGTTAGGAAATTTCTGGCATTTATGAAACGCGCAAGAGACCCCAGTCAACTGGTTGGAAAGTTTCATTTGACATTAAATATAGAAGGATTAAGTGAATGTTTCAGAGCTGCTCGGGTCAGACTCTCATTTTCAATTCCAGATATTCTGCAAATAGGCAGGGTTCTGTGGCATCTCATGTCACAGATCGGTGCTTTAGACCTCAAGTTGAAGAGTAAATGATTTTTACTTAGGTCTCAGCTCTGTCCTAGGTTTCTGTTCTAGTCAATATGGAGGACTGATTGCATGATCTAGTACAAATACACCTGTGCAAGAAAATATCCCTATCTAAATTGCACTAAAACCCTTTTTTTTTTTTTAATAGAAAGGCAAACTACAATTCATACAAAATGCAATTCAAAAAGAACAATTTGCCACTGTAGCATAATTTTACATGAATAAAACATCTTTGTTGTGAATATACATTTCCTCTCCCCTTTTCTCCTTTTGGAAGCTGTTATACTTCATAACTCTAATATTCACTGGATAGAAGGGAGAGGGGCTGACATTTGTCACGAGGCTGAGGGTAGTAGCCTTGAATGTCACAAAACAAAATTTATGTTTGTGGCTACCTTAGAATGATGAGGTGAAAACACCTGAGTTTGGGTTTCCCACTAAGCAACAAGACAGTGCCTGTTTTGAGGTGCTTTCTCTCACTAGCTCATCCTGTTTCTCCTTTTGCTTTGCTGTTAGAAAACTAGAGCTGAAAGTCATATTCCATTGAAACTGGAGTGGACATACAAAGTGACAAGTGGCAAAGATGGTCTGGACTCTTCCTGTTTCCCCTTGGTCTGGCAAACACCTCTAAATCATACCCAAAGGGTAACATTTGCAGGAGCAAAACTGCTTTGTTCCCCCTACTGAATCATTGCTCATTAGCCTTATCTTTAGTAACAATTTTCCTTTCTCATGCTGTGCAGACCCAGTGAATCTAAGGTAATGTGGCTTCAGGCTCAGTACAGTACTTGTGCACACATCTCCTGTGGTAGATTTATTAAGACAGGGAAAGATGAATCTCAAGGACAGCATATAGAAGCCTCAGCAAGATTCTTTTGCACATTCCCTTTTAATGTTTTAATTTCAAAGGGTCATTTTTAGTATCCAGTCATAAATTTCCAAATACTATTTCATTAAAAAAAAATAAAATAAAGTTAGATCAAATATGCCCAGTTATGCAATATACAACAGTCATATTGTCTCATGTTGGTTATAAAGTTCATATATTTACAGGAAAACATGGAGGTGGAAAAGCACGGTGAGGTAGTTTCATGTGTGGATGTACTAGTTCTACCAGCTAGTTTTAACTCCTTTTGATTTCAATATTATTGTGCCTCTTGATAATGCTATAAAAATTACTAAGGTTTTCCTCTTCATAATTCATAATTCATTCTGATTTCAATCCCACTCTTTCCTTCTCTTGTTCTTAAATTAAAAAAAAAAAAAAAGCCCACATGAATTTTAAAAACATATAATTAAAAAAGAAAAAAAAAAAGGAAAAGCTTAGAAATATAAAATAGAGAGAAAGTTGAAGAAAATATTTGTAAAAAAACTTCAATTACCACTTTCTGATAACTTCTCTGACTGGAATAGTGATGCCATGTTGGCCAATGCTTTTCTTTCCAAAATGTGGCAGAATGGACTGATGCAAACATTAATGAGAAGGGTAGAATATTAATCATTGTCTTTTTATTCAACAGAGAGTTGATCCTAAATATAATTACTTGGATAAAGAAAGTCTGATTTTTTTGAACAAGAAATTGGTATTTTTAAGGGTTGGGGGGTTTTTTTGGTTTTTTTTAGTGACCCTGTTTGGCACTTGTTGGAATTTTCGTTCCTGAAATAGGAGTTTTCTTCTACAAACAGAGAGCACAGTATTACCACGGAGATTTACCACCAGGTTATTTGAAGCCCTGGGAATTGTTTGTACTTCTGTCATGAAATGAAAGTGGTTATGAAACTAGAACATCACCTTGAAAAGGTGAATAGACTTCCTTACGAATAACCATTTTCAAGAGCTGGTCAAAGTGGACAAGAAGGGTGCATCAGAGCAGAGAAATCACCAAGGAAATTTTTTTGCCAGCTCTGACTAAAATCTCTTCAGGATAATAATGGCAATGTGTCCATTGCAAGCAGCCCACTGCCTACAGGAATAGCAAAGCAGAGAAAGTAGAAGATGGGTTAATTGTGCTCCTCATCTTGACATTGTTTTTATTAGGACAGCAAGGCAAAATACATTAACCATTATTCTAATGTAACAAGTAAAGAAAATTACAGGGTACTTAAGTGCTCAGATATACAACTTAAAAATCAGTCTTAACTGGGCTACTCATGTAGCATGAGACTTGTGTCTGTAGAAGTCAGAGATCATAGCATTCCTCTGTCTCAGTTTCCCTGTTTTTACAGTTAGGACATGATCTTTATGTATTTCCTTAAAACTGTCACAATAATGACTTGACTAGTAATAACAAACTATGAACAACTAAAGGACTATGAAAATAAAAAGTTTTTGTTCTTGTTATTGTGTTGTATAATGCATTGTTCCATCATCCTCCCTACTAATAAGTATCAAATGCAATTTTTATGGTAAATGTATCATGGCCTTAATCCATGCTATTATAACTTTAGAAGCCATAACAGTGTGCTTTACCTGCCTCATAAATATACATGGATACCTAGATTTAAACTTTTTTATAATTAGAGACAGACAATAGTTTCCCTTCAACTTTCTGGTTGTGTGTCAGCACAGAGCTTTCCTGGGGCTTACTCCTGGAGTCAAAATGTTCCTAAGCCTGACCTGGGAGCAGCATTAGCTCCCAAATAACTGCATCATCTCTATTAGAACTTTAGACCTCCCTTTATGCTCAAGATTAAGCAGAATCTCCTTTCTACTAGGGCTAACAATTCCTTTTTATATAAACATAAATAAAACTCACACACAATAAATATCACAGGAAAAACAACGCAATGCAGGCATATTTGTATGTTTATAGCCTTGCATAAATTGATAGTTCTGCACAAATTTTTAATTACTTCTGTTATTAAACCTCCTTATAGAAGCAATAAGGGTTTGTGATGAAAAAAACCCCACAATGCTTAGGATTTCATAGCAAAAATAACCTTCCAGAACCACCTGACATTTCTCATCTTTCCTTGAGTTTACTTCAAAGGAAAAAGTTAGTGGGCAAAGCTTGGAAATCTCAGATGTCTCCAAACCTTATCCCCAACTTCAGACTTCACATAGCTGTGAAAGTTTCTGGCTTTAGCTGACCATTTTCTGTGCAGGCAAAGAGAAAACAGAAGGAAAGAAGAATGAAAAGTATCATAATAAAGTTTAATTACTTTTTCCCCCTTTTATTTTTAGCTTTGTCTGCTTTGTGGGAGCTGAAGGTTGCAGGTGGCTTTAAGCTTGCCTCCTGCCTGTGAAAGGTAACAATTGCATTTTATAGCAGCCTGTCAAGCACCAAAGGGACTTACCAAACCATGCTCTTGTGCTGTTAGCTGAAATTCCTCCACTGATTCAGAAAAGATCCTTACTTCACACTTTCCAGATCACTGTATTGCAATAAAGGGAGATCATAAGTGTGGCAACCAGATGCAATAATCTTACTAACAAATTATTTAGAGTGAACCAGATGTTCACACTAATATGAAGGCTTTTATTAGATATATATTACTGCATTAAAGAATATCACCAATATGACCCATAGACCATATTCCAAGCAAACATTCATACAATTTGTTGTGTACGTATGAGTCAGCAGAAGTCACAAGTCTCACATCAATCACTTCATCAGATTAGCCTAAGACTTTCTATATTTAAAGTAGAAAAACAGTGATATTGATTCTTCCTAAATACATTAGGATTTCATTCTTATTGTTTGATTTCAAAACTGTCAATCAAGACCAAAATGGTAGATTTTTATGCACATATTTCTAAAATACAAGTTGGTTTTTTGGTATCCAAGGTGATACTATTGCTATTTATATTGTGTCTGTCAAAATACAGCTAATAACTAATCAGCAGCTAATAACTGACCAGAGTCTTGAGGAAATTTGTTAAGAAGTAGTAGTCCTCCTTTCTTTGACCTAAAGGAATTATCTCAATGAGTGCTCTTACTTAAGCTTTGAACTAAGAAAAAAGCCAATTAGAGCAGAGTGTAGTTAAGTATACAATTGGTGGCTAAGAGTTCTTGCACGTGATAGTTATGAGAATCTTCAACACGGATCCCTAAAGATTTATCCTCAAAACTACTGAAACAATGGAAATTCTGTCATTATCGTGTAGTAATTTGGGCTCTGCTCCAAATGATGAAAATTCCTTTCAGTGTGTGTATACTGCAACCTATTGAATATGTGTTATGGAATTTACATGCTTGCTGAAGTTGCTGATGAAAAATATTAGTGAAAGGAGAAGGGGACTAGATTTTCCAAGGTAAGATGAACAGAAAAGTGGTACAACAGTGCAGCAAAAGAAACTGGTGTGCCAGAGAATGGCCCACAGGATGTTCTCCAGAATCGGCTTTACTTAATGTTCCAGTCCACAACCTTTTGTACAAAAGCTGAGATCTGATAGAGATTGCTAATACCATAAGGCTATCCTTTATTGTTTTAACTCAAAGGAATACATCATAAATGAAATTAATGACATCAAAAACTTGAGTACATAAATAGCCTGAAGTATAATAGTGTAAAAAGGCATGCCAGGAATGTGGGGTTACTTAATGAAGCCTCTAATTATAAATTTGGTGTTTATCAGTAATAGATCACTGAGAAAGAGGGGGACCTCAGGGTCGTTCCAGAAATACTATCAGGAACAAATTTTTTTCAGCCATGGGAAAGACAAGTATGTAACTAACATTTAATCAGACAGTTTTCAACAGAGCAAGTGTGTAACTAAACTACTGACCAGCCACCAGCAAGCCTTGTCTTCAATAAAACTTTTGCTTAGAAAATGTGATTTAAAATGGGAATAAGTGTAGAGAAGGGCTACAAAATTGATGATAAGGAGACCAAACCTATGATATGAGGTGAGTGTGAAAAGGATTGGTGCATTTAGTCTAATAAACTGGAGGCTGAGAAGGGAGAGAATTGTTCTGTGTAGGTGGAAGAGTACAACTAAACTCGAAGTAAAGTGGAAAAAAAAAAATCTGAAATATAATTTAGTCTGGGCAGTAGAACAAACGCACCTAGAGAAGCCCAGTTTTAAATTCTGATAGGAAGTTGGATTCTGCATCATTAAAGCATTTGGGGTTTTGGAAACAGTCTCCAGAAGTAGTTAATTGAAGAAACCCTAACTACTCTCACAGTGCTAGAGCTGGCACATGCAAGACATGGCACTTGTTTTCCTCTTGTGACTAGCAGGAAGCTGGGTGTGCTTCTGGGAAGCTGGGTCTCGGTCCATTTTCATCCCAATGTGGAAACAAGTAAGTTGGGGAATTCAACAGCAGGTGACAGAATCAGTATATTATGTATCACCTGGGAGAGTTACATCTATGTTTTAAATAGGGATTGAAGAAGAAATTTCTGTGAGATCAAGCAGGTTAAGGCTGAAATTTCTTTCTTTGATTTCCTCATACCATCAAAACATAGATTATTTTCATAATATTTTGCAAGCTGGTGATACTGCCCTGCTCCAGTGCGTTCAGAAGTCCTCCAGAGTTAAATATCTGCTGTCATAGGTGGTGGGCATACTGATTCCCAAATCCCAGAGATTCAAGACAGCAGATGGAGACTACATCTCAGCAGATGAGGCACAATTACTTGTCATGGCCCTTTACACCTAACAAGATTCATAACTGCACTGAAACGTTGATGAATTTTAAAATCAGTGTTTTTCAAAATGGCTTAAACTGTCCAATACTGAACTTAGCCTACTGAACTGTCCAATACTGAACATTTGAAAAGCTACTTCTATAAACAAAAACTGTGAAGTGATATTTAATTCCTGTCTCCTTTACATTCCAGTGTTTCGAGGTTGGGTTTGCATTTGATTTTTTTTTTTCTCTTCATTTTTTTCATCTATGACATAATTAAAAGCACACACTTGCAGAAATAAATACTTGCCTTTTTTTTTTTTTTCAAAGTAAAAAGGAATAACTGAAATGGTTCTAAATAAAACACAAAAAAAATATGACTGAAAGATCAGTCTAATTTTTAATCAAGACTCTCAATCTCAAAGTGGCCTTCCTCCAGCAAGAAGCGTTAACAAAAGAGAGCACACAATAGTGGAAGGATGGACGCAGGCCTATTAGCCAAATACGGGCAAGCTGGTTCCTGGCATGGCCAGACTTGCATATCTGGAAATTTAAGTAGTCTCAACAAAGGGAAAATAGACCATTAGTCACTGAAATATAGTTCTACTACTTTAATGTAGTTCTTTTTTACATCTTTTTTGCTAGAAATTTACTTCTCAATGACAGTTGAGATGTCTTTTTCCTGAGATGTAAAAGCCAATGTCTAAAAGTCCCATTTTAAATTTTTGAGAGTCCACTATAACTGCCTTTTAAGTTTTCTTGACTAGCACAGAAAATATGGAACAGCTATTAAACTGCTGTTCCCCTAATAAACATTAATTATAAGACAGCAGGTGATTAATCACTGATAATGAGCTATAGATGACTTTTAATGGTCAGCTAATAGTGTCATGGGCCTTTAATACTGAAAATAATTAAAATGAATAACAGATTGTATGATGAATATGCATGATAAAAATGTGGTTACAGTTCAAAAAACAGGCACCCAAATATAGGAGGAATATATTTCCCTGTGACCATGATACTTTAGCTCAGTGCTTGGGGCACTTGCAAGGGTGCAAACCCTGAATTATTGTCCCAGTTTTAAGGACCATTTGAAACAGAGTTTGGATTTGTGTTACAACTTAAGACTGTTTTTTCCTCTGAAGGTGAAGTCCTAACCAGCATACTATGGTTATTTTTCCTTTTTGTTCTTCCTGTCACAAGGAATCTTTAATTATAGCATGGACAGTGAATCCTTAATGGAAAAGAAATCCTTTCCCTCCATTTCCATTTCTATAGATGATTACTAAGGCATTCTTTTCAAAACAGAGATGTGACTTGAAATCTCTCCCTGGCTGCAAAGAAAATGTAATGCTGTCCTTTCCTTCCTAGATGGTACCAAGTGTGATACTGCTCTATAAGGTCTGTCTTTTGGGGAGGAAGAGCAGTTCTTTAACAGAAACAGAATTATGGACCTGAAAGAAGTTTCAAAGCCATTGACACTTTGCACTTTAACATTGTTCAGAATGAACTCGTCTGCACATCTTATACTTTTGGGTCACTTCAACATCCCAGCATTCAGCATTCAGCATTCAGCTGGCTGAGTCCTGGGAGCCACACTGCCCACGTACTCTGCAATAGTGTGAAGATTTGCTAATTCTGGTAAATTCTCTCTGCCCCGATAGGCACTCAGCACAGATCAGCAAGGTTTCCATCTCTAGGGCTAGATTTTCTACTGAAATAGGTCTAAGCTTTGTCCTCAAACAGGTCATATCTGTACTGACTGGTTCTTTCAATATGTTATCTCCCAAAACATGTTTGACATCGTTGGGAAAGTGCTAGTTTGCCAACCCAAAACCATATCAGGGTGTGTGCTAAAACTTAAATAATACAGGCAATTGTAGGATGGTGCTTGAGCTCATGATCTGCCACTCTTTGCTTTGCTATTATACATACAGACTTAGTTATCTAGTTTATGCTGTTATAGAGTCTGGGACCAGGACCTACATATTAGGTCTTACCATGCTGGTGTTAAAACTCTTTTTTAAGGAGCCTCTTTACCATTAGTTGCCAAATTAATAAAGAATTTTAATGTTAAGGCCATACAGAAAAGCAATTTTCTAAAGGTAAAAAAAATCAGGAAAATTTGGGGAATAAAGTTCCATGAATTTTGTTTTTAATGTAGTATTTTAAAGTCACTGAAAAGTGTAGTATTTTATATGTCAAAAGCAAAAGAACCAGTTCATCAAGTTAGGAACAAATGTGAATTCAGCTTCTAAATGGTCTTTATTTTGCAATAATTTTCCTACTTGATGCTGTCCCCCTTTATTTCTTCAGTCCATGCCAACATGCCATGTCTTCATGCATGTATTAAATCCTGACCAGTCAAACATTTACACAGGCGAGCAGCTTTACAAATGCTAGCAGCCAAATTAATTGAATTTAACTTCCCATGTGAGTAGTCGCGTGCATTTGCAAGCTTTTCTGAGAGTTCACATGAGATTGCAAGGTCGTTGCAGGTCATACTGTAGTAGCAAAACTTTGGCGTTTTTTCTAATTTTTCACCAGCGCTATTCCATTCACATCAATGGAGGACCTACTTCTGCTTTGCAGTTATGTAAACAAAAAGTTAGCTTGGTTTGGATTTTTGTGCTTTGTTGCTTGGGGTTGTTTTTTGTTTGTCTTTTTTTTTTTTTTAATTGTTTATATTTCACTAGAATAAAACAAAACATAAAAGGCAAATCTGAAATATAAAAAAAATTTAGTATCACCATTCAACTTACAATGTTGACAATTACAGCTGATTTCCTTAAAGTCAAATAATGACATAATAATGTTGCATTTCAAAATACCTTGACAATAACCGTAGGGTAATACTCTACCAATAACAAAAGGAGGGATTTTTTAAAATCACAATTGTAAATAAATGATGATAGAAAATCAATCATAATATTTCCTTGGCAAAAGCACTATTTTAAAGGCTGACTATTTGGCAATATGACAACTACTATTATTATTATTATTGTTGTTATTTTTATTGATAATAATAATAATAGTCTTTGCAATTAAAGATGATTCCTTACAAGGACATCTAGGTCATTTGAAACTTTCAGAAAGATTTTAATGTTTTGGATGAGAGCTCATGTGATCCTTCTGCCAGATTTCAGATAAGACATAAAACCGAGCTTCTGATTGCTTTTAGTCATTAAAGAGTGGAAGATGCTTTTTGGAAGAGTTGCTCTGTAGAGCACCCACTCTGCTGGCCAAATTCCAATGTGGAAAATTAAAATCTGCCTACTGACAACTGCCTCTTCTATTTCAAAAGCAAGTCCCGTTTTTTACCTACTGTCCTAAATATTAGACATGTGTCTAACCTGGAGCCTGGTACTAAATCCATCACATGCTTATCTACCTTGCTGAATTGTCACCTTGATCCATTTATTAATTCTATTATAGGAGTATTCCATTTTTAATCATGGGGTGGCAATTTAACTTCTGTATAAAATACAAGAAAGTATTACACTTATCATCCAGATCAGAATTTCAGATGCTGATAATTCAGGAAAGTGACACACTAGGTTTCTTATATTAATGATACCTCTGTATCAGTACACATTTATATGCTGTGAAACACATTTAAGCACATACGTATGATGCTCTTTCTTTAAAGAGTCAAGTACTTGCACATATTTAAGCACCTGCAAAATCCCATTAGCTTTGAGCTGCAGATATACAAATTGCATTTATTATTTATAAAGAGAAAGGATGAGAATTTCAAAAGCTCAAATTACTTAATTGGTCTTCTGCCAACACTGAAGCTGGAGCAGATTTAGAATGAAGTTGAACCCTTCCTCAAATACTTCAATTGCAAAGGCAAACGATCAGAACTTCCTGAAGTCTTTTTAAACACAGTCATATTGAAACAGAACCTAAGTCTTTTCAAGTAATTAAGTGAATGTCAGTGGTAAGGATAATGCATATGTGCAAGCCAATATGATAATGTACAGCTCCAGCAATGCCAAAGCCCAAGAAGCAGTAGCTATGAAAGCACCGTGGGATCCTGCACGAGGAATATCAATGTACAGCTAGATCATTGCCATTATTTTAGTAATAGGGCTCTAATTAGGTCAGGATTGTTTTTACCTTGTTTTGCCTTGTAATTACATATAATATACTTGACAAGATTAATTGCTGTGATAACTTCTACATTTTTGCTAAGCTTAAGTGGTGCATGATTTTAGATAAGCAGATAATTTAAAATCTCATCATTAAACTCATGTCAGGACTTCTTCAAAGATTGAAATAGGTCACATTCTGTTTCATGTTCAGGCATATAACTTTTGAAATGGACAGAGACATAATGCTTCCATAGAAACACATTAAATACATCAAGTCGAAACCTCGAGAACTGCTGACATAAATTTAAACAGGAATGTTCAATAATTTTTAAGAAAAAAAAAGTTTATACTTCATATATATAAGTGTATATATATGCAAGTACATCTTGTGTTTCTTATTGATGATCAAGTGAAATTTACCCCATTTACGGTGAAGCTAAAGGCAAACCCCACCTCACCATATGTATTCCACAAAATCTATTACTAGATGGACATTTAATAGCTATACAAGTGTATCTTAATGAACCTTAGGATGGTATAGCTTTTCTTGTAATTGCTGACAACTATGTTGATTTACGTTTAAGATCATGCATGCTTATCAGAGATGCCATTGACTTGTACTTGTTCTGTTTATTGATTGCTTAATTAGTTTCCAAGATAGCTAATCAGGGACAGATGCAAGTGTTTAAGCATCTCTTGCTGTGTCTTACTCTGAGTACAAAGTGGTGGAGCAGCTGTGTGATTTGAAGAAATAAATTAACCCCATTGAAGTGAACTAGTTTGAATTGTGGTATAGGGTACAATGTTAATGTAGCAATATCATCTATAATGGGACATTACTTTTGGGGAATCTGGAATGTTGATTCATTCTTCAAAAAGTAACTGGAAAGAAGTCTTTCCTGGCTTTCCAAATGCTAGTGCAAAGGTATTTTTTCCTCTTCATTCTATACTATTGTTTGCTAAATGTAGCCTCTAACAGTCAGAATAAGAAGAGTTTTGCTCACAATAACAACCTCTAGGGATTTCTCTGCCACAGAAATAAAAATCAAATAAATGTCAACATTCTTAGTAGGGAACATTATACATCACTAGTGAAGCTGGGTACATAATGGATTGTGAATGGTGGTATGTGTCTCAGAAATTTAAAAAATCAGTGTAAGCTAACACAATCTTTTGTTTGATGAAAGCAAAATTCTGTGGATGAAATTGGCTCTTTTAAAGTGGTATCAAGTGTTTATCTTGAATATAATTACAGAAAATACTGAGAAGATAAACAGTTTCAAACTAAAATATCTGAATGTTTTTAGATTAAAAGCTTGATATTATGTTTAAAGATTTTCTGGGAGGCTGTATTCCTTAATAAATAGTTCAGCATAACATTCACGTTATTTGGGCTTATTGAATCTGCTTTATAAAACAAAGTGCTTGGTGTAAAAGGCAGCACACAGCTTTACTCATAATAATATTAACACTATGTATAAGAATAGTCCATCTGTCTAAGCATTAACCTAAGGGCATCCCATATTTTTAATTAGGGATAACTAAATATTTCCCACAGTGTTAAAATCTAAAAAAACATGCTTTTCCAGTTCCATCCTCCTAAAAGAAATATACCATAGACCCATTCAGAAAACATTTTTTCTCAGTTTTTAATAAAGTATTTGATGTTAATATAGGAAAGAGCCTCTGGTGCTGCACAACTGTTTGCAAAGAAATCATGCTTTCCAGTGACCTCTGATAGTTTTACCAAGGGTTCAATGTACTTTTTACAATTCCTTTTTTGACAGATGATCAGGAAAGCACTGTGCATCAGCAGAGATCTGTCAGTTTAACACATTTTCTAGCCCTTTTTCTAATATAGACTGACTTTCAATATTCAGAAGTATGTCTTTATTATCTAAGAAACTGCTTTGCCATGCTACTCACAGCTGTTTAGTAAGCGGCCAGAGCAATGGTATTCAAGGCTTCTATTATATCTGTAGGTAGGAGAGATATGAAGATTCTCTTAGCAATCAATCTCACATGTAAACTCAAAGGACACTGAACCAAGACAAAACTTTAATAGAGGCCAGTGGAGAAGAAAAATGAAGTGAAACGAAAAAAAAAAGGGGGGGGGAGAAAAAGAATTAAATTATTTTCTAAAAATCTGTAGTAAAAATAATTTGTCACCAGTGAGATTCTGAAATCAGGAACATCAAAACTGTTCTCAGAAAATCCATACATTCTCAACAAATATATCATCCAATGATTAACTTACATAGATACATGAATTTTATTTTTTTTCCTAATGCAACAGGTATGCAAGGTCATATATGCATTGTTTAGTAATATAGCATTATTATTAAAATATTGATTCCTGTATCAATCACTATTTTAAAGAAGAAAAAATTTGCAAGAGAGCATGTCTGAACCTAGTGCGTAAAAAAGGCTCTACCTGCTAATTATCATTCATCAGTATCTTGCCTAAAGTTCTGAAATCAGTCATAATATCAAGATCATTTGTGATTTTGAAACTTCTTGACTTAGTAGCGATGCTTTTTTGTCCTGAGTCTTACTTTTTTCTGAAGTGCTTCTGCTACCAAAACCACTGAGGAATCAAACTTCATTCTTTTTTATTTGCATGACAAAAATTAACCATTTTACTAAGTGTTCATATTAAAGGACATAGCCAGGATGGGTAACTTTTATACATGGACAATTTTACAATTTTAGACATCTAAGCGTTATTTTATTATTTGAAATCAGATTTCAGATGAAAATTTTATTAGGCTGAATTTAGCAGCTCTTTCTTAGAATAAAAATGCTTGGCCATTTCCGTTTACTTAGAGAAGCACAAGTGAAGTTAGGATGCTTTCAGTGAATACCTCTACTGTTTTTTTTTTTTTTCTTCATCTATTTCCACTTCAGTGTTAGCAGGAATAATAATTCCATAAATATGGTGAACTTACTTACATTCAAATAAACATAAGTGACTGTGGGACACAGAGCAAAAAAAGCCTCAGGAAATATTACCACTATGCTTTTTATTAGCTATTTCTTTTTTATGTCAAAAGAATCATGATTCTGTTTAGTAGAACTAGAGAAAGAACATCTTACAACAGTATCTTTGGAGAAATCGAAAATTAAGCATTACCAGAAGAAATCCGAAATATGTCTTGTTTTCTTTCAAAAAGTGTACAGTATGCTGCTAAGGTATTTTGTTGGTAGAACAGAGAGAACACAAAAATGTGATGTCATTGTAGTATGAAAAAGAAAAAGAATAACTGTGGAAACTTAAAAATAACTAGTAATAGGATCAGAAAATTGGGGGAGTGCAAGATTTACTTGCTAGTATTTGTGTGACTTGCATAGCCAGGTCTTGTAGTGGTTTGGGGATGTATAATACAATAGTGTAGTATCATTATAATTCTCTTGCAAACCCTAACTGTAGTCCAAAGGAGTAAAAATGACTGTGGCACTCATTTGTTCTCCTGAGTACACAGTGCATCTAAATCATCATTTACTGTCAACACCAAGAGATTTCACAACACAGTAAGAGATTACATATTAGCATTAGGCTCTCCAGTAGTCATTGAATCTAAAGGAGGAATTTAATAAGTCTATTTGTAGTCAACACGAGGTCCCAACTCTTAATAAAACAAACCTAGAGACAAGGGGAATTTAGAAAAATTCAAAATAACAACTGAGATGTGCATGAACATTTGATCATATTATTGCTATGGCTCAAAAGCTATTTTCTAGAAAGACATCTAGCCAGCACATTGATTTTCAAAAATTACCTGCTATACACCTCATTTCTTGATGCAATGAGATCACACAATAAGTAATGTTCTGAAAAGTTGAAAAATAGATTTGTCTAAATGCTAGTCTAAGATCCTCGGAGTTATCTAAAGGAACATGTTATCAGTTCCCTTAACTTAGCTGAAGATCTTCAAAACTACCATCTTAAAATGGACAAATAAATGGGTTACTTACTTAATAAAGTTCCAACATTTAATTATAGCCAGCCCCAAATCATCTTAAAATGATAATCAAACTCTTTTTCCAGCCTTAAAACAACTACATTCCTAGGACATATGTGAAGAGGGTTGAGAAGCCAATGACTTTCTGCTCTCCCTAGTGCCACTCAGGAATCACACAGAGGTGACAATAGCAGGAGTGCTTCAGCAAATGGTAGGAACAGCCAAGAACAAACAGTTCCTGGAATCTCCAGCAGCATAGGCAGTAGCAGGGTAACATTGTCTCCCTCCCTTTGCCAAGAGCATTTAAAAAATGATGTTCCGTATCCTTGCAAATGTCAGGATTAGTTGATTGCCAACACTGCAAGCCCACACTTTACAAAAAGTCTTCTAGTGTTGCATAGTTTAATTTCAAATCTACCCCAGGATTCCTGTTTCTGATAGTGGATGAATACATAGATTAGATAACTCTACAAGGGTGAATTCATGTATGTCTGGGTTTAATTGCAAAAATAGATTTACTGCTGAATGGCTTTTCTCAGTGTGATAGTTACTATTAACTCCATAGCCTCTGGAAAAGCATGGTATCTTTTATTTAAGGTAAAAATAACCCACTAAAAGCAGATGACTTCAAAATTTATTAGACTTGAGAAATTAAAATTGTACAGTCTATGCCTGAACAACAGAATAATGCCCTTCTAACTCGTCAAAATACTGAATTTTAAGTATTCAAATAAATTTCTTTGCTCAATGGGATTTTTATAAAGGCACAAGACAAATATCTATTTGCAATTTGGGCTTGTTTTGCAAAGTTTTAATACCGAGGAAGAGCAGAATGAAAAAGAAAAAAATACCAGAGAATTATAACAGCACCATCATAATGTGGTTTCTTTAAAATACCAAACTTTCTTTTTCTTTTTACTTTTCTACAGTGGTACACATACTTAGAAATCTACTTTGGTTCTGATAAAACAGAAATTGTTCTCATACCAAATCCACCTTTTCTGACAGAATGTAAAATCCTGTTTTTTTACTGGAGTATAATTGTTTTTTCTTTTATGCATATGCATCACAAGTGCATTTACCTAGTTAAGAAAGAAATCTCTTGGGAAAAAAAAAACAAACCACAACTTTGTTTTGAGAACTGTCACCTGTTGTTCTTCTAGTACTGAAACTGCTGTCTAGCTTGTCATTTTCGGAACCCATAAATCTAGAGTCATATATGTAACTGTTTATGCTTCAATAATGGCATTATCTATATGTTCAGAAAGAGAAAAGTAACAACCTGTTCCTATAGTCAAACAGCTCTTAATGATCTGTATAATTAATGTGATTTCATATGTTGCTGAGTAGGTGAGAGAAGAACACTGAAGCATAAAAATCAAAAGCAAAAATCTCATTCCCCTCTCCAGTCTCCTCAACAAGAAATGCAGGGACAGCAGAATTAGCTCTTGGTGTACAGGTGGTCCTGAGGCTGTTCCAGTCCAACTTCAGGACTGCAGCAGCTGCTGCTTAGAGAATTTCATAACACATTGTTAATGCCACTTAAACGGCATTAACTTTAGCCCAGTCACCATGCTCTGGGTTGTGCTGAATATGATGCTGCAGAGAAAAACTGATTTTTAGCTGTTAAAACTCTGTCCTCCATTATGCTGAGAAAGCTCGGATGAATACCCATAGAGACGCTTCTAAGGCCTATTAAGAGGGAACAGCATGGAGCTTGCAGTTGCATCAAAGATTCTGTATCAGGTCAGTGCTACATAACAAATTATCACAGTCTTAAATGGTGAAGAAAGAACAGCGTGAATATGGGAGGCTGATATAATTAGTGTTTCCACTTTAATAATTTTAATTTGGAGAGTTTTAGTTTCGCAGTATGTAAGTAGCTTAAAGAAATATTTCTGTTGGGTACTGTATTCTTAGCATTGACTATAGACAATCATTTGCTGTATCAAGTTCCAACGTTGATAATGATACTCATAACTTTAAATATGCTGAACTAATTCATATATTTGATCTTTTTTACTTGACAGAAACCTACTTTTCTGTGTATTATAGTCACTGATTTTTAAAAAGCTTGGTGGTTTCTGGGGAGTCAAACTAACATCCAAGCCTCCTGACAATGGGGGGGGTGGGGTGGTGGTGGGTGTTTTTTTTTTTCTTAAAGCAACAACATAGGAACAATCAATTTAAAGTTCCAGAAAGTTCCTTCCTTAGTCTCTGCTTGTGGAAAAAACACCTCTCATGCTCCCAGCATCTCTTCCTTTTAAAAAATTACCATTCATTACTATATGCATGACAATCTGCTCTTATTCGTGCCAGGACTCAGTGGTGCCCACAGACAGGACAAGATAAATCACACAAATTGAGAAAAGGTTTAAATTCCATCTGAACACAAGTAAAAAACTTTCTACTGTGAAGTTGTCAAACACTGGCACAAGTTGCCTGAAAACTGGATTCTCTATCCTTCAGATATTTAACCATTTGGACATGGACCTGGGCAAATGGTCTAGCTGACCCTGCTTGAGCAGGGAGTATGTACTAGATAGATAATCTCAGGAGGTTCCTCTACTCAGCAATTCTGTGATTTTAGAGTATCATGAAACTCTTCATTCTAGTTATGAAAAATTTCAGGGAGTAGTTGAGTGAACTGCTGCACCACAACAACCGCACAGCAGCTATTTCAACTTATTCCATTCTAGTCACTTCTGAAAACTTACTTCTTGAGAAGCCACATCCTCTGTGACTTGCAAGTAGCTGAGATACATAGCCGTATTTTGTTGATGATATAGCACATACTACAGTATAAATCTAAGTTTTAAAAAGCACCCACAACGCATGCATGCCTGGCGCAAAGGCCAGTTGTATTAAATGAACCGCGATGAGACAGGATGACATATAGGCTTATATCAATTGTGGTGGAGAGACAAGTCCATTTCCGATCCTACTAAGGTAGGTATCAATAAGCCAAGGTGAGCCCAAGGTCCCTTCAAGAATGGCAGGAGACAGCAGAAATGAGGCAGTCTACACGAAGGTACAAGGTCTACCCAAGAAACCCACAACCAGAACAGCAGCAGACAGGTTTGGGCTCAGGATACCTACAATTTATCTCAAGGCAGGTCTGCAGGTCCATGCATGAGCTTGATCAAAACCCTTGTGCCCACAGGCAGAGGGGTGGATGTTAGCAGCATGTGCTAATTTTGTAACTGTTCATATGTATCAATGAGCTGAAATAATTTTCATTAAACTAATTGTTTTAGTAAGCATGTTTTCTTTTTATGTATTTATCAATCATTAACACAATGATTTATCCTTTTCTTAGTTTTCTTTCCTCCTTTAAAGATATACACAATCTAGTGAATTTCATTTTTCTTCTAGCTAGCTGGCAGTTTCTATTGCATATATGTAATTTTAAAGAAAACGCCATATATTCAGAATATTTTGTTTGGGTTTATTTCTATTATAATTTTGTTTTGAAACACAGAAGAAGGGAGGATAAATGAACTGCTAAATGTTTGCTTGTCTATCTAAAGCATCTTCTTTGAGCTTCTCAGAATCCTACCCAAAAGGAAATCCCCGGCAATAAGAGGTAGGATATGCATGAAGCCAAACAAAAATCAGGTAATCAAACACACCATCATTTTCTATGCACCCAACAAGAGTCTACTAGGAGTATGAGGCTAAATTCTGTCCAGTAAGCGCAAGTCGAGTCCGTTCTCTGACTTTATTAGACACAGGTCGTGTGTTTGGTGCAGCACAATCTAAGCAAATTGAAAGTCTGTTGGCAAAGAGACATTTTGATATACAGGGTCCAATTAATCCTTAGATGAGAACTAAAAATTAACTTGTAGGTTGCAGCGTCTTCAGTCTGATTTTTTATTAGATACAAATAATCTTCATTTTTTTCCACTGAACCAGCTTCTCAAGGGCTTTTTCTTGTAGTTTGCCATGCAGTTTTTAATACACAATGAACATTCATTACAGAACATTAATCTGGCAGACATTACGCTTCAAATAATTGCTGCCTGCCTTAATTCCTGCTTTGTCCCTTTATAAGCATTAATTACATATTGTCAACAACAATCAGTTTAGAAGTAAGATAATTGTAGGTGTGGAAAAAGGTTACTCTTAACAAATATGTACTTGAAAGATAATGCCTTCATAGTATTAGGATTTTTATTTACTTTCAAGAGCTTCAAGAATTTGTTGGAGGCCCCTTAGCTTAGCTGACATAAACCAAATGGACCAGTCTAGTTACAATTTTATTATTTAATATGTTTATCACACTAGCTAACAGATTTGGGATTTTTTTTTTTTTTTTCATAGCAAACGACATACAGATGCTTGTTGGTGATTTGGAACAAATGTATAAATATTTGTAGATATTTATTTTACTCCAATATATTAAAAGAACTACTCACTAATATGCCTTTTTGAAGATACACAGAATACTTTTTGCCAGACTGCCTCAATTGCCATAATTTTGATAAAAATTTCTAGTGCCAATGCCATTGCTGATGTATTTCATCACATAGATGCTCAGCATACTGCTGGCTGTGGATCCTGTGTATTTTTCAGGGACTATAAGCATGCAATGGATCACAAATTTGGCATGACTTATTTTTTTGGATCCTTCTTGTTTTCATTACTTACAAAGTTAGATCAAGTGAGTCTTCATCATCCATGACAGACTTCTATAAATACTATTAAAAAAATGAAGTGAAAGTTAACCAACAACCTCCCTAGTTATTTTGATGAAGAATTTCATTATTTTTACAAGCAGAAAGTCTCTTCTAATATTTTATACCTTTGCAAATTAGAAATCTTCTTGTGCTATTCCTAGTGAATATAGAGAAGAACTGATCAGTATTTTGACGTAATTATAGAATTTTACATGCTGGAAGACTGACGTCATGTCACTATTTAATCTCCTTCATGGTGGACATTTCTGGTTTCTTCAATTTTTCTACACAGGTCATGTTTTATAAACTTCTGATAATTTAACATACCTGTGGTTAATATTAACCTCCTAGATCCCTCCAATTTGTCTTTGGGTGTACTGGGACACATTTCCTGGCTGAAGCTTCAGCAACATCTAACAGAAAGACATAGCACCTCTCCGTTCCTTATAAAATATTCCTCTTTAAACCTATCAGAGTGATATTGATCTCTCTTGAAACAATAGCATATTGTTTGACCAGTATGGAGTTGGTGGGCCAGTATAACTTCTAGGTCATTTTATGCTGCACTGCTGCATACATTCTTTTCCCCAAATATTTTCTTATCTGCTACATAAAGCTGACCTTTTGTTCTTGTTCAGCTCAAACACTTGCACAGCATAGTAGGTCTCAAGAAGGTAGAGCATCAATAGTTACAGACCTAACATACTGTCCTTGAAATAGAGGAAAACACGTAACTGTTAACTGATGATTAAAAAAAATAAAAATAAATCTGTAAGTCAAACTTCGCTTCAGACTACCCAGAACTGTCTTGAACCATAGTTACAATCTTCTAATAAAGTAAATTATGACTTTTTTAAATATCTGTGATAATATTTATGAGAATGCATAAAGTATTTTTTTCTTGCATACTCTGAATTCAGGCTAAAACTCTAGGAAAAACCATAGGGAAAATTTGCTTCTGAACTATAACATTTTCAAAATCACAAATAGTGAGATTATGAAATAACTCTTTCAGCAGCTGGGTGAACACATTATATGTCACCAGTGGAAGTTTTATTTTTTATTACCTAGATTTTCCAGAGATTTTTTTGTTCCTGGACTGTTTTACTCTAATAGTAACTACATAAAGAGGAGCATAAATTATTTGTTTGTCTTTGTCTGTTCCCACCCTATCAGTGGTTATATGGGGCAGCTGGAAAAGGCTGTTTGAACAATTTCTCACATGATATATTCAGTAATATGTATTTGAGATCTATATATTCAGTAACTTACTGAAATGTATCAAGCTGACAAGAAACTTAATTACAGAATATTGATTAAGCTAAAATGGGTAGCAACCTTCTTGTATAAGCTGCTTAAAGCATACAAATATATGGAAGCTCATTGTATAGACCTTACCAGATTTAAAGTTATGAAAGGATTTTTTTAAGAGAATCCCTTTTTATCTAGTCATGTAATCTACTGATGCAGTTCACATTAATAAAACATCTAGCACTTTTCAAAAGGTTGATAATTAGTTGTCGGCACTTAACTACTAATGACAGCTGTAGAGGATATTTTCTTAACTTATATTTTATTCAGGTACTAATGATTAAAATTAGAAGCATAATTAGCATACCAGGACATGATGATTAATACTGTTATTGATTTAGTTGCAGCCAACTTTATGCTTCCATGCCAAAATTGTCATATTGATTATTTGTGGCTACTGGTATGCAACCCCTACATCAGATTTCTGTCTAGACAGTAACAATTTTTATAAAATTTTTAGCAAGAGTCTCCATTACCCAGGAATTTTCTTGAAGCTTAGTTTTTCTTGCTTATTTTCATTTTGAAGACTGTCAACAACTGAAAATGCAGTGCAATTTTCTGATTTGGAGATCCTGAATAATCTTCTTCCTGAGGCTATATTTTTATAGATGCTCTTTTAAATATGCAGAGTATATTATGGAACTGCAGAATTTTAGTATCTTGTGTTTATTAATCATAAAAAGGGTGCAGGATATCTGGGTGTGTTAAGTACATTTCACATCAGCAGAAATTTAGCTGGCACAAAAACACTTCAGCCAGACATCTTGACTATAAAGAATATATTTTTTTTCTAGTTTATTTATTCCATTAGTTAGCTCTGAAGAATTAAGGGTTAGATGGTATTTCCTATGGGAAATACCTATGCAGAGGACACCAAGACTTCTCAAATTCTTAACAGGTTTTGCTTTTGGTTAAAAATTGCCTATCCATGTAGTTGAATATAGAGGAGACCCACCACAGTCATCCATTCTGGAAATGGGAGCTCAGGAGAGTAATCACACACTCCTCTCCAGACTTCTGGGACTACTTAACTCAAGTGTGATGCAGAGATGCTCAGGCTGGAAGCATATGGATAAAAGGAGAAAGAGAGAAAGGTATACTGTGAGGTCTGGGGCAGCTGACTTGGCTTCTAAAGTAGGGGAATGTCAAGATCATGGACTTTTTTTCTATGAATCTTCATTCTTTGATATCATAGCTAGAACTGTCTATGTGCTGATATTTGGAATAATTGCAACAGAAAAATTTATTATGTCGGGGTCTAGTTTGCGTAGGCTGTTAGACCCAAATTTGTACTGAGTTCATATCCTTGAATGTCAGAAGAAGAAAACCCAGATACAATGCGTGAAAGGAAACCCAACATGCTAACAGGAACATACAGTATGCTCACATCCCACTCAGTAAAAACCAAGCAATTGAGACATAATGTGGCTTATGAACTACATCTGTCTTAACTCTTAGGCATAGATGTTGGTGGAACTGGTAAATGGAGCAAGGTTTCACCACGGTCAGGAAATAAATTATGTTATGTTTAGAATATGGGAGATTTTCTTTGTTTATTTGAGAGAAAAAAAAAAAAAAGACGAGAAGGGCCTTTATCAGGAGCAGAGAACGTAATGTGTAAGTTGTTTTTTTTTTATTCAAAGTAAGCTATGTCCAGCTAAAGCTTGTTACAAGAATAAAAGTAGTAATAGGTAATGCTACATGCAGATTTAAAATAAAGGAAAAAGTCTTTTAATCTCATATCATCTAGGTATATATAAGATACTGCTAACACAGTGTTTGTAAGCATTTGTTACCGTTCAAAATACCAGCTGAATCAATACTCATCAGTGTGCTCAGTATTTATGAGCATCTCTCTGAATGTGGTTTGCGTTGCATACGCTTCTTGGGAAGGTCTATTTGAATTAGTAACCTTATGTGCATGCAAATACATGCATTAGTGAGAACAAGCATATTTGCTATCCATTGCTCATCATTTGTCATTCTTCTTTTTAAACAGTTTTAATCATCCAATAAAGACACAAACAGTGCTATGTGCCTAAGGAGACCAATCCCACAATTTAATGACCAACAAGAAGCTGCACTGAATGACATTGAAAGACCTCATAGATGATTGAAATATTTTTCCATTTCTTTATGAATAATTAAATGAGCTTTACAATTTAGACTGCAGTCTTTCTAGGTCAAAAATTTTTCATCACGTTGCAAGCATATAGACACTGTTAATACTAAATAAATAA
Organism: Strigops habroptila; assembly: GCF_004027225.2. NCBI lineage: Eukaryota > Metazoa > Chordata > Aves > Psittaciformes > Psittacidae > Strigops > Strigops habroptila. The sequence continues at coordinate 27,873,331 of NC_044277.2, read as the reverse complement.
TAATAATAATCAGAGTACAAAGAGGGACAAAAACAACTGCAAAGATGTAGAGAAACATCTTTTTACAACATAGTCTTTAGTTACAGAAAGATGAGTTCTCATGAAAAGTGAATACTGAAGCACAGGATGGATCTGAAGTCACAAATCTTATTGGTGGCGTATTTATAGATATATCACCAGCTTTACACTGCAATTAAACCTAAAATAAAGAGAAAATACTAAACATTTGAATTATTTTTTATAGCCAGTGGAGACATTTTCAAAAGAAACTATTTAATTGTTTTATTTCAAGAGATGTCTAACAAATTAACTTGCAACGAACCAGACACATGCTGAGCTCGTATTTGGTTTAGTTGCTACAGTCTACATTTTTAATAAAATAGTCTGAACTTAATAAAATAAGACTGAACTTCCCACCAGAACTGGTTTAAAATAGAATGAAGGTGGGGAGTCCCCATTAATTGTGTGTTTTGGTTTATGAAATCAAAATAAACTATAACCTTTCTGCTAGGAGTCAGTAACAAAAAGGGCTATGCTGAGAATAGCTAGAGGATCCCCTATAAATTTAATAAATAAATGTGCTTCAACCTTCACTTGGAAACCTGGAAAAACTAAATATTTCTACTGGGCACTCATGAAAGCTAATGGCTTCTCCTCTTGTGAGCTCTCAGTCTGGAACAACCACCTTATTGATGGAAAAGGAAAAGAAAGTGAATTTGGGAAATAATAGCTAAGGATACTGACAAATAAAGGATATTTATTAACTGCCTTGTAGTTTCCTGGGCAGTTGTTTTTTTCCTTAGTATTCCCATCTATCAGATAGCGCAAAATAATAAAATACTTTTCATGTGAACTGGCTAAAAAAAAAAAAAAAAGAGGTTTTGAGTTAAAATATTTTTTTTAATCCAGTCTCAGTTCAAATGAAACTGTCTTCCCCGTGCCCCCCACCCCGCTTTAAAAAAAAAAAAAAAAATCTGTTGCATTTTACTTTCTAAAGCAGGTTACTTGAAAATGTTGACATATACATTTCCAAAATGAGAGGATTTTACTTCATCCTTTAGGGGTGCAGTGACATCTCAGCTACACTGCTGTGGTATAGAGGAGTCTAGATGCATAGCTGCAATGAGTTTGAGGACTCTTAGCAGATGGTGTCAGATGGTCAAATTCAGACTCACAAGATTACAGACATCTCTTCAGGCTGAAAAATCCATGTCCCTCAGCCTCTTAAATTGCCCCAAACCATCCTTGTAGCTCTCCACTAGGCTCATTCCAGTTTGATTGTTCCTGTTTGTACTGGAGAGCCCCAAGTTGGACATGGTACTCCAGATACAGCTTCACAAGCACAGAATAAAGACAAATAATCTTCCTCTACCTCCCCCAACACTAGTGTAAAGCAGGGCCTTATCTAAGCTGGTATAACTTTGTTGTTGCCTTCTGCAGCTTGGCTTCTGGTGCTCAATTTAAGTACTTCCCAGACTTCTAAAGGTCTTCAAAATGCAACGAAAACACTCCTCACTCACACATTAAATAGTTTAAGAAAAAACCGCTACTAGTGTTTGCTTTCAGAATGCTTCAGGCTCTCTCTTCCTCTGTGATCTGTTCAAGATTAAGAAGCCAACTTCTCTCCACAACATCACTGGAGATCTAAATAAGCACTCAGTATGCTGTCCCACGTACTCAAATAAGCATGTGAATTATGTCTTCTGTTTAAAAGAAAACTCTCTTTATTATTTTTTTCCACAAAAGGTATCAAATAATATATACTAAGATATTATTAATTCTTTATTTACCTTGCGCATTGTAGCAGTATCCAAAATGAATAAACTAAAATGAATACAATTTTGACCTTTCTTCCAGAAAAGACAAACACTTAAAGATAGAATAGTTCATGCAGCTTTTAAAGTGAGAAATCTCTTTAAAGATTATCCATTAATGTAGCTATTATACCTGGATACATAACATTTATGTCATCCTTTTTTTCCTTTCCAATACCTGTCTAGAGTAAGAGTAAGGGGGTTTTGACAACTTTTCAGTACATTGGATGAAAAAAACAGAAGTATGACAGCAGAAAACATCTGATAAATTAAATTTGACATGGTTTCTATCTATATAAAATGAATGCTGAACAGCCGGTAATTGCGAATATTTTAGTAGTCATTTTTGATGTGGAATATTGCTTCTGTGCTCAACATTAATGAGATGTGAGTTGTACTGCATAAAATTGACAGTTCTTAGGTTTTTTGGTGAGCATGTGATACATTTCTTAGGACAGTTACAGGATATATTTACCTGTGAAGAGGAGAAAAAATTATTAGTTTCATTACCTGCTAGTGACCTACTTTGGCCATGCATTATGAAGCTGTGCAAAGAAATATATAGGTACATATAAATAAAATAGCTGAAAAACCATAGGCAAGAGTAAATAGAAAAATCTATTCAAAATAATACAAAACATGAGTATTTTCTCTAAAGAAACAGGAAATAAAATATACATCTTAAAAAAAATGAGTATTCAAGAATTTACGAACATTTACATTGACTGAATGACTAGGATTTCCTCTTCTGTAAAACATTTTGCTGCCATATTTATTTTATCAGGTCTCTATTGTCATTACTGAAAAAACAAGCTGTGATGATACATGAAAGTAGCTGTTGGCTCATTAGAAGTTTCAGAGAGAAGTCAGAAAGATTACTCAAATATTTAACATTATTCACCCACATAAGCAGGATTAGTGCCTTTGATTGCACTGTGAAAGGAATATAAAGAAACTATGACTGTTCATACTCATGTCTAGGGAGATGATTACAAAGCCATCCATGGTTGCCTCAGTCAGATGCATAGATTTTGACATGTTCTGCATAAGGCCAGTCTGTGAGACCTCATGTCTCAGCATTACAGTTCTTGGTTTTTTTTAATGTTTGGGGTTTTTTTTATGATGTGTCATGGTTGCATGCACACTCACTATCATGTAAAATTAATCTTGCCATTCTTACCTGTACCAGGGGCCTAAGACTTTGAATTACTTTTTCTAGAGGTGAGCCTGCAAAACAATCTAGAAAAATCACAATAGGAGAAAAGACTAGGCATTTATAAATTGATTTATCAAGACTGCCAATGAAGACTGAAAAGGTAAAGATTGATGATAATGCCATGCTTCTGACTTCCAATGTAAAAACATAATAATATGCAGGCATTCACATTCTACCAAATGAATTTGTGAGTACTGTATGATGGGTGATGGTCACAGTAGGGAACTGGTAAATAACTAACTGCTAGGTTTGAACTTCCACAGTGCCAAATTTCACTGGAATAAACCGGAGGCATTTTGAAGAATTTGCTTTGGTTTTCTAGACAAAAGAATTGTACTTCTCATCTACCTAAAATGTTACATAGAAATCTTATACAGAAAAGTATTTGTTACAGTGTAAGTATTAGGAGAACTGTAGATGAAAAAGAAATTGTGCTAAAGGCATTCATCTGCTGAAAACAATAGTTAGGAGGTTCTATAAAAATGCAAGGGACTCAGACATATAGGGAAAAGTGGATGTCCTTGAACACTGGAGTTTTTTTCTTTTTTCTTTTCCCTCCCCTCCTCTCCCCCCCATATCCAGATACCCAAGTTTTAACTGTAGATATTCAAACCATTACAAGTATACAGAAAAATTATCTCAGGGATTTTAGCCCAAGTAAGATCTGATCCCATTGTCCATATATGCGTCAAGGAATTAAAAAGATTATTAGCAGCAGTTCTGGTACATATACAAATCAATTCATTCCAGAGAGATATTGGAAGAAGTTTCCTAAATGTTACTGTAATCAGGTTTTGGATTAGCTTCCCCAGAGGAGTTAGGAGGAGCCTGAACATGTTAAGAAAGGGACTGCTGGCTGCTGGTGACAGCAGAGCATACCGAATTTTATCATCCAGAAAATCCCTTCAGTTTTGTTGTTCTTCATCACAAGGATATTTACACAGAAAGAGAAGAGAAGAGAAGAAGAGAAGAGAAGAGAAGAGAAGAGAAGAGAAGAGAAGAAGAGAAGAGAAGAGAAGAGAAGAGAAGAGAAGAGAAGAGAAGAGAAGAGAAGAGAAGAGAAGAGAAGAGAGAAGAGAGGAGAGGAGAGGAGAGGAGAGGAGAAGGGAAGGGAAGGGAAGGGAAGGGAAGGGAAGGGAAGGGAAGGGAAGGGAAGGGAAGGGAAGGGAAGGGAAGGGAAGGGAAGGGAAGGGAAGGGAAGGGAAGGGAAGGGAAGGGAAGGGAAGGAAAGGAAAGGAAAGGAAAGGAAAGGAAAGGAAAGGAAAGGAAAGGAAAGGAAAGGAAAGGAAAGGAAAGGAAAGGAAAGGAAAGGAAAGGAAAGAGAAAGAAGAAAACATGTTACAGAATATGGAGAAAGGAAATGTATTTGGTATTGATGGACTTACACTATTGGCTGATACAAGTTCTTTGTATAGTCATTCCAACCATGTCTTCTTAATTTCGCGTATTCAGTACTACAGGTTAGCAAGCACAGTCCTGTTATTCTGTAGTATCTATTCTTTTTTATGAATAATATTAAAAAATAAAATAACAAAAATCTCTGGAAAATAACATTACACAAATTTTCTTCTCACTTATACAGCTTTTAAAATATTTTTTCTGGAAACATCTGAAAATCCAACATAATAAAATAGGACTGGGAAGTCTTCCTTGTTGTTTCAGGCAGTGACCTTATTTACCCCATTGTAAGAATATCCAAGATAATAGACAGGAAAAAAAATGCTGGATCCTGAAAGAGTCGTGAGACAGAACTGAAAAGTCTTGAAAACAGAATAGTACCTAAGTAGCCACCAGGTCTGTGAATGAAACTAGAATAACATAAGAATGTGATAACTATGTGAATGTAAGCTCCCAAGATCTCATTTCTGAATTAGGACCTAATAGCAATAAAGAGAAATCACATATGTTCTTTACTGTGAGAGTGGTGAGGCACTGGAACAGGTTGCCCAAAGAAGTGGTAAATTCTCCATCCCTGGCAGTGTTCAAGGCCAGGTTGGACAGAGACTTTGGCGACATGGTCTAGTGTGAGGTGTCCCTGCCCATGGCAGGGGGGTTGGAACTAGATGATCTTAAGGTCCTTTCCAACCCAAACCATTCTGTGATTCTATGATTCTATATTTTAAACATTCTAACTATCGGTCTCGGTTCTAAAAATCTGAAATGATAAATGATTCTCTCTCATCTGAAATGACAAAAAAATCCCAATGATTGCTTTAATTGTCTTGGTCTAAGTTTAGGTGAATTTCTCTCACCTTCTACATCTTCACAAAGGTGATAAGCACAAGAAAAGGCACTGGTGACCTTTCCTCATCTTTGAAACATCAGAAAAGGATAACAATGAAAATGATTTGTTAATATCACAAGACTGAATTTAATATGTAAGACCGTGAGCTTCCTTGCAAGGAACAGAGGCACCATCTGAAAGTTTTAAATATGTTCGAATAGTGGGCACAGTTCCACCCCATGAAGATCTTACTTAAATCTACCTATGAAGACAGGTTTTAGTAAACATCTACAGGAGTTGATTAGTGCAGGTAATAATTTTCCAAGTATAACATCTCTTCAAACATTGCACTCATCAAATCCAGGTTCATTTTTAAAACAAATGGCAAAGCTATGAAGATTTTACAGGTTTCTGCTATAAATATAGAACAGTAAAAATTAAAAATGAAGTTTTAAGTACTGTATCAATAGCTCTATTTTATAGAAATTTAAGGAGCATAAGTATTTGATTCTGCTCCTCAAATGAATGCAGCTAAATAAGTAGAAGCAATAATTATTCTATTTCTGAACATTGGTTTGGAGGACCTCAGCAGGTTACAGAACACAGCTGCAGACTGAAAGGTGAAATATATGAGTGTTAATGAATCCCAAGAATCTGCTGTAGCATTGCCTTGGTTATAATAAAATTTCTAAATCTGTGGGGTTTAAAATAAAAACACAAATCAGGCTTCCAAAGTCATGATTTTTTTTTTTTATTTTTTTTTTAAGGATAAATATTGTATGTTTTGATTGGTCTTTTATTGTGAGTTTGTAGCATATATTGTGCTTGTAGCTCAGCCACTCTAATCATAAACTTCAGACATACAACCTATTCAAACTCAAAACCAAATATTCTAGTAATTTGCAGATCTTTGTGATCTTTTTATAAAAACATCATATATTGCGAGACACATCATTAAGTTAGATGGCAATGCTGCAGTGTTTGGGAACATTTTCACTTTAGGAGGCTGGAGCCTCCAGATGAGGCACAGTCTGTGGTACCACTTTGGCTTCCTCACATTAACTTTGGAACTGTGTTGTAGGAAAATACTTTGTGGTTGTACATACAAATAACTAACTAATGATTTTAGTGCTACTTGGATTTAGTGTTTTATGAAGCAAAGCTCAAAACTAGGAAAGTGGAAATATTTTCAGAGTACATTGTGAATTTCAATGATGACAGCAACAAATAGACTATTGATCAAAATTGACTGAAAGGTCTTTTTCAAAGATTTTTACAAAGAGCTATTAAATAAATGTTATTTATACGTTATATATAATTTTTATAATATTATATAGGAATAAATTATTTTGGTTACACTCAGAAACTTAATATACTTGTCAGTACATGTGCTTCTTTTTCAGAATTGGTCTCTTTTTAAAGATAGTTTTATTAGGAATATAGAGAAGACTCTCAGTTTGAAATCATGTAGATGGTAATTGTATTCAGAACAATTTCTTTATCCAGCCATGAAGTCTATGCTATTTAAAATACATTGTGTGAATTTGGAAATTTCATCTCTGAAAATGTCAAACTTTCAGCTGTTATGCTGGATAAATCTTAGAAATGTGAAACATTTAGCTGAAAATGTTATGCTGTGTTCAGAATGACTGTGTGATCCCAATATATTTTGGCTGAAGTTGTAAGAACCATAATGCTCAACATTTTGTCCTACAGGAAAATTATATGTTTACATAATGTCCCCGTGAAAAATGTTAAACAATCACTCTACCCTCCTTCTATAGTTCATATGCTTTTTAACAGAAGTATCTTAAGAGTTACAGCAATACACACAGAGAAAGAATGTCTCAGTCCCATAACCTGCAATTTTGTGAATCCTGTTAGGAAGGCACATATATGGAAAGCACATATAAGCACCTCCCATATGAAGACAGACTAAGAACTTTGGAGCTGTTCAGCCTGGAGAAGAGAAGGCTGCATGGGGACTTCACAGCAGCTTTCCAATATCTGATAGGGGCCTACAAGGACACCAGAGAGGGACTCTTAATCAGGGACTGTAGCGATAGGTCAAGGGGTAATGGGTTTAAACTTAAACAGAGGGAGTTCAGGTTAGATATAAGGAAGAAGTTCTTTACTGTGAGGGTGGTGAGGCACTGGAACAGGCTGCCCAAAGAAGTGGTAAATGCTGAATCCCTGGCAGTGTTCAAGGCCAGGTTGGACAGAGCCTTGGGCACCATTTTCTAGTGTGAGGTGTCGCTGCCCATGGCAGGGGGGTTGGAACTACATGATCTTAAGGTCCTTTCGAACCCAAACCATTCTACAGTATTAAATTTTGTAAGGGTAGAAATGAAAGATGATTTCCAGAATTTTTAAAAGCAATTTGATATGCTTTCATTGTATGCCCACCAACTTTTTCTTCTGTAGATACATTAGCCAGTGAAACTGATGATGGCATTCTACATAACACCAAAACCTAGTAAATCAGCCCCTACCTAGTCAGTAATTTCATATGACTAAGCAGCTGAAAAAACATATATACGTGATTCTGAATAGCACATTAGCACTCACCTTTCAATGAGGTTGTAGTTCGAACCAACCAAATGCTGGTGTTTGGATTACTTCTTATGGTCAAATTGTCATTTCAGAGATATACTCTCTTAAAATTTTATGGCAATAATTTTTATTGTATTCTATTTTATTTGTAGGCTGAAATAGACATCCTCAAATAGAATTAATAGTCTTTTATTTTTTTCCTCTGTGTGTTCTACTTTCCATATCTTTATGTCATAGCCCATTATTTAAAAGTGAAAGTTCACTATATCATTTTGCCCGAGTCTATTAACTTGACTGCAGTCCTGCCTGTTTTATCTGCAAAAACGTAGATTGTCCTCAGGGTTTCCAACCAGATAGACTACTGCTAGTACATGGAACTGCCAGCCAAGAGAGTTAATTTCTGATAGGCATAAATATGGGTTAGAAAATGATTTTTCAGATACAGAAACTAAACAGTCTTTTTAACAGCATGGCTTTTCCTACTCATTGCCTTAAAAACTAGATGTCCATTCTTTTTTTGCTTGATATATTCATAAGTATTATAAGAATAAGCTTTATTTTTTTAGTCTGTTTAAAATGTAGGTGTTTCTCTGACTGCTTCCAAACAATTTTTCTCTAATAAAATCTGAAAAATATGAAATATTATTTTGTTTGCTGTTGCAGTCTTAACATGTTAACTGCATCTGCATCATATCCTGCTCAACACCATATTCTATGCCTCCTAGTTACTGATTTGTGAGGTTAGCTGGACTAATTTTGAATGTAAGATAACAATTATTGTTCTAGAATTATCAGTTGCTTAAAGTTCTTCCAAAAATAAATATTATTGTTTCAGACAAAATTTTCTGTTATGAAAAATAAACCTTTACTTTGACTTTCAGAGGATGGAAATTACATCCTTAAAGCTTTTAGAATTTTTCCTTTTAACTGAAAGAGTAATGCTGATATATTTCAGTGTTGATATTTTTCCTCTTTTCTAGAAGTATAAGAAGGCATCATCCTATTCTTAAGTAGCTTAAGTGATTGCAAATCAAATTATAGAGGAGATATGGAGAAGAGTAAACTTTTTTCTTAACACATAACATCTTTCCTCTTTCAAACACAATCACAGTAGAATATACATATTTCAAGGCTTAGTAGCTTGATACTCAAATCAACAATATTGCTGTTCCTCTAAGAAGCACCCCATTCTTTTTGTGCCTAGACAGCTGAACAGGGACAAGAATCAATATCTAGAAGGGGCATGTGATAATACATTCTTTTCAAGGCATAGTCTCATGAGTAAAGTGTGCTTGCTGAAGTACTGTTATTGGTTGGCCATATGTTCTGATTCTGTTTATGTAGCAATAAACATCCTGGATGTGCACTGACATTTGAAAGTTGCATTTCTACTTACATGTAGTGTACACATTTCAGTCAGGGTATATATTCAAAGCATTTAGAATATTGTCATTCTGAAGCTGTAAAAAGAAGATCCAAGATTTAATTCGATTCCCAATATTGATTTTGCCTACTTCTCTACGCATAGTTATTTTAACTGATGAGAAAGACTGATGCTGAGTCAAAAAATAATGAAATTCAGTGTAAAATTACTATCAGATTTGATAACTTTTATTAAGTTGCAGAAAACCAACTGTAGCAGATTTTGCAGAAACAGGCTAAACTTTACTGAGAACTAGGTGAATGGCAAGATGGTTTGTCATGAACTTCTGTTATTAGAAGTCATAACAGATTCATATGGGGGCAAGGACAATACTAACATCACTATTTTGTAGAGGGGAGGCAAATCACTGTAGTAGGAGAGGCTGTCATGAAGATTTTGAGTAGTATGCTATAGATTTGACATAAAAGTTTATGGTCAAGATAAAGTCAAAGGTCTGTACCAAAAATATTAGTAAGCAGTTTGAGTTAAGAGAGGAAATAAAAAAATTACAGATTTAATTGTCCTAAAAAAAGCAAACAGTGCTTGGACTGAAGATGTAAATAAGGCCTTTATTCTACTTGATCAGATAAACCCAACTCAAGAATTACTGTAAGGGGTTCAATAAACTTTTAAAATGCATTTATCTGTGTATTTTACTTTTGTGAAAATGATCATAAATAGCTAATGTTAAAATTAGAGCTAACAGACAAAAAATGTATTTAATTCAAGTCTTGGCTTGTGGGGTCGATTTCTGATACATATGAAGTTCAAATTTATTACTGATTTACATGGCAACATAGAAAGATGATAGGCAAATAATTCATTTGCAGGTACTCTTCTATAGGACACTTTCATGCAAGTTTATGGTTTGCCACAGGTAAAAATAATATTAAAAAATAAAAACAAAGAGACTGAAAGAAAGACCCTGAAGAAAGTGCATAGAGTCATTTTTATTCACAAACCTTTCTGGGACAACAGTTTATGGTACATATAAATACTTTGTGTCTAGTGTTCCACTCACAGAGTTTGTAAGAGTCTAGGAAAAGAAGCAGTGGATATAAGCAAACAAGGAGTGATGGATACTTCAGAAGAACCTATATTTCCCTTTCTTGGCTAAGAAGAAAAGAGAAGCATTATGACTTAGCTGTAGTGGGAATATATGTAAAAAAGTTAGGACCTGAGGAGATCTGTGGAGATATGAGATAGGGTGAGAGAACAAATTAGCTGAAGAAGATGCTGGAAGAGAATGAGCACATAGGAAGTGAATAGATGAAAACTGAACAAGTCAATAGGGAAATTACCATTGACGAGAACAGAAGACTCTGGGGTATTGACATTAAGGCTGTCAGAAAGCTAGTTGCTTTTTGGCACGGCTTTTAATTTTTATATATGTGTTTTTCCTTATTGAATAGTAAATATTTAAGGAATAGCATTATTTCAGCTCATATAGATATAAAATGTATAAATAACATGCCTGAGAGAAGCAGATGGAGTCAAAGTTAACAAATGGGAAACTTTACCACTGCGAATGGTAGAAAAAAACTCCAACTATAAAATGGTAAGGAAACAAACAAACAAAAAAAACCCCCAAAAAAATAAAAAACAAAAGCAGACAAACAAACAAACAAAAAACCAAACAAAACAACCCACATAAAATCACAAAGACTGTAGAACTTCTCTCCTTATAAAGCAGTGAAGAAAATATAGCACGCAACTGCTAAAACTGTTCTGAATGTTCCATTTTCAGGTGTCCAGTAGACACAGATAGCAACCTCTTAATAATAGTAAGCACTATATATATATATCAGATCCTTTTAACAATAAATGCAATGGAAGCAAAATGAGAACAGAAGAATGACCCAAAAAATCAGTGCCATATCTGGCTTAGAGTGCCAATTCTGCACAGGCTGAAATCTGACCCTGTCTAAAACTACCTATGTATGCAAAAATCTGTCTAGCAGGGTGCTAAATGACTTTTCTTTTGTCTCCAAAAGAAGAGATTCTTTTCAAATTAATCAGATAAATGTGCTACACTTTGAATTAGCTCAATATACCACCAAACCAATTTCACATCCAACATTTTCTGAGTGAGAAAGCTCCCGGTGATGCCCCAAGGAACAGTAATGTGCTCAGAGCACAGCTGAGGCACACAGGTTGTATACAGCAGATGGTAAGAAGCATGTGTTTTAGACAGAGCTGCATGACATATACTCTAAAAGTGCTACTTTTTCTTAATCTCTTTTCTTGGTGTTTTCACTATGCTGTCAATCCTAATTCAAAATCCTAGTTCAATTGCTTCAGACAGGAAGCCTGGGGAGGAGCCTTCTTTCCACAGTAGCCACTTGTTCCTCTCCCAGCTGGGCATTAACACACTGCAGAGGCCTTTCCCTGAGTCGTAGTTTGGAAGTGATCAATTCTTATTTCTCACTAATGGGACATTAGTTGAAAGCAAGAAGGTTATATAAAAAGTCGCAGGAAAAATATTCTACCAAAATTCTGTGCACAGAACTTCTTTGTTACTTGCCCATTAGAAACACTTCTATGTGAGCTATTTTAGCTCAGGCCTCTATGTAAGATTTCCCGATGCACAAAATAAGAAAACCATTACTTCCGGAAATCATCGCTGCATCTACAAGATTTACCAGGCAATGAGAGCAAAGGACATTCAACATCCCATACTGCTCTTTGCTGCTTGTAAGCACCAGGTACCTCTGCAGTGTCAGGTACAAATGAGCTATTTAGCAATCTCTTCATACCTCACTTACAGCACTCTGAATTGACAGCAGATATGCTAATGTGAAGATAGCTTCTTCTGCTTTATGTTGATGCACAGTCTTCCTTCTATATATATTCAGAGGATTTTAGATTTGATTTTGGGGGAAGATTTCCTTTGAAGCATGAAAATTATGATGAATGTCAGGAAAACTGGAGAACAACTGTAGTGAGCAAAGCATGGTCACATCAATGCTTGACCTTCCAGGAAGTCATCTTACAGTGCATTTTCATTGTTACATGGATGTTGCTTGCCAACATTTCACAAAAACATTTCTGTCTGAAACAGCTCCCTAGTGTGGAGATATATCAAGCTCCATTAAAAAGGAAGCCAGCTGTACTGTTCATAGGTGTATTAGATTTTTTTTTTTATTATTAATAATGTCTTATGTGGTAGATGGGAGAATATAGTCTTTCACAACATAGATGTTCCTGAGAGTTGTCATTGTCAGGGACTTTAAAGCAAGGGGTTTGCAATTTGTAGGTTTTTTTTCTTCAAGCTTCAGATACTTCATTCATGTTATTTCATACTATTTGGTTTTCACTCCTAAAAAACTCTGGCTCCTTCTCTTGAGAATTGGAATCAGCAGAGAAGAAACTTAAAATCCAGTGGCAAGACAAAACAAAAATAAAATTAAAACTGTTTCTGAAATCTAAATACCTTGCAAGCAAGGGCATAGTCACTGAACATAGATCAACATTCTGTAAGCACAGACATAATCTTATTCCTCTAACTTTGTGCCATTCAAGCATTCAGAGAATAATCCAGCCTCTTCTCTCCCATGCTCTCCTAAGCTTTGATCTGTCCCACAGCCCAGAGTGGCCCAAGTGGGACAGACATGCCTGGGGTGCAGGAGCTGACACACATTCAACCCCATCTCTGCAGGCTTCTCAGGCTACTGCTCTCTTGCTTTTCCAAGCAAGGAAGAAAAGGCACTTCACTAAGGTCTTTGCAGCTTTTTTTCCTCAGAAGAAAGTTTCAGTTTTCAGACAAAACCTTCAATCAAAACAGTCTGTAGAAACCCAGAAGTTTTATACATCTTCAGGGACTTTTTTCTCCAGTGAAAATTTTCCTTCCTTACTAAGGTCATACAGGGTTAAACAAAGCACACTCCTGGATGAATCTGGTAAGAAATCAGAACTGGCTAATCCACAAATACTTTATTGCAATCTAGTATTGCCTTTGTTTCTTTTTCTTCATTTGTGAACTAGGTAACTGTCACTGAGGCTTTTATTTTATCATTCCCTTGAATGTGGAAAAATTGTAGAAAAATTAGGTTTTGAGTATTAAACAGCTGATATGGTGGAATAACTTTTTGCAGAACCAAGGTGGGAGGAATTGGTACTACAGTGTTAGTGCTGAGGACCGTGTCTATTGGGGAATTTGTTTCTGTACAAGCCGTCTAAGTTGAGGTCAGTCCATTATTTCCATTAGCTGGCTTATTTGTTTTCCTGTCTCACCCAGAGGGTTTTTTTAATGATTAATGAAATTGTAGCAAGAATGTTCCATGCTTAGACAGTTCTTATACTAACTTAATTTAGTTAGAATTTTCTACATTTCCTTATTCCAAATAAAAAAGAGAGCCTCTGAATTACTGATGACTATATTAGTGTGTCAAATAGGAAACTATCTTTTTTATCATTTCCCACACAAACTTTTCTTTTTCTTTTTAATCTCAGGTTGTTTAACCTTGCTTAAATCATGGCAGCAATTGAGGTTAATTTAAATTAACTGCATACTCCTATAAATTAGTAAATAAGACAGTCAATTAACCAAATTAGATCTTATTGTAAATTGGCTGCTGCCATCTGGAAATTTTTTATTAGACTTTATAGTGGGTATGACCTTTAGAGTGAAGTTAGCGGGATTTTTTATTTCTCTAAGAAATGCTTGACTTAGAAGAATGAAGTATTTTTAAAGCATTTTTAATATCTCTATACTTGCTCAATAACTATAGTGGTATATAATATATTTCTGTCAATGAAAAGGCAGTTGAATAGGTATGGAGTTTCTTACTGCAAAATCTGAATTGCATGTCTATGTGCTGGAATTTGTTACTCTGTGGTTGGTTTTTTTTCTCTATATTATGCAGTCTTCTAATACACTGTGGAATCTATCATTGTAAGATTGGGCTCTATCTTTCAACCTCTAAGCTGCTTAACTTTTTTAAACTACCAAATTTGTTTTACCTTTAAAATTTCCAGAGAAATCAGAGGTATGTTTGTATTGAATAATGATGTTTCAGGGTATTTATTTCAGTGGTATCCAAATCATCCTCTCTGTGGGTAGCTTGGAAGTGTACTGTCTGGACAACAGTGTGGCGTATATGTATGTTGCAGATATGTGCCCTGGGAATACAGCAGGGTGATGCAGTTCTGGGTGTAGCTTGTTCAGTGCTAGCTTGGGGGTCACTGCACCCTGCTGTGTTGCATGGTATAATTTCAGTGCAGATAAGGTATTTGTATTACTGCATGAAGTTGCCTTTACCCTTACTTGGTAGGAGCTTTTGTAGCTTGCTAACCTCATTCAGGATGCTTAACCTGCAAACTGTATAGGTTTGTAGACACCAACTTATATTGAGGTTAAGTCTCTTCCTTTTGGTAGCCCTCTTTCCTCAGGGGCTTGAGCAGCAAGTGGTAGACTGCCCAGGTAGGTTGTCCAGAAAGGTTGCGGAGTCTCCATCCTTGGAGTTACTCAAAAGCCATCTGGACATGGTCCTGGGCAACTGACTCTAGCTGGCCCTGTGTGAGCAGAGGGGGGTATGAACAAGAAGATCTTATGAGGTCACTTCCAACCTCAGACATTCTGTGATTCTGTCATTGAATAACCTGTGCTCATGGCCACTGCAGCTCCTGGTTATTTGTCTGAAAGTGCTTTCTCTATCATAACAATAAGGACACATTCTTCAATGTGATCAGGTAACAGACCTTTGCAAAGAAAGCAATGATAGGAAATAGTTTGTCAGACTTCTGAGTTGTTGACCTAAGCTCTGGCCTTTTGCCTGGCTCTGAGAAGCCCCTGGGATAAAATTATTTGCTTCAAGTTATAAACTGCTCTTGCTTCTGTCAAGAAATGTGCTATATGATGCATGACTAATATGCAGCAAAGCTGTCGCTGTACTACACCCATATGCATGAACAGAAGGGCTGTGGTGCCCAGATGCCATAGAACTGGTCATACGTCTGGGAAGTTTCCTTAACTGAGGGAAGAGTTCTTTTTTTTAAAGCTGAAGAGAGCACCAGAGCTATACAAACACAAATAAGATTTCTCTTTTTCTATTTTTTTTTTTTTTTTTAAACCCTAGAGATAAACTGGAAGCAGTTTGGGAAAAGAGGGAATTTGAAAGGGCACTGTTGTGCCATGGGTAACCACAGCTTTGTATGCATACATATGCTTCATATATAGGTGCTATCAAAGAATGAAATAGTTTAATCACACTTACGGATCTAGCTCTACATGGTCAATGAATGTTCTTGCTTTTTATTTTATTTTCAGTGATGTCCTCTGTGTGGGTATTATTCCAAAGTGCACTTCAGACAATGCAGTGCTCATCTCCCTAAAATGATTGCCAGAGATAAGCATTGCTTTAGTGTTAAGGTCTCCAGCCTTTCATATTTGGAGAACTTGTTTGTACAAATCGTGGGCAGTTCAATAATTATTTTGACTTCATCAAATTAATAGGGAACTAAGATACTGGGTTGGGCAAAATCTTGATACTTACTGAGGTCCAGACTATAAAAGCCTATAAGCTGTCTTCCCTAACTGGGTCTTGACAATTTGGCAGCTGCTGACAATGGGTAGAATTCATGCCACAGTTCCTGGAAATGTATCTGTTACCAGAGTTATGTCCTGGGGGATTTTTATGTAATGCAGACAGAACTGAGGGGCTCCACAGTAGAAAAACTTTATGCCTTCCTGAGGGGCTTAATGAGCAGGGAGAAACCTGCTGCAAGGCTTTCATGCGATCTCTTCTGCAAGGAAACAAGTGGAACTGCTCTGATCCTTAGCTGTATCTACTTTTCCTCAATTCCTCAGGGTTGTCAATATATTGCAAGAGAAACTGGGGTCTGGAGGCACTTACAGAACTGAAATGTCCTAACTGTATTTCTTCTTAGAGAGGAAAGACTCAGACTTCCGCTCAGAAGTCTGATATGTCTTAGTCCTTTTGAATTGGGAAGCTGACTATCTAGGGAGTCTTGAAGAATAAAATAATGTGGAAACCAAGCTGCATATGGTGGTGGAAAGGTTCATTTGCAGTGAGGTAGGTATCCATTTCGTTGCATGCATTAGGTAATATGAAAGCATAAATATTGAGTGCCTGCTACATTCAGTCAGGTAGGCCCTCGGGATTCCTGTTTTTGGGGGATGACTAAAGGCTAGCTTGCCCTGTGTCATTCAGAAGGCAGAGCGAGAAGCTGAGATGCTATAGTCAATATGTACTCTATTGTTTCCACACTTCTGATATTACTTTGTAAACCGCTTTTCCCATCACTGTTCCACAACATAATTTTGTGTTTATTTTAAAAGGCAGGGTGGTGGTTTAGTTCTAGCTGGTTTCACAACAGAATCTTTATTTCATTAACTTTCTTCAGGGTGCTTTCTAGGCAATAATTTTTATTTGTAATAAGTAGCAGAGAAGAGATTTTTGAATTCTGCTGAACCACTGCAAATAATGATTGGAAATGTCACTAATTTATGCCACTTTCTTGTGGTTTTCTCCTGTATAAACATGAAAACTAGGTATTAATCTTACGCTGTCACATACCTTATAGTGGACAAAAACATTAACTGATCTCTCTTGCAAAAAACATGCTTAAATACGTAAATCGCACTATAGAGTAGTATGAAAGTACATTTATTCTGATTGTAATAAAATACAATGTATATCTGAAATGTGCATCAACAGCTTATAAATTCTTAATGTCATTACCTTCATCCAGAGATTTTAATTTTTCTTGGTGTGAAACTGTAGCATTTGTTTGCTTCTAATTGTAACAGTATTTCTGATTGTTTCAGAATTTTGCCTAATTACCTGATTTAATAGATCTGTGGAAATGAGGTAGATGAAGTATAGTTTTGTATATCTACCTCCATGCCTGGGACCATGAGAAAACAGTAAATAGGTAAGCTGCCTCTTCATCTCTACTGGTGCTTTGCAGTCCCTATGATGCTGTATCAGAGCTCCAGAATATTAAATTACCTGAGAGTCATTAAGTCCTAAAAACTGGATATACTAATAGGGTGAATTAAATATTTGACTTAAATATGAGCTGTCTTTGTCCTTGACTTTATTACTAAATTTCACTAATATTAAAATTTAATGTATTTCTCTAAAACCATATGCATAATAAAAGATTTCATAGCAAGGACTGAGTTTAGGGAATGAATGAAACATTACTATGTATTGAGCTGTACCTTGCAATTGGAATTGTGCTTCATTTCTTGTCAGCACTGTTGAAGCCAAAGTCAATATATTGGAATAGGGATAGAAGGAGTTTTAATGTGAGATGTAGGCTCCTGGATTTTGAAAGGAAATCCTGTTACTGCTTTGAATAAGAGGCAGTTCTTGACCCTTCCTTTTCTGTAGAGCTGTCCTGACAAGGAAAAGATTATAAACCATTTTGCATCCCTATTTAGTTGTCACCCAAAGACTCATTAGGGTTTTGTATGTTGTTTTTTTTTTTTTTAGTCTTATTCAACAGCAAAGAGGGAGAAAGCCTTCCAAAAGAGGTCAGGAATTGTGGTGTGTTTGAGAAAATTCACATGAGAATCAAATTCTCCTCCCATTAGGCGGTTAAGTAATTACTCAGTGGCTCTTTTTACTCTCTGAAATTAAACTTTGTTTGCTTTGACTTCTGAAAAATTAGGATAAGAGAAAAACAACCTGTCAGTGTTGAATGTATCTTTTTGGGAAAAGATCTGAAAATGAGGACTTGAGGTCTTCCATGAAACTGATTGGGAATCTGAGCCAATTTTACTAACAATTACACTCGCAGATCCATAGATAGATCCCAAGTGATATTGGCAAAAAATATGGCAATTATCAGTTAATTTTCTCCTGTGTTCACTTGGACCTTTATTCTAACAAATGTGGTTGTTACTTAGCTTCTCCATTATTCATGATGTTTCAGAAAAGCTTGTTCTCTGTAAAGAATTCTTTCTTATTGAGAAAGAATTCTTTCTTATTGAGAAAGAATTATCTTTTGTGTTTGGCTATTATTTTAATTATACAGAAGGCAAGTTTCTGAAGGTAGATAAAAAAAGCTATTTTAGATGCTGAAGAGGGCAAAAATAATTTTTTTAAACTGCATAATTACCACTTTATAGTCTTTGAGAGACTAGTCTAACCTTTCTTGCAGGAATATGAATTGCAAATGTCTAGTTTGAAATAATTGAGGGTTAAAATGCTATGAATGGCACTTTAAGTATAGGGTGAAATAATCAGTTATTTAGAGTGTTCTTTATCTTTTAACTTTCTCAAAAACTTTGTCTTTTATGCCTGTATTATCTTAGTACAGCTTTTTCTGAGAGATCTTATCTGACTGAAGTTGTGTGGAGAGGAACATGCATGTTTTGATAAGTAACTCTTTTGCCATATTTATATCTCAGGGTGCTACATACGAAGTTTTGCTTTCTTCACGTGTTGTAATTTGCTTGTCATAAACTTCATGAAACATCACAGGAGACTGTTGCAGCTGACAGAAACAGGTGCTGCACCACTGATTTAGACAGATTTGTGCCTGCCTACATCCATCATAGATTTGGTTGTCTTCCAAAATATTTTTTCTGTCAGAAATAACAATTTCAGCCTATTCCACTCCTAATATTCCTAGAATTCATGGTGGTATTGTGCAGTGAAATGTAACTGGCTAGATTCTGCCAATTGGTTTTCTTATTAGACATCATTATTTTTGCTTGTACTGCAATTCTTCTATTTTATGAAAAATGCAATTTTTTTTTAAATTAATTCCAGTGCGGAAAAAAAACCCCAAACAAATTTCTGTTTTCATGGTCTTACCCAAACTTCATTACTATATTGATATGCATAGACTGCTGCTTCAAATAACACTTTGCTAGCTAGTCATTCTGACAGTATTGCTTTCCCTTTGCTGCATCAGATGTTAACCTGTCTCTGCTTCCAAGGCCCTTCACAATATCACTCCTCCCTCCTTTTTTCCAGCTCAGTGTCAAATGCCTGCTCCCAGAAGGCTCCTGATGCTAGCATCTTCCCTGCTTCCCACTGCGTGCTTCAGCAAACCCTCCTTTCTCTTGCACCATCCCTCATGTTTGAGAAGAGATTTTTGTAAATGCCTGTTGGATTGCTTCATTATTCCCTTCAAATCCATCCTTAACTCCCCTTTGCTCTGATGCCTACAGGGATTGTGCCGACAGTTAGCCTGGTGATATGTTATGACTACGGCCAATATGGTCCTACAGTTTTCATGCATTCCCCTGTCTGTATCCATCTGTTCTCTCTCTTCTTGCACTCAGAATATGTTTATGCGCCTGTCACTGTTGCTGGTGAATGACAGGAGAACTCAAGTAACTTCACATTAGCTACCAACGATGTGTAGCTGAGACCTGAGCATGGGTGGACCTCGCCTGGTCACGGGGTGCAGCAGTTCTAACCCTGGCCCTTGGGAGCAGGCGCTCCCCACCATCTGTCCTTCCTAAGTGTACACAGGGATCGTCCCCTATGGTCAATATCCTGTACTGAACTGTGCACCCCTCCAGGTAACTTTCATCCAGTTTTAAAAATCTAACTTGTATGAGACAGTCATCTGAAATGTAGTAAGTGGTCAAGAAAACAGAAGGGAATATACTTTTTTTTTTAATCACTAAACTGAAGAGGCACACAAATTAAAAAGGATGTGCAACACAAATATATGTAAAATGGAAATCAGAAGTTTTCAAGTCCAAGCTAGCAATATCGATTAAAGATTGTAAAGAAAAATTCCGTGTTTTGGTGTTGTCAAGTAATATCTCAGTAAATGAGAAAAGATAATTTCACAAAATCAGAATAACCAAATTGTTTTAAAAAGTTGTGCACATATACAAATAGAAAAAATAATAAAGAGATAATACAAAAACCAAGTTCTATGTCACCAAAGACATTTTAATACCTACTATACTGGGCAGCATGTCTTGGCTGTGATCTGGGCATGATCAAACTTGCTTTAGAAGCCTCTACTACAGTTGTGCTTCTTGTCTGATACTTTCAGACTATAAAGTAATCCTGTGCATTCTTGGAAGTTAAGTGTCCAGGTATCTTTGCCTGTGCTTAGGACCCCTAAGCAGCTATTTAATATCAGTACAATGTGGATTTATTTTGAAAATTTGAGGAATAGATATCCTAAAGTCACAGAGCTTATATGACTCTTCATAATCGCGTGAGCGATGATCGCATGAGTTAACTTCTGGATAGACACTGCTTAGAGAATTTCAGTTTAGGAGGGCTGGATTCAAGGCTTTCTGTGAATTTAGCTGGATTACATTTTGTTTAAAAGATTTTGGACGTGTTGTGAAATGTTTAGTTTACTGATTTCCTAGAAAAGAAAGATTTTTATTTGAAAAATGTGTTTGACCTTCAGAGTTGCTTCACCTAATATCAGCCACTTTAGTTTTATAGAATGTTTTGGTATACAGGGAACCAAAAATAATTTCTAGCTTTGTAGGCAGATAGCTTGGGAGTTTTCAGGAGAAACTAAATTACTGTCCATGCCTAGGTTTAAAAAAAATAACAAAAAACCCCCCAACTAATCAAGCAAAACTTCCCAAAACACCCCTGTCCCCAACTTTAATACTTGAGTATAATTGGATATCCTTGCCCTTCTCCAGGGAGGATAAGAATATGATAATTGTATGACTATCTCAATTAAGAATGGAAAGAAGTTTCAAGGAATTGCTGCTTCAAATGAGAAATGAACAAGACAATAGATAAATTCTTCTCTAGAAAGATTATGAATTATCTAGACAACTGAAGTGTTATATAGATTCAATATCTAACCCTTCTGCTTAGCAAGAATTTTAAGAGGAATCTATTTTAAGATCACTAGTCTGAAATCTGAATGCAACTGATACTGGTGGTATTACCAATTAGTAATTTATGACGTATGGTGGTAACATCATTAGAGATAAAATAGGTAAGGCTCTTAAACAATACTTGCAGTTCTGCAGTGCTAAATTCTGATTCAAGCGGACCCAGAAATTGTTCCTAATAGAATTGAGTGTTCTGCCTAGGAGAATAAAAAACAGTCAAGTGTAGGGACATGGGCCTTTGTCTTAATCTGACAGCAACATTGTCATTACTGATGTATGGGCTTGCATGCTTTCTTATTAAATTAAAGCTTTCGAAAGTGACTATAGCTGGTACTGCAAAACTTCAAGCTGTTCAAATACAAGCAAGTTTTGAATGCCTTCTCCAGTAGTTTTCAGTGGGACATAGATGTTCGTCTTATTAATTGCAGAGATTTGGGGGGAAAGTAATGTATTACATGGAAGATTAAGACACTAGTAATAAGAGAGAGAGCTGAATATGTGTGACTACAGCACTTTCCAGGAACGCTTATTAAATAAGAACTATTGCTGGAGTTAAACACACAATTCACAGAAGTTAGAAGTCTAAAACAGGAAAGTCTTTCTAAACTTGGGGCCGTGAAAGGGGCAGAATCAGTACAGCAGGTGTAGTTACTTGCTGTAGAAAGACTTTTCTCTCAGATGGTCCCTGCTTGCCCAACCTTCGGTCCTTGTATCAGAATAAGTATAACCAAGAAGTTATTTTTCAAGGGATAACACAACTTGGTGCTGAGCTGACTTCACTATCACATTGGGAATACTTACTTACATATGTCAACTTATATCCTCTGCAGTTTAATTAGTATACATAGCCTTCCACAGTTCATAATACTACCCTTTAACACCTGTTTTACTACTTAACCTCACTCTTTTTTTGTGTTTTTCCCCAGCAATAACATAAATAATCTGCATATAGTATTCCACCTAGACTTTATTTCTGGGTAGTATCACTAACATCTCCAACTAGTATGTCTTTTATTATATTATGATTTCAATATGAATTTTGGGATATAGACACATATAAATGTAGAAACAAAAATAAGAGCAAGGTTTTGAAAATTTCTTATTGCTTTTGGTTTGCTTTTAAACAAAAGGGTTTTGTGGTTTGGTGTTTTTTTGATTTTGGGGTTTTTTTTGAGAAAAGTATCTATACATAATTTTCAGAAAAAAAAGGCTAATTCTTATTTGAACTTGACTTCTTTGAAGTCAAGTAGTCCGATAAATTTTTCTACTCTTTTCTGTTACTTAACAATAACCTCCAGAAGTGATTCATAGCTTGTCGTCATAAAATCCAAACATTAAATATACTCACATTCCCTCTGAGATTTTTCTTTTTCCTTACAAGCAAATTGTATAATTACCTTTTACAAGAAGCTCTTGATTTTAAAGGCCTGATCCAAGACCCATTAATGTGAGTCTTTCCATTGACTTCTGTCAACTTTCAGATGGTCTTGCACATTTAATTAATATTTTTTGATAACTTAGTCATGCTGAGGAACTAAATGTATGCTGCTGATTTGCTTTTCAGTACAATATTTATTGGTAATATATACATTGTATTAATCTAATACTGAAAATATGAAGTATACTGTCTGAATGGAAAAGCAGGCTGCACAGCATTTCTGAATATCTAGATTCAGTTATGCTATGCTATAAATCGTGTTACACCAATTTTCTCCATTAATTATTTCAAATGGTCATTGTGACATACTGAAAGCTTTCTTGTGACCAGAGCAATTTCAGTCACTTAAAACAAGGGGACATGGTCAGGGTTTGGAAGGGACACATCTCAAAAGTCATGTTGGGGAAAAACGGCCTGCTGCTGCTGCCAGAAGTGGCTCTGACCACATATAGTGCAGGGCAGCCAGGAAGCAGTATGGTCTGTTCTCTGTTGACACTTGTCATTCTCATGAATATTTTTGTTAACTCTTCTGGCTCCTTCTGCTTTTGTTAGACCAACGATTGTATCTTAAATACTGCTTTACTTCTATAAGTAGCTTAAATCTTTTGGTTTACTGTATGAAGAGCTCTTTATAGATAATAACAGATAATCAAGTAGTCTTACCAAAATTGGTATATTTTTTACTGTATACTTTGGACTTCATACCTAGGAATTTTTTAGCATTGGGGTTCACAACAGAAAACCTTCTGCTGCTTCTGGCCTGTGTTGATGATTTCTACTGAGTAACTTTTTGTTGCACAAGATAACTATGTATTCAGAATGTATTCAGGACTGTGAATAGTAAAGCAATTCAGTAATCATGAAAAAACTTTCATTTAGGAAAAGAATGCTTTGGTCTTGCTTTTGTTCTTGCTGTGGTCTTGACACAAAGAGATTAGGAATATCTTCAGAACTGTAGCTAAAAAATCAGTAACAGTTTGATAATAACTTGCAATACTTTTCTTCAGAACACTAAGATTTTGAAAGTATAACTTAATTATAAAACAAGAGGGTTTTGAGTGAACAGTAGATCAAAGGAATGACTGAAAAAGGCTTGATACACTTGAAGGTAAAATGACTGTACAATGTGTAATACCTGTTGACCTCTACTGTTCGTACAACAGCTTTGTCATGATTGTAGCTGGAAAGAAGGTGCTTCAGTGTTGGAAGGTTGAGGTTTGGACAGTCCTGGTCTGGGATTGCAGAGTCAAGGAGGGAACACAGGAAGTTTACTTGCAGTAAGATTTTCCTCCAAAAGACATCATCATAAACCAGTGACTGACAGAAGGGAGGAATTTTTCCTTCTCCTCCTTTCACCTTCCTTACTCCAAGTCCCACATCACAATCATGGGTCTGTATTTGGATCTCAAAATACAGTCTGCTGGACATGCAGCAAAGACTATCCCATAATGATTTGGATGGTCTGATCTTGCTTGAAGGTAGAATCTGTGCTTTGGGCACTATACACATCCTTGAATCATCATCTTTGCATACCCTAAATACACTAGCCCCCATTTTATAGAGATTACCAAGTTTAAGTCTTTGGGGCCAAAGCAGTTACTGTAACTGTCTAATTTAACAGGCTCGAACGCAGTCTGGAACAACAAATTAGAGTGCCTCATATAGAAGACATCTAAAGGAAAGATAGAATTCCCAGTTATTGTAGTTTGTGGGTTTTTGGTGGTGGGTTTTTTTTGGGGGGAGGGAGGAGTGGTGTTTGTTTGGGTTTTTTGGTGGTTTTTTTTTGGTTGTGGTGGGTTTTTTTGTTTTGGGTTTGTTTTTTTTCAGGGAATGAGGTGTGGTAGAACTTCATTTGCAGAACATGTGATTAGCAATAATTAATTGAATGCACACAGAACTGTGTTATAGGAGTAGTCTATGTGGAGCTAACAATATTTTTTTATTCGTAAAACTTACATGCATGGAGAATGTCTCTAAAATGTGGGGAAAATATATTTTTAAGTTATTCATAAAAAAAAATTTTAATTTTTAAGGATTTTTTTTCTTTTTTCCTGAGAAAAAAGGAGTATTTTAAGGTTTTGTGCCTAACTAGATGATGCTGCAAAAACTTCAAATAATGACAGTCAACAAAACTAGTTCCTACAGCTTGTCTTTCTTAATTGACTGTTATTGCAGCTGTTTTCTGCAAAGATCTGTTCATTGCTGATTCAAGAATCTTAATTATGACTAAGTCTTAATCTTTTTATTGAATTTTTTAGAAGACGATGTAGATTGACAGTTTACAAACTTGAACTGACAGTTTCTGTAACACTTTCAGCACCACCATGAATAAGATGCAGGTTCTGTTCTCATTAGTTATTTCCACAGAAGTGCCCGTGTCATTCATTAGGGATGAATTCAGTTCTGCGTGATGTCATTGATGAAAATTAACTTTGTTTTAATAAAGCTCTGTCTTCAATATTAACAGGTAAGAGCATTGTCATGTTAAGCTAGTGTCCAAAGGAAATCTGTGCTCCTCTCTCCAGTTGTTATGAATTATTTTTGCCTTCTTAAATGATACATTATTCCATAAATTACAACAAAATTCTAGTATCAAAGCTTCAAACAATTTACACATAATTTACTGAAGGTTTTGTACCCAGCCTTTCCTCACTGTGATTCATAAATTGTTTAAGGACATAAAATCTAACATCAATGCAATAAGCCAAAGCTTGTGAGAAATTGAGAAGTATGATGACTTAAGTGTTGTGTCATGTCTTGTTTTATCTTAAAATACTTTTAATTCTTGAATTTCAAGGAAATGTAGATACCCCATTTTCAGTGTTGCACTCATTTGGCTTGTAATTTTAGATGTCTTCAGATGGCTTTTATGTGATTACAACAGAACTTACATGATTTTCACATTAAGCTTTGAGAAGAACATGTGTGAGATGTACTACTCAGCTACAAAGTTGTGTGACTTTACTGCAGTGTGCATGAAATAGGCTTTTTGATGGGTCTTGTCCCTTGATTCTGCTTCAGGGATGACATGGTTGCACTGAGTTTCTCTGATTTCCTGCTGTATTTCTGGTAGCTCTGGATGAATGGTGCAGGATGAGCAAATGTTGCCCTGCTCTCCGAATTAGCTAAATAAGAGACACTGCCAAACCTGAAGTGGGTCTGTAAGCTCAGGCAGAGAGCTGTACCCTCCTGCATCAGTGGGGCATTCAGAGCAGAGCTGTCTTTGGAATTTCACTGCTTTGCTTCTGGCCAGCTCCAAACATGGGACACAGGACCTCTATGTGCCCAAGGATTAACTTTTTATGTGCCTTCATCGTCTTCGGAGCTATGCTTTGTAGGATGAATTTACATTTCAGTGTTAAGCAATAATTTAAATCAGAATGCAATAAATCATTAAATAATTGATTTTTAATTTTTTTATACTCCCGGTTATTTTTCTTAGACAGCTATAAAAATCCACCCTGTTTTAAAACGGTCTATTGTAACATAAAATATCACTGCTTTCAAATGTCCAGGAAAAGATAAAATATTGCAGTTGGAGTAAACACTTTGAGGTGAAGAAGCTATTTTTGCATCACATGCCAGCTAAACTTGAAACTGAAAGTATATAAGCTGAAGCTTTCATGTGCATACTCACATTGGACACACATGCATAAACGTATACTATTTTTTAACCTTTTTATTTTCAGATGTAAAAAATCATCACTCTCCCCATGGGAAATACAAGTTTATAAGTAAGTGTTGCAGTCAGCCCAGACATCAGGGCCAGTGCTTAAATCCTGTTGGAGAACACTGATATCCTCCCAGAACACTTACCTTACTTGTATATCAGTGGTATAGATGCATATAAAATATTCTATGTTGGCATTTCCAGTGTTTTAGTTAGTTAAAAAAATAATACTATTGTCCATGTAACTAAGGCATAAGCACTTGACCTGCGCTATTTTAGGTGGAATTTCTGATGACATTTTCAATACTGTTTAGGTATATCAACAATACAAAATCTATTTGAAAAAGATTTATTTAAAGCAGAGTTGGATGTTAATATATATTTTAATCAATTCTACCTACTCATGTTCTTACAAAATATTAACATATATCATTCTGCTGCTGTATCAAAGAAATTCTTAGAGAAAACTGTCTCATCTATTTGGAACACTCGAATAACAGAAATCATTGTGCAAAGTACATACCGATTCAGCTTGTTGATGAATATACTACTACAGACATGAACAAACACTTTACCCATCTCAAAAAATGAGCCAGGCATTTAACTTTTCGATAACCACAAGTGATTGGATTTCCCCTTCACTTGTTGACATTCGTTGCCATGGTGTGCACTTCGGAGAGAAAATTTAGATTAATGAAAATAGGCCAGATATTCAGAAAATGTGAAACAGCAAGGAAAGAGATGCTGGGTTTCACTTTAGTGAGTAGTAATTTGTATGATGCACTTAAAGCAAATAATTTAGCTCAAAATTAATTTGAATTAGAAATGTATTGAATAAATGCACTGGAATTATAATGTTTAGTAAAGAACTTCACTGTACAGATATTTTTAAAAAGCCAACATACAATAAATAGGAGTCTGTTCAGGGTGTGTTTTCCTTTCTGAAGAAAAAACCAACAGATCCAAACCAATACAAACAAAAATTTGAAGGCCCTTGAGCCACTTGAAACAAAGAGTTAGTTTCTGAATTGTCCCACATCTATGTGTATATGTGTATATATGTATGTATGTGCAAAAGCATAAAATATTGTGCATCTCTTACATGTTATGTTATTCAGATCTAGTTAGGTGTTTTGTGTAAAAAATTTGCTAATACTGTGCAAACAATATAAATGAACTTCACTTACTTGTAAATACCCACCTTTGTTTATCAGCTGGTATACACCTTCCTGAATTTAAATCTATCTTTTATTGTCCAGCATGCAATTTTGGTCTACTCTGGTAATAATAATGACTTTAATGGGAGAATATTTTAAAAAGTGCACAGAATCATGATGTTGCAGTTATCTCCATTTAGTAAAGTCTCTAGTTCTTTAAAGAAGGAGAAGGTTTTGGTGGTATATAACTGTTACAGTAATTCCAGTAAGATACTACCAGTCTGAAGAAATCATGTCAAGAAAATAAAGTTTTGGGGGTTTACTCTATGATACATAGTAAAATCAATTTTTTTTTTTTTGTTTGTTTCTGAATAAGATGGCTGAGAAGCAACTGGGAGCTATATGACATAAAAGAAGTGAGATCAGCATCCTGTGGCTTGGATACCAATATATCCTATGGTTTGTGCAATAAGGGATTTTGAGAAAGAATGTGTAGCTTATCACTTTGTGCTTCTGGTAGCAACCCACAAATGCTGAAGAAGGTTTATTCTAATGTGTTTAGCCTTTCTTGCTGTGATATCTCCCACTACACTGCAGAATTCTCCATGCTAGTCTATATCTTCCCTGCACTTTCTCCTGTCACTCTCTTCATTCTCATATTCCCAGCTAGAAAGTGGAAAGCTTTGTTTGGGCAAATCTCCATTAGGAAGAAAATGTTCTGGCAGCAGCCTTGAATTAAAAGATACAAATATGTGTGAATGTGTATATAGGTATATATGTGTATGGGCATATATGTGTATATATTTTAATACTTGACATTCCTGCCGCTGTTGACTGATGGATAGGCAGATGGTAGAAGGATAGGTGTGGAAGGTAGAAAGAGGAGCTTAGAATACCTGTGAATTATGGCTTAAAGAGTTGGCTAGGAACTAGGGTAACTAAAGATGCACTGGAGCCAAAAATCTCCTAATTTTTTTTGTTTTAGGGATAAACTGACTAATTGCTGTCTGGAATGAAACCCTTTCTTGGAAGCTGCTATTAAGATCCATTTAAAAAAATTATTGTGAAATTTTCCATGTTAGCTGTAAATGGACGGCTTTTAAAAAATTCAACAGTACTTTCACTGAAAGTGTCATGACTTCGGGAATCTGTTCCAACTGAAGCTCAGAGTACTAAAAGTTATATACACTTTCTGTTTATTTTAGGATACAAACAACAGTGTAAGCATATAGAATGAGCCACATAGAGAACTTTGTAATAAACAGTATTTGTTGCTGGACCTCAGTTTGTAAGATCTGCCAAACACAAAGCGGTACAGAGGATTTTTAACTTCTATGAAAGAGAAATTCACATAGATCTGTATTTCACGCTTTAAATCCAGGATCTTCTGCAACTACTGAGTTTTCTAGTGGAAGGGATAGCTTCTTACAAATCTCCTAAGACATTTAAAAGAATTTCTGTTTGCAATTTTTCCTGCAACATCAGATGTGATACATGTTACAGTGCTGAGCATCTCTCCATATATGAAGAAATGTTGGATAAATTCTGATACAAATATTCAATTATTTCCCATGCTGCAATGCAAAGAGCCTGCATTCCAACTTTAATTGATAGCTGTTGGCTGACTTATCTTCCCCTTTGACTCATGTTAGTCTTGTATCTTTCAGCAGCTGTTCGCTCATGAGCCTTCTCCTGGAAATGAAATCTTACACAGCAGTTGCTATTTGCATCCCAACTTTCCTCTACAGAAAAGCAGATGGGATTTGACTGCAAACAATGGCTTGTCACTTATTGTCTCTGAGCTTCCTTATAAATATACCGAAGGGTGTGGTGGAAAGTGGGGAGGAGTGTGCTATCCTCATAACTTGATAGTGATCTTGCTAGAGGCACAGTAATGTCTGTAATATATTTAGTCCACCAGTCTGAGGACTTTCAAAAAAAGGCCCAATCAAAAATAAAGCCTATGTAAGGAGCAATAGGAAGTAAAAATTAAAATATGCTCAAAAACACTCTTCAGATAATTCTGAGGCTAGGAAAACTGATGGGATATAATAGCCATGAAAATGTTCCCTCTTCTCAATGAAATGTCACAGATTAAGTTTTAATAAATGCTGATATTTACTAGGCAAAAAATTCTGGCTAGCATTACAAAGTTCTTACTACATGGATAGCCTTACTTGATAAGGTTGGTTGCAAAATCACTGTGTTTGAAAACAGAAAGCAAGGTCTGGAGCTATTTAACATAAATAAACAGTCTTAAAAAATACATACATCTTTTGGAGAGGAGAGAAAAAGACAGTGTCTATTTCAGCTAGCAGTTGTTATTTAAACTATTAAACTTCACAGTTTTTTGTTTGTTTGTTTTTTGTATTACAATAATTGTTATTATTTAACTTTTAAACTATTTAAACTTCAGGATGAAGAGAGAAGTCCATGTTATTGATTAAATCCTTACGTAGCTGTTAGTGAACTAACTGTACTGGCAGTTCTATATGCAACCTGTTTTAACTCATAATTTGAAATATCTAAAAGCCTGAAGTAAGCAGGCATGATGAATGTATGTCTTCTTCACACAACCATAACACTATAGTTGTGATTGTAATCTTTATATTTCGATTGGGAAACATAATGTATTCTGTGGCAAAGTGAGTGAGTAGCTTTGTATGTCTGCTCTGTCCAGCATTTCCTCCTAAATCCTCCCTCCCAATAAATAATATGTTCTCCAAAACTGGTATACTGATGAGCATGTAGGAAACTTCTAAATTTCCATGGCGCACAAGTTGATTGAAGAGACTCTCAAAAACGAAGCGGCATCCTTTAAAAAATTAGAGTATACTTGAAACTTAAATGTCAAAAAAACATTACAAGAGATGGAAAAAACTCTTTGCAGGTTTTATAGTCATTAGACTGACAAATAGATGGGCTTTTTAGTGTTCTGGTCCAAAATATAACTAAACAGCATGACCAATGAAATCTAAGACTTTACAGATAGTTGGGCTTTTCATGCCTTTGAGGTTAGATTCTAATTTTTAACAATATCAAGTAATGAATGAAAAAACAATGATCTAATTTTCCCTTACCAAAATTAGCTAAAAAGTTGTTATAAAAAACATGTATTAGATAAACATAAGAACATTAGCAATGTTCACAATGTCTTCAGAATGCAGTATTTCCATGATTGTAAAGGTTTTCTATTTCACAGTTTGTCATATGAAAAGTCTTCAATTTGCCAAACCCCATACATTATGCATACAGATGAACAGAGAGAATGCATTAATGAGGCAAATCACCCTGAAATTGATAGAATTAACAGCACTTGTAACCTCAAATTTTCAGTGATACTGAATTTAAGAGGTATCATAAATCATACTTATTTTGGTCCTTAGAGAATAATAAAATCTAAGAAGGTAAAATATACATACAGCTTTAATTAGAAGAATTGCCAGTTCACCTTATTGCATCTCAAAAATCTGTGGTCTCACAGTGCATTGTAGTTTTCCCAATACATATGAT
Source organism: Strigops habroptila (assembly GCF_004027225.2). Taxonomy (NCBI): domain Eukaryota; kingdom Metazoa; phylum Chordata; class Aves; order Psittaciformes; family Psittacidae; genus Strigops; species Strigops habroptila. The sequence goes on along the minus strand of NC_044277.2, from coordinate 27,842,511 downwards.
TGGAAAAACAGTTCTTATGGATCTTCTGAAACTACAGTTGATGAGACAAGTAATTATTTGTTCATATAAGGGGTTAATTCTTCTAAAGCATGAAATATGTAGGGATTGTAATATTTAAGCAGTGTGCTTTGCTTGGGTCAGTAAACGATCAAATTATTTTTAGAAAGCCTAGTTTAGTAAAATCATTATTAAAGTTGAATGCAGAGGTACAATGTCCTTGTCATTACAGGAATTTGTTTCAAAATGGCAGCCCTGAGATCAAGAGTGGGAGTTCAGACCTTGCTCTCTTTTAAATCCTCTCAGATTCACAGGATATCAGAGCAAATAAATTAACATCTTTTGCTTTGAGTTACACACCTATCTGTATGGAAAGAAGATTCCTGCCCTGAAGGGTTTGACAGCACATGAGTCATTCATGTGCAATATTATGGGGGGGAAGGAGGACGGTTTCAGATGGGGAAAGTGCTTTGTATTGAAGCACTTTCATAAATGGATTATACTGTTATCCGCTTGAAAGTGGTCTTTGTTTCTAAGGTAATTTCATTTGGTATTCTAATCCTTTCAGGTGTTGATGTTTGCTTTGCCTTATTGAATCCGGAATAGGATTTTTGCATGCTTTCTTGATTTTTCTAGCCATTAAAACAGTCTGTGCCAGTGAACTAGCATAAAAATAGCATTATCCTGCCATGCCGTTCATTGAGTATTGCTGAGAGGCTCAGCAGATGCCTTCTGTATTTTGCTTAAACTGCAGCTGCAATTGCAAAAGCGTCTCCCTATGGAAAAGAGTTTGGGAAGTGGTTTCCATAAACAAGGGGTGCAAAGGTGGTAAAATTGGCTCCTTGGCTTATTCACACCGATTCCAGGCAAAACAGGCAGATAAACTGGGTGTCCACAAAAGGACAATTGTTATTTATGCTCCTGATGTGAAACGTATGCAATTCATAATCAGGGAGGAGTGTGGATTTTGTGCCTATTGCGCAGATATTACATAACTGTTCATTCATGTTGGTGACTTACCTGAAATTTTCTGAAGTTATTTCTGACCCATTTTTTTAATTTGTTTAATAACATGGACTGCAGAAGCCAAATTTTGAAATACATTTCAATGTTCACTTAAAACATTAACAAAGGAGGTGAGTTGTGACCACCGGGCAACCTTTAATGCTGTATCTACAGAAAAAGCATTATGATAAAAAAGAGTAAACATTAAAATCTTACAGTCTGCAAAATTATTCATCTTTCATTGGGAAAGGCTCCTACTTTGTTAATAGATGGCTAAGTAAAGTGTTTAAACTTTCTTTAATGAATTACTTTGATAGTGAAAGTACAAGATAAACACTTGTGGTGGTAGGAAAGCCTTAAAAAGAAAAAAAAAAAAAGCAAGCTGTAGTTTCCCAGAAAAAAAAGAGTTATGAATGGAGGTTGGATGACACCATTCTGGTTTTGTTCACTTGGGCTTGTCCTTGTTGTTCACTGAAGACATTTTGTGTCATTTAGCAGAGTTTTCAGCACAATAGTCTTTTTAGGCAGCTTGCTGCCCTTGGCCTTTAAAGCATAGCTACTTGATGAGTTTTGTTTGCCTCTCTGTCCAGAGCAAGATGTGGTAAGAATGTGCCTTTGCAAGAGTTCAGTCCGGTAAGTAAGAAACTTCCCATATCCTTCCTGTTCCACAAACTGGACAGGAAGGAGGGAAAAGTAACCATAAACAGAGCATTTTCTGAATTGGCTTATAAAGGGTACATTAGTGAGCATTTCTACTAGAATGCAAGGTAGATTCACAAACGCATCCCCTTGTCACTCTACCGTAGGAGATAGAAATTGCTAGCATGGGGTGGATAATTTGAGTGGCTACACTTTTCTTTTAAATAAAAAAAAAAAAAAGTAGTGTATGTTGAGGGAACAAGTGAGGGTGTTAAATCAGAAGTCATAATTGCCAGAAAGTAGTCAGAATTTCCTCTTCCTCCCTTTTCTCCCAAGCAAAGTCTAACGATTACGTCATTCATCCCCTGCCCTCTTTGTGGTATTCTGACCATCACCTGCTTTAGATTTGGTTGCTGCTAGGAATCCGTTTGTCTTGGGAGTGAATCATGGAAGATGGGAAAGGGAATGGTGATAATACGGCTCCTTGAGGATAGTATAATAAGCAAAACAAAGATGTAGTCCTTCCAATATTACAAAATGTCACCTTGATGCTAGAAAGGAATGCTTTACCAAATTATTGTTACATAATACTAACCAATTTTATAGTCATCCTTTGTTTAAAATGCTTGTCTCTGAACAGCATTATTTGCTATGGAAGCCACGTGAATTTTTCTCAAATGCATCTGTAGTTCATGTTAACAGAGGTATAGGAAGACTTTATCCATTCACCATTCTGAGAAACACACAGAAGAGTGTGGAAATAGAATCATAGAATCATAGAAGCATAGAATAGTTAGGGTTGGAAAGGACCTTAAGATCATCTAGTTCCAACCCCCCTGCCATGGGCAGGAACACCTCGCACTAAACCATGTGGCCCAAGGCTCCGCCCAACCTGGCCTTGAACACTGCCAGGGATAGAGAATTCACAGCTTCCGTGGGCAACCCATTCCAGTGCCTCACCACCCTCACTGTAAAGAACTTCTTCCTTATATCTAACCTAAACTTCCCCTGTTCAAGTTTAAACCCATTACCCCTTGTCCTACCACTACAGTCCCTAAGGAAGAGTCCCTCCCCAGCATCCTTATAGGCCCCCTTCAGATACTGGAAGGCTGCTATGAGGTCTCCACGCAGCCTTCTCTTCTCCAGGCTGAACAGCCCCAACTTTCACAGCTTGTCTTCGTAAGGGAGGTGCTCCAGCCCTCTTATCATCCTCGTGGCCCTCCTCTGGACTTGCTCCAACAGCTCCATGTCCTTTTTCTGTTGAGGACACCAGAACTGTACACAATACTCCAAGTGAGGTCTCACGAGAGCAGAGTAGAGGGGCAGGATCACCTCCTTCGACCTGCTGGTCACGCTTCTCTTGATGCAGCCCAGGATACAGTTGGCTTTTTGGGCTGCAAGCCCTGAAAAAAAATAAGTGACTTACCTTATGGAAATCTTAATATAGATACTCCAAACCTGAGATGTCTTCCTCAGGAATCTGTCCTCTTTCTCCAGAACAAAGCAGACTTCAGCTTCAAATTGCAACACTAATCAGTGAACAGCTTTCATACATCAATACTCTAAATTCATACAAAAGTGTTAGCTGCTTTGCTACAACTGAGTCAGAGTCAGATCATATGTGCTTCAAAACTCCAAAATTCTTCTCTGGTATGCCTTTGTAGTAAGTAGTACTATATATCTGCACTTTCATTAGTGTTGACAGGAGAATACCTGTTTCTAAGAGGCTTTTATCATAGGTATACCAGTCTGCAAAAGTAAGATTTATGTTCTTATTATTGAAATAGAGAAGTTCTTTTTTTCAGCAGTCCAATCTACGAAGGAAGGCTGGGATTTCATTGTGTACAACAGAAAAAAAAAAAAAAGGAAGAAGAAAAAAAATTGCTTAATAGACCATCTTAAGTATGGGGTCCTATACAATAAAGCTTAAATGACTTATTCCCATTAGTTTAAAGTACTCAGATTGTTCGTTCACTGATGTTGTTAATTAGCAACAGAGAAGAATGAACCCATTGTTTACCAGCAATGCAAAACTTTGACTGAAGACACTTTTTTCCTTAAAATTCTGAAAGTTGGTAGTATTCATGATTTTTAAATTCACAACCTCTCTCTCCTCTTCACATTTTTGTGGATAAGTGGCTAAAATGAACTATATTCAGAACTCAGCTGCTGGCTTAGAAGGCAAATGCTACTTGATGACAGTGCTGACTTGTCACCAATATCCCAGACAAATCAACAATGCATTTTAGTAGTATCTACTTTAAAAAGAAGTTTTTATGAAACAGGACAACACAAAACCTTGATTCTCACAGTGAATTGACCATCTATGATACATAGTCAGTGATTTTTGCCTGATCTTTAAGAGCTGAAAAATTATTAGGCAAGTGCTATCATAACACTAGCCTTCCATTTCTGTGCATGTTCTTTACTTTCATACTTACTCTAATTGAATTGCAGCTTATTATAGCTATTATAAGGATCAATACTCCTTCACAGGGACAGGATGAATAGGAATCAATCTGAACACTTCAGATCCTTTGTCAGGAATTGCTTCAAACAGCAGCTCCTTCTCTGCAGTAATCTGTGTGATTCTGTTAGCAACATCAGTCACTGACAAGAAGACACCTGAACTGTGTTTTTTTTTCTGTTCATCAGGATCTTTCATTGTTACAGAGACTGATATTCTTTCTTATAAGGTTAGAAAAGATACATAATAGCTTTTATACGATTATATTTTAAACTCTAGACTTCATTAATACACTCTTCGGCTCCTTCACTTCCAGCCTTCTTGCTGCTTATGAATTATTCAGGGTAGATTTTACTTGAGGTAAATAGTTTGATTTGAAGGTTTTTGTATCTGGATTTAGATGCAACAAGAAGTGTTAAACGCTCAGAATTTTAAGTGAGGAGAATTGCAGAAGCTTAGATATTAAGATGGAAGACATTTGCCGTTAGTGCTCTGGGGCTGCCATTGAGATCTCAGCACGGTGCTATTTGTCATTCTGAAGTATGTAGGTATTATGATGCCTGGAGTATAAATCAGCCTTTACACAGTGTCGAGTCCTGAAGCACTTTGAACACTCTAATCCACTTCTGAGTTAACAGAACATTTTTGGTTTTACAAGCTTTAAAGTTTCCCTTTATATTTAACCCTGTCATGTTATTAATCATCATTATTTTCTAGAATTTTATATACTTCCCCAAATAGTTCCTAATGTTTTTCTTCAAATTTGTGGCAATGTCACTGGAATGAGCTTTAGCTTCAATCATCTAGAAGAGATGCAGTTTCAGCAAAATTAATTTTATTAATTCTCCTCACGTAAAGAGGAATACCGACTTTTCCTGCTAGGAGGCTGGGCAAGCTAGCATTATTTGGCAGCTGTACCAAAAGATGCTGTCTGTGCTTTGTCTTCTTTGCCCACTTCTGTGTAGCATCATGTTCATGTTACCTTATGAACAAAGCTGAAATGGAAGAGTAGCAATTTTCCATTTGGCTGTTTTTACCATATGTCTCCAGTCCAGTAGTCAATATTAGCTCAGCACAGCAAAGCACACTCTTAAATGCTGATTACTTTCTTTCATCTGGGCAGCTAGCCAAAATATAAAGGGTCAGTTCAGAAACTCTATATACCATTGGGTGACAGTTCATTGAATCTCAGCTTCTGTTCTTGCACTGGCTAACTAAATGTTTTAACCATCAGAGAGCATTTTGTTTCTTGCATATTGCTACATATAGTGTTATAGAGACTTTAGTCAGGTGGTACAATTGTGCAGTTAGTTGAACTTACAGTGTTTTTCGAGGTGGAATTGTTAGCATTAATGAAGTCCATTCAAATCATTTTATTTTCCTGTCTGGCAGAACAGACTGCATGCACTGTTCAGTTTCTAATACACAGTGATGGATTTGGTGTTATGAAACAGCCAGTTGCTCTCCATGAACTGACAGTAACCTCAATTCAGCTGGATGTGTTAGTACCAATCTACTTCTGTGCTATGCACTAAAACCCTACTCTAGTGCAGTGGTGTTAGGAGCTCTCTACCACACCAGTCAGTTTGGGTAGAGGGAGAAGAGCTAGATTCACTCAATTCAAGGTATTACCGCTCACTTTGGAGCAATGCAGGTTACACCTTCAATTCTTTAGTGTGTGGAATGGTGACTCCTTTAAAGGCAGGAAATCATTGAGGACAGTGTTGTCAGATTTATTTAGTGAATTTATTTATTTTCTGTGTTTATCTAATGTATTTATTTAATGCTGCTTCTTAACTTCCATAATGTGGAACATAAATGTTCCAGATCTACCTAATCTAATGGTGTAACCCAAAGTTAAGTCACTGCTGAAAAGCTTCTTTTCCTGTACAGCCACTTAAAGTTGTTGTTTTCATTAAAGTGCTCATGCTCTGTAAGAAAGTATAATAGTTCAGCAGCAGAATGATTGCTAGTGTTAGCAGTAGCACATTGAAATTGTATGACCTCTCATTAATCTGCACTTTGATAAGGTCCTGGAGTGACAGGATTAATGACATTCCACTGTAAATTATTCAAATCCCTTCCTGTGCACTGACTAGCTCTTTAGAGAAATGCACAAGTGATACTGAATCTTTTACTGCCTTAGAGAATAACTACAGTGTTCCAAGACAGAAATTTGCTCATCTCTATGTTGGGTCATGTGAATCTGCCTACCAGTAGGCAGACTTTCCTTTTTTAATTTTCTGCATGTGATTTTTACTTCTAAAAGTATTTTATTCATATGCAGGCTGTTTTTCCCTATTCCCCATTCTTTTCATTTCAGTTTTTGTGTCCCATACAGCATGCTGAGAGCTGAGTACCTGGACTAGCTTAGTGACATTAACTTCATTTGGTCCACAAGGCTTTCCTGGCTGCTTATGTTTCCCTTGGGCCACGTCAGCCTCATCAAATCCTATTTTTCCTCCTAGTTCCTTTCTGTCAGCATGCATTCTTCTGAGCGTTGTCTCTTCAGCCATATCTCATCCCATGCAGTGCTTTCAATTCTTGTTACCAGAATTACCTTCTGTGTAAGGTTTATAAACCCTGCTCCTGGCGCAGCAAAACTATGTGGATTTCTATGGCCAGGACAACCTTTCTCTATGGAAAAGAGAAATGAGCATGTCCCACTGACATTTTAAGATCTCTTCAGAAATTCATGGACCTGAATGTCAGAGGGACTATTTATATTTCTGATACAGTCCTATATAACAGCTCATGGAATTACCTTCTCAGTCATTCCTCTATCCAGCTGAGTAAGCTGTGATTAAAAGGTATCCTAGATCAATTTACAGGAAACAGTACGTCTAGCAGTGGAGAGTTTTCCACATCCTTTAACCTTCATCGATTAAATGTTGATCAAGTGTTCAGGTGGGAGTCTAACTCCTACTCATGACTTTCATAGCTGACTCTTAGACATAAGAAAAGTAGTTTAATCTAGTTTCAAGTAGCACTCTTCTGCGTACTACTGTTTACCATATTCATATCACTCAGAAATTTTTGTCAGGTCAAAATCAAATACTTATACATAACAAGTTAACTCTAATCCCTTTCAAATTTTCCATTTTTTAAGTGTAAAAATTGAATACAGTAGAGACCGTTGTCTCAGTGTTGTACATGGACTCATACTGCCTGAAAATTTCTGTTCTCTGTATTGAGGAATTATGTTAGCTGTTGTTGCAGCAGCTTACTGTTGAGACAATGTTCAGCAGAGGGAAGCTCAATTGGAAAAACTGTCAGATGTTAAACTTCCTGCAGTGGAGTGCAGGATTGGGCAACACCCTGCTGATAGACCTCCCTGCTTAAGGAGTGTTTTCTCCTCAACACGGTACCGTGCCCAAGTCCTACTGATAATTTATACTGATAGGAGTCATCCTTTAGTTTGGTTGTGTACGGTCCTAAGGCTGCTGCACTGTTCTGGGTGTGTGACTGCACAAAAAGGGATGGCTCCCCAGGCTCCCCAGGGACGCTACCTCACCTATCATCTCTGGGCATCTCTGCACCATAGTGTAGTAAACATTATGGAGTAAACCTGTGCTGAGTTGCATTTTCATATACAGCATGTATGCTGCCTAGGCTGCTTCTCAGTGGTTTGCAAAGCACTGCCATCCCTTTTTCCAGTCCACAGTATGGTGACATTGATGAACAGGCTCACAATAGTTATGTCTACTCTTCTCCTTCCCACAACTTTTAGACTCTTAACAGTTAAGAGCTCAGTTTTTATTCTTGATGGTCTTTTTTTACTGGAAATAGTGATCAAACATTTTTATTCATAAGAAACCCTTTAGAAATAACTGTGTATGTATCTAGAAGTAACTGGTAGACTTGTTATACCAGTGCTTTTGGAGTGCTCAGTGTTTTGCAGCCCACAAGAATATTGCTGTTTGCTGAGCTTAGCCTTCTCAAATTACATTAGCCTGTTCTAACAACACAAAAACAGATTTCAGGGACTTTGTTTGAAATCTTTTACAACAGTTTGCCTTTGAACCTGCTACAAAATTGTAATGGATTTTCATTTTGATTTGCTGGCAAGAAACAAGTTGACTGCCCTTTCTTTGGAAAACTTAAAGGCTGAGGAGAAAATTATTTTGCTGACACACCAAATGCTTTCTGCAACTGAACTGATTTTGTTCTGTAATAAAACTTGATTGGTATAATGAAAGAATGTTTTATGTAAGCATCACACTACTGCAGTCCCCCAGCCTTCACTGCGACCCTCAGGCCACACTTGCTTGAATCAACAGGCTCCACATGGTACATACTGTAGAATAGAAAGCTCAGAGAAGAAAATGTCCACCTCCAATTATGCTTCTTTTAATTTTTTTATATGTCCTAATTAGGTAACATGCTGTTCCCTTCCATGCTCTCTGAAATGTATGTATGTGTATGTGTATATGTGTATGTAGAGATGCATATATATTCACATATAAACACAAATATGTGTATGAACATATGTATTACTTGTATGCTTTCAGTTTATTTTCAGGAGTCTAGTTTCTATTTGGCTGAGGACCTGTGGCTGTTATCTCACTGTTGACTTAGTGTTGCCCAAAAGACATCCAAACTGAAATCTCCCTTCTTCTTTCTATTCCCCAAATGTATGATGGAGTACTCTAGGGAAGAAGGCCTGAAAGCTGCTAGCATGTTAGTGGCTGGTAATTTCTAAGCAAACTTTCTGAGAAGACAAAAAAAACCAGGCACTGTTTTACTTCCCAGAGTACAGCAGGAGAGGAGGAAGCCATTATACAAACTATTGCTGTTTTCTTACTGACACTCCAGAAATCACAGATGGTTTTTATTGCCAGCTCTGTCCCAATTAATAAAAGCTTAAGTTGAGGATAGATGCTTTGATAACTGCCTGTTCACTAATGGTTTCTACTCGTGCAGTTTAAGATTGCTATTCATTTTTTTATTTAGACACTCTTGTTTTTTTCTACAACCTTCTTTGTCTTCTGTTACTGAAGCATTAAAATCTAAGAACTTGTACTCCCATATGCCATAATTGAGTTTAAATGTTAATTTTTCCAATTTCCTGAAATGTATGATTACCAGGAGTTTCATATCTTAAGCAATAACGATATCTTTCTTGCACTGGAACGATAGAAACTGGATGAGCATTTTCTATTTCAAGCAATAGAAGCTACCCTTCCTGCTTAAATACTACCCCTCTCCCCCGCCAAATTTTCTCTGTCAACCTGATGAAATTCCACTGAAATCCCCACATAGCTCTATGGAACATTCACATTGTCTGATGCTGTTGACCACAGAGGTACCTGACACTTCTCTAACTCATTACTCTCAATTCCTTTTTTGCTTGAAATAATCTTAATTATTATATCCTTCTTGCTTTTACCCCTAAATTATTATTAAAAATAATTTCTACACAGTTTGTCAGCTTAGAAACACAGAAATAGAAGGATCTCTGGGCTAAGTAAGTCTAGTTCCTTGCTGCTGTTGTAAGAACCAGTTCGTATAACACTCTTAGCTAGCCAACAAAGCTGCTAAAATCAGTATTGCTTTTGTTCAGGAAGTTTTGATTTATTCAAGATTCCAGTCATGCAAGTGACTGAAACTCCTTTGTCCACGTATATTGTCTTTTGGAGTCTTTCCCGATTGCAGCTAGTTTCTGTCTTCATGGAGGAAGGGAGAAATGTCTGCATGAGTTTAAGAAGGTTTCTTGATGCGGGACTCTTAGTCCTACAAATTTATCAGGAAAAACGTAGAGGAATCTGGCTTTCATAAACTTACTTATTCCCTCCACCTGTTGTGATGGGCCAGATACCACTCTTGCTATTTCACCCATTCTAGGCGATGGAGCAGTTCCAACAGCAGATTAGTTTGGGTTTCATGCTGGTCACACACAGTAGAAGGCTCCTTTAAACACGGCTGGCAGAAGTCCGTACTGTCACTCACTGTGGGAGTAATTAACTCTATTATATAGATAACCAAGTTCATAGAACTAAGGTATGGGTACCATTACATGCCCCTGCAACATTTGTTTAATTGTTAAATCACTTGTTTATGCACTGCTTTGCTGAAGGAAAAGGTATTAAACTATAAAACAACGATCTGTCAGGTATAAACCTGCAACCTTCGGGGAATCATTACAGGGCTCAGATCAGAAGAATTTAAGAAACTTTGTCATATATCAAATGTCTGAGACCAAAGTTTCACCTGGCAGTTAACTATAAGGCAGCTTTATGGGCTGTCAGTATGAAGAGAGTATTTACACATTTTTATCAGCCAGTAATTGGGGTTTTTATCATTTGTGTTTTCTGTCTTCTTGAATTACAATATATCATTTTGCATCGACATATTAAAAGACATTGCTATGTTACTTCAAAACATCTGATTTACTTCCTTGTACTTGTTTCGTAGAACAATGAAATTAATGAATTGTGTTCAAGCCAGTGGCAGCTTTGATGCTTGTTAGGTGGCAAAGACATCAACAGAAAATGTTATGGTAGATGTGCGTATGCAAATAATTGTGATGCAATGGATGTTTAAGAGATCAGTATTGTACAAAAAGATAAAGAATAGCATATGTTATTCATTATCAAGCTAAAACTAACTACAGAAGAGTAAGTCCTATATGTAGGCAAAGATGAAAAATGATCAAAACCTTGTAGTTTACTCCAATGTTTCTTTCCAAGCTAGCCTCATTTGCCATATGCCTGTTTCTACAGGCTTTGCTATATCCAGTGAAACCACCCCTGAAGGCTACTGCTCAGTTTTATTAAATTCAAATATGTAACTTGTTGCATGTTGTGGCACTTGCTTTTCACAATTATTTCTGGAGACAAGTAAGAAAAAGTTGAAAGGTCCTTTCAAGGTAATGGCTATTTTCTATCATTCTGCAGAACAAATTTTAGTAGGGTTTATGAAGTTGTAAGGGAGATATTGAAACCACTGTACCCTAGATAAGAACCATCTCTGTTTGAGGCCTTATAAATATAAATATAAATGTAAATGTAAATGTAAATGTAAATGTAAATGTAAATGTAAATGTAAATGTAAATATAAATATAAATATAAATATAAATATAAATAGTCATTCTTGCAAATGTGTGCCAAACTTGCATCTTAAATGTTGTGTGTGCAAAATAGAATAGCCTACATATTTGTAGTGAGATTCACTGGTCTGCCTCACTTTTATTGGACTAACCACATACTCTGAATTGGTGCAAGGTAAACTGAATAAATGTACTGCTTCATGATTTCTGATATACCTTTGCGGAGCATAAGTTCCTGTACTCAAGAGATCCGGCCCCTATTATATGGCAGCTGTATCTGCTTTAGCATAAGCTGTTGTTTAAGGCTGAAAGTTCTTTATTAGTAGTCTGTTATGTCTACTCTGTGTTACCTTTGTTATCATGTATTTAGATTCCAAAATTAAACAAAATGTAAAAAGTGGCATACTTGCTGTCCCCGTGAGCTTGTTAGAGTAATTAAGACTTCGTAAGTAAGTTTAAGCTTCTGGAAAATACAACATGATCTGAAGTCTAACAAAATTGTCTAGATTATGGTTTTACTTTTTTATTTAAGACTATTACGTGATTTGCTTTTTTCTTTTTCATATTGAATGCGCTAGGGAAAGTTGATGCAGAAGTTACTTCTATGGGAATCTACACCTTCCCATACCAATGATATTCATTTCTTGCAGTCCTCTTCAGGTATTAGACCTGAAATCTGTCAGTCTTTGAGGTTTAAGTATAAAATAACATTTTCAAGCTATCTAAAGACAGCTATTAATGATCTTTGAAATGAAGAAAGTGCTATGATCGCTTATAGAGGAGGGCAAAAGGTGAGAATATCTGTTTTAAATTATGATATGTTCTGTTTTATAAGCTGTTATTTTAAAACTCATCTGAGGATCCCAAGCTGCTTGTTGAAGCTTCAGCACACTTCTGAAACTTCCAAATAATTTTCCATGTTGGTCTGTCATTCAAGTATTGATCCTGTCTGCCTCCGACACTGAAATCTAATGAGCTCACAGCCCAAGGTCTTGTAACTGTGGGTTATTTCTTCCAATATCTTATAATTTTCCTGCTTATTTTCAAACCTACCTATATGTATTTCTCATTTTAGGTTAGATGACCTTGGATCATCACACTGTAAGCTGTTGTTAAAATAAATAGTCCTTTGACTTGCATGGTGACTTTTTCAGAACTTCAAGCATTAATGATCGAGCTTTAAAAATACAGTACAGATTTTCTTCAATCAACCAATCAATCAATCAATCAAAAAAAAAAACCCTAAACCTACATGCACAAATCTGGTTCTGAAACTTTTTACTATCTTTTTCTCCTCCACTCATGAAACTTTTTCTAGAGAAGGTAATACTCCAGTAATAGCAATAGTCAGTATTGATATAAACTGTCAAATTGGGGCAAATAAATGATCCCAGATATTCCTTACAGTTGGATATCTCAGAACAACTCATTCAAACACCTTTGGGACGTAAAATGATAACTGGGCAATACTATCACATCTATCTGAGGCTTTTCTGGTTCTTTAAGCATCTTGCTATGCTTCTAAAAAAAACCCACACATGTATTGGGCTGTTTCTGTTAGCAGAAATCTCTCTCTGCTACCTGGGAGCCACTTGGACTTTATGGCTTTTGTGAGCTCTCTGGCATGGAAATTGGAGGTGCTCTGTCTGCTATAAAAGCTTCTGACTGAAGTACTGCAGCTATAGAGTAAACCTCTAGACCTGCAGGCATGGTTTTGGAACAGGAGAACAAGTGCTTCTCAGTGAGGTCATACCTGATCTGTATAACAGGGACTTCCTTATACAGAAACAAATATTTTTGGATCTGTGTGAATGAACTTTTCCTGTGTCACAGTATGATCTTCCAGAAACAGGCTGTTCTGTACACAAAACTGCTTCCCCCAGACTGCTCATCATTGCAGTGGAGAAAGTAAACTTTTAGGCTGACCCAGAGAAATTAGGATACAGTTTTTAAATGGCATAGCCTGAGAAAATGAGCAAATAAACCTAAATAGTAGATGTTTTTTATAATAGTGGGATTTTATATCCTTTTTTTTTTTTTTTTTTTTTAGGAAAATTCATGCACCATCCCCCCGTAGCTTGTTCTGAGGTAATTGACCGAGTACAACATTGGTGCTTCTCCCTAAATTCTGCATACTTTGGTGGCCACAAAGGTTAGATGAAATTAGATATCATGCTTAGACATTTGTACAAGACATATTGCTGGTTAATGACATTTTAACCAGTAAGATATTAGTGGCCATTGTTTTGGATGACCCCTCCCAGGCTATCCTATCACAATCAATCAAGCCATAACTGTAACACATAACCATTAGGAAAACAGAACTTAATTACTCACCTATTAGTCACAGATTTTTAGGTGGAGTCAGCTGTTAGGCAGCCAAAGCCTAAGAAGAATTGCTCATACTGTTGTTGGATGTCAATAACACAAATGTCATAGTGTGAGTGTGTGCAAGAATGTGCAGGCCGGAGAGTAACCAGAGCATATTTCTGAGGGAAGCAGGCTTTCAGAACAGGTGCAGGGAAGCTAAGCCAGGGCCCTTTTTCCACACTGTGAAAAACACAATACTTGCTTAAATTTCCTTGTCAAGGGTATCATCCATGCTTTGGTTTGTTTATCTTTCAAACTGAATCAGAAAGTAAATTATGACTGATATTTCTTATGTATTGATTGGTAGCTTCTATTGATTTCTGTATCTGTCCTTGTGGCAATGCATGTTTACACATTTTTAGATCATGGGGTTCTGTTCAACTAGAAACGATTGGGATTTTTCTGATGTTTGGTTTTTTGTTTGTTTTGTTGTTTGGTTGTGTTTTTTCTTTAGACTTTTGTACCTTAACAATCAAGCAATCTTCTATCATGTGAATGGGTATTTCAAGAACAATGGATATTTTAAGAAACTCATAACACTGTAATCACTTTTCAAAGTATTTGCTAAAAGTATAATGCAGTGCAAAACCAATAACCATCATCACCATCATAAAACACAATATACTGAGGAAGGTAGTTCATCCATATAGGCTGATAAACTAGCAGCTATGGCTGCTGTTCTGCTTGTTACCTTGATAGTCTTGTGCATGTTTTATAGTTTACGAGAAGGTTAATGAGTGATTTCTTCCTCCAAATGAATAAAAACTGGTGAATGTTTGACTTAGGGATTTACTTTCCTAGTGTATTAAGAAAGTATTTCTAGATATTTGTGGTCACTGTTGCATTTTTACTTCTTTAGAATGATTTAAAAAATCCCCACCTCCTGCATGAAAAATACTGTGAAACATACAAATGTCCTTATTGAACTCACTTAGGTCTTTGACCTGACCTTACTGAATTCATGTTCATTAAGGAGAGAAAATAAAAAACTTGAAAATGTTAAGGTCTGTTAAACTAGACCAGCCTAATAAGGTTGTGCCTAGATTATAGAAGATTGAAAAGCACGACTGTTGAGAAGGTAAAATCACTGGCAGAACAACATTTGCCTGTGGCAAATTTTCAAATAAAATCTCTATTTTATTGTTATAACCTGTAGTAACAGAAAAGGGGAAAGATACAGTTTCTTATAGCTTAAGGAAAGCTTGTGTATTGCCACAGACCCTTCCTGGAAAAGAAAATTAACAACCTATTCATACGAAAAGGATAAGAAAAGCATAAGAAAAGAAACATAAGAAAAATCAATTATCCCATGCCAAGTAAATTATTAGTTTCCTGATAATTTACTGCTTTTTATTTAAAACCAAGCATCTTCCTGTTCATCAAGCATAATTGAGAAAATCAATTACTGCAAAATGGGTCTAGGAAATTGTTTACTTCTTCAGGGATCCAAGTCCTCTTGCACAACAGAAAAAAAAAAAAGAAAGAAAGAAAAACTAAAAACCACCAGTAGTTAGATGTCAAACTGTGCAAAAAAGAAGGAGAAGCTAAATTTCAGCATAAATCTGTCCTGCATGCCTTCTGGGTAATGTCTGGACCACAGATGTAAGAAATAATAAATTATATTTTCCAGACACTTTGCACTTCTGTCTGCTGCTCTCAAACCAAAAAAGGAAGTATGGTGGAATAAAAGTTTCATCCTAAAACACCTTCAAAAGGTTGTATATTCTTCTCCATGCTTCAAGATTAATTGCATAAATATATATGTTATATATTTATTCAGACTCTAGGAATACAAAGAACATGACTAGTCTCAGCCTTCCTATGCAGTACAGAGTGGAAAGAAACTCATGTAATGAAAAGGTATTAACAAATTACCTAGTTTCCACAGAGTCAGTGTAACTAATGCCTTAGGCATTTTTGTTTATTTCTTGTTTCTAGGATTAGCCAGTTCTAGATCAGGAGGAGAGAAATTAATATCAAAACCAGCTCTTATGTTTATATCTTCATTTTATTGATCCTAAATAAGTTCAGTACACTTGGAGGATGATTGCTATTAAGAGGAAAAAGTCAAGGGTTTTAGAAAGGTACTCTTGGAAAAATCTCACTTTTGACTAATAGTTTATAGTCAGCATGGGGGTTACTGAAACAGAATCATACAGAATCAGAGAATGGTGAGGCTGCAAGGTACCACTGGGGACTATTTAGTCCAACCTCTGTGCTCAAGCAGGGTCACCTAGAGCACAGTGCTCAGGATTGTGTCCAGACAGCTCTTGAATATCTGCAGGGAAAGAGACTCCACAACTACCCTGGGCAATCTATTCCACTGCTCAATTACCCTTACAGTAAAGTTCTTCCTCATGTTCAGGTGGAACTTCCAGCGCTTTAGTTTATGCCCATTGCCTCTTCTCCTACTGCTTGTCACCATTGAGAGAAGTCTGGCCCGATGCTCTTGACATCCTCTTTTCAGATAGTTATACATATTGATCAGATTTCCTGAGTCTTTTCTAGGTTTAACAGGTCCAGCTCAAAACTATCATAAGAGAGATGAATATTCCTTGCACAGGAGGAAGAACAAAATAGGACCTTGAGCTTAAATTGTCATGAAGTCATGGTATTTATTGGAGGAAGTATTTAACTTTATCTAAGACAGAGGAAGAAAAGATGTTACGATGTTTTGATGTTTTTCTCACTTCATGGGAGAGAAGGGAGATAAGGGAGAAAGAGAGGAAAAATAAATAAGTAAAGAAAACACATTGTTCTTTTTGACTGTTTAATAATCTGACACTGGGGGCTTGGACAAGATGACCTCCAGAGGCCCTTTCCACCCTCAGCCATTCTGTGACTTTCAGTTTAAAAGCAAAGGGAGAAAATGAGATTCATAATTTTTAATTTTATACAACAGTTTCTTTTAAACTGATTTTTTTCCTTCACAATATATTGGTCTGATCAATAACAATTCCAGGTTAAAGACATGGCACAAGTTTAGGGATACAGAAAATATTTCCAACTATTTTCTGGAATTACTCGACTAAATGGAAATATGAGTAGCCTACTATAATGATGTATTTTAATCTGTTTCGGAAACATCTGCTATTAGCTAGTCTTGGCTACTGGCATAGACAAGCCAGTCTAAATCAATACAGCAATTTTATTAGAACACCGAAACATAGAAACAAGGTGAGAACTGATGTTTTTCAGATTAGATTACTTTTTGCATGTATTTAACTTCTTCTCGATCTCCTGACTATGAAAAATTATAACACAGAGATGTTTATTTTCAAGGTTTTTAAGATGACAATGAAATAAACAAAGTATATTTTAGTGCAATGTGAGGGGCATAGAGCTCATAAAGTTATGTTCTGCCTAAATTCCCACCTTTTGTCATTTATGGAGAAAAGAGCAAGAAGATATAGGATGAATTAAGTTATTCTTGTGCGGATGAGAAAAGTCTCATTTCTAAGCCCATATACATAGATTTTATTTTTCCTCTGAGTCAGAGAACAATGCAAGCTGGCTATTGAAGAGACTTTATGCACATGTGTTGATATCATATATGGAGAGGAAGTTAGCAGCTGTCCTTTTTTCCCTTCTATCCATAAATCTGCCACATCACTGAATCTGACAAAGTGAAACTCTCTAGCTTTCAGTTTGTGCATAACACTGTTGCCAAACTTCATAAAGATATTTTATGGCCTGTTGAAGTGATAAGACACTAGACTTCATGAAAAATGAAGTCTCTAAATGGGTTTGAGCTATATCATTTGAGGAGTCTTAAAAAATATCACTGAGTCACAGCTATTAGTGACAGCACTGTGGAGAAATCTCACCCTGCCTATGTCACAGATCTGTTATAAAACATCCAAGCACACAGTGCTACTAATGATGCGCAATTTTCACCCAGATGCTGAATTATGGTATCTACGTCCAGGTTGCTTGGGTCATTTAAGCTTCCTTTGTATGGCAAAAAGAGTAGTGGCAAGGGCTTTCTCACTGCCTTGGTCTATGTGTAAGGTAGGGTACAAGGTACAGTTATCCACCAGCACAAACTCACCAAAGCTGGAACTGCTGTAATCCCACTCTTTCTACTGCTCCAACTCAGGCATTTCAGGTTTTTTGCTTGTACAGATACTGTTTCTGCACCATCAAGCAATGAGCTGCTTCAGAAAGATATGATCAAAAGTTCAAATCATATTTTCCTTGAATTAGCTTCTGAAATTTCCTTGTATGCAACCACGTGAGTATCAGAATTTCACAAGGGAAGGGATGAGAATGCACATTTGGGGAGGCTTCTAGGTTCAGCTCAGGAAGAGAGGAAATTTTGCATAAGGCAGTGGATCTGGTAAAGGGTGACAGAAGTTCGTCTAAACATGTGAGCTGTTTATATTCTCTCTGGTGGAAGCTGCTTTCCTAATAGCCATGATAGCCTAAATTGACATTGTCAGTGTTCATTTAAGTCCTTGAAAACATCCGCTGATAGGGTGGTAAAGCTGTCAGGAGGGGCAGACTGGACGGGCAATTGAGTTCAAAGAAAACTTACATCTGAAGGTCTGTCAGGGTTGTTATTGACAGCTTCCACAAGAGTGGTCATGGCTGATGCAATGTATTCTCTGTGTGGTTTAACGTTTAAGCAAGCAAAATCCTCACATAAATGATGAGGTTTCAGTTGTCCAAGTCTCTAAGCATAGTCCTATCTAAAGGATTCTGCAGTACTCTAAGCTCAAGGCAGTAGACACTATGCCCATACAATTGAGAGTGCTTCACAACAGTGTTGCAACTCATGCTCAAGTGTGATGGGGAAAATTTCTCCATCACTGCTCTGTCTACCAGTCAGAGGGCCAAAAGAAACAGTGACGTTGTGGATTGAGCTTCCCAGAGGTTTTTCTTTACCTTCTGGGGGTATGGGTTCTTTTATTATCTATTTTGTGTTACCATCTTGGATTTATTTTCACCAGACTAGCTGCCACAACAACATTGAAAAATTTTGATTCTTGGGAGAAGCTCTGTTAACTTGGCTCTTCACCAATGGCTGAGTTATGAAGGAGACTTTGTAGATGATAGATCAAAGAAGAGGAAACAGTGAGAATATTTTGTTCATATTTGGTTTTTTTCTGTCTGACTTAACTTCCAAAGTCCTCTTATTTTCTCTTTTGTTTCCTGATGCCTAGATTTTGTTCTGCAAATATCAGCATATCATAGAATCATAGAATCTGTCCATATTTGTTTTTCCCTTACCTAAAGAGAAATAAAATTGCTCTTCAACTTCAAATTTTTGAACAGACATGTATGAAGTTACACACAGTGCTTTTGGCTTGCATTTTGCTTCAGTGGGACAGAAGTCCCTTGGGTTGTTTCTACTTGCTCTCTTCCTATGGTTTTAAACCTACTTCCTTCCTGTGTATTAGACTTTCCTAATCATGTTGATTTTTGCGTGATGAATTTTTCCTCTTTTTTTTTTCCCTTTTAATTTCTATTTTAACAGGATATTTATACTGAAATTGAAGATAATTATTCTCCTGTTTTCTAGTAACTCATACCTTTAAGCTGATTTCAGCTGTTCCAAATTGGATTAAAAAACTGAAAGAAATATCAGCTGTCATGCTTCCAGGCATTAGGTTACTTTGCAGAATTAGGAAAGCACTTATTTAATAAGTTTTTTTCCATAAAACTGTCTGATACAGCAGTTCAAAACTTGCCTGAAAGCAGCTAATATTAGCCAATGTTGAAAAGAGGATAACCACACTTCATATACCATTGATATAATCAACATTGCAAATCCCCCTCTTATATGATTCTGCTTCTTGTGTCTATGCCATTGCACATAACAGCTGTACAGGTCTTCATTTACACATGTGTTGTAAGGATATTTGAGAAAATCACTCGCTTTAAATTTGTCTTTTGGTTTCTTAAATTTGCCAAAAGATAGTAAGCCAAGCCAGGCTTCTCTTAACATGGCTCTGAAATAGAGAAGAAAATCAAGAAACATTAACACCGACAGTAAATGGGTATTTAATCATCTGCTATAATGATGAGGCATACTATAGTAGTCAGTATAATGCTCATTATCCAGTGTAGAGAGTGATTTGTACTCATTAATATATTCACAGGTTCATATTCCAATATTTCCATGAGCTGAGAAAGTTAATGTACAAATGAAACAATAAAAAATAAATTTAGAAGAAATCCTGTTAGGGGTTAGGTGAGAAATAAAAGCTATTTAAGGCAAAGTAGCATGATTTTTAAAATTAATTTTAACTGTTTGAGTCTAAGCTGCTATGTTACATGTGCTAAACCAAAGGTACTTTCTACTGAGTAGAAATGGAGACAGTTATTATTAAATTCTTATGCTGAAATTAAGAAACTAGTTATCATAGAGGGAGAAGTGTAGTAGGAGTAGCCTTTAAAATAAACAAATAAAAGACAACGTACTGGAACCAGCAGAGTGTCTCAGTTTGCATTATTTATCAACACAGACTTAGCACTACAGAAATCCTGGGCCACCATGGCAAGGACATTTTTTCTTTTTCTGCTCCAAGCCTTTCTCTTTGCCTTCCCTTCCCCCTGTTTTCAGTTGGAGTGCAATGGAAAGGCTTCAGTGACCTTGATATATTTCCATGTCTCTTCTTTGGAGATGAGAACAGACCTTACAAAGTTCACATGTGAATATTAAGCCTATAACCATCTGCTGCAATTATGAACAGTGTGGTGGTTAAGTTTAGCATTTGGAGAGGAGGTCTGAAGGTCAGCTGTGCTTCAATTGTAGTGAAGTATCTTAGGTTGACTGGAATAAGCGAAAAAGAACATCAATAAATGAGCAGCTAATTTTTTAAATGGGTTAGGTTGTGGGGTATTTAAGATCAGGAATAGCAACAGAGGATGGTATGCTCATATCTCAGATCTAACAGGAATTAAATCTTTTTAAATCATGATGCTGTAAAAAGAGTAGACTCATACCTTAGCATACATTTGCCGTGTTTTAAGCAGAACTCTGTGATTTAGTTGTTCTAAGCCAGTCACTTCCTTTCCTGTGTGAGGAGATGGAATACATTAAGTAGCAAGTGCTCCTGGTGGGTTGTGGGAGCAACTATCTCTCCAGAATATGAATGTCTGTTGTGTGAACTCTAGGTATTTATGACTCATATTTTTCATATTCTGTGAAAGCACGCATCTAGGCATCTCTGTGGGCTTCAAATGTTTGTTTTGCTTTTTTTTTATTTTGTTGCTCCTTTCCTATATGCTAAGAAGCTTTTGTGGATTTACGACACTGAGAGGTACCACTGCATATTTTTTCTGGAAGCCATAATTATGATAATGAAGTACATTCTTCCTGACAATGTTTCAGTTACTTAGATTAAGATGATATTGAGAATTAGAAAGTAGTCTCCTTATGGAAATTCCCTGTTTGGCCAGGGTTTACTTTAGTGCAAATGTTTAGTGTATCTGCTCAGTTTTGGCAAATTAGGGAAAAGCAAGTCTAGCTCCATCATGACCTGATAAACACTTCTTTTCAAGTGTTCTGTGCTCTTGTGAACAGGTAATCAAGGTCTGGGCATGCAGCCAAAGGACTCTGGGGGATGATGAAAAGTATTATAAGTCCAAACAAGTGAAAAATTTATTCAGTACAGTGTTTAGGCTTGTTCAGTTGTATGCCCAGTACAAGAAAAAAATAGGTAGGCATGAACAAGGGGCAATGTATAGCAAGCAGGTCATTATCCTGAACAATACTGAAGTATCTAAAGTGCAGTAGGGAAACCAATACTGCTGCAGTAGCTTCACAGACTTGCCAGTAGTGTCCACTGGCATGGTGTGAAGGAGTACAGAAAGGTGGAGGGCTTGAAGGAATAGACTCACTTATAATTTGTAGGCAATGTTTCTTTTATGAAATAGAAAATTTACAAATCAGCAATAAGTTACTGAAATGTTATTCAAACCTGTTAAAGTTCATTTGAAAATATTTTGACTGTTGTCCTGGGTTCAGTTATAGCAGTCATTTTTCTCCTTCTTAGTAGCTGGTGCAGTGCTGTGTTTTTTAACTTTCAGCCTGGGAACAACGCTGATAACACCGATGTTTTTAGTTGTTGCTAAGTAATGTTTATTCCAACCAAGGACTTTCTCAGTCTCATGCTTTGCCAGGGAGGAGGGGAAGCCGGGAGGAAGCAGAGACAGGACACCTGACCCAAACTAGCCAAAGGGGTATTCCATACCACAGCACGTCATGCCCAGTATATAAACCAGGGGGAGTTACCCGGAAGGCCCAGATCACTGCTCGGGTCGGGCTGGGTATCGGTCGGCGGGTGGTGAGCAATTGTATCCTCTCCCCTTGTTATTTCACTAATCATTATTATCATTGGTGGTAGCAGTAGTGGTTTTGTATTATACCTTAGTTGCGGAACTGCTCTTATCTCAACCCGTGGGAGTTACATTCTTCCGATTCTCCTCCTCAGACCTCCGGGAACGGGGGGAGGTAGAAGGGGAGAAGTGAGTGAGTGGCTGTGTGATTCTGAGTTACCGGCTGGGCTCAAACCACGACAACTGTAAATGCCCTTATTTTTTCTGGGAGGCGGGGGAAGGTATGAGGAAGAGAAGGTTGTTTGGATTGTTATCCCAGCCCTCCATTGAACTTGGACTTGGCTCCTGAGCACAGATTGTTAATAACTTCAAGGTACTATTTTTATGAGTTTGCTACTTGATTGTTCAACAGACATGATTCTGCAGATGTTGTTTCTTGGTTTGATTTTTTTTACTTATATATGGAACCGCATAAATATGACTTAACATATAGTGTTTCATCCAGGATTTAAAGAACTTTGGATACTTTGAAGGTATCAGGTTTGCAAGACTGTGCTAGAAACTTGGTTTGATTCAATTCAAGCAGCTGAGTTACTAATTATTTCATGTGCCTTCAAATGAAAAATATAAGAATAACCTAAATTTCTGATTGTGTAAAAAGCACATTTGAAATAAACTTTTAATACAGATGAGGAAATGCATGCAGAAATCCCATTCTATGCTCTTTTTTCATTACTGAAACACACTTGCTGTCTTGGTTTATATCTTAATAAATGCTTCTGTATATTTATAAGAAATTTCCCTTTAAAACAAAACAAAACAAAACAAAACAAAGAGAACCCTTCTGAAAATTTAAAGTAGAATCATAGAATCATAGAATAATAAGGGTTGGAAAGGACCTCAAGATCATCTAGTTCCAACCCCCCTGCCATGGGCAGGGACACCTCGCAATAAACCATGTGGCCCAAGGCTCTGTCCAACCTGGCCTTGAACACCGCCAGGGATGGAGCATCCACAGCCTCCCTGGGCAACTCATTCCAGTGCTTCACCACCCTCACTGTAAAGAACTTCCTCCTTATACCTAATCTAAACTTCCCCTGTTTAAGTTTGAAGCCATTACCCCTTGTCCTACCACTACAGTCCCTAAGGAAGAAGTACTTGACACTTCTGCACATTTTCAAAAGTCCTTTTCAAACCATGATTTAAAGAGAACACAGGCATTCATGTGGGCTATTTTATGTTTACAAAATTATTTAATTCTCAGTGGGGCCTATTCTGGTCATGTATAGGTTTTAGATGGTCTCTACTTCTGATGTGAAGAGCAAATGAGATCATCAGACTTTTAAGTTCTGAGGATATAACTTGGAAAATATTGCTTAGTATATTAATATTGGGGATTTTAATGCTTCTGTAATGGGCTCCAACTCTGTTATAATCCATAGCAAAAACTTCCTAATAATTAGTTTCAGCTGTTAAGATTTCAATGCTTGGTTCTTTATTGAATATTCTTTTCCATCTCAGCTGAGGTCTTTGTGTTGATCTCAAGGGAACAAAGCTTTCAGACCATTACTTCATAGTTTTTATTGTTTTCAATATAAAGATTTAGGGTCTAACGCCAAAATAATACTCTATGAATCCTCATTAGAGTGCTTTACTCAGCTGGTCCCTCCAACCCCCTAAATAATCCTTAAAAAAAAAAAAATCCATCTGTGTTATGATCAAAAAAGTTTAAATTAAGAAGTAAATGTTAATGAATACAAGTAACAAATATTGTTTTTATATTCCATGTTTAATATTAAGTAATAGATTATGTTATCTGGAGCTGAGAAGAGGAAGAAAAGGGAGGGTCAATCTATCTGCTAGTGGGCATTAGGTCATATACTTGGTGTTAATCCCATAGAAAATATAACAACTTTTCTGCGGTCCTTACAGGTACACTGCTGGGTTGTGTGAGTAGCTGACAGTGTATATCATGAATAGCTATACAACAACTTTTCTAGAAAAGCAAGCTACTGTATTGATTACAAATGAGCCCTTGCACACTAAGTTGTTCAGTAGGTATGTAAACCAATAGGTATGTGTGGACTGAGGCTGGGAGACTGCTAATTTTTACAGGACTGAGGATTTGGTATTTCTTCTGCTGGGGGATGGGGAGGAGAGGGGAGGAGCTGTCTTCATATAAAGGGGAGCAAAAGAGAGTCAGCTGAAATAATGCAATGAACTATTTGTACATTCTTGGTCTGTTATTTAATGGTAAATTTAACACACTGACTTGTTTCTGGAAGATTGCAGCTATTCCAAGTCCTTAAGTAACCTGGGAATAACGATCATTGTTAGAACAGTTAAAAAGGTAACAGACTTAAAATTATCCTGTAATATTTACTCTTCCCTGCTTACTTTGTGATTCTGTAAGTGTTAGATGAGTGACATCTTACCCTTCTCGAAGTGCTTGTTTTGCACTTCTCAAAGTGTTGCACCTACTCTGAGTGGAAAAATCCACATATGACTTTTAGCTGTGACTACAGTGATGTCTGCAATGTGTGATTTCAGAATTGTCACCTTTGTAAAGAGGCCGACTTCTTCTCATCTTGTGTTAGTTTCTGCCATGTGATACTGACCTATATGTTTTTCTACTGCATGATTTCAAAATACTACTATTAATAATAATAAACAATGGCCTTCAAAACTGCTTTGTAGTTGGCACATAGTGTTTCTTAACTGATCTATGTTCTCATAAGCTCATTCAGTGCTTAAATGCCTGTAACTTAAATGCCACATGAAGCATGCATCAGAAATATAACCTGGTGGGATTTTCCTGTTCAAAGTAACAGATAAACCTTCTCAGTAAATAGAAATAACAACAGTTCGTAAATCGATCATTGTCTAGTGCCATAAGGCTTTCTGCTTGTTTTAACATATGACACGAAACGCTAGGCGAGGAAAGGTGAATCTTCTGCATATTTTGTGTACAGTTATGAATAAAACCAAACAGGGAGTAAAAAAGCTCTGTAGGTCATCCCAGACAGGAGTCAGACCACGAATATTCGCCACCTTCATGAATGATGTGTGTGCTCTGCTTAGTATAAGACTAGAAAAAATGTGTCAGTATGAGGCCAAAATGCATTTTTTTCCTGACTTCAACACAAAAAATATTAGGGATTCTCAAATTGTGAAACACTGAATTGCTACTTTTTCAAAGTTTCAACTTGTAGATATTTCCTTTCAGCCACGAGACATAAAAACATCAGTAAGATTTTTGTTTAAAAAAGCTGTGATTGTCAATGTCTCATGAATGGAGGAAAATTTCAATAATTCAAATGTCATCATTTTCCAATAAACTGTGTGTATCCAATATTCTGTGATTTGAGTATTATTGAGTGACAAACTGCTGAGAATTGTGTTAGTATATTAATTCTTATAAATATTTCTCTTCTTTCTATCTTTCCATCTGTTTCAATTAAACTGTAGTGATTTGGTCAGAGATGGAAAATGAAAGTAGTCAATTTGTTTTGGAGAAGAATTCTTCAGTTGATTTTCAGCCTTAGTCATGTTATCTACTCCTTTGAAACTTCCCTTATATATTATCAGAGAGTTAGTCATTAAAAAAGAAAACAAAACAAAAAACCCAAAACAAACAAAAAAAACCCCTGAAACTTCAGTGTAGTTCTGTAAAATGCTGCAATATTAAGTTTATATGCATACATATGTGGGGACGGAATGAAGAACAATGCGGTCTTGCAAGTGTGTCTATCTTGTGCATATCAGTTCCCAGTTGTCTAATTAAAGGTCATAGATATATGAAGTTTTTACTTTCACTCACTTCTTACAAACCAAAATCACATTGATGTATCAGTTGATTTTTCATCCATTTTTTTTATTCCACAACTACCAAATGCAGTGGCCTGGGCTTTGTAATGAAGCTTTTTCAGCTTGTTAAGTCTGATACTTGAACATTCTGCAAAATAAACCTGATTTCTAACAATAGCTACTCTTTAGCTATTCTTTTTTTAAATCTAATCTAAGAGCTATTGTTAGGAGCATTGAAATGTCCACTGTAGACAGGATTCTGAGGTTATAGTCAAGGACAATCCATCATTTTCAAAACTTCAGGTAGGACAAGCTGTATGCAAATGCTTTTTTCCTTTGGGGGAGACATCTTGAAAGTTTTCCCCTTATCAGAAACACTTTTCCCCTTGCAATATATCATTACAAGAGAGAAGTTGTCTGGTGTTTTAGGATAGTCTAACTCCATTAATAAAAGTGTATTAGCTACTTAGGAAAATATTTGGATTTTTCTTCCTTTTTTCTTTTTTTTTTTTTTGTCAGCAATCAGTGCTGCAGACAGCCATTATAACACTTGTCTCCAGAAGCTTTAACACCAGGATGTTTGCCCATGCTAGACATGTTATACTAGATATGAGACTGCTACCTCTGCCAGCAAGCCTTACTGTCTTGGAGACTGCTTCCTTGATTTATGCCAAACTGGCTTCTTTGAAAATAGCTTGCTTGTGCAAGCTTTGACCCTCTGTGGAGTGCTCTTGATGTAAAAAGAAGGCAGAAATACAGGAAGAATTGTACAGTGGTATGTTGATGTTGAAAATTTCTGGTAAGTTTGTGCTAAACCTGAACAGGGAAGCCATAGATCCCATCAAGGCAGGTGGCCACTGAAATACAGCAGTGTGCTAAACATCAGTACATCAGTGGCTCAAAGCTATTCAATGGTCTTTCTGTGAATATTGTTCTGGTTTTGTCTAACTCTTTGAAATAGGCTTTTATCAAAACTCCCTAGCACAAGAGGCTTGATAGCTCTTGTCCCGATCATAAGAAAAAATTTTATAAACTAGTGAAGTTAACTGTGAACAGTTCTCCCTTTAGGGGCATGTGCTCTACTTTAACTGCAACTCTGTCTTTTCTTCTATGGAATATACTAAAAAAAAATAACAAACAAGACAAAAAACCCCACAAAAAACCCCACAAAAAAATGCCATCAAAGCAAACATCACTTCTGCCTAGGTTTCACAGTATCATTTTGTTTATGTTTTTGCTAGAACAATGGGCATCTGAGGTTCTACTGAACAAATATAGATTAATTATTTGTATTTAGAAGCCTTACTAACTTTATTTCTGAGTCTTTGCTCTGTATTTAGTACAAATATCTGTGAAGTGAGTATTTACTTTCTAAAACCTAAAAAAAAAAAAAATGCTCTGAAATCAGATGCTAATTGGACTTTAATCTAAGAGATTAAAGTACTTGTGTCTCTTTTTTATTGTGATTGTCCATTTTGGAATGGAGCAGGTACACAAAGATGTTTTCTTTGAAATATTTTGAAGCTGGAAATGGTGCTGAAAAAAACCATTTCAAAGAATAGTGAGTGAGCTTTCCTGCAGTGCTTGATACTTCTGCATGTTGTCATTAGAAAATGGATACATTACAGCTTTTGAAAGATAGTTGCTCAACCAAATGAATGTGCAGTCAAACGCTGAACTTGAGAAAGTAGATGTCAAAATTTGAAGCAATGCTGCCATCATGATGTTTGGAATAATAACAATAATTGAATTCAGAGTTAGGTTTAGGCATGTTCTAAAGTAAATGTAGTGTTTATCTTAAAATGATAATAACTGAAGTCTTCACACAAGCTTTTCTGTTTCTTTCTGCAGATTAGAATATCAATAGCAAATAAGTTGGTATATTTTGTTCAAGCAGGACTTGAAATCAAATCAAATGAGGTTTTATATGGAATATGTGTGAATCTTCATTTCTAAATACAATAGATTTCTACGTATTAAGATTTTAAAACCAGACTAGAAAAGGGCACATTTACAGTGCTGGAAGGAACACAAAGTTAGAAACTTCAGAGATTTTTCATAACAAATATTGTATTCTGATGCTGAGAATATGAAAGCTTGGTGGGATGGTGGTAATTTCTAGACCTCTTAGGGAGAATGGCCTCCTTAAATTATTGCAAAACAAATCATTGTGGAAAAAAACCCATATTTTAAGCCACTTACTTACACATTTTCAAAGTAAAAATAACATTAAAAGCAATGGTTAATTGCTATAGATTCAAAAGCTAGTATGCTTCATAGTTGAAAATGTAATTCATAATCTTTTTTTACTAACTCAGAAAGTATAAGCAGTGCACAATGGATAAAATAAGTTCTATTTACCTCCAGTATAGGAAATGAAATTTATCAGCTTTATCTGAAGAACTGGAGAAAAGCTTTTCTTGAATTTTATGTTATATGCAATATATATTAACCTTAAAAATATTTTACTTTAACAATCTGGATCCTAATCGACTAGATGCAGCTGCTGCTCTCTCAGCTTTGTTACCATGACCCCTTGGTGTCATGATAAACAAGGGGGTGTGACCCCCTTGAATGTTATGAGACTGTCCTTTGTTTTCCTTCTTAAGGGCAAAGTCTGCCTTCAAAACATGTACTGGACTCCAGCTGCTGAAGTGTACCTGAGGGCATAATTTCTGCCT
The DNA here is from genome assembly GCF_004027225.2 of Strigops habroptila. Taxonomy (NCBI): domain Eukaryota; kingdom Metazoa; phylum Chordata; class Aves; order Psittaciformes; family Psittacidae; genus Strigops; species Strigops habroptila. The sequence goes on along the minus strand of NC_044277.2, from coordinate 27,814,210 downwards.
GAAGTGTTTGTCACTGGAACTACATATTTAAAACCTAGTAGGAATTCTGCTTTCAGCTGCAATCGTGTAGCTAAGAGTAGCCCAGGGTGGACCTTAGGAATACAGATGCTTCTTAAAAGTGTGCTTCTTAAAGTGCCTTTTGTTGTTCCTTTCATTATTTTGCTGTGCTGGGAGATAAACCATATGTGACATATACTATTTTTAGACAAAAAATAAAACCTGATGACATTTAGAAAATATTTCTACAGAAACTTTATAACTCTGAAAATGTGTCCTAAAATCTGCCATCGAGGTATTCAAGTTAACTTTTCCAAACTAACACTGTTTTCTGACAGTTATTTTAAAGAGTAAATTTGTGGTCTTTTTATCCAACCTCTGTTCCATAAGAGCCTTTTCCTGTAAAAGTGTATAATGTATGCTTCAAGACTCAGTATAGGATAACTCAAGATCTCTATATCTGAAAAGTTTCCATCACCTTCAAAGAAGAGTATGGTTTTCTTCCTTTTTCTTCCTCTCCCAGAAAGCAATGGGACAGAACTAGATACATCTAAAAAGATATCGATTCTGCTTGGGGGTTTTTTTTTCACACCCAAAGATTTAAAACCCAGTTGGAACTTAATGTAGTAGGAATTACACTTCTAAATTATGGTATGCTGCTCTTAAAGCAATCAAATTGCAGGTTTCATGTACTCAAAGCTCTTGGATGTTGAAACACTCAAAAAGATCAGGTTTGTTTTGAGTACCTTATCACCTGAGGTTTATATAGTTATGTAAAAAATAATTAAATGGATGGAAAAATATGAGAAAATGGTTACCAACAGACGTGTATGGTCAGTGATTGGAATAACATTTAATGACTTATCAGATTATAACCTTGGCAATCAAGACACCTAGTTTCGTCACAGGGATATTTTGCTGCCCTTGTAGTGGCGTAGGATATATGTAAGAGAACCCATGGTCCAACATGGAATTTAGCCCAGTTCCATGTCAGGTTAGAAGGACAACTGTTAGCAGTGTGGAAACAGAAAGCAAGAAACATTTATCTTGCTCATCGACCCTCATGAATCTCAAAGTTCAATTTGATACTTGAATAAAGGTGTGCTTTAAATGATAGTGTATAAAATGAAGCTCACACTTAGGAACAATATTTAAGAACAAACATGTACTTCCATTTATGTCCTCTTTGGCTGCTTTATACAAAAATGCATCCAGAGTGCAATAACCCATAGTAATTTGATACTTTCCAGGATTAAGAGAGGCCATAGGCAATAGAACAATCAAGGGAGAGTATCCTGCCGGCAGGACCAGGGTGGATGCAGAGGTGTCAGTCAAGCCTCACACAGTTCTGGTGAAACCAGAGGAATAGAACTAGAACTAGAGCTCATATATGTCTCCACATTCTAGAACATTTCTGTATTAACTTGCTTCTGCTAAGATGCAAGATAGTTAAAGCATAAAAACTTTGTTAAATTTGGTGGATTTTGGTGGATGTGTGCTTGTGTGTACACATCTTGTAAATAAGTGTGTATATAATGCCTTTTAAAATTTTTTTTCAGAATACTATTTGTCGAATTTTAAATTGTGTTTATTCTTTGTGCGGTCAAGACAGATGTTTTCAAATAAATAAGTTCAAGTGGTGGAAAACAGCTATTGATTAGCAATGTGTTATGGTGCAGCTGTCAAGTATGAAATCTAATATCATTTGACCAAAATGAAAATAATTTTAATAGAAAATGTGTACAATAAATGAAGATATGAACTGAATAAATCTTCATATTCACAGAATGTGAAAACATGTAGATTTTACATAGTAGAAACAGATCAGTTGCCAGAGATATGGAAGAGTTGATAATGAGGAAGTATCAACTGCCAAGAAAGAGGAAATCTGAATGCAGTTAGTGAATGTTAACACTCTACCTCCATTTTCTCAAGGCCAGCCTTGCAAGATGTGCTCCTGCGAATGGTCCTATTCTCACCAATTTCAGTGAAACAGCCAACGTTTGCAGAACTCAGATCTTAAGAAGTTCTTTGATCAAGAAGTTTGAGAGGTTTTTAAGAGATCAAAGTGGAAAAGCTTTAACCCATCTGTGTGATGTGCATTTTGAATCAAAATGCCCTAATTCTCCTTTTGAGAACAAAAAGTGAGGGCAGGATGAAGTGAGGAGATGAAGAAAAAAAGAAAACAGGGAGCTTCAGATTTCTTGAAAGAATATTAGTTTTCATGGTGACCACTTGACATCAAAGAAGAATGCTATAAATCATTCCGTGGAATGATTACATAAAAATGAAATTGCAGTGAGAATAAAGGCTTGACTTTCATGGCTGCACAAATAAAAAAAAAATTTCCACTGAAGAGAATTGCTACAACTATAGTCACAAATATAATTTGTGATCCATTTGAAACTTTTTTCTGGACATCTGCCTTAACCTAATAGTTTAACGTGTTTAATGTCTTGTTAATGTTTTTTTTAAACAGAGCATAATACTAGATGGTCCTTGAACTATGCTGCAAAAATGCAAGGATATCAGGAGAATCTGGTATTCATAAACAGATGTTCTACTGAACTCTGTGGTATATATTCTTGAGTACGTGCATGTACAATGAGAGGCCATCAGTAAACTGAAGCTTATTACACTAAGACATTGTCTGGCTGAAAATAAACTTCTGTTTTCAAAGATGAGGTTAAAACAGACCCCAAAGAGAGTGTCTTAACTGAGGAATCTGGATTCTCTGAGCTATCTTTTTTTCCAAATTAAAGCAACTTTTGCTCGGTTTTTGTAGTTATTCTTCCTTCTTGTGAAGCGTGGGTGTTGAACCCACTGGAGTAAAAATGTATTTTCTCCAAACTACCTTCGATCAACAGCATATGTGGGTTTGCACCTTCTTATCTGAAAAGTCAACATTAACAGTCTCACTCCACTCTATGGTCTCTAGATATACAGTTTTATGCAAGTCCTCCATTTTACACTGTGTATGATGTCCAAGTTCTATAGAAAACAGGAACTATCTATAAGATACAGCATATGTTCATGAACAGGAATGCAATAGAAATAGTAAAAGAGGCATGTAATTTGGTTATGTTGAAGTTTACATTTATGCTAAGGCCAAGGAAGAAACTGTGAAGATGATACCTGCTTAAAAGGACCCAGGAGTGCAGGCAAAACCTTGACAAGAGAAATCAGAAGTGTGCAGTCCAGTGAAGAATTAAGCTATTGGGAGTAATAATATGGGCTGATGCACTCAATATAGCAGAAATGCCCTCCGAGAAGGGTAGGAAATAATTCAGTTCCTCTAGGCTGCACAGAAGCTAAATACAGTATGACAAGAAATAGTAGCAGTACTCATTATGTCTGATTGCTAATTACCCCTTTGAATGATTCAGTTATGCCTGCTACTAGATAATTAGTTTAGTAATTTATGGCTGCAGCACAAACTAGTATTTTAATTTTCACTGCACAGTTTTCACAACACCTACAGTTCAGATAATATCTCCCTTTTTATTCAATTTCAAATTGCTTTTTTTGATAGCTGATGGGGGGGGAAACAAGCAATTTCAATTTCCTCACATAGTTTTAACATTAAATTATGTATTTTAATGTAACTTTATTCAAATGTAAAGTATATAAATGTAGAAAACAACTTTACCTGAGCTCTTAACCTGTTTTCTTTTTAGATTCGGGAACTGATCCTGGAAACACTTGCACAGGAATTTTTGCTGTAGTATATTTATCCATTGTGCCTGCTCAGACTGGTACAAAACTACTCCTGTGTATGACTGTTGCCAGGATTAGATCCTTGGAATAAACTAAGTATATTTTTGTAATTGCACAGATATTTCTGCGCTCCCCAATTATTTTGCTTATAGAAGTTGATTCTTTTCCATAAGGAAGGTACAGACTGCAGTTGGTGTCATATAGTGCGCCGCTTGTAGCGTATTGGTTGGTGGAATTTAAAAGGTTCAGCAGTTTTCAGGAACAGCTTTATATTTCTTATAAAATCAACTATTGCATAGTCCACTCAAGCATGAAAGCTAATTCTGAAAGGTATTCAGAGATACATGTTTGGTAATTTGTTAGCTGTGTTGTTTTTCTAATAAAGCTACCACATAGTAATTTGGACTGCCAGTGGAAGATGCGTGTCTGAGTACCACTGAGCATCAAGGTCATATTTTAATTATTTGTAAAATGTTTTGAACCTCAATCCTACTTTGCTGGTTTAACCAAAATATTTTTCTTTTGGCATTATGTGATTTCATTGGAGTTCATGTGACTGTTTCCTCCCTTCTTATGAACATATTTACCTGTATTTGATTCACACCATCACTTATTACCAGCGAATTTTGTTCATATTTCAAAAAGTGTAACAAAATTTTTCATATAGACAGGTAGGCAGGACTCAGTCTTTTTTTTTTTTTTCTTTTCCTTTTATTCTTAAAAAAAAAAAAAAAAAAGAAATTAAAAAAAGAAAAAGGGCTTTTTATAATCTTTTCCCGTGTGTCTTTGGAGAGACATACTCTGCTATGCCTAAGGACTAGTTAAAATGAGGCTATCCTGTGTGGAGTAGTTCATAAAGTAACAGTCAGTTTACAGAAGACACTTTCCATCTAAATAGACTATGTAAGTGTAACATTTGTTTTCAGGTGTGGAAGGGGCAGATGTATGACTTGTCCAACTGGGTGTAACACAGTAGCAACAAAGGTTGTGGGGGTAACAAGGCATGTGGAGTAAACGGGGAGACAAAGCAAACAGCCAACCAAAATATTGAAGAAAGTCTCCTCAAATCTAAATATCGCTTTGCATGGCTGATATCTCTACTTTTTCCAGACATCTCAGCAATCTTTGATTGCTGTTGCTCCCTCTTCTGTTGCACTAGCCTTAACTGTAAGCTAACTGCTGCTGCTTCACTTCGGTAAGCACTGTTTTTCCTTCTTTTTCTCCTGTAAATCTTTTTTCCAGTGACCATTTTTCTGCCTTTACCAATAGAACCAGATTGAACCAAGCAAGGTTATTCTTAAATTTCCTAGTAATCTCCATGCTAGCTTATAAATAGGAAAAATAGAGAAAAGAAAGATGGCTGTGTAGGATACACTTCAAAGGGCGCAACAATTTGTACATTTCTCTGGGACTCAGAGGATATCAGCAGAGTTTTCTTCTCTCTAGAGATATCATATTTCAATGACTTTTTATCATCATTCGGAGGCAGATTTCAGGGCCAGCTCTCTTATTTAGAGGAACAACTTTCTGTGCATAACGATGTTGGTTAACCTTCCAAGGCAACTCAGGAAAGACATCCTTGAACGTGACCTGTAAGGTCCTACTTCGCAAAGAGAGCACTACTTTTTGAGTTTTTTTTCCACAGTGCCTAAAGAGCCAAACATAGGGCCATGGCAGATCCTCAAACACAGCCACAAAATAGTCAGGACTGTTCAGTCAATGACATGTGGCCTACTGTGCTGTGTCCTATGCCATAGAATCTCATTTAGGGAAGGGAAGGGAAGGGAAGGGAAGGGAAGGGAAGGGAAGGGAAGGGAAGGGAAGGGAAGGGAAGGGAAGGGAAGGGAAGGGAAGGGAAGGGAAGGGAAGGGAAGGGAAGGGAAGGGAAGGGAAGGGAAGGGAAGGGAAGGGAAGAGTTTTGCCACATGAATGATTGCTGTGCAAGTGCTTCTTGCCTTCAAGGTCATAAGACAAGCCTTGGAGATGTGTAATTTTAATACAGCTTTAAACAGCAGCTCTTCAACCAGGTAAAGCTGGCAAAGACATCTGCCCACACAAGATTGTCAATGAATTCTTCATTTTTTTGCATAGAGTGTATTCTTATGTTGGGATACTTGTTTACTTTAAGTTTTTGCTTCTCACTCCTGCTTTACCATAGACTTTGTCCCATGAAGCTATGCTATTCTGTGTCTTAGTTTTTCTTATTGCTAACTGTTCCATCATGAGCAAAAATTGTGGTTGTAAACAAATAAATCATATCTCATTTCAAGCTCTTTTTTATTGCCTGGTCTTGTATCTGTTGTATGAATCCATTTCTTCACCCTTACTATATAATGCGAAAGTTCACTTGCTGTATTGCATTTTGGCCTCATGAGGTTCAGTACTTTGTGGGAGGTAAAGAACTTGGAAGGAGAAAATAGTGTAACAAGCGGAAATTGGTGCTGGGAAATTGAATAGTTCATGTTTGTTGATTTCATATAAAAGACCAAACAATATGAATGAAGACTTTGAGGTAAGCTATACAAATGGAAAACTTGTTAGGAAAGTTGCATTGTTCAGCTTCCATATTTACGTTTATCAGTCTAAGAGATACATTAGCAAGCTGTGATTTTGTCAGCACAAGACTATTTTTATTGAAAAATGTGTGCATTTGTTGGCTGTTTCCTTTTGAGTTTAACATTTCAGAGCTCACATTCTAAAGAAAGAAGTAGTCCATACTAAACACTGGATTATGACAAGTCTCTTTGCAGAAGTAATTATGTGATTTTCTTGTTCGGGGATAGCAACTGAGATGCTTGGAATATCAAAGGAAGCATAAAAGTGTGTTCAAAATCATTGCATTACCATTCCTAGCACATTAACACCGATACTGACAAATCAGATGGGACTAGCAGGCAAATATTTAGATTACCAAAATTAGTTTTTCCTTATGAGCAGCAGTGCAGATTGTTTGCAGGTACTGTATTACTGAGAAAAATATTTGGTATTATGAGTTTATCAAGATTACTTTATTCATGTTATTTTGTTTTCACTGCAATTTGATAACATAATGTCCATGGCTTGTACTTGCAGCAAGCCTTCTGTCCTCTTCCTGATGTTTACCAGCACTGCATCAATGTCCTAAAGGACAAATCTGACAGTGCTATTTCTGTGAACATCAGGCTCGTGTTTACTATAGAATGAAAATACACCCTTAACAGACACCAGTCTAACTTCTGAAATATGTATCCTCTGACCCATTTAATAAGTGGTTCCCTACAGACTGAATGTGGTGACACTCTTCTCAATCACCAGTTACACAAAGAAGAGGCTGTTCCCTGTAAGGCAAGCTGTCTCAGCATCAGCTTGACCTTTCCAACTTTCTTTGGAGTGACAGTTAAGTTCTTTGTACCTGGCAGAGATTTCCAGTTCCAGGGTAATAACAGCCTAACTGTCTGCTCTTTCTGTTAGCTGTCTGCTGGTAGCCATGAATATTGCATGAGAATAAATGTACGCACAGGTAGTCCAATTGGAATTTTCCTTGTTGGTACCACATTGCTAGATGAAAGTACACAAATAGCTTGTTGCAAAACTACATCCTCTGCATATATTCTTTGATGGGAAGGGGGAAGATAAAACAACTAGGGACAGTTCTTCATTCTGATGATGCTCTGGGCAAGAGCAGATGGGGAAACACAGTATGAGTAGGTTTAGATTGGACACAAGGAAGAAATTTTTTACTATGAGGGTAGAGAGACTCTGGAACAGGTTGCCCGAAGAAGTTGTGGATGCCACATCATTGGAATTGTTCAAGGTCAAGTTGAACAGGGCTTTGAGCAACCTGATATAGTGGACGATGACCCTGCCCATGGCAGGGAGGGTTGGACTAGATTATTTTTAAAAGTACTTCCAACACAGAGCATTCTGTGATTCTATATGGATGGTCCTTGTCGATATCTGTAGTAGCACCTTATAAACTTTCGATGGGCAATGAAATTTAAAGCAGCCATAAAAGTAAAGTCAAGCTGGTGCACAGCAAACCTAATGTGGTAAAATATCAAAACATATAATGATCTTTCCATATTCCTGACTCATACTTAAGGATATTGTTGATTCATTCATGCAAAAAGCACAGAAGCTATTGAACTCTGATTTCTAGGACTAGAGTCTTCAGTTTGGGTCGTGTCGGTATACTTGGCAACCCTCCTTATTATTATTTGCTTGCTGGCATCTCAGCTAAAAAACAATGGTTTTGATATTTCATATTTGGAGAATATGACTCTTGAACTCATAATTCCAGGCTGGATACTACCTCCATCGGAATGATGGTTATATAATCAGGTGGTTAAGCTTCTCTTTAGAGGTGCTTTAATGTAATTAATTAAAAGTAGTGTTTTGCTCTAAACTGGTAGCGTGGGATTATTTGGTCTACCAGCCTTTCAGCTGATTTGAGTTCACTGCACCTTGACCCACTGGAGGTAAATGGCTTACATACACAAACCCTGGCAGTTCTGGGTATGCTCCAAAGGCAAAACTTCATAGACAGCCACCATACTTTGAGTCATAAAACGATTTAGGGCTTGGTGATTCACTATACTAACACATAGGAAGTCAGAGAAAAACACCAGAGAAACAGATAACTTTGTGCATATCAGCTCCAGTTTTGTCATTATGAGGAATAAACTATAATAATTAGGTTAGAAGTCACTATAAACTGGACTAATAACAAGTTTTTGATTTTCCTGTACTTGTATGGATGCAAGAATTAATTATTACTCTTCAAGATATTTCTGTAGCCTAGAAGTTACATGATTGCATGGTTTAGTATGCTGCCTTTGAGATACGGTTGTAATTTGCATGCATGATTGACTATGCCTATACTGTTATACTTGCGTTGCATACATCTCTGAGCGTGGGCTTGCCTCTGTTCCAATTTGATGCAAACTCTGGATCATAGCTAGTCTGGTGTAGAAATAAACACCACCTACCCCTTCATTTTAGCTAAGGACTCTTTTCTGTGTGCTCTCAGTGCCTTCTGACAGGGTACTAGAGGAGTATTGCAACACAAAGGGATTTGTTGTTTTGTAATTTGTCTACTTATGTTATTCTAGAGTAGTCATAAGTTAGGAAACTTTCTCAAGACTGTGTTGCTGGGCTAATATAGGCATAGCCTTTCAAGCCAAAGGGAGAAACTTTTTAGAATGTGGGATGGGATTTTTTCTACTGCAATTTTGTGCTGAAACTCATTTAGCACTTTTAAATCCTGTTTTCTGAGTCATGTGGCTCTGGTCCAGATCCAAGGGGTGGTCCTAAATTGGTGACTGCTTCTAAAGAATAATGGAAATTAGAGGGGAAATAAAAAGTCCTGTGATACAGACAAGCTTCAAAATTTTTTTTGTTTGTTGTTTTTTTGGGTTTTTTTTTCCATGCTTACAATGGGAGGTTGCATAGCAATAGATAACAAAGTGGGTTGTTCTGAGTGTTCCATTCCAAATTATTTTATTTTTTGGCAGTGACCCAATCAGATAAACATTGCCAGGGATTGTGTAAAGTATCCTCATAAATCAGCCAGCATACAGAATACCTAGATTGAAAATGTTTTCAATTATTGTCTTGGGAAAAACCTCTGTATTGATATTCTATTGTATTTTAGCTACGGGAAAAAGAGCCCTAATTTTATGGACATTAAATTGTTTGCCATGAACCTTTAGTGCTGAAAAATTGTTTTCACAATCAGAAATTCCACTGAATTTCAATTTCCTTCTGCTGAGTTTATATCCAAACATTGTGTGAAACGTTACTGAAAGGTAAACAAACACAGCCAGTAAGCTGTTAAAATGGTCCTTGCTGGTCATATGGCTGCTGGAGCAAGAGGGAAAAACAAGACTGTAATCAAAAGGGAGAGCGTGACCCTCTGTCCTGGCTGACTGGAGCTCAGAAAGCCTCTGGCAATCATTGCCATGTGTTTTGACTTGCTGTTGCTTTGTGGATAATAAGCCCTGAGGAGAGGGCTCTCAAAGGATTACAGTTTGGAGACTTGTGCTGCTTCCCTTGCTGTTGTGAGTGTCCACCAGAATGCAGCAGTGGCACCAGAACTGCGTTGGTGGTCCTACTTGGCGCATGGACTACTTCTCACCCTAATGGTTAATCAGGGAGTAGGAAGAACAAATTAGACTGAAGGATCAGGGGCTGAGGAGGAATCAAGTCAGAGATAAAAATAAAAGAGAAATGTAAGAAAAAATAGCAGTGTTCTGTGTAATCCTGCAGAGCAGGGATGCAACAGCCTTAGAGGGCTATCTAAGATGCCCACTTACATCTCTTCAAAATTGAGTTAATGTATGTGCCCTGTTTGTTCACCTAAATTGTTCTCTTCATGATCTCAAAAAACTGTTTGCATTTGCAGTACCTTTGTTCCATAATAGCCTCAAAATAGTTGGAAAGAGGTGATAACAGTGAAAGTTTCTGAGACTGGGGCTACCAAGTCATTTTCAGATCCACCAGTGGGTAATGGACTCATCCGGCCTTTCATACTGTGTCAGCTCTTCTTGGTAATCAAGTAGGTCTGTTTTAGTCGGTGTTTCAGGATCATGTAAAAGGCAATGAAAAGAAACGTGAAATTAATTGATGTTGTTGTTACATCCATAACAGAATACACTTTTTGCATATTGTGATCTCTGAGTGGTAACAGAAATGGTTTTAACATTGATTTGAAGATTTTATTTTCTAAGCACAACTCACAAGGGCTTTTTTATTTAAATGTCAATTACTCTGAGAACGTAAAATGGAGTGATAATTTCTTTATGTGATGAGTATTTCAAACTTGCCTTGTTCAACCTGCATTATTCTTTATTATATTTTTACTTGTAGCACTATCTCTACAATATTAAATTCATTTAGATCAGTGAATACAAATTATTTATAATTTCAAATAAAATGTCTTCGTAAGTCAATATGTCAGCAGACCAGTCTTCTGGAAAAATAAAAGGTACCATGGAAAAAGAATCTCCGTTTATCTTTATTATGTCTTTATTACACACAGTTTATAGTCACTGATATTTGTCTGTGTGTCTGTGTGTGCGAGAGACAGAAACTACTGTGCATTGACATTGTATTAAAAGCATTTAAAAAATACAAACAGGAAGAAATAATTTGGAATTTAAGTAAACTGGAATAATTAACTCAAAATAAGAGTGAATTCAGCTGGAAGCATATTTTGATCTGACATTTGATTTTGGGAATTAGAACTGTTATTTTCCCTTTTCATCTACGTCATGTAAGGGAGCAAAAGGAGACAGCTGGAAAAAATAAAAAAATGAAGTAATATAAAAAATAAAGAAGGGAAAAAGGCAGTAAAGTCACTGTTTATTTTATTTCATGGTAAAAGTTCTATAGCTAGCATTAGTATAAAGGAACTTCAATGAGAAATTAAAGATCACCTAGTCTGCAGAAAGGGTGCAAGTTACATGGAGCAAACCTGGACAAAAGCTAAGGAGTTTATACTAAATTTAAAATTCTTCCCCTCTGAAGCCCCAGTGGAGGGTGTGCTACCAGATGCAGTAATGCACAGTCCTCCTATCGAGGACTGGGAGCATCTGCAGTACAGGTTTTATATAAGGTATGTGGATTTGTCTATGCTTGGTGTCTTCCTATGCCCTCGATGCTCATCTTAACTGTGGTAACAGCTAGAACTGTAAATGTGGTGATTCTCAAAAGCAGAGGTCTGTACCACCCCCCTTTTAAGTTTCTCTCTATGTGATAATTGCAGTGCCCATTGTGTCTATTTTGGGGGGATTTAATGACCCAGTGTGAATCACTTCAACTGTATCTTATGCGGTAAATGGTTCTCTCTCTGTGATTTTCTAATCCAGACAGAAGAAACCTACCTGCTGAAGTATGGATACCAGTGACGCCCTTCACCTGAGCTCATTGTACTAAGACAAGCAGGGCAAAGCTGGGCCTTTACTGTTGCCAGCTTCAAGTCTAGTGGATTTCCATTCTGAAATATGTTAGAAGATTGTTGTTCAACACTTTCTATTTAATCATCAAATTAATTAAATGTCTGAAAACTCCTGTGAATGGAGATTTTTTTCATTTAATCTCACTGATGGTCAGTGTTTCTGCCACCCAATTTCCATTGGCATAAGGTTCTGATACAGAACTGAGGGTTGCTCTGAGACCATGACTGGATTTTAAATGGTAATAATTCTTTACAGCCTCCAGACAAGGAGTTTGAGTATCTACTTCTTTTTACTACTGACCAATTAGTGATGCAAAGTACAGTGGTGGAATCTGTGCCTGGGAAAGTTTTGGCATGCATTGTTTTTTCATTCCCATGTTAGAAGAAAATGCTATCCCCCTCAAAGGTGACATAAGGAAAACAGATTCACTTATCAAATGTCTCTGCAAGAATGCAGAATTTTGCCTATACAGGTGCATTTAATTAATCTTTTATTTCTGAAGGTCCCAAAAGAGCAGAATTTAATTTATGCAAATATATTCCCAAAGCAAAGACATGAAGACAGCTTGCTTATTAGAAAAATCCACACACTTCTATTCACCTCAACGTATTGATATAAAAGTATCTGAAAAATGTAGGCACAACATTATTTGTAGCAAGGCTCTACTTTGGACATTGATTACTGCACATTAACTGCCAGTTTCTAAGCCAATAACAATGGGATGTTTACAGTGTAAATTTAAACAAGCCAGTATGGAGTTTAATTGATGGCTTTAAGATTAACATTGTATAAAAATAGATACATGTAATAAAATGTTAATTGATTATTTCTAGTAGAGTTATTGCTAGTATTTGAGAGGTGTTCACCTACATCACTTCTTCCCATAGGAAAGCTGTAAGTTATAGATCTTCTAACTCAGTGGTTTTGTCTTAATTTAATGCAGAATTTCAGGCAGAATTTGCCCTTCTTATTGCTTTTGGATACAACTCTTTGGATACTAAATGAAAAGTATGTCAGACTTTGTCAAAGACATTTGCAGTTAATGTTTCTAATATTATAAGCTTTTCTAATTTTCTAATATACCTTCTGATTGATTGCTGTATGTATTTATACATATATATGCACACAATATGCACACAGATGCACATATGGCTTACAGTATTAGAAATTCACTAGAATTTTACCTTCTATTTAAAACAAACCAATGGGAAAATAAAACCTGCTTTCTCAACATTTTATGTTCAGGAAAACTGACCTTGAACACATGACCTGTGACCCAATACAGCGAGTAAATAAAATAAATACATTCCAAAATGGTACTGGAGCTTTTAATCATTTTTATCATTTATTGTTTCTGTGGTTTGACTTCTGATTTTTTAACTATTTTGTGATGACCTTGGTATTTTAACTGTGTCATTGAGGCAGAGCTCTAGAGAAAATGGTCAAAAGTCTGGATTAACCTCTTTGAATATTACTGTTACTTCCAGCTTACAACAAATATTTCTTTGAAGTTGATTTTAAAATATACATTAAATTAGTAGCAAATGTATGTATTTATGCTAGTAGTGAAACAGAATGTTTTCCTTCACTGTGATATTTAAGTAAAGTTCTTTTGGAGAGTTTGCAGCTTGCCTCCTGTTTAACACTACATACCAGTTGCAGCAATAGCAGTACTACTGTATGTCCACGTTGAGGTTGGGCAACATGTCATCCTCCTGCTTGTATAGGTCCATTGCACAAAATGTTAGCCTGGGACTTAGGTTATATCTTTTTCCATTCAAGTTTATAAACCGCTGAGTCTTCCTGAGTGGAGCAATTTTCTTTTTATCCCAATCTTTTTTAAAGGACCTGTTTAGGGGGATTATCTTTACCAAAATGGAAAATAAAATATGTCAAATATAATCTGCAACTCACAATTGCAATTTTCTCACTGTTTTCTCTACACACTCAGATGTGGTGGTGATGAGTAATATTAAAAATAAAATATACCAGTTTCATTGCTTGTAAGAGTTTTCCCTCTTTCATACTACTTAAAATTTTCTAAAACATCTAACTTGTCAAAAGGTATGAATGTAGAAAATCAATAACAGTCTTCAAGTAGGTCCTACCATAAATTATGGGAAGTCCAGAGATACAAATATGTAAGCATTTTTTTTTCTTTCCTACATTGGAATAAGACTTTGTTCTGCTGAATGCACATGTAGACATAGTTCTGAATGAATTCAGGAAAAATTATGTCCAGTGCACTCAACTCCGTATCCTTAATTGGAAAATGAATATGAATTGCCTTTGCTCTAAATAGGTTATGAAAACTCCATTCGAAAGTAAAGCTTTTAATGTTAATTGCTATAATTTTTATTTTCAAATCAATTTCACAGTTTATTCATACAGATTATACATTTCTACTTTGAACTGCTAAATCTCTTTTCTGGTTTTGGACCAAACAAACCCAAATATCTTTATATACAAATTCAAACAGTCCACATCTATAAGTTACATGTATCAAATCCATCCTGCAATTTATACTGCATAGGCTTAAAAATAATTGTGTTCTTATCTGCTGGATGGTATTCTTTTATGGAATTTGACAATAATGAAATCAGTTGATCCCTGTAAACCTCAGAGCTATATCTGAGCAGATGATAGCACTCTATAAAAGTACAATTTGAAGTTTGGGACAGACCACCTTTTATATAGAAAAGAAATTAACAGTCAAAGTATCTGGCAAATTTAGGTTGCAAAAACCTTGTTAGTTATAACATTTCAGTCTGAGTGTAGATTTATATGTATAACCAAATGTATGTATTTAATGTATATATTTACTGTATGTGTGTATATATATATGTATAACCAAACTTTGTTAGTTAAAGTTTCTCAGTCGCAGTAATTCAGGAAAGCTTCTTTACTTGACAGCTCTAAAGACTTTGTAATACCAGGACTCCACAGTGAAATGCAAGTTGAACCTCTCTCACATTTTAATTGAAATAGGACTTCATGGCCGTGTTTACCTTCCTGGTTTGGTGACCTAGGTGAAGCTCCACTATGTAGCAACGATGTTAGAAAGGCAAAATGCTTTTCCATCTCTGCCACATGTTCATGGCTCTCTCTTCTTAGCAGCTTTTCTTTGATTCCTCTATGTAATTCAATTAAAGAAACAAGCAGTTTTCTGGTTCACCCCATAGGAATACCATTATTCTTATGCTCTAAGAAAGACATTTTCCTTCTGAGCTTGCCTGTCCCCAGAGACAATCTGAATTATGTCATATAATTTTTAATTCTTATCCAGGCATTTTTTGAATGTGCACATCAACGTGAAACACTTTGTAAGCCACTTCTACTCAGTCTAATGACAAGGGTAATACTGCTCTGGTAGAAGATCTCCGACAGGGCTGTCCAGGGTACTGGGCAATGTCTCATGGCTTGCTGGTGCTCCCTAGTTCTCCTGCCAAACATGCAGAGGTCAATGGGACCCTGGTTAGTGGCTCTGAATCAGAACTGCTATGGTCATGCAATAAATGTGAGCATGACTAGAAAAAACATTCATAAAAAAATGAGCTTCATCCCCCTTTTTTAAACAATATTTAAAATCCCTGTTTTCTTGACATCTTTGTACTGCTAACATTTGAAGTGTGATGGTGGTTCTGGAGTACTGCATATGATTCTTGCAAAGAGTAATTATAAATAGAAAGAATAATATATAGTAAAGCCTACTGAAGATGAGCAATGCATCTCAGGGCCTCTACAGGGATCAGAGTTGTGGAGATACCACCATGTCAGTTACCAGAGAGATTGTGAAAAAGTAAACATTTTTCATATGGTAATAAAAATGTCTTAGTCATATCAATGGATGAAAGGAGATAAAGATAACCTTCCAGTTCCGATGCGTTCACTTTATAAATGATTAAGTCTTATCAATTGAGCAAAGCTTTGGATTTTAAAGTTAGGTAGCTGTCAGATACGTAAAGTTAGTTTCTTTTGTTTGCTTTGCATTTCAAAATCAACTTTCGTAACAGTTGCCACATGTAAATTCAAGTTAATACTATGTGCCCCCAAAACAAGAGTGCTGCAAATTTTCTGTCCTACCACTGGAGATGAGTATCAGCAAAATTGGATAGGTAGCTGTTCCAAAATAAGGGACACAGGTGATGATCTGATGTATTTATTTCAGATGACTGTAGAATGTTTGTCTTTTTGATGTGAGTTTATATGTCATGGTGCTGGGAAACTCTACTGTTTTAGGGTCAGTATTTTTGAAACTTAAAAAAAAGGAAATAATAATAATTAAAAAAATAAAAGCTGCTCAGAGGTTTAACTTCCTTTCCTGAAGTTAATAAATATTCTAAATAAGGATGTGTGTTTGGGGTTAGGAGTATGAAGAGGGGAGTGTTGAGCTAGCAAGAGAGACTAAGGGAAACCAAAAAAAAAAAAAGAAAAAAAAAGAAAAGTATTTCTTTCTCCACAGGCTGTTAGAGAAGCAGGGAGTGATAGAGTGGGTGTTCAAGAAAATCATCAAATTGGCAGAATAGAAGCTAATCAGGCAGGAAGGAGAAGATTATGGATGATTAGGGACCTAGGCAAAAGCTGCTTATATTGCTGAAGAAGGACAGTGGAGACCCGACGTGGCATATAAATGGCCACTTCTTTAACCCTCCTATATGACAAAGCAGCCAGACTGTAGGTGCACTGGATAGGAGAGCAAGTCATGATGGCATGAGCGTGAAACGACTATGGGAGGGAAGGGAGCTGAGTGCTGATGGAAGGAGTGTGGTGGTGGATGCTCCAGATCTGTGTGGAGCAGGGAGCGGTTTTGAGTAGCACTCTGCAAAAAGCAGCAGCAATAGCCGAGCTGTCTATCTCGCCTCTGGCAGAACCATGCAGAGGCAGCCTGGTAACAGTTTTTCCCAAAGGCAGGAAATACAGAGATTGCAAATCACAGAACCATAGAATGGTTTGGGTTGGACAAGACCCTAAAGATCATCTTGTTCCAAACCCCCTGCCATGGGCAGGGGCACTCTTTGAGAGAGAGATTGCCCTCTATCCCACCTACTCTACTAGCAATGGGTGTAGCAAACCAGGATCCACATCCCACACTATATTTTTCTGCCTTGCTGCATCTCCAGCTTCTTTTCTTTCTCAGGACAACAGCAGCAAGGTCTGTCCCTCAGGCAGCAAAATTCAGTGTTGCCTTGATGTCTTGCAGAATGAAAGGAGGTGGGGGAAAACAGATTTGGTGCAAGATACAGAACAAGAAAGGGTTGAAAAGGGAGCTGTAAAGACTCAAGACAGAATCATTGTCAAATGAACAATAGCCCTACTTTGGGATTAAGAAGAAATGTACGCTTCAGGCTATTTTCACTCTCTTAGGCTAAATAGTCCACTCTTTTCCTTAAAACCTTCAACTACTACTTGGCTACACTGTTTGCTTTGAAAGCTTAGAAGGAAATTGATAAACATATTTTAGTAGTCCTTTTATAATTCCATATCACAGTTTGTGTGTGGTGTGACCTCACTTATAGGGTGCTTGTCACAAAGGAGTAGAAATTAACAATTATGAGATACTGACATTTGTTTCTTAAACATTCTTTAAGCAGATGAGTAGTGTGTTAATTTAATAATTAATCTTTTTGCTGTCTCACACCTTTTAAGAAACATGCCCTTGTGTCTTCATTGTTAGCAAGGCCAATTTTCTGCTGAAACCCTGCTTTTTGGCCATTAGTATTCTTCTTCCTCCTTTTTCAACAAAATTAACCTGGGCCTAAATATTTCAATGGAACTTTATATAGTTTTTAAGCTTTGCTTCCTGCAGCTTTAGATCAAGTTGAAAGTGAAGGCAAGAGCGCATCTGTTGTGAGTAGGCACAAGTAAAAGTGCTGTTTAACACTTAGCTATCAGCAAAAGAAATAAGGCACAAAGAAAAATAATTTTTTTCTATAGTTCACATCTCTGTTGTAAAATCAAATGTTTATGGTTTTTTTCTGAAATTATACGCTACTTGTCTGCCTATTTAATGTAAGTTATGCTCCTGACACATTCCTCATTTTTTCCCAGTAACTCTTCAGATTATCATTTCCTTTGATCTTTTTATGGTATATCAGCAATATTACAATGAATCACAGTTCTTACCAATCATCTCACCTTTGGCTTGTGTTCAATAGCCTGATTTTCCAAGTCTGAAAGTTATTTCGTGTTCTTTTTCTTTGCTTCTAATTCAACACACATTGTGTGTAATTGCAGGGTACAGTGATGATTACTCTCCAAAGAATTACTATAAAACTTGGCTTGTTAGCGTATAAAGCTCTGGCTGTTAATCACAATCATTTAAGCAGTAGCTAACCCTCACTAAAACGCAGATGGCATGTTGTTAACATTTCAAGCTATCCAACTCAGTCATTGTTGATATATCCCAGAGAGGACTTTGTTATGCTTTTCAATACTGCTTCTCTTCTGTAACGCTGAACAGTATCTGCTGGGTTTGATACCCTCTCAGACACTTAGGATGAACACATAATACTGTACAGCTGTAGCAGCTCATGCAAATAAAAATGCATATTTTTTTTCCACTGAAAATGAAGAATTTAACTATAAAACCCAAAATGAATATAAAAAGGAAATCTGTGAAAGAAAAAAACCCAATATAAACAGGAAGTTGTCTTGATTAAAACTAGTAAGTGAGTTTAAATATGTACATATCTGACTTAAGAAAACCTTGGCAAGCTTGATCAGTATTTGCAATTTGAGAAGGTCCCCTGTTTGCTGGCTGAGTCCTAAGGTCTGATGATTTCCAACAAGCCATAAAATAAATAGATAACTATTTTTTCAAGTGCTACTGGCCTAAATAGCAACTCAAATACTGTGCATCAAAGAGTAGAACAAATCATACTATCAGTGCCCTAAGCCCCTAAGCAAGGATTTTTAATAAGAATGATTAAATGCTTTATACAATACGACAATCCACTTTAAAAAATCCTGTATTTCTTAAAAAACATGTGTTTTGCAAAGGTTTTAAATGACTCCATGCAGAAAAGTTGAATTCTTACACTGTAGAAAAGGATCTTCTGAGAGGCCAGGATACACTGACCTAAGCAAAAGAAAAGGCAAAGATTATTGCTACTGCACAGGCTCAGTACATGTTTGTCTGTCACTCTTTCAGAAGTTTCCCTACCAGTAAAATAAAATTGACTTACTCAGAAGGTACTTTTGGGAATCAAAACTGTGTTTTGAAAAAAAATCTAGTATTTTAGATAAACTCTGTGGAAAAGGAAAAAAGAACAGTTCTAAAATAAAGAATTTATTATGTAACTGGAACTAACTGTGCATGACTTTTCATAAGTATGCATCAAGTTATGAGCTCAGACGTCTGGGCACGTGTATTACAGTGCTGCCAGCGTACATGAGCATTTTGACCCTATACCTCCCAGGGTGCTATGAAAGGGGTACGCTTCACAGAGGCGCACAATCATGGAGACATCCCTACCTGAAGATTCAGCAAAGTATTAGGTCATGGCAATTTTGCTTATGAAATGAATAAAGCTTTTTCTCCTCACCTTGTACCAAGTTTATTATTGTTTTGTCTACATAGATGCCATTCCATGGTGAAAAATACGCTTATCAAATCAGAATGTCAGAAAACAAAGTGTGATTCTTATCTTCTTTTTTGACATGTAGTTTGGTAAGAGGCAATTAGTCTCTGTCCATGCTCAATTTCCTTCTACCACCACCGTCATTTGTGTATACTTCCCCAGAGACTACTGCTTAATTTGAGCAGGCAGAGAAGAGATTTGAACTGGCACCAAGACATAGATGTATCTTTTTGTCATTGACCAGACACATTTTCTAGTAAGTGGCATCTCTGCTACAAGAATGGGAGAAATTTAAATTTTCATTATTAATTCCTTTAGCACTTACGATTTCAGAGACATCATTCACTTAGCACAAAATGTAGAGAAGCCTAAGGGAAATTGGATTTCCAGAGCAGTAATTCTTTCTTATTAGCCATTCTCCAAAATATTGTTCATATCAATGGAATTCTTTACCAACTTTTAATTAAAGTATTTTATAAAGACCCATCTAAGTCATTTCTTTGCAAAGATTTCAAGGTCAGATGCCATCTTCCACTTCTCTTTCATCTTTAAGTTTTGAGTAAATGTGAATTGTCCATATTGAAATAAAAGCACTAAAAGTAACACTTGTCAACTCTGCTTTGTTCTTTGGGTTTGCTGCAGACACAAAAATTTGTTCTCTTTTTGTTCTGGAGTACTATGTGTGCAGCAGAAAATCACACTTACTGAGAAGCTGTTGTTCCTGATTCTTAGCAGTGGAAATGGTTAAAAGTTGTCACAGAAGTTTTACTTATGAAATCCATATTCCAGCCATGTTACATATATGGTTCAGAGAATTTTGTCTCAATACAGTGGCACAGTACAATGCACATAAACATCCTTCTTTTCTTTCCCAGAGATGATATGCTTTGAGAGTATTCATTATAGCATTAAACACCCGAAGTACAAATTCATTTAATTTCAGATAAAGTATAGAACCTGCATAGTTGTCTACAAAGAATATATTCCATGTCATATATAGCTGCTTTTCCACTTGCAATAAGAATGTTATTTCTCTGTTGTACTCAATGTTCATCTTGATTTCTTTGATCTGAAGAGGTGATTTGAATATAATATTATTTTAATCCAACATCCTCATACCACTTAAAATAAAGGTATGTCTTGTCTTACCTCAGCAATGAGGGAACTGAAATTTTAAGACAAATTCTGACCTTCTTGTAACAAGGGTTTCTACATCAAACACCTTGAAATGGAGTTTATTTGTACAGCAGCAAGTTTTGTGTCAAGTGCTCAAATGACAATTGAATTAGTTTATTGCTTTCACTAATTGACCTTTTTTAATTTTCAAACTTTACATGTTTGTTTAATCTTAATAACTTTTGATTTATTCATGAAATGTTGCTCTTCTTTGCTTGTGATCTTCTCTGTTGATTCAAGCATTTTCAATGTGATATTCTCCATCACAAGTTTTTAATCAGATTTTTAAAATAAACTTCATGGACTTTCATATATATAAACTGAATAGGTACATATTAACTGAAGATTAGAAACCATGTCTAGTTAGGAAAACCTCATCAATTTAAGGTTCCAGAATAGGTCACCAAGTGGAATTCCAATAAAAATGAAATTTGCATGCAATGCTTCATTTGCAAGGAGTGTTTGTTTATCTTCTCTGGCATTTATTACAGTGATCAAGCAACTGAAATAATCTGTGTATTATGCAAACCAGTCCTTTTCCCAGGAAAGTTTTCAGGCTTTTTATATTAGGAAAAAAATTAATGCAAAGGCTTCTTGTAAGATAGCATGAGAAAAGTATTGGATCTTGTCACAAGAAATTCTTGTTGCTGTCATTGCAGGTGACTAACCTGCTTCGGGAAATTAGAGACTCTATTATTATGGGTTACATCATTGAAATGTTTTATTGTGAGTGTTCTTAGCAGCATGAAGGATTGCTCTATTTGCCTCCTGGCTAATTGGATTATTGCCCATTCTACCAGTGTAACCACAAAGATGACTAAAAGAATTGAAACTTTAGAAAATGGAGATTTAACAATGAAGTGAGTTCTTAGCCAAAGGGAATTTCAGTTGGAAAGTTTAGATCAGCTGGGAAAAGAAAGCTAACAGTACCTGCTTCTTCACAGTCATGAGTGTGAATATACTGAAGGAGGAAAAGGTCTGTGGCAAATTGTAGAAAATCACTGTCTATAAACTTTTAAAAGGCTCTTTTTAACCTTGATTTGGGGACATCTTTTGAAAAACTTTTCTTACCAAAATTATTATTATTAGCTTTATAAAAAGAAAACTCACTACTCTATCAGAAGTAAGTAAACTGTCCTCAAATTATATGTCTTGATGTGCATGTTTAGGTGGTGGAAAGCATTTGGGACATGTGCTCTGGAATCTGGCTGCTTTTTGTACAGTATTTGCTGCAGAATTCTTTTTAACTCATAGTAACAAATCTTATATAAAAGAAGGCAACTTTGCAAAGGAGCAGACCTCCACTAAGTAAAAATATACTTCTTAACAAAATGCACAGTTCATGTGGCTTTAATTACAACCTGGGAAAGAACAAGCTTCTTGAACTGGAACTTTAACAAATACTGAAAAACACATTGCCATTCTCTTAGTTTACCCACTTAGTCTCCCTGACTTCTCTATGGAGAAGCTGTGGCAGTCCAGTGAAGTTCCCACTCATTAAAAAAGGGAAAACATAAGCACCATTTTTTAAAAAGTGAAAAAGGAAGACCCAAGGAACTACAGGCCAGTCAGTCTTACCTCAGTGCTAGGGAAGATTATGGAGCAGTGCCTCCTGGAAACTATGCCTACAAGAGGCCAGTGACTCCTTTACTGCTGGAAAGAGACTTTTTATAAGAGAAAGTAGTGATAGAACAAGAGACAATAGCTTTAAAATGAAGGAGGGTAGATTTAGATTAGATATTATGAAGAAATTCTTTATTGTAAGGGTGGTGAGACACTGAAACGGATTTCCTGGAGAAGCTGTGGATGCCCCATCCCTGGAAGTGTTCAAGGTCACGTTGGATGGGGCTTTGAGCAAGTGGAAGGTGTGCCTGCCTGTGGCAGGGGGGTTGGAACTAGATAGTCTTTAAGGTCCTTTCCAAATTTACCATTCTATGATTCTATGATTCTATGTGATATTACAACAGAGACCGAATTGAAATTATTCCCTCGTAGTGCTCTACACTCCTCAAGCTAATGGGTCTATTTGTCAGAATAGACACTAGTTGCATGGATTTTGCTAGAGTAACCCATCACTCAGAGCTACATGGTTGGCAGATCAATGGCCATCTATTTCATGAAACCATCTTTTTTTAAGAGCTTTTACATGATTGAAAGCACAAATTGCACTTTGAAAATAAACTGTAAAGTTATTGTCTGTCACTGTTGTGCCATCCGCCATTCCTTCAACTGCTATAACCTCTCCTTGTGTCATATCTGAAATGAGATAATAAATTCTCCAAGAAAGGAATTGTTTCTTAAAATAGCACTTGTACAACAATTAGCACTTTAGGGTGCTGAACTTGAATGGAGTTTTCTGATCTTGCCATAACATAGCAAATAATCACTGAAGTATGGAAAATAGATACAGAAGGGGTTTTTGAGACTATATAATCTGTCCCCTGCTCTGAAAGAAGGTTAAAATATGTTAAGAATTGTACTGATATATGTCCAACCTTAAAGATTTTCAGTGATGGAGATCCCACAACCTCATACAAGGTTAGTTCAGGATTAGGTGGTTTCAGTGTACATTTACATTTTCTTTATAATAGACATTTTGCTACTGTTTTTACCTGCATTCCTTGCTGTATGTAATTTAGCTTAGCATTCTTTGTCTTTTCCATCAGGGCTATGGAGAGTACATTGTTTTTTTCTATGCCAGAAACCCTTTATGTATTTGAAGTCTGACCATCTTACTACTTGGTTGTCTTCATTTGACTGTGAATTAAGTGCAACTAGCAAATAAAAAAACCTTAAATAATAAAAAAAAAAGCTTAAAAAAAAAAAGAGAAAGGAAAATCTTATTAGGACAGATAGAGATATGGCTAGGCAGTATAAAGATAGCAGATGAGACAATGAATTTTTCCTTCTAACCCAGCAAACTCCAGAGCCACAAACTGTGTGGGTAATTGTTTCACCTGCACAGTTACAATAGAAGGTGCCTGACAGTGCTTTGTGGACTACAGAGGATATCACAGGCATGGTCTCAAGGGCTTTAGAACTAATGTGGATGTTTCTACTTCATTACTTTCAATGAACCACAGTCTTATCTGTCTCCATTAATGAATGGTTACCCCTCTGGAAGACATGCTACAGGTTATATTCTAATGATGACATAATTAGGAAGCAGAAATAGATCTCAATGAGAAGACTGCCTGTAGTCATGACCCATGGGCTCCTTGGTTTGATTGTGCACAAATCCAGGATTACTGAAGCATGGAGAGATAAACTATATGGCATTAGAGAATGTGTCAGAGCAATAAAAATCAGTATCTGTATTTTTTTGGAATACATTCTTGTACTGCAGTTTTGGAACGAATACAAATTTTTGAATGCTGATTTTTCCAGAACAGTTTCATTTTAAGATGTTGTCTGGAAGGTATGTGGGAGATCAGTGCAGCAAGCTGTGTCAGTAGCTTTAGCATTGGAAACATTTCCTTGGGTTATTCCAAATTACGTTTAAAAGAGAAATTTAATTAACATATTTTAATAATATAAAAATAATGAATTACAGTATCATATAAAAAAGAGTGGGTGTTTTTTTCTGAGGATGAAGTTATGAATAGAAAACCAGCATAAGCTGAAGTAGGGTAGATTTAGATTGGATATTAGGAAAAAATTCTTCACTATGAGGGTGGTGAGGCGTTGGAACAGGTTGCCCAGAAAAGCTGTAGGTGCCCTATCCCTGGAAGTGTTAAAGGCCAGGCTGGATGGGGCTTTGAGCAACTTGGTCTAGATGAAGGTGTCCCTGCCTGTGGCAGGGGGGTTGGAACTAGATGATCTTTAAAGTCCCTTCAAACCCAAACCATCTTGTGACTCTAAGATCTTTGGATAGTAAAAATGGAGCTGAAAACTAAGTGTTGGTTTGGATAGGGCTTACCAATAAGCATTAGAATAATGCTGTAGTTGACAGAACAAATCAGATAACAGGAATAATACATGAAATATATACTGGCTGTTAAGAATTTTCCAGCATGAAAGGAAATGTAAGGCAATTGTACAGACCATACCATATCTCCTGACTTTTTCTTTGCATGGCTGTGCCAACATGCTTGCAGTCATTACTGTTTATAAAAAAATAAACCCCCAAACCAGAAAATGTACCCAGTGCTAGACCATGAGATTCAAATGCCCTTCTGTGTAGTATCATCTTACTTTCATATGTAACAGATCATAGTTCATAAATTTACCAGATTATGTGTTTCATATTTTAGTTTTCTTCAATGCAGTAATGAAACAGCAATTTGACTGTCACTATGGGAAGTCTAAAATATGCTAATACAGTAAACTAGCCATTCTAAGATTTTTTTTTTTAAATTATTTCTATTATGGTAACAAATTTTAGATACTTGCAGCTAGAAATGTCTGAAACACAATAGTCTTTCTTCTGCTCAGACACTCTGAATTTTATGCTCTATGTGGGAGTGAGGTATTTTTCTCCGATTATTGTGAGTGCTGGGAACCAAAGAATTGAGCTGCTTATTTGATGATGTGTTAATTAGCACTGCTAGTTGTATAATTATGATTAAATGTAATTTAAATGTCTGTTCAAAAGTAAGCAACAGAAGTTTCCTACCATAAGTAGCCATACAATAAAAGCAGCACAAAACAGAATGCTATACTAAATTGCCAGTTCTTTTCAGATCCATGTGTAAACTAGATGTCCTGACTAGCTATCCCAGTTTCTTCAAATAACGCATTTGCTTTGGATTTGAAGCTTTTATTTTTATATATATAGATCCAATATAATTAGTTCAATAATGTCAGTAGAATAAATTGAATTATTTCATCTCTCCCTTTATCTTTAGAAGTCATTAATGTCAAAAGTACAATTTTTATTTTTGCTGTGATTTCTGTGTTCACATACTGTACAGAACTGTCCTCATTATTTATTGCAGTTTGTGAATTACCACAGAAGTCTTCTCTCTGCAACTTGGTTTGTTGTTTGTAACTATTTGCTTTTTGAATTGGTTACTGTCATCAATTTGCATTTGCTGCTGACTATTCCCCAGATCCCTGAGCAATTTCCAAGCAGGGTGCTGCACACTGCCAGCCCAGATCCTCAAACGAGTGCACATCCATACATATATTTATGAAATTTTTTTAGTAGACAATGACCACAAAAATAAAACTGTTTTACATCCAATTTTGAAAAAACAAAATAATATTAATACCTCTTTATGAAAGAACAACTTTATTTTTGTAAAGTTCTTGAAATTCTAAGATGTCTTTCTGTTGTCACTGTTTTATATTTGCTGTTACTATATCTCTGTATATGCCTTAGGAACTCATATGTGAAATATTATGATATATATATCACGAATACATTATACGATATACTCCTGAAGCCAGGACACATCTTCATCTTCCTTTTGCCCTCTGCTACCCAGACTGAGTTCCTAGAAGTAAGTAATTTAGCTAAATCCTGCAGTTTGTACGCAGTTTAAGTACTGTCATACTCCATGGTCCCACTGAAATAATAGGGATTACTTGTGCAGTAAGCTTTTATTCAGCTTGATTGAAGGTAGCAGAAATGATCTCCTGGTTTTTATGGGAGACGCAAATTCATCTATGGATGCATCAGATTTAGTAATAGCCTATAGAAGTTATTAATGTCCCTAGCTACTTGCAGGTAGAATTTGGTACTTGCAATACACATTTGAAACACTTAACCTGAGACTAAAGTAGTGTTTAAAGTAGGGGAGAGTTTCATTGCCATCGCCCAGGATAAAAAAGTGTTAAGGGCACTGTGCAATTATTCTGGCATTAAGCGACCTGCAAGCAGAAGAGAGACTAGAAACTGGACCGCTTGGAAGACCACTTTAATCCATACTCTGTTACTCAAAGGACTGGTGGCAGCAGGCATACCATGTCAGCTGGTTTCACTCATTATCCCATTGCAGCTTTCCTGTGGTCACGACATGAGATAGGCACTCATCTCTCCAGAGTAGTTACTACTGGCAGGTCAAGGAGATTGTTTGTGACTGCATAGCAGTGGTTTTGTAACTTGTCTCCAATCTTTTTTTATAAAAGCATTGTAATAGCATTTCTACAGATTTGCACGTGTCATTCTGTTTACTACATACATATGTGTATCAATTACCTCACTTTTTTAACACTCTAAACCAAAATTATTTCTGTTTATTTCCTCTATTATTCTGATACAAACAATGAAGCTGGGGGATGGGAATTTCATACCCTTCCTTTTGCAGTATAAAATTAGCACAGATGAAAGGCAAAGTAAGCATTTTCTGCAAAGACTTCTATGATTTTGGGGAATACCTAAAGTATGTATATGTAAATTTGGCATAATTTCAGATACAGAGGAGAAAGCACATTAAGAATAAGTGCAATTTCTTCCAATTACAAGTGAGTAGCTCTAGCCAGTTCCTACAAATGCTTTAGAGAGGGTATGTACTTTATACTTTCCCAGTTCCCACTTTCCCTTACTTGCAGGGTAAGTTTCCCAATAGTAGGGGTTATTCTGAAATTGAGATCTTTAATTTCTTTGCTATTTTTGCTACAAAAATGAGAAATTCATTAATATTCATGTCTGAAATCTAAACAGTGTTTTAATTTTTGAACACAATTCTGTTGTTGCTAAAATGTAATGATCACCAAAGCTGTGAAATCAGTAAGAATTATTGTGCAAGCGATTTCATTGTGACTGAGAATATGGTTGTGACTGACTTGGGTCTAAAGTCGGATTGTGGACTGTTTTCAACTTTCCATAAGGTGCCATTTGAAAGTGCATACTGAAATAGAATGTAAGCTGCATTCTAATTCACAGTACAAAAGTGCAGTTTTTGAAGAAGAAATTACCTGTGCTAAACTATGTGATCTAGACTAGAAGCCCAAGCCTACTGCCTTACTAGTTGACCTCAGATACCTCTGAACTCCTTGGACTGGCAGGGCACACTCTGCCCAGCTCCAAGTAGCTAGGCTGGGCCTCATTTCAATATCAACAAAGGATATTTCATTCTGTCATACACATTTCAATGTGATCACTCATTTTAGTCTTGATTGTCCTTCTCTGAATTAGACTTTATTCATTATTTAGAATTTGTAAATGTAATAAGCTGTCTGATACCTTTTGAAAGCAACAGATATAAAAGGCATGTTGTAGATTATTCTCTGGTTGTGCTTTGATTCTATCATTCATTCTCAGAAGAATAAACTCTAAAGCTAGATATGCTTTTTGTACAGACTTAAACAATTATTTCTGTAGTTTGCTGCTCTTTCAATGATGTAATGGATAGAAACATCCAGAAAAAAAATGGATAGAGTCCAGAGCACAAACCAAGGATGCTTTTTTTTCAGGAGACAGTAATTTTGAGTAATAAGAAGATATGAGGGAATTTATTTAGGACCTATATTCAAAAATCACCCTCAAATATTTGGGTCAAACATCTATGAGATATCCACATGATATCTACCTCTATGCTGAAAATTTTTCTCATAAAGTCATGAGCATATTCTTCTTTGCCATGCACTGATGTACAATATCTTAAAAGTATC
This sequence comes from Strigops habroptila, assembly GCF_004027225.2. Lineage (NCBI taxonomy): Eukaryota > Metazoa > Chordata > Aves > Psittaciformes > Psittacidae > Strigops > Strigops habroptila. The sequence goes on along the minus strand of NC_044277.2, from coordinate 27,786,246 downwards.
TTTCCAGTTCAGTCTCATTTTCCAGTGCTATAAACTAAAAATAAAAATATAAACTAGAAGTATTGAAGTATTTCAGGGACACTGCTTTGTAAGTGCTAGATAGATTTCTAGTACATATTTTGCTTTATTTCTCTGTGGAGCAGGAGGTAGGAGAGGTAGGAACATGGAAGGAGTTATAGACTGAGGGTCTGAAAGAAGTCTCAGGGAGGTTTAGGTAGATAAGTGAAGATTAAAACTAATTCTTTTACTGTGTAACTTGATTCCCCAAATCTTCAATTTGCTGCAGTGCAGCTCTTCTGTCCTCTGCGACAGCATTATAAAGTTTGAAGATTTTCTGTTTGACATCTGTCATGAGCACTAAATTTATTAAGCCTTTTATTAATTAACAGGGAAAGGTCAAAGTCCACTACATAGCTTTTTCTAACTACCAAGGTTTATTTTGACACTCTTTAGCATATATAAGCCATAACCTGGAAGAATTACTGTAGATCTATCTAAGCTTTTCTCTTATTGCTGAGAAATAAAAATTTTATGAAAAGTTTAAAAATATGTTCTTAAAGACTTCTTTTTCTCTGTACCTCAGCTTACAATATGGTATGATAATGTGGAAATAATGGGTTTTTTCTTTTTTTACTTTTTTTTCCCTTTAATCTAAGTTTTGAGTCCTACATATTATGTTGAAAAACAAAACAAAGGAACCAAAAGTAACCAAAATTTGTTGGAAATTGTAAAGTTTCAAACTCTGGGAGACACATGCAGGGGATTCTAAAAGATTTAAAGAAACTTTCATATTTAAACAATTTCCTTTCAGCAAAAAGATCAGAAAACTTGGATTTTTTGAAGTTTTCATACCTTTTAAACCCTGTTGGAATAAGCTATTTTGTCTGAAACCATTAATATAAACAAATAAATTAAAAAAAATTACTTCAGAAATACAGTGTTTCTTGTAGGTATGTTGTACTCTAAATATTGGTCAAGATCTGTGCATGTAAAATGTGTTTATATTATTCTTCTTTGGGTACCAGAGTTGGTGGTATCTAGGCAAAGGTTTAAATAGGATTACTTTTAAGAAATTCTGCCCAACTTTAGTTTTAAGAAAATTTTCAAAAAATATGTGTTTACAAATCATATATGACTACAGAAAATACCTAGAAGAAGTTAAGTGCAGCTGCCAGTAAGAAGCTCTGAAAACATATCTATTTTGTGGAGAATTGGTATCAGTGCTTCAGTGCTATTTCTTGAAGTAACTGTGTCTTCAGAGATCTACCAAAGAGAACCATGCCCCAGAATGTTCCTGGCATGTGTGATGGATTTGTACTTGTTGAATACTCATATGGGTGACATCACATATATGTCATCACATATATGCTTTGGCGGGGGGGGTGGGGAGGATGAGAGGAACAGGGGGAGTGCAGATTGATTTGTTTCTTGAGCATTTCTTTGTCAAACTAAAGTTTGTTTATTTGGTTGGTTGTTTGGTTTTTGGTTTTTTTTTTTTTTTTTTTTAGTTAGGATGCAAAGCCAACCTCAGAAATTGAAAAATTACAGCTTTTTTCCCTTTACTCTTTCAATTCGCTTTTGCCCTACTTTGAGCTATGCGACATCAGGCAGACTTTGGATTAAATGATTACATACAGGCTTTTTTCCATAGAATCACTGCTTCATTTGGTTCCCAGGATAGATGACAGCATTCAGTTAATTATTGGTGGTCAATAGCTTTTTCTAATTTGCTGAAAAAGTGGTTCTTTTGCATTCAAACCATGTCTTGCATATAGGATTTTTCATTTCTTCTTCCACTTTCCTATGACACTGGCCACTATATTAAATGAGTTCTCATGCATATTGCTGGGGGAAGACATTCTATATTCCTGGGGGAATAGAGTTGTAGAAATACTAGAGATCAGAACCATTTCTGATTCTGAGTCAAAATTTGAGGCATTTAGGTCTAGATTCTTCAGAGTATGTAATATTATCAGAGTTTTGTATGTTCTAAGAGGTGTTGATTTTGCCTATATGTTTGACCTGGACAAGGAGGAAAAACTCTTCAACGCAAAAGCCTATCAGGCCACCAGCAAGTCAGGACAAACCTAATCTTTATTGTATTTGAAATGAGAAGCAGAGAAATGGAGATTATGTTCCAAGAGAAATTTGGCTTAAAAGTACCACATTTTTCATCACAATGGAACAGGAAGAGCAGAAGAAATAGATTTTCTGGAGTGGCATTACTTTTATTCTGAGTGTCGACACTCATACTGCAGCCTCTTATTTACTTTGTTGCTTCCAGCCAAGGAGAAAAGAATCACAAAAGAAATTATTTTTATTGTAAAACCTGATTCACTCAACCACAGATGCATACAACGCACTCCATTATGTAAATGGGTGGGTTTAGTATCTTTACAGCTTTTCTAACTTAAGATTTTGTTTGTACATAATGAATGTTTACAAATGGGTGATAGTTCTGACCATAGATGTAAAGTGAAGCTTTTTAATCTATTAAAATAACTCTTCTTGGGCAGGAAGAGAGCACCTAAGAATCTTGTTGTGAGACACATTTCTTGTTTTCACATTCCTGAGAGAAAAATTACTCCATCCATAAATGCTTTTTTCCTGAATTCAACTTGTCTTTCCATTGTGCTTTTTAACCATTTTGATACTGCCTGTGTTGAGCATTCTGTTTCTTTTCAAAGTTAGACCCCTGGTGTTTCAAAGTTTGAATTCAGTATATTATGTTTTTACTGACAGTTACTTGCTTGAAGTCCAGAGCTTTTGCTGGTTGCATTACACAATGGAAAACATAGAGGTTTCTGATGAGTCTTCTGAGTCTTGGCCTGCTTTAATAGTTTTGTAGATAAAACAACGACATCTTTTACTACTTAGTAATAATAGCTCCTGGGCTGCAGCAAATTCCCCTGCTTATTAACTACTTTGTTTCCTTTGGTCTCAGGGTAGCAGTCAACTGAGAGGGAAAACATCTTTAGCTAAAGAGGTTCTGCCTGATTCCAAGGAGACAACAGAGATCATAAAGGAAAGTTAGTCTAAGAAGTTATTACATCTGTTAAAAACATGAGGAGGGAAGAGATCAAAAGAGTTTAAACTTATTCAACTTCTAGAAATCTTGTTAAACCAAATATTTTTTTTCAAATATAGTTATGTTTCTCTGTTTATATCTGAATTATTTTATACTTGCCAGGTGGCATCCTAACTCCCCATCAGAAATCAATAGGAATGTGGTATAAGGAGACTGCCCCACCATGATTTTTAAGAATAACCTTTTTCCTTTGGGTGCCCATGGTTGACACCATGTTCTTAAGGTTATGAAAAGCTCCTGCTTCTCTCTTCTCTGTCAGGACTGTCAAGTGTAAAGAAAAAGGGGAATAAGAAGTCAAAATATCAGTGGTGAGAGTCCATAGAGTAATTATGCTAGAGGTTCCTTCTGCAGTGTAGGCGCATAGAATCATAGAATCATAGAATAGTTAGGGTTGGAAAGAACCTTAAGGTCATCTAGTTCCAATCCCCCTGCCATGGGCAGGGGCACCTCACACTAAATCATGTCGCCCAAGACTCTGTCCAACCTGGCCTTGAACACCACTAGGGATGGAGCATTCACAACTTCCTTGGGCAACCCATTCCAGTGCCTCACCACCCTCACTGTAATGAACTTCTTCCTTATATCTAATCTAAACTTCCCCTGTGTAAGTTTGAAGCCATTACCCCTTGTCCTATCACTACAGTCCCTAAGGAAGAGTCTCTCCCCAGCATCCTTATAGGCCCCCTTCAGATACTGGAAGGCTGCTATGAGGTCTCCACACAGCCTTCTCTTCTCCAGGCTGAACAGCCCCAACTCTCTCAGCCTGTCTTCATGTGGGAGATGCTCCAGCCCTCTTATCATCCTTGTGGCCCTCCTCTGGACTTGCTCCAACAGCTCCATGTCCTTTTTATGTTGAGGACACCAGAACTGTACACAATACTCCAAGTGAGGTCTCACGAGAGCAGAGTAGAGGGGCAGGATCACCTCCTTTGACCTGCTGATCATGCTTCTTTTGATGCAGCCCAGGATACAGTTGGCTTTCTGGGCTGCAAGCGCACACTGCTGGCTCATGTTAAGCTTCTCATCAACTAACACCCCTAAGCCCTTCTCCGCAGGGCTGCTCTGAATCTCTTCTCCGCCCAACCTGTAGCTGCTCCAGAGAAGCCATTTTCAGTGCTGCCTCTATCTCATATCACCTAAATGACATATTTGGCAATACCAGTCTCATGCTGTCGTGGTTTGAGCCCAGCCGGTAACTCAGAACCACACAGCCGCTGGCTCACTCCCCCCCCCCCCCTTCTTCCTCCCCCCGCTCCCGGAGGGATGGGGAGGAGAATGGGAAGAATGCAACTCCCACGGGTTGAGATAAGAGCAGTCCCGCAACTAAGGTATAACACAGAACCACTACTGCTACCACCAATGATAATAACGATTAGTGAAATAACAAGGGGAGAGGATACAATTGCTCACCACCCGCCGACCGATACCCAGCCCGACCCGAGCAGTGATCTCGGCCTTCCGGGTAACTCCCCCCGGTTTATATACTGGGCATGACGTGCTGTGGTATGGAATACCCCTTTGGCTAATTTGGGTCAGGTGTCCTGTCTCTGCTTCCTCCCGGCTTCCCCTCCTCCCTGGCAAAGCATGAGACTGAGAAAGTCCTTGGTTGGAATAAACATTACTTAGCAACAACTAAAAACATCGGTGTTATCAGCGTTGTTCCCAGGCTGAAAGTTAAAAAACACAGCACTGCACCAGCTACTAAGCAGGAGAAAAATGACTGCTATAGCTGAACCCAGGACACATGCAATCACAAATATTCTCTGAAAACATTAACAGAAACATTGATTGGAAATTTGGACAGGCTGGACAATGAGGAAAGTCATGTAGGTATGTTTTCTACTTCTTAGTTTTTCTAAGAAAAAGGTTGTGATGGGGAACGGGAAAGTTGTTTGCTGTACTGAGTGCTGTTAGAAAGAAAAAAAGAATACAAACTGAAATAAGCAGCGGGTACAATTCATTGCACTATTTCAGTCAGAAATTGCTGCCACATGGACTCAGACTTTCTAATGGCTTTTCACAAACAACCCTCTGTAAGCCTCCAATTGGTATTGTGCCTGCAGTATTTATTTTGAAATACTCTCAGCATCTGGAAATACCCACACTACATGCATACACCATAAACTATATAAATGTTGGAGAGGATTCAATAGACTCTTCTATAAAACAAAAGAATTATTGAAACATGCAGAAGAAGCAAGGCCAGAATGGAATAAGGTTTATCCAAGTGTAGGTGACATTGTGTTCATCCTTTTAAAATTGCTTTATCATTGTGGACATTCTCTTTCTTTGACAAATAATCATAACAAATCTTGGTGACAACTTTAGCTAACAGATATTAAAATAGACTAAACTAAAATATTCATGAGAGGTTTTGTGAAATGTGATGGAATAATGTCGTTAAAGTGTTCTCCATTCTCATTTAGATCTTTTTGTTAACCACTTTGGCTGTATTTCAAATGGAATTACATTTGTGTACAAGTACTTGATCAGGACTTAAGGCTGAGTGCGTATGTCTATATAGATATTTTAAGAAAATTATTTCAATTTTAGAACTTTGTTAGTTTGTTGTTATGCTGGGATAAGGAACCTCATTCCCAGCAGGAGATATCGTGAAAGCAACTTCATTTATATTTGTGAGATGATGCCACTTGACAAATGTGGAATGATCAATGAAAAAATACAAAATTTTCAGGCAGCTGCACTTAATGCTATGTCAAATTTATTGAATTATTTCAGTGTGAAAAATGGAGAAAATATCAAATCATTTTATATGGACACTTCCTAAAATAGCTTTGAATTTCCCATATACTAATGGTTTATAATGTCTGTCTTCCAGTCTTGTTTTGTCTTCTAGCTTTTACCCAAGACACTATATTTGCCACAGATTTTCACTTTGGTTTGAGAAGGGGGAAAAATTTTTGTTTTAAATTGAACTGAAACTATTCTTTTTTCACTTCAATCAACAGCAAATTGAAAAGTCTACGCTCCACAGCTTTTTCCTGGAGCTGAGTCTGTTAAGAACAAGTGGAACAGGTATTTTCTGGCACCCTTTATGTCATTTAGTTGATTCTGTAATTAAAGACTTATTAAAAATGTACGTCAATTTGCAAACTGCTAGTTTCTAAAGATTCTTTAGATCTTAGTAGCTGGAAAAAAGCTTATTATGCATTTCTCAACATCTGTATAGTAAACTCTTTAAAGTGTGTATATTTGACTTCAAAAACTATATACTGAGAGAGAGAAGGAAGATGTGTATTTGAATTTAGAGAATCATTAACTGAGCTCATAGCAGTTGCTTTATAATCCTTACAGTTGAGTTGTCTGAGAGAATGCTAATATTTTCAGATTCTCAGCATAATTTTTCTGCTATTTGTCTTAGAGATTTACCGAATTTGTAGCACAGAGAAGGAAAAAAATTCTTGGGATTTTCTGAAAAGATAGCTAGATAGTTCTTCAGATAGGTAGCATGTAAATATTCTTTTCTAATTTTTGACAAAGTTTGTATTACAGAAAATTATGACTGCATGTGGTTCTATTTTTTCACTCATTACTCACTGAAATGTAAGATGAAAACAAAAGCCATGAAAGTATTTACATTGGCACTTACTTACACCAAGAATCAGGAGATGATTTTTATACATATATGTCATGCTTTTGTTGACGATGCTTTGTGAAAAAGTTCACTACATACCCATAACAAATTCTGTCATCAAACATGAACATATAAACAGATTGACAATATTATGTTAGATATTTTCCTGGTTTTCTGTGGAAAATTTTTGGAGGGATTATCTTGGTAGCCAGAGACTGAACTGTGCAGGAACACTTCTAAATTTTCATGCTTTGCAAAGCGATTGTTCTGGACAAGGTTATTTCAAATCGCTGCTTTAGCTATGGTAACTAGACTGTCTGTATTGCTCTTACTTTCATGTAGCCCCAGGAGCAGGGGGGAAGGGGAGGGAGTGAGTGAGCCGTCGCGTGGTTCTGAGTTACCACGGGTAACCATGGGGAGGAGAATCAAAAGAATGTAAACCCCACGGGTGGAGATAAGAACAGTCCAATAACTAAAGTATAATATAAAAATACTAGCACCGATAATAATGATAAAGGAAATAACAAGGGGAGAGAATCTGAAACTAAAAAGGGAAGGGGAAAAAGACCCAAACAATAAACAACAGTGATGCACAATACAATTGCTCATCACCCACCAACCAATACCCAGCCTGACCCAAGCATTGATCTGGGCTTTCTGGGCGACTCCCACCAGTTTATATACTATAGTATACACTGCAGTACGGAATACTCCTTTGGCTAGTTTGGGTCAAGTGTCCTGTCTCTGCTACCTCTCAGCTTCTTGTGCCCCTCCTCACTGGCAGAGCATGAGATTGAGAAGTTATTGATCAGAGTAAGCATTCTTCATTCATTCAGAACCACAGCTGTGTGGTTCTGAGTTACCAGCTGGGCTTAAACCATGACGCTTAGCAACAACTAAAATATTGGAGTGTTATCAGCATTGTTCTCAGACTAAAGCTGAAACACAGCACCGCACCAGCTACTAGGAAGGAGAAAAATAATTGTTACAGCTGAACCCAGGACTCCCTTCATACTCATCAAGCAGTCCAAATGAGCAAGTTACACACCTGAAGACTTATAAGTCAGACAACGACAAACGAGAACAAGGTTTTTTATTCTGTCAGACATCTTGACTGTCCTTAGGTCACACTTTACCTTTGGTATTAGTCACAGAATTTCACAGATATCTAGTATACTGCTGCAGTAAGGAAAGCAAGAATTTCTGCAGGTCTACATAATTTGTTGCTGTTCTTTAGATGCATGTACACACAGAACTCTTAATTCATCTTGGTCTGGTAGTAAAGACCTCAATATCCAAAAGAACTTCAGCATTTTGGAATGGGTGACTTGTTCAGAACATTTTTCAAATATTCATAAGACAGGAAAATGCATCAAATAAATAATAACTTGTTATCTTTAGATTACCAATATATAAAAGCCAGAGATGGCTGCAATTTTCCACTCTCTTAAATGCATTTCTTTACACTCTTTTTTGTTATACCCTTTAGAGGAGTTGACAGACAGAAAAAGAAATAGCTCAATAAAAACTACCAGAAACATCTAAGGAAATCACTTTTGAGAAATACTTATGTGGTGAAATTTTGTCCAGATCCTTCTCGTAACCATGACAAACGTATCTTGTGAAGGTACTTTCCTTTTATAGAAGCTGGTAGCATTTGACTTTCCTTTATGTAAATATTAAAGATAGGGGTGAAAGTCACATATTGATTAAAAAGAAAGAAAAAGGGATTAGCAATCATTTCCTCAAATACTTTTTCTTCTTAAGGTTCCTAGCTCTTTCTACAACAAAAAATACAAAAGTTGAACAGTAAAAAGTGTTAAATCAGTACCTTTTTGTTGTAAATATACAGATAATTTTAAAAGCAAATTCTTACATAATTGAAGGTGGGCTAGCTTAAAAGATTTAATTTACAGAATTAGATGTATTCCAATTTCTCTTTTAAATGTACCTATTGATCTGCCATTCTGTTTTCTTATTCCATAACAGCTGGTAAATTTTCCCAATTATCAAGAGTTGAATAACTTATCAGAACAGTTGTAATCAACATATAATCAGTTTTAAAGAAAATATGGGAAGGATGGATAAAAATAATAAAAGGTTATGTTAAGTGGCACAATTTAATGCTGATGACTGATGTTACTCAGCTACAACTTACTCTTAGAATTTAAAATAATTCCAGTTATTTTTTTCTTCAAAGAGTTTGACATAGCTTGTGTAACAACTGACAAGCAGTTCCTTCCTTACATGACAATTCTCATCACTTACACAAGTGAGATACATAGGAATCGGTGTTGTATTGCTAACAAAGTATCTATACAGTTTTCAAAATTGTAAGAGTAACATGCTCTTTAGTAAGGTTTTTTTTTTTTTTTTTTTCCAAAAGGAATATAAGAATACATAATCATATTAGGAGAATAACTAACAATAGTAAAGGAAATCAAAGACTGTATATTGTATGCAATGTGTTTGGGAAGCTGAGACTTGCATGTTAAAAGACCAGTGTGGTCCCGGCTGGGTATGTTTTAGTTTCAAAATAATTATCTCTGTCAAATAATTAATATTTGTTGACAAGACTAAGTCAAGCACATGCAGCATCACATGTGTTACAATTAGTTGGGATAAGAAGATAATATGGACTGAAAGTAATCAATTTGAGCTGCCAAAGCTGATCACTTAAGCCAAGTGAAAAAACACAAACAACTTTCTTCCATAGATTTCATACACACATATAATTAAGTTTTCCTGCTTCTGTGGTCTTTTTATATTTCAGCTATGAGCAGTCAAGTTTCATAGGTGTGAATATTTTTGAACATTTATTTGAGAGTTTCCTGAGCAAACTTGGTAGAAGAAACACTAATAGTTGATTTGAAAGTAAATGATAACGTTGGGCATACTAGAGCACATTAAATCTAGGTAAACTAGATAAAATTAAAGAATATTTGGAATATTTAATATTGAAATCTGAATGCTATCAAAAAGCTCTTTGTAACTGATCTGTATTTACATGGAAAAATATCCTTAGTCATTGCAAGCTGTCGAACAACAAAACTTACAGTGCATCTATTCAGATTAACTTGTGAGGACAACATAAAAACAACAGCAAAGCCTCTCCTTTCAATTTATACCCTTTCCTGTCCCAGTTAAGTCATCATAGAATCATAAAATCATAGAATGGTTTGGGTTTGAAGGGAGCTTAAAGATAATCTGGTTCCAACACCCCTGCCAAAGGCAAAGACACATTCCACTAGGCCAGGTTACTCAAAGCCCTGTCCAACCTGGCCTTGAACACACCCAGGGATGGGGCATCCACAACATCTATGGGCAACTTCTTCCAGGGTCTCACCACCCTTACACTAAAAAATTTCTTCATAATATCTAATCTAAATCTACCCTCTTTCAGTTTAAAGCTATTCCCCTTTGTCCTACTTCCTCGTTTAAAAATTTCTTCTCCAGCACTCTTGTAGCCCCTCTTTAGGTACTGGAAGGCAGCTATAAGGTGTCCCTGGAGCCTTTTCTTCTCCGGGCTGAATAAGTCGACCTCTCTCAGCCTGTCTTCATAGGAGAGGTGCTGCAGGACTCTGAACATCTTCATGGCCCTCCTTTGAACTCATTCTAACAGGTCCACATCCTTCTTATGTTGGGGGTCCTACAGCTGAATGCAGTACTACTACTGAGTTGGGGGCCTCATGAGAGCATAGTAGGGGTGGAAAATCACCTCTCTCGGCCTGCTGATCACAATTCTTTTGATGCAGCCCTGCATACAATTGGCTTTCTTGGCTGCAAGCATGCACTGCTTGGTCATATTGAGCTTCTCATTGATCAACAGCCCCCCAAGACTTTCTACTCTAAGCTATTCTCAATCCATTCTCTGCCCAGACTGTATTTGTGCTTGGTTATTGAAACTTATGCTGAGGTTTAAAGCAGATTTACCTTAATAATGAATCCTTCTAATAATATCATCCATTAGACCAGAGGTTAGATATTATGACAGCAAGAGCTGTAGAAAAACCTTTACAGAGTGGAAAATTTCAGGGTTCAATTACTCATTGTAAATGATTTGTTCTAACCAGTTTTTACTGCACTCCTATCAGATACTTTACAGCTCTACATCATAATGTTGGAGATATAGGATATAATCAATAGGATAAAGTATCTAAATAAAATATAGAATAAAATTATCCTCTTCATATGGAGGTTTCTCTAGACACAAACTTTTTCAATCTCCTGATACAGGGGAGATAATATGAAGTATATTTATGTTAAACATTCTAGATTTTAATGATTTCTACAGAGGTTTCTAAAAAAAAAATTTCAGGCTTGTATTTTTGGGCCTAAAAATAAATCATGACCCATTTTTATTGTGAAAATTTAGTGGAAATATTTTCCTTTCTCCTTTTATTTCGTCCTGTGCCATATGCATCTAAGGTGTGGAAAGAGAAAAAGCAATATACTGCCTACTCAGTGTTACTAGAATTATTCTTTTATAGTCTAAAAATGCAGTGGAGCTGAAAGATCTAGTGGTGTCCCTTCTGAAGCACCGTAAGAGGTAAAAACACAGTTTCGTTTCAGTTAAAATCCTGCTTTTTTCCCATTGACTTTACAGAGTCACTCAGAGTAGTAATACAGTCAGCTACTGATAGAGAATGACAGATTATGTTCACTTCAGGTGTTGCTGGTCCCAGCGCTTACAAGACCATGCTCTTTTAGGTACAATATAGAGTAATAGTAAGGAAAAAAATCAGATTCTGATACAAATAAATTAGTCAGTCACTGGACAGGCCCATAGGAAGCAAAAACAAAAGCAGTGGGACAAATTTCATGTTGGTGTCGCTCTTCTAAGGTTGAGGAGGAGGAAAATCTGGAGGAAGGACTCAGCAGAATGGAAGAAACAAAATGGACTTGAGTAAGAAATAGTGTGAATAGACTTGAGCAGAGTAAGGTAGGCATGAGAAGAAACAAAGAATATATGAGACAGGTGATATAGAAATCAGGCAATGAAAATATGACATTTCTGATATAAGAAGTCATTACAAGAAAAGAGAATGACACTTTAGACTTATCTGAAGATAAACAGACTTTTTATTGAGCTCTTCGCAAAGGGTTAACCAAAACTAGGAATATGCAGCCAGGACCAAATTCTACATCATTCAATTGTACACAGATTTGGATTCCAGAGGTCAAGGTACCTGCTGACATTAACTTATTAGGTGCTGTCCTGGAAAATCACCATTTGCTCAAATAACAACATACTGCTAGAAAAGATGCATTAACAACAGGTTTTGTATAGTTTGCATAAAAAAAAAAAAAATCTGTAGTAATGTGTTTGATTAATGTTCAGGACAATGTTTTCAGAAAAATATCTTTGACATTATTGTTTCATTGTGTTTGCTTAAATGAATCTCTAAATGAGCATTAAGTAAATAAAACAGTCATCTGAGTAGGTACTATTATCATTGGGCTTGGGCATCAGACGTCTGCTAGAGTAAAATCACAGTTTCACCAAGACTTACTAGTATTCTAAACTAAACTAAAATCTCACTTGTATCATCTACTACCTGCAGCGAAAAGTTACGGCTGAAACTCCAAAGTTCGATAAATATTGGAAAAAAATTCTTAGCCAATTTCTGTTTGTCTTTTCATGAAATAGTAAAGAGAGAACAGATAAGACTTTTTGTGTGTATATATGATGGATATTAAAGAGAAAAAATAACATATCATTTCAGGGATTCTCAATGATACACTGTGTAATTGAACACATTTCTTTCAACACGTTTCTTAAACTATCTAGTAGGTCTTTTTATATGGTATGTGGTATAGTATAGGCAGGCTTTGTGATCTCTCAGTAACAATGAAAATGTTACTATGCTAAGTTTCATTGAATTCCCATGTCTTACTGCAGAACTGAAAAACAAATTGCCTAATATTGAAATTATTTGTGCATTAAAAGATAAGTGCCTGGTAAAATTTGGGCATGAATATTTCCACAGATTTAATTACAAAGTAAATGTCAAATGTTTTTAATGATAGTCTAGGAAGTGAGGTGTAGGGGCAAGACCCTGAAGCAGCCACATTACAGGGGTTGCTAAGAGACCCAAGGCACACTGTCGAAAGACAAAAAGTGCACATTCTAATTTTCAGCAGCAGGGAATAGAATGAAGCTTTCCATTGTCCCAGATAATGTCCTAAGTGTTGAACTATCAGTTAAAACACTGTGAAAAGCACCTCAGCTGGGTTTTGTGTCTTTAATAGTCATGGCAGAGGAAAATTACTGACATAGTGTCTGCAGGCAAGATAGGTCAATGAATTAATTTGGACAGATTTAAACATGCTATATATATCAAACCACACAGTCTTCAAAAATTTTAAAGAGACTTCTGCAGACATTAAACTACTTGTAAGCCTCAGTGTCAGAAACTTCAGATGCCTTCAGGATGAGATGATAGAGGAGAAAGAGTTCCACAGATATCTTTGTGTTTATGAAATGGTAGGAACCCAGGAGAGTCTATGGATATAGTTCATAAGGGCCTTACTCATGGTTGCATGACTGTGGTGGAAAGGGAGCTGAAGTTAGATCCAAATACAAGACTGACTTTAAGACTCTAACAACATCATCATTAGGTCCATATTCAGATTTTCTTCAAGTTTTTATTCATCAGATGTGTCTATACCATATATCTGCTATGCATAGTCCCGTATATAGTCCTATACATAGTCACATGCAGAAAATTCCATTGCCACATTGTGGGAACAAATTCTAAGGTCTATCGAGAAAAGGAATTTCAGATGTTTTGTTGCATATCCACAGTGGTGACAGTATCTTTTTTCTTGACTACTTTTGCAATCTCAAACTTTGGTATATGCACAAGAGATTCAGAGTATGAAAAGATAGACTAGATTTTCTAGATAAACAAATCATTCGGGTGTTTTGTGGTGAATGATAACCTTTGGTTCCTGACTCAGGGTGTGCTGTACAGGCTAAGGAATAAAACCAAGAGTCTGAAGGGATATGGCAGTCTACCACATGTTGCCTACAGATGTGCTTGGGTTTTAAAAACGCAGTACATGCATGATGGATACAAAAATCTAGCTAGGCTGAATAAAGAGGGTAAAGAAATGGGATAGATAAAACAGAAGCATAATATGCCAGTGATTTATGGCATCATTTTGAATGTTACCAGCAGACCTAAAGTCTGATATCAGAATTCCTTGGTTGTCAATAGTAGCTTTTTTTTCTTTAAGTTAGATACACAGTGTGGTCATCTGGCATAAATCCTCAGGACAGACTTCTGAGAAAGACATTATGGAGTGAATGCGATAGCAAATGTGATTCTAATTTACCTCTAATTATGGAAGTCAAGTACTCTTCAATATGTCTCCATTATGAAAGATCAAATAATTGTTTTGATCAACAATATGGGAGATAAATACAGAAAAATACTTAGACATAGACAGGTATAAGTGGTATGGACAGGAAAAACAAAGATATCAATAATCCTCAAAGTTCTATGTTTTCAACTGAGCTGAGTATTTTCTACTAAACATCCAAAAGCCACAGCATTTGCAGTGTTTTGCATTCTTTCATTTCATTTCCTACTGAATTGGACTATCATCGGTATTATTGCCAGTTTTTGAAGAAAGAGGACAAGGTGGAGATTTTAAGTGACTTTCAAAAGGCCTTTTAGCAAGTCTGTACCAGAGCTGGGATTACAATTTGGAAGTTCTTGACTTCCTGTTTGATATTCAGTAGTCTAGATCAGGAAATTCCTCAAATCCAATTTCGAACTCTTATAAAATAATAAAAGAGCAAAATTCTAGCCAAAATAATGCTACCGGAAGTTTTCTTGGAGCATTCAGTAGAATAAAACTGGCTGAAATAGTCCATCTATGAGTCAATTGTAGCTATTCCACAACCAATAATGATTGGATGCTACTTTTAAAAAAACATGACAAATTTACCAAAAGAATCTTCTTCCCTTAAGAATCATTTGAATAAATAATTCATATCAGCTAGTTATGTTTAATGTCATGTGTCCCAAAAAACAGCACATAACAGAGGTTTGGAATGAGAACTGTGTTGTAGAAGAAACATCTAACCACGTCATGGGTATCCTTATTAGACCTGGTTTAAAAAAAATGGCTTTAAATTCTAAATCATTAAAACAATTCACTGATTAAATTTCAGAAGATGTTGTACTTTGGGACTGTAAACTCCCTCGAAAGCAGAGAAAACTGAAGTCTGTTAGAAAAGTTGGAAATATAAAAATTATAGTAGGAGATTGTCTTGCTTGCCAAGGCTCATTTAATCCTTGCAGTGATATGGCGCTGAAGAGAAAGCAAAAACACAGAGGAAGCAACACTGCCAAATAAGACCAAGCAATCCTAGTGAACATGAGATTAGCTTGAAATGTCATATGACAGCAAATATAGCAAAGAATTTTTTAGGCAATCCATAGTCTCACTATGTCACCAAGTGAAGAGAAAAGAAGTCTTGCACCTTTTACTGTCACTATATCTAAAACTGAAGATTGAAATCATTTATGCCACAGAAACTATAGAAAGTCAGAAATGCATTAAAAATTATTAAGAAGCCAGCAGGAATGACTGATGAGGGAAGATTAATATATCTTGCTGTATGAATGATAAATGATGACTCAGAGGAGATGAAATAGCTGGCTACAAATACATCTGATCAAAATATGGGAAGTGAAGGGAAAAGTCACCAACTTTTGTTTGATTTTTTCTTAAAAAAAATTAAAACAAATTTTAAAATCTTGTTTAGTTCTACCTCCAAGAGCATGATTGACGATACATAAAAGCAGCACATCCCAAGATGAAAAGTTTGGCTAGACATATCCAAAGCATAGGTTGCAACCAAGACATGCCAAAGAAAAGTATGAAAGTTAACCCTTTATTTGTTTGCTTTTCATTAGTGTCAAAATATCCTGGTTGTACTCTCACTCCTGGAGACATTTTAGAAAGTGAGACGTTTCCTGAGGCAGAATATTGAAGGTCTCATTCTGAAATTTTCAAAGTGACCTCAGTGTCCACATCTCTCGGGTATTCCCTGTAAGAGCATATCTCGTCATGGGTTTAGACAGTTCAGTAATGAAACTTCTTTACCCTATTTCAAAATCCTCGTCACTTTGAATCCCAAATAAGTCTAAGTATCTATTCATTCATTTATTTATTTATTTATTTGGTTTTAATATTTTTCTCCTGAATTTGCTGTATTATTTATGCAGCTCTACTGGTATGCACTATTGTAACTATTTTTTTTTTATTCTAGCCAACAGAATGGTTTGATTTTGCAATTAATAAATAGAGAAAGCCTTGTATTTAACACGGGTTAAACGTATGGGGGACCCATATCTGAGTGCTCCTCAAAAAATTATATTAGGGAAATGTATTTCTTTACATGATTATGTAGGGTTATTTTCTATATTATGAGAACAAAGAGCATGTGAATGGGAGGAAAAAAATCCCTATAACTCTGCTGACAGGTTTAAATTTCTTCTGCCCATTTGGGCATCATGAACTAACACAGGCCAATAAGAATCTGTAGCTTCTGTCCGCAGGAACAGACCTCAGACCTTCTCCTCTTTCCTCTCCCTCCTTGGGATTCCAGATGCATTTCATTCACCCTTCTCAAAAAGAGAGTATTTGCCTCTTTGAGAAGAGTGACAACAGGAGATGAAGTGTGATCTGCTACATCATTTTGATTTTTATTCCTTCATTTTCTACAAGATGTGGCATAGCAAGTATTGATGCATTTTGTCATTTATATGGCTCCAGAAACACTAGCTTGAAGGGAACATTGTCTGGTTTATAGACATGATGTGTCAACCTCTTCTTCAAAATAAATGAAAGGAAAATTTAAAGCTAAACCATAAAAAATAAAAATAAAAAGGCAGGATATCTTGAGGAGAGAGAGAAGCAGCAGATCCTTTGGCTTTAATGAGGACTGGAAAAGCCCAGAGTATTTTGATGCGGATTTAACTAACAGTTTTATGAATAACTTTTTTCTTTATTTATGTGACCTAGATATAGTAATTCATTAAAAATGAATTTAAAATAGAAAGTAGAAAAGTATTTTCCAAGACAAAATATATTTTATGTGATAGCTTTCTGTTCTCTCTCTTCTCTCTCCTTCTATCCCTCCCTCTACCGTGAAATATTCAATATTCTTATTTCCAACAGGTATGTAAAATTTTATAGGTGTTTGTCAGGGACTGATTTAATGGAAATAAAACAGTTTTTAATGACTGCTTATTAAAGGAGTTAACACAAATATTGAATTTTCTCCTTAAAATATTAGTAACTTGAAAGGAGAGAAAATATATTATGGCCTTATTTTTTTTCTCAATAAACATTTTAAGATTTATTGAATCTTAAACCTTAAGGATACTAAGTCACAGACAAACTCAGCTATTAAAGCAATGATTGAATCTTGATATTTACAAAAGTTCAGCTATTAAGTGAAGCTGGATAACAGAACAGCAGAGATAAATTGCTTGGAAACGATGAAGAGAGCAAAACACCCTGTGTTTTTGATCAGAG
Organism: Strigops habroptila; assembly: GCF_004027225.2. Taxonomy (NCBI): domain Eukaryota; kingdom Metazoa; phylum Chordata; class Aves; order Psittaciformes; family Psittacidae; genus Strigops; species Strigops habroptila. Next base: position 27,769,003 of record NC_044277.2, on the reverse strand, counting down.
ACTGACCATGTGTTATAGTGTTCCATTTTGTCCATCTAAGGACCAATACCATGATGTTTGAAGTTTGCCAGGATGCCCATGTTCAGCTCGACTCCCAGACATCCTAGCAATTAATTTCTTACAGGCTGTACTTTTTTCACTGTGGATTTCATTGTGGAGACAGACATCACTGTCCAACCACATGTCTATTTAGATCTTTCTCTGTCTTTCTTGGAAGCATTTGTAATTATCAGATGTGTAATATGCATCTTACTGTGCAGACTTTACCATTGTAAATAATAAAATTAAGATCTGAAATTTATGGGTGCTTAAAATAAGCTGCCAGTGATGAGAATTTTCATATTTAAAAATCTTTCTCTACAGAATTAGTCTTCTGATTTCACACAGATCTAACACAGAGTGCTGATTATTTCTAGCTCAGCTCTACACATGATCTCAAACTGAATTTTTCTGCAAGGGGAATGAAAGTATATTTCATTTTCTCTAACATTTTCTTGTAACTATTAGTACATGTAAGTTTGATATTAAATATCTCTATATATAAATATCATGGTTCTAATCTATTTGCAGAAAGCATTTAAGATTATTTTTAAAGATTTTCAATTTTCTTATTTCATTTTTTCCTCAGTAAAACCTAATTTTGCCTAAAGCCACAGCAAGTAATATTTAGTTCCTTCAAATACATAGACTTTTTCTATTTGCTTCAAAGAAGCAAACATTTTATTTACAAAAGAAAACAAAATAGCTTCAGGATAAAAGTACATAAATATGTAGAAGCTCCTGAAAGAATTACTAAACTTTTTGAAGGCAAAATTTTATCTGAGATTTTAGTTCTACTAGAATTGTTACAGGTTGGCTTCATTGTTCTATCCAGCAGAGCAAAATTAATGATAACTTCAGAGACAAATTTTCAGTATTCAGTAGAAATTTAACTGGGCTGATGAGTTCCGGTCAGTGTCTTAAGATAAGAAATGGTTGTACAACTAGGAAGACACTGAAGTGAATCACTCTCAAAATCCCTTGAAACAGCTTAGGTCCTCAAGTATCCATATGTCTCAAATTGTTTTGCAGTTTGTCCAAATGCTGTCTCTTCAAAGAGAGATTTTGTATTGTACAGTGAAAAGTCATTGGTAAAATGCATAAGCAGCATAGGGAGCAGAGGTCCAATAAGACCATCATGGTCATTTCTTGCCCCTACCCTTGAAAGAAATGCCTGGGAGTTACTGGGATGTAGAATTTGACAACTTGCTCCCGTTCCCTTTGCTTCAAGTTCTGTGCTCTTTCCTGCACTGGGACACAGCAAAGCTGTAAAACGAACCATTGTCTTCATTATTCTGGAGTTAGGCACAGCACCATAGGAAGAACATCTGCAAAATGGGAGATGTGGGTTCAAAAAATCATCTTATGGACTGAAGATGAGTTTCACAGCCACATAGCAATGCTGGTGGTTAACTAAACTTCATCAGAAAACACTGGAAAAGTGAAGGAAGCTGTGGCTTAAAAATTGCCCCATTTTTGAGCACTTCAAATTGACTGGTTTAGACTTCTCACGTGTGTGCGTTGGATAATAGGAATCTCATTTGGTCATTTGCATTTTCATTCCTGTTGAACACGTTAGAAACTTTCATGTTTAAAATGAGTTTGCAAACTTTATTCTTTGAATTGGTGATCTATGTAGTAATAGAAATGGTCTAATTTATAACTTTCATATTCCAGTATACTAAGACTTAAACTAGTTAGTTCTGGGTAGAATAATTAAATCAGCTTCAGCATATCATGAAGTGTATTGAATAAATAAATATGAAATGTATTCTTATTACCAGAAAAGATCACTGCAAAATAGGAAATTAGCAAGATACCTTATTAAAGTCTGCAAGGAAATGAGATGATTTCAGATATGTTTCTCTCACTGTTTCATTTATTCTATGGTTGTATGAGTTGCAATGTTTGTGATTTTACTGATAGCTGAGAGAAGACAGACAGAATTCAGTATTCACAGGTGCATATTGTAAGTGAGGTGTAAAACTTACCATAAGTTCTTTCTCATTTTAATGAAGATTCCATATATCTTTGATTTCTATGAAACATTCACAATAGTATTGTCCATCGACCAGCAAGGCAATCAAATCTCAATTATTCACATTACTATTGTTCTCACCCTTTGAATTTCTGTAACATGTTTTTCTGACTGCTCATTTGAATATGAGAACCAACCAGACAACTTTTCTTTGTGTTATAAAAATATTGTAAATTTGCATTGCAATGAACAACTACAAGAGAAAAATTCTCAATGTCCTATTCAAAGTCTATTTAAATTAGTGCATAGCAAAACTGGGCAAAAATAAAATAAGGGTTTTTGTGAAATAGAAAAAGGAATAGTTCACTAAGTCCCTTGTTAAATGACTAAACAGTAGAGGAAATACAGAGCATATTACTCTGATGTTTTGAAAACAGTTGTGATGTAATAATTGAAGAGTTTTGTTGTATATAATTTTCATGCAAATTTTGTCTGGCAGAAGATTTTCTGTAGATTTTGTCGCCTTGTTTTTGTTATTAGCATGTTGGTTGTGCTCAAACGTACCAATTGAGGTCACATCATTCTGTTAGGAGGTATATAAAAATACATTAAGAGACAGCTCTTAGTCAAAAAAAGCAAGTCTGAAGTCTAAAAAATGGAAACAGGGGCACAAAAAGTGTCTTTCTGAGAGTCATAAAGCAGGCTAGTGGAAGAGAAAGTTCTACCAGCCAAGTTTATTGCTTTCTTAGACCAGTGTTCTTACTTGTGAGACACTACCTCTGTGACTTTATAAAATCATTTGAGCTACACAGCTGATAAACATACACAGACAACATTAAAAAGATGCTAAGAATTATTTAAGGACAGATACAGCTCTTTTGCTGGATCTTCGTAAAGATGAACACCATACTGTCCATGTTAAGTTTTCCCAACAGAAATGGTATTTGCACACTGGGGATCTTGGTAGTACAGGAGGCACCAGTGGTTCCCTGTTCACCAGTTATTTGACTGCATTAAATTTTACCTTTATTTCTAACTCCTCTGCTATGTTACCTTTTCAGTTTGGGTCATTAAGCTCTTTAAGCTAACATGGCGATGCTATTGCTGCTTTAACTCCTGTGTAAATACAGGTATATCTGAGATTATAGAATCAGAGAATGGTTAAGGTTAAAAGGGTCCTTAAAGATCATTTAGTTCCAACACCCCTGCCACAAGCAGGGACACCTTCCGCTAGACCAGGTTACCCAAATCCTCATCCAGTCTGGCCTTGAACACTTGCAGGAATGGGGCAGCCACCACGTCTCTGGGCAACTTCTTCCAGTGCCTCACAACCCTCACAGTATAGAATTTTTTTATGATATCTAATCTAAACCTACCCTCTTTCAGTTCAAAGCCATTATCCCTTCTCCTATCACTACTTCCTTTTATAAAAAGTTCCTCTCCAGCTCTCTTGTACATCCCCTTTAGGTACTGGAAGACTGCTATAAGGTCTTCCTGGAGCCTTCTCTTCCCCAGGCTGAACAAGCTCAACTCTTTCAGCCTGTCTTCATTGCAGAGGTGCTCCAGCTTTCTGATCATCTTTGCTGGTCTCTCTGGACTTGCTCAAGCAGGTCCGCATCCTTCTTAAGTTGATTTATTTAAACTTGCTAATTCTCAGATAATATCAGCAGTCTACTTTATATGAACACGGAGCTCAATATGCATAGTATTTATGGTTTTGTAGGTGTTTTGTCTTCAATTTATTGTAGTACCAAGCATATTATACGACTGCTTACAATATTCAGCTAAACTACACATAGACATGACTTCAACACACACAATCTGTGCAGCAATCTATAAATATTCAGTACTGAGTCTATTACATGCTAACGCTCAGAGGCTTTTGTCAAGGCAGTTTTCCTGGTTTTCCATGATGAAATTTGTAATGTATACAGTATCCTGTATTTCCAGAATGCATTTACAATTTATAAACTTATGCAAAAATGTGTTCTTTCTTGTTTTCTACAGTGTTTTGTGTGAACATTGTGACATGAAGTAAACTTTCATATTAAGTTTTAAGCAAGTGAAAGCTATTTGACTGATAGCTTCACTGCATGTAGTTCATTTAATAAAGCAGGCTATCTGCTAGGACTCAGGAGGACTGCCCACACGTCTCCATTGTGCATTCTTAACTGAAAGGTAGGGTTTGGAGCCTATGTGAGGGAGATGATCAAAGTGCTAATGGTTGTGGGTGTGGCCATTTTGTTCTGGAATTGTGCAGAGTTCATAACAATGGTTTCCTTTTTTGTCAGTCTAGCTTAATATATTGCAGCAATTGATTTAAAATATGAAAATTCTGGTAGTTAGTGTCAAGTTTTAGATGTCCAGAATAGAGGTCGTTATTCCTTTTCATCCTCAGAAATTAGCTGATCTTTAACTGTGAGCAGTATTTAATTGGATCCTCTTCTTGCTTAAGCTGTTACTGTGATGTAATCATAAGTATGAAAAAGTTAAAAAAATAGTAACATAATTCTTAGCTGTAAGACATGGCCTACATTTGACTGCTATCTATATGACCTCCTCACAAAATAAGTTTTCAATATTTAGAGGTATGCATATTTTTGACATTTCTGTTGCCTAATACAGCTCAACAGAAAGTAGCAGCAACATATGACTTCTTTCAACTCATATATGGAGGGACCTCCTGGCAGGTGGAATTTGCAAACATTTTAAGAAAATTATGTGCATTTCAGCAGTGGGAGGCTAGATGAACACAAAAATAGTTTGTTTTATTTCTTTCTTTGCCAAATCTTTCCCAGGAATAATAGGGATAGTTCTATTTGAGATATGCCAGGATGCATTTAGACTTGTGACATTGAAGGAAAGCAGCAAGCAAATTTGTGTTCCTATAATTAAGGAAGCTTTTTTTCATACTTTTTAATTGTAGGAACATAAGGCACTGTCTTTTCTCTTTTCTTTCTTGCACTAAATTAATAGGCAAAATTGTTCTGATAGAAACATATTGATTGCAGTAAAGAACTGTATGTTACCTGCCCTGCACTTCTCACAATGGTCAATTATATTTAGCTGGTGAGAATGTGCTCTGGCTGACACTTACCAAACAAAAGCAGAGTTGTCTTTCATTTTTAGAGTTTGCTCTCTACATGGCCTTGAATGTTAATTTCTTTGACATAAGATAATGATCCATTCTCTCGCTTAGCAGCTTCTAGGTGGCTAGATACTTAAAAAGTCTATATTGAATTTCTAAGCAGAAATCCACACATGATTACAGTAAAGCTTCACTATTACAGCATTGTATTAAGAGACATATTGGTATATTTTACATCTATAAAAATAAGAAGTTTGATTTTGACTTATGAACAGTATCTTAAAATGTGCTACCTAGGTTTTATTGATAAGAATTCTTAGAAATTATAACTCTTCTGTTTCTAGATACACCCTAAGTGAAAAATGAGAAGTGAATTATTGCTGGGAAAATCATCCAAAGTCAGGGTTGGCTGTATGCTTTGAAACATTATTCTTTTTGTTCTTTATTTAAGGGTTAAAGCCAAGTAATCCAACCATGACCGGCAAAACACAGACCAGCAACGTCACCAATAAGAATGACCCAAAGTCCATCAACTCCAGAGTCTTCATTGGCAATCTGAACACAGCCATTGTCAAAAAAGGCGACATTGAAGCGATCTTTGCAAAGTATGGAAAAATAGTTGGCTGCTCAGTGCACAAAGGTTATGCATTTGTACAGTACATGAGCGAGAGGCATGCGAGGGCTGCAGTGGCAGGAGAAAATGCCAGGATCATCGCAGGGCAGCCACTAGGTAAGGATTTGTCCATATTGTTGAAATATTGTTTTCTCTTTCCTTTCTATTTGAAATATGATCTGCTGCTGGTGTCTTGGGGACTAGCAAATTTGTTTTGCCATTGTTCAATCTGAGCATATTTCCAGGATCTTGGATCTGGCACAATTTTCAAAGTATTAGAAGTTACATAGATATCGCAAAACGTTTAGTGCTTGAAACTTCTGATTTATTAAATACATTGCTTCTGACTGCTTTATACTTCTCTGTGTAATCCCATTGCAGTGAACATGATTACTCATGTGAAGAAAATGTAAGCATTTTCTCTTAGACTATAATAAGTTAATTTATTAAAATATAACAAGACTCGTCTAATAGATGTCATTATCTTGCATTCAATGAATCTAAAATAATATGCAGCCCAGTGGTGCATCAGATGCTATACAGAAGCAAAAGAATGAGTTTTGTTAGTCCTTGAAATTGTACCAATCAAATTCTAATGCTGTTATTCATCTAAAGAAGTTTATTATTATAAACTTAGGTTGAAGTTATTCCCAAATAATGCTGTGGACACTGCTCATCTGAACTTCAAATTAAAAAAAAAAAAAAAAAAGTGTAAAATTTTTCTAGTGCGTTGTCATGAATGCTTATATAAGATATGGTTGTTACTTATTGCAGGTGTTACACCTGAAACCTATTTGCAATTATATATGGAGGCTGGCAATGATAAAATCATCTGGAGTACAATACTAACCCTATCTGTCATAATGATGGACTGCATAGCAAGATGTTTGGTAGGAGCCAGAGATCTTTCACTAGACCTCTGAACCATACTGCTCAGAACCAAATCCATGTGTGTAATGGCTATGTCAGGAAAAGGTGAAGGGTAGCTAGTACTTTGGCTGTAACAAGTCATAAAGAATGGATATGGCTTATTCATTTTCAATTTCTCAGGCTGTGGAAATCAATTTTTCTGATTATTTGCAGAAATTGAGGTATTTGTGTTAGATGGGTTGTGGTTCTGTCACAGTTGTTCAACAGTAATTTTAAGTTTTATAACCCCTGTATTTTGGGTTCAAAGGAAAAGCAGATTAAAGAATTTCAATTACGTTTTAGGGGAGATTGCAACCTTTTTAGGAAAAGTTATATATATAAGTGAAATAAAAGAACTCAAGTGATAAAGACAAGGCAGCAAAGTCAGTCAGTGGGATGGCATTATTAGAAGATATTTCCTGGAGCGGTGGTCTCCGAGCAATAGGCCATGTAATGCCATCAGTGCGTTATTTACAGCTCCTTGCACACTGGTCTGACCAGATTTTTTAAACACTGTTTTCCTAAGGCAATAGATCTGTTATTAATATCACTACTGTTGCTAGTCTCTTTTAATATTTCTTGTGGCATCTATAATATGCCAAGTGCTTTGCACAAGGAGATGTCCTTGCTCTATTCAGAGTATGTTTGTGCTCTGTATAAAGGTGAAATTGTTGTAAAAGAAATTAAGGTACCAATAAATACTTGAATTGTTCTTTTTTTTTTTTTTTTAATAATAACAGGAATTCATTCACTACTAAGTTTCAACTGTGTAATCTTAAAATACTTTGATTATTCCACAAAGTCTTGTGATGGAATATTTCATGGCTCGATTGCTGATGTATCAGGGAATATAAAGAATAAGCAAGGTGAAATTTGGTTTTAGCTGTTCCAAACCTCATTTACTCTTTCTGTATATAAAATACAGTTATCATCAGTATTGTTTGATAAATATAAAGAAAACAGTTTTGTGAAAGTGGTACTTCTCATTAGATAAACTTTCTATGAATTCTTTTTATTAGCAGTAGACCTTAACAGTTGACTCAAAATAATAAGGAACTGATAGATGAAATTTGCTTGACATTACAACCCAGAAGAACAACTTATGAGAACATTGTGCATTTCAATGGAAAGAAGTAACAGGTAGACTCATTACTGTGAAACTACTCAATGAAAAATGGCTTTGTTTTCTGTCCTGAGAGCCTTGTGTTCTGAAATAAACAGAACACATGATTTTATATAAACAGTCAAGGTACTGAAAGTGGACAAGAAAAGTCTTCTACAGGTGTGCAAATAAACTTGGTTAACATAGCTGAATTTTCTTTGAATTAGAATACATTAATAATATAATGAGAGCTGAATGTTAGTCAGTTATGGAAAGCTGTTTGAACAAAGGAATATCTGAAAAAGATTGCCCATAGTAGATGCCTGATACTACCATTAACTCTAGTACTCAGTATCTCATAAAAGAAGGAATCATTTAAGACTGCATTATTAATCTACATTAGTTCTTCTGTGGTTTTGGCAAACTGACCATTTATGTTAGCTCCTGTCTTCTATGGAGTCCTGTCATTCAAAATTATGATATCCTCTTCTGCAGCTTTAACCTTGAGTCAGAAACTGTTCTCATGTATGTAATTGAAATTAAAAATTTAACCTGTAAATTCCTATAGCTATATACAGTATTGCACAATTCATTGAAGATCCTGTCTAAATGTTTCTCCTGAGATGAAGTCCCAAAATGTTAGGGTCCATAAGTATATAACAAGGCATTTGTTAAAAAAATTCCTCAGAAATACAAATCTAAAGCATTGGTAGTGCCCTCAGTCTTGCCAGCTTCCTGTGGATCATCATAATTGGTCTGCTGCTCTCCTCAGACAATTCTCAACCTCCTACCAATACGTTTGGTGGCCAGTGATGTGTAAAGGCTGTGCCGTGGATATTACAACTTCAGGGAAGTGGATTTCATGAGACGTGCGATTATTTCCAAGTTTTCTGTTCCATGAAGTGTAACATGTTCTGAAAAGCTGAGAGAAAGAGATCATTAAGAAACACAAAAAAATATGTATAAAAATTTTACTGGTATTATTGTGAAGTTCAGTGTAGTTTCTTGAAGTGTTATTATATCTTCATGGGAATAGCATGAAGAATTCCTGCCAAAAGGGCAAGAACAGGTCAGTACTGGGCACAGGAGTCTGCTTCACAAAGATTGTTTTGTGAATTGCTTTAGGCCAAAGCCAAGAAAATGTTCAAGTTGATCTAGGACAAAACCTCAAGTTACGTTCCCAAGTTGTGGAACACTTCTACATAATCTTGTCTTCAGTATCACCTCAAAGTTTTTCATCCAGTTAAGCACATCTACAAATCAGGGAACATTTGCCCATATTTGCCACTTTGCCACATGGGACAAAGAGCCAGGGTGAATAGGAATTATTCTAAGGAAATACCAGGTCTGCTTACAAGCTTTACCAAGGGTGATTTCACCTCTCTGTGGTGAAAGGAGAACGAGAAACCTGCTTGCTTCAAAGCAAATGGTGCAAGTCCCTCATTGCAGCAGTGGGCTGAGGAGCAAGCTTCAGCAAGAATGAAACTTTTAGGTATGTGGTGGACAATACAGTACTTCAACTGATGTTTTCTCCTGCCCTTGTAATTCTTCACAAGGGTCACAGCAATGATATTTAACTTTTTTATCAATTCCAGCACACATGAATTCTGTGAAGCCAAATACCATGTAAAAGGCATTTAATGTTCCATAACTTTATATTACCTTACTCATTTGGCAAATATATATTTCCGTCTAAGATTTCCATCTAAAATTCTGGTACAGCTATCATAGCAACTTATACATCGTAATGTTCCTTTGATTTGCTTAGTTTATAGTTCGCAGCCTTATATTTTATAATCATATGACCTAATATTTTTTCCTCTTTCATACACATTTTTAAACCAGCATAATTCCTTTAATCTCAGAATATGTTCTAATTTGCACCAGAATAAGACCCAAGCCACTTCACAGGCGCCTTGAGAAAGCAAATGAAACGCTGCAAGGCTAGTGCTTTTGGTCTCTTCTGTTGCTTTCTTTTACAATACCATGGAATTTTATTCTTGGATGCTGAGAAAAAACGGAAAAATATCACAGTACCAATATCATGAAAGACACTAGTTCTTCAGCTGATGCTCTTTTCAACTAATAAATTAGTTCCACTGTAGCTTCAATCTGGTTTTGTAGCTGTAAGTACTATTCATGTATTTTTGCCTTCTGGTCCAAATTAGATGCAGTGTCTGAGTACCAAGTGAGTGCATATTGACATGTAGCCTAAAGTAAGATGGTGGTTGCAGATAATTATTTTGGGTGACATACTCTATTGCACATCCTTTTGAGAAGCACCAAAGACCTGCAGGGGCTTTCTAAATGATGGCTATCCAGTAGAAAACATCCAAGGAGAAGCGCAGGTAATAAAGAGAGCCTTTAGAGATACTCAGCTTACACCTTTGTTGTAAATTGAGTTGATGTGACAGTAGGGCTAGTTTTTCTTTTGTTTCCCTTGCCTCTACTCAAAACAGATCTTCTATATTTTATATATCTGTAATGTATAGCAACACTGACAGACTTACTTACCTACATATTTTCAGATCTAGGATTATCCAGAGTGAATCAGTTTTTCACCTCCATCTGAAATCCAGACAACAGTAATTATGTCATGAATGCTTGTATTTAAAAGAATAAATACTGTTTTAGTGAACTCATTTGTGAAAAATGCACTTTGCATTGAAAAATGACATATTTATCCAAATTTTCTTGGTGACTAAGCTTTCTTAAACCATGGTACACTAAGGAAGGAGATTCAAAACTAAATTAGTGATTATTCAGTTTTTACTTTGCCATCACTCTTCAGTCAATAGCACACAAGTACAACAATCATTTGTATGAACATAACTCATGACTTACTGAAGCAATCTTATTACTCGTGCCCACCTAACTCCAGCTACGATATTGACAGGATACACCTGTGCAGGATAACAGAAAAGCAACGCTATCTTGTTTTAAAGTGTATAGTGGAGGAACAACTTGAAATGTTTCTTTTTTTGCTTCTAGAAAGTATGTAAAGTCTTGTGTTTTAATGTACATCAAAACATTCTAGGCAAGGACAATGGCTTTTAGAGAAACCCCAGAGTTTGTACTGATACAATGAAAAAGTGGATATTTGGTATTTTAGCATGCATTTTAATGAGACATTAAAAATAGCAGATACTATATACATATAATAATTTATTATATATTCAAACTATATTTTAAGTCTCATACTTTCAAGAGATTGGATATTGCGTGTTCACATTACTGGATCAGAAAGGAAAATAGAAAAATTCATAGAAAATTCTTTAGCCCATTGTAACTTTTGCAGATGAACATTCTAATGTTTTGTAGTTTTCAACATTGCACCAGGAGTAAATAATCTGAGAACCGTAACTCAGTATTGTGCATGTAATTGTCTATCCAAGTGAGATTCAGACAGCAAGATATTTAACTTTTATAAGCCATAATAACTATATATTATATGGTTTTCAACACTTAATTGTTGTACCTCAAAGAATATCGTATTTTTCTGGTATAATAATACACTTCTTTCTGAATAGTGATTAAGAAAAAGCAAAAATATGCTTGTGAAATTCTGTATAAACCACAAGAGGAATTATCATTATTATGTAAGTTTAAACAAAAAAATATGTTTAAATAAGCAAATACTTGAATCAGCAGACAACATTTATCCAAAAACCTACCCAAAAAACTATAAAGCCTGTGAGATGTCATAGATGTTGACTTATTCTGGCGGTGACTTTAGATTTGATGAATTCAAAGAACTATTTTCTGAATGCTTCCCCAAATGAGATCAGTTACTGTTGTCAACATCAGGGCCAGGTTTTGAGAAATTTTATTTGATTTAATATTTTTTTCTGTTGGAAAACCCCATAATGATAAAGAATAAAATTAAATACCAAGTGCTTTTCTTGCAAAAGCAAGCAAGCAAGCAAACAAACGAGCAAAACCTGAAAGAATTGTGCATATGTAATCATGATGAAAGTAATGCATTCAGTGTCTCAGGAATCTAAAATGAAATTAAGGATAGACCTGTGCTGTCTTCATTAAAGTCTTTCCCACTAAATCGCATCTTAGTCAATGTCTTCATCATCCAGTCCTCAGGCACAAACAGAATATTACAGAACTTCTGCAAAATTATTAATTAACCTTCCACAGCTTAGGTCAGAGATTGATAAATATTGCCCACTGGAACAGGCTCTTTAACTCTATTTCAGTCTGTTCCTATGTTTGGGAACCAGTGTAATCATGTTTCAGCCTATATATTTGGGAACCAGTGTAATCCTGTTTCAGCCTATTCCTTGATGCAGGAACATGGACCCTGTCTAAATTTATTTCCACCTTCTTGATGACTGCGTATGCTTTTGTGGTCCTAGTGCAGCCTGTCTAACAGCAGACACTAGCGTCAAGTGTCACTGTAGGGGATCTTGGATACAACCACTGATCATTGCTCATAGGAGTCTCCTGATATTGGATATTGGATGAAAACTGAAACTACATCTTAGTTCTGACTTTCTGGCAGATACAGAAAAGTATCAAGTGCATACCAAGAAAATAGTTTAGCTATGAGATGAACTCATGCATAGCACAAGGTTTTGTACTCTGAACAGCCTGATGTCAGCTCATGGAAATGTTAAGTATTTCCTCTATCACAACGCCAAAAATAATGATCTTTCTTATCACCAGCAGGTTTTATTGTAAGAAAAACTTCAAGGCTGTATACAGATGATATTAGGATTCACTTAGTCTTCTGCATCACCAGCTTATCTTTGAAATCATGAACAAGATGTTAGTATGGGATCTTTCTGTGTCCTCTGCCACTTGACATCTCTGTACATAGCACAGGGTCTCCTTTGCACAAAATGCTACCGGTTTTAATCATCTCACCCTTGGTTTTCATACCATGCAACATCTTAAATCCCTCAAAACTGCAACATACATTTAGCTGTCATGGGTCTGATACGTCTATTGCAATTTTGTAAGAGCTTTTGACTTCAGACAATGCCAGTACTTCAGCCTTTACTCCATGCATATATTGATGAGATAATTTTTTTTTAGCAAACAATATCCAGTAGTTCCTTCTTGATTTGAACGTAACTCTCTTTTATCCTTGTTGCAACTGTATAAGAAGTTACAAAAATTGTTTTCCTTTGTGGCAGACAAAATCCTATACCTTTTCTTAAGTATACTTGCTTTGATTATTGACTGCTGGGACCATTAAAATTTGTACAGCTATCCTATGTTTCCTTCTGAACTGTCATAACATCATGCAGTGATAAAAACACTGTCATGATAGGTTCTCTCATAACATTTGTCTCAGTGTCTCATATGGGATGTACTGTATGAAAAGAAGAATTATCTCTAGGATGTTCTGCAATTTTTGGTTTTGTTCTAGGAAGTCTCATGTTGTCTACAGCTTCACTCTTTTGCTTGATCTAGCTTGATTCAGTTTGATTCTATTTTCCATGCATTTGGCTTCTTTCACTTCAAACAGGACCTCATCTGAACTGAGTCTGATATTTTCTTCTTGATCATTTCACAATACTTTCTTCAATATTTCATCACATACTGATGAAGTTAGTGCTGCTAATATTATGTCACCTGGTTTTATATGTGTGCCTGCCATATCCCTGTGTTTTCTCATTCTTTTGTTAAAACATTTCAATTGCTGACCTGGTTCCAAAAGGCGTATTTACAAATTCATGTCGGCTCTAGGGTATATAGCAAGGGCACAGGTCAGATGATTTTTCATCTAAATCTGACTTGCCAATATTTATCTTTCTAATCTGCAATTGGAAGTATGGGGCTTTTTTTGCCAGGTATTCAGCACTGAATGGGTGACAGGACATAATAATGCTATTTTAGTGTACTGTGGAATCCAGGCAATTCCCAGCCCTGTTATTTGTCTTTTGGACTGTGACTGTTAAACCCACAGAATTGTTTTCCTTTCCAAGACATCACTCAACTGTTTGAAGGAGAAAGTATAGCAAATATTCCTTCTACCAGAATACTGATTTAGCAGACAAAAATCCTTCACCTGGTCACAGTCTCAGTTCATGGAGGGAGCTCTTTAACATGATGAACTTTTAGGCTCACTTTCCCACTTTCTTTCCTTTCTTAACAGCAAGGTCAGCTAAAATGCAGAGGTTCTTTTTCTATTTAGCTTAGCTGAGACAAGAAATGCTTGTGAAGGCATATTTTCTATCTTAGATTTGATTTTATGTCTTAAGCCTACTTTTATTTCACACCTAAGGAAATCTGGAGGAAATCTATTCCATTCTCATCGAAGGTCTATCTCAGGTTTCACACTTAATCCTACAATTCCTTCAATGATAGACAGCTTCATCAGCAAAACTGTGTAAATCATGTAAATTGGGGGAAAAAATAATACTAACACCTTATTAATAGCTCAATTATTTTTTGGCACTTCTTACTGGCAAAGTGAAATTCACAGGCAAAAAAAAAGGTAAATTTGGTAAATGACGTGTTCAGATTCTATATTACTGTTCCTCCCTCCCCCAGAAGAAATTTGAATATTACTGAGCTCCACCATAGGCTTGCAATGTTTGGAGTTAAAGTAATTTTCTAAGTATTTTAATGACTCAGAACTGAACGCTTTATGTTCTTGATCATTACAACTATCTAAGTGAATTTAGTCTCCTCTAAAAATTAGAAGAATCAGCTCTGGCAGCTGAATCAGACTTTTTTTCACAGCAAGACTTGTAATTATCAAAAGGCCAACTGAAAAAGAATTAGTCTGGGTTTTAATATAAAGTTGGACATTTTCACATCTATTTTAAGTTGTCTAAAGTCCCCTTATACCTTACAGAATAACTCATATTACTTACAATATGATGATGTATTTATAAGAAGACACTGCTCATGTTCAAACCCAGCCTGGAATTTCTAATTTTGCATATGGTAAGTTCAGATATATGAGTCCTGAGCTTTCTCTCACCAGATGATAGTAGCCAGGTAGCAGAAAGCTGAGAGTATACACTAGCTTCTTCCAGAAACAAGTACAGTCATTTCTGCAACTTATCCACACTACAGCTAGCTAAAACTTGCCTCCCAGCTACCAATGAAGCTATCATGCTTCATGTTTCTCAACTAGCTTGATGACAGTTAGCTTTCTTTATGCCCTTTTTTGTTCCATGGAACAGACATGCCTTTTATCACACTGTAAAAAAACAATAATTGAAAAGAACCCCCAAACAAACACAAAACCAAAAAACAACAACAAAAAACCCAAAGAAATAAAAAAGAAGACACGTTTAATTTTATGTATCTGTGAAAGCTGGACAAAGCTTGCTTGAATATCCCTGCTACTGTAAGACCTCTTTTTTTTTTTGAGTTATGAGCTAGTGTGATTAAACACTTAAAATACTTACTTTTCCTTTATGTAAATCTCAGTATTTTATTACTTTTTTTAGTCTAGTTCTGTTGCTTTTTTATCTAGTCTTCTCCCTCATGTAAGTGTTCACTTATTTGATGTTATCAATAAACTTATTATTAACACAGTCATCCCTATTCATTGTTAAAATCTCTTTGAAGAGAGCATTTCCAATTCACTGCTATAGTGATTTGTTGTAGACATCTTTCCCACTTCTCCTACTGTTTGCAATTAAATGGCAAATCATAAGTCTCTTTTACTTTCTTTCAGTCTGCTCCTGGTGCTTCATGTAAATATGAAAGAGAGAGAAACAGAACTTAGTGAGTTTGAAGTGTGGTGGCAACTTTCCAGTCTTGAAAAGAATTTGGGAAGTTTTCTAATTCTTCTACCTTAAGTTTTCTGGACTCAAGGTCACTCCTCACTTCATGAAATCTATGTCTGTTTAATTAGTCTTTCATGTGAGGAACAAAATATTTGACTGAAAATAACAAGTGTGAAACAAACAGTAGTTAACAAATAGATACCAAATGACAGGAAAACCTGTACTTGGCAAATCTGAAGCCATTTCAGGATGGGATTAACTTCTCAGCTGTACACTATGTGATAATTCAATCTTAAACTTTAAAGAGACTCTTAAAAATACTTCTTTTTATGGTTTCTTCATTTGAACTTTATCCCTTGATTTGAAACGGTCATATAGAATTGTTGAATTATAAAATAATTTAGGTTAGAAAAGACCTCTAAAGGTCATCTAGTCCAAATTCCTGATCAAAGCAGGGCTGACTCAAAGCAGTGACAGTCCAGATTATTTTTCAGCTACTTCATTATCTACCTATGCACTCCATACCTCCCAGTCTTGGCTGCAAGGTTGCTACTGGAGATTGTGTCAAAGACCTTACTAAAGTCAAGGTGAAGAGCACTTACATCACCTCTTCCCCATCCACTAAGCCGTTCATTCCATCATAGAAAGCTCATTGGGCTGGTCAAGCATAATTTGCCTCAGTAAATGTACTGGTTGCTCCTAGTCATCTTATCCTTCTTGAGGCTGGACATGGCTTCCAGATTATTTGCTTATAATTGTCCAGTCTGTCTTATCTAGCGGGTCACTCTTCAACACTAAAATCCATCCTGTGAACAGAAGTAGGTCTAACATATATTTTGGGGCAGCAACAGATTTATTGTCCTGCTCCAAGCTGCATAGATCAGGCACAGGGCTCCCGAAAACCATGAGGACATGATTTGCTTCTCCTTATATTTCCTTCATCCCTCTCAACCTTTTCCAAGTTTTGCCCTTTTGCCACTTTATTTCCTCCTAAAATGTCTGTCCTTGTCTATGCCTAAGCCATTTTAGCTGGTTTTGTTAACTTTACAAATTCATTTGGTATTTATAAGAGGTTGTCCAGGAAACTTCTCACTTGTTCAATAATTCTGCTAAGATCATATCACCCTGTCCTAGTTTTTTAAATACGTAGTGTTTTGCTGTGTTCACGTTACTACCTTTTAGTGATGCCAGAGGCTTAGATTAGCCATTTGCATGCAAACCTGAACGTCTCCAATTGAATGAGGTGACATTGATTATGCCTGTAATTCCAAGAGCCTTTCTTTCCTTCTTTGAAGATTCAATGATAATGGTTAGGGCTGGAAAGGACCCTAAGATTGCTTAGTTCCAGCCCGCCTGGCACCTCACACTAGCCCATGTCACCCAAGGCTATTGAATGCTGCCAGGGATGGAGCATTTACCACTTCTTTGGGCAAACTGTTCCAGTGCCTCACCACCCTCACTGTAAAGAACTTCTTCCTTATATCCAACCTGAACTTCCCCTGTCTAAATTTAAACCCATAACCTCTTGTCCTGTTGCTACAGTCCCTACGGAAGAATCCCTCCCCAGCATCCTTGTAGGCCCCCTTCAGATACTGGAAGGCTGCTATGAGGTCTCCACACAGCCTTCTCTTCTCCAGGCTGAACAGCCCCAACTTTCTCAGCTTGTCTTCCTAAGGGAGGTGCTCCAGCCCCCTTATCTTCCTTGTGGCTCTCCTCTGGACTTGCTCCAACAGCTCCATGTCCTTTTTATGTTGAGGACACCAGAATTGTACACAATACTCCAAGTGAGGTCTCACGAGAGCAGAGTAGAGGGGCAGGATCACCTCCTTTGACCTGCTGGTCATGCTTCTTTTGATGCAGCCCAAAACATTGAAGCCGGCCCATGTTCAGTTTCTCATCAGCCAACACCCCCAAGTCCTTCTCCGCAGGGCTGCTCTGAATCTCTTCTACGCCCAGCCTATAGCTGTGCCTGGGATTGCCCCAACCCAGATGTAGGACCTTGCACTTGGCTTGGTTGAACTTCATAAGGTTGGCATCAGCCCACCTCACAAGCGTGTCAAGGTCCCTTCCCTCCAGCGTTTCAACCGAACCACACAGCTTGGTGTCATTGGCAAACTTGCTGAGAGTTCACTCAATCCCACTGTCCATGTCACCAACAAAGATTTTGAACAGGACTGACCCCTGAGAGACACTACTTGTTACCAGTCTTCAGTTGGACACCGAGCCATTGCATCTTAAAAGGCACAATTACAATTTTGATTAGAATATTTAAGAGGATTTTTTAAACAGGTGCAGTTTTAGAATTTCAGAAATCTAGCAAAATGTTTTTGCATTTGGTTTTTCTGTTGGAGTTTTTTGTTAGTTTCTTGGGGTTTTGTTTTAGTTTGTTTTACCTAATATACTTTAGTGCATGTGACAAATAGAACAAATTATCATTCTAGAGTGACAAGTAGTCACTTATAACTGATACATCTAGTGTGAAAATTATTATTTGCCTTTGTCCAACTTTGAAAATCAAGTTTGGTGCTAAATGATCTTGCTGCAGTTTTAGCAGTTCCGATCGCCAAAGTTTGAAAGAACCTAATTATGTCTTGACAGAGCAATGAAATTTGATGAGTGTAAATAAAACCAGATCTATTTCTTAGGCAAATTATTGATGTATAGAGTGTATCAAGTTCTTTTGATTTGGTTTGGGGTATTTTTAATGACAAAAAAAGAAGACAGCCTCATTTTTGAGTAAGAGGGTGGTTGCTCTTTTAGGAATTTTGCTTTCTGAGCTTTCAGGTTTTTTTTCTTGGTCAGGTTTTGTTCAAAACTATTAGAGAAAATTAAATGCAAAGAATCAGATTAAAGCAAGGTAAATTCAACACTCACACTAGCATTGCAGAAGCTGGAAAAGCAGTTGTGATTTTTTACAGCCTGACTTTAGAGGTCTTTATTTTCTGTTAATTGGCACTTACTGCTGCTTTATTTGTCTCCTAGTCTTAAATTTTGGCTTCAATGTATTTAAATCCACAGACAGACAAGGAAGAAAGAGCAGAAAAACATTGGGATTTTTAGATGTAAATAATCAAAGTAGTTATGATTTTTTTTTTTCTTTGGTCTAGTGTTGTGCAAAATGAGGTGGAAATTTCAATCTAATCTGCTGGAATTTTAATACTATTTTCATCCTAGACAAAGTCTTTGTGTATAAGAATGTCTTCAAAAAAAGAAAAAAGAAAGAAAAAGACACTATTTCCATAAGGCACATATTGACCATAACACAGTGGACAATAACAATACCAACTTCACCACAAAATCCTGCTCTTTTTTTTACTACCAACAGTAGAACGTAAATGTATTAATAGCAACAAAGCTAAATTTTGGACAAAGTGTTCACATTAGATCAGTTTTTATCCTTTTTCCTTTGCTTTTCATCTTGGCCCTCTTGATTTTTATAATACCATTCTTGTGAAGAATAACTTCTTTGTTCCTTATACTGATTATCATCACTTTGCATGTCATTATACATTCACTTATTCCAAAAACATATTTTGACCCTTTCAATAACATTCCTCCATTTCCAGGTGTTTATTTACCTCTCCCAGAAAAATCTTTCTTCTTTTGTTTACCCTAGCAAGTATCTATCTAACTAACAGCTCTTGTTCCCTTGCTATCTGCCTTGCTCCTCAGAGTTGTTTGCTTCGTCTTCTAACAGGGAGCTTTGGCAATTTTGTGCACTTTCCTCACACTGTGGAATCAGCATCCTGGTAAGAAAGGAAGTACAGGACTGCATGGTCATACCAGGTATAGCAAAAGCTCTGATGCAGGTTCTCATGGCACTTTTTGATAAGAGACAAAAAAAATGATTGGCAGTTCCTCATTGACTTGCTGACCTGAAATATGAAAAAAGACACGTTAAATCCAAAGTTATTGTGGTAACAGGGTCATAAGTGCTATCATTTTACAAAAGCAAAAATGTGATTTGTTCAGTTGTGTTCCAATAAAAGCACATAAACTATTGGGCAGGAATGTTTTGTAAAAAGCCGAAGCACAAGAGTTTATCTCACCGTGATTCATATTCAGTTAACTGGAATAGTGCACAGAGCAGAAAGGTAAAGCATCATAATTTATTGTCACTTCATTTCTTATTTCTCTGAAACTGTCCATTGCCTTGGAAACAATACTTGAAAGGGAGATGGGTTCAGAGTCTGGCCTGGTGTTACAGGTACTAATGGATTTAAGCCCAGCCTCAGGAGCACGGCAGGAGCTCTAGCTCCTGCGAAGGTAAAGTATTCTCCCCGTCCTGGTCCATGTGGTCCATAATTTCTGTGAAAGGACAGTCCAGGGAGAGTAATTCACAGGGAATTTAATACATGTATATATTTTTTTTTTTTAGTGATTATGTCAAATTACCAAGCCTTAGTCTTCCAAGCCTTCTGTTTTAAATTTTAATGGTATGCAGTATATCTATAGTGAGATACTTTGACAGAGAACTGCATCGCCACTGTACACAATATATTTATTCCAGTAAAAGTTCATTAGTATTCACAGGGATCCTCTGGCTCTGTGATACTAGCAGAAAATGTCAAATTGTTCTTAGAATTTATAAGAAGGTATAAAATTCATGAGCTGAGACAATGAAAATCCCAAAGAAATTATGGCCACCATATATTGTACTCATTTTGGCATATGATTTCTTTATGTCTACAAAAATGAAGGCTAGTCACCTAACCTTTCATCGAGTCAGCATTTTCGGAAATACAAAGACATGAAAAATGCTTACTAATGATTGCTTGGCACACATCCTAATATATCTAGAATGAGAACAGCAAGGGAAAAAAATACAGCAAGTTCTGTAGTATTCCATTTTTTTCACTTTAATAAAGTTTCCTTCGCTTTACGTGCCATTATATTCTTGACATCTTGGTAAGAATAGACTGTCTTAGTGTCCTTCAAGAATCTAGAAATTTAACTTGAACTTTTCTTTTTTTTTTTTTTTTTTTTTTAATGAAGTAGATGATAGAATAATGGGAAAGAAAGAAGAATACCAAATCTGTTTCAAAAGACGGAAAATAGATACTTCACCGAGACCTAATGTGCTTAATTTCAACTCAAGCCAAATGTCTATGTATTAGAAAATACAATTTCCTAATTCCAGAACCTGATGCAGAAGAAATCAGTACTGGTAGATAGAGAAAAAACAGTTATGGAACAAAAATGTGCTGGTTGCTAAGGTACAAATGTCACAAGCTGCTGTTCTTTAGTATACTTGCTGCTCATAAAGACCAATTTTATGAACCTTGCAAGTAGACATGAGTAAGCTCAATTTGGAGATGGGGAAATATAAATATGATCAGCAATTATTGAAATATTTTAATTGTTGCCAAAAGAGAAATAATAATGAAAAGAAGCAGGTCTGCTTAAAAACACACCATAAAAAACTCAAAATCTAAGAAACCTGTAGGTAATAGAAACAACAGAATATGTAGTAAAATGAAATTAGATTGAATTTCTGAGTATTTAAAGTAAAAATAAAGAGAATTTGAAAGAATGTTGTCAATGTATTGCTGGGAAGAAACATGGGGCATTTGTTGTTTTAGTTTCAATATGGATGTATCACTAAGGGTTTTTCTTCTCTATTTGGAAATTACCAGATACATTCAGATCACAGAATAATGATGACATGGTTTCCATTCAAGATTTTATTGCAGAACTATAAAATAAGTTATCTTTGAAATCTGAAAATTCATTTTCATCCCACAATTTCAAAAGAACTAACAGTGATGTTCTCCAGGGAGGTTCTCAGCTGCTAACGTTTGGAGAGTTATCTTCAGAAAGTCTTGAACTGGGGTAAGAGTGTAAAAACGGTAGAATTTTCACAGGGATAAATTATTCAGTTCACATATTTTAAACCAAATCAAGATTGAAGTGGTTTATTGATTTATTAATAAGACAAAGTTAATTGGAACTTGTGGCCCATGTCAATACCAAGAGACCTACCTGAATACTAGGTGTTTACAATGTTTTAAGAACTTATCCCAGATTTTATAAGTCCTCCTCTAGAACTAATCCCAACAGAGCACATCCCTGCTGTGACAGATGCATGCTTCAGCTTCCCTCCACCCCATCCCCCAGGGGTGGGTGGCAGCCCATGGGAGATGATCGTGAGCCCCCAGGGTGTAGGTCCCAGGGTACCCCTGTGCTGGCTGTGGGAAAGCTGAAGGCATCAGCTGGGGGTGCCCATCAGGGTGCCATGCTGCCAGGCACAGGCAGAGCCCCTGGGCCATGAGGCTTCATCTGGCAGGGTCACACCAACCCCACTGCTGCTCTGCTCTCCTCTTCTCCTGCCCAATACAATTCTGTGCTTCACTTGCATTTCTGTTTAGCTGAGCTTTTTTTTTGTTTGTTTGGTTTGCTTTGTTTTCAGAATTCTTCTGGTAATTCCCTAGTTACAGTTTAATCCAGTCAGTGGTTGTTTTCCTCTTTACCTATATCAGTTTTGTGCAAATGCCATCTCAAGCAGTTTGGACATCCCACTCAACCACGTCCTTACACTCCTCTCTTGTTGGCTGCTGATATCTTGATCTATTTGTGAAGTGTGGGCTTTGTAAGTACACCCACTAGAAAAAAAATGAACATTACATAAATAATATGAAATGGTAATGTCATAATTGTTTTAAATTACAGAAAAAATAATTAAATTGCTGGTGTGGGGCTTGACTGACTGAGAATGAACATGGGGATAATGTTACTAATGTCAGGACTACTTTACTGAAAATAGGGCTTGAAAATCAAATATGTACCCTTTTTTATGTTTTAACACTCTATAGTAAGGTTAAACTGATCTAACATGTTTCTGCAAGGCACTTGGTTAATTTCAAGTGGAAATTGGATTAAGAAACTCTCTTATGACACAGGTATGGTGCACACCAAATGGATTAAAAACTAGTCTCAAGAGACTGGTAAATTGGAAGTAAACATACAGCAAATGTGAGTCTTTTGTGCAGTTCATGGTAGAATCCAGTTTTTAACCATTCTTCTACCCAGTAGGAAAGACAACAAAAATCACTGTTAAATTCTGTAGATGGTGCAAAGATGCTTGAGCTCACGAATTATGAGGACAACAGGACATTGATATCAAAATAAAAAATAAATACCAAAATAGGAGTTAAAGTGTGACTGCTCTAAGTATAACAACTAACACACTGATAATCAGCTCTTCAGCATGGGAGAGAAGGTGTAACAAAGTCTGAAGGCTGGAAGCTAAAGTGACAAAAAGCAAACCTCAAAATAGAACACATTTTTAACAGTGAGGCCATTAGGAACAGCTTACCAAAAGTTTCAGTAAAACTTTCTAAAGTATTGGATGGTATCGTAAAGGATATGTAGTAGCTCAGATCAGAATTAATTCAGGTTCTGTGGTCTATTATACCAAACCAGACTTGAATTTCTGTCTGGACCAGCACTGGAAAACTTCAAATACAGAGATTCTGCAGTCTGTTTGGATAAATACAGTAAATTAAGGAAATTAAAAAAAAAAAAAAAAAGCTTTTAATTTTATTACAAGCTCTGGTGATTTATGCCTGATATTAATAATAAATCTATAGAAATCGCACAAATGGTCTTGTTGTGTCAGCACCTCTGGAAATTAGATTAGCAATATCCACCTAATGGCAATCTTAGCTTAATTTAACCAACAGAAATAAGTAGTTTTTTTCCCAGTGACATTTAGAATTAAATAAACAGAGGAGTAAATGGGATTTAGAAAACTGAGCTTTCTACACCACAGAATGTCTTTTTTTTTCATATATTTGTTATAAGGTCTTTTTACATTTAGGTAGTATTAACAGTCTGGTAAAAATCTGTAAGAAAACGTAAACAATGTGAACAAGCTCAGTCTTGTTTTAGCTTTCTGTGATACATAAGCAAAAGATTTTCCCATCTGCCCCATAACTTCTATTTTATTGCAACCTACTTTTTCATTCCAGACAAGCAGAGACATATTTGCACCCAACTTTCTGACCATCGTAACCATAAAGTAATTTGTCCTTTGGGAAAAAAGACAGACATAATAATGCCATTAGCTTAATACAGTCTTAATGTCCTAAGTGTTTTTTTTTCCTTAGGATGAAATTAACCTCAGCGTAAAGGGCTATAATCACATTTGTTTGGAGAATGTGCACTGTTCTTGCTAGAATCACTGCTTCTTGAAACTTCGATTAGTGACCTCATTCTTCTTCTATAACAATGTTCTACTTTAAATTACCCCAGTACGTCAAAGGATAATCACACATCCACCACATTCCCAAATGTTTTCTCTTTAGAGAAGTCTTGCAAAATTTAGCAGAGGATACGATAACTCTTCTCTGATTGCTTCCTCAAATGATTAATCCCTGATGGTTCTTTAGTGTGTGTCTGGACCTATACCAGGTCAGAAAAGATTAGGGTTTTACTGCCCTCATATTTCAGATCCTTACTTTAGTAGCTGCAGCCAGGATTCTTTCTCTTTTATCAGAGTGTAGCAATTACAGTCCTTTCACATTACCCTGAAATGCTGTTCCCCTCATGGGCATCCTGTAATTTCTCTTCCCAAACAGCACATCTTGGTGGATGAGAGCTCAGCCACACAGAGGTATTAGAATAATTTGAAAAGTTTCGTTGCTGTGGTTTTTTACAGTTAATTCTGTGTAGCCCAATACATGTTTATAAAAGCATATGTGGAAAATAAGACGCTTATGTATGCATCTGACTAAAAAGTATTTTTAATATGTAATTTTACAAACAGTATAATGTTTGAAAATACCCAATTTTTACTTTCTTCACCCAGTTCTAGGCTGTAGCTCCAGAGGGAATTTGTTTTACAATTCAGGGACATCTCTGCCAATATTTTATGGCACAAAAAACCCAGTAGATTTTTAATTTGCATAACATTACACATATTTGTATAAAATATTGCCCAGTGGTACTAGGAGCACCAGTTTCTCCCTAAGCCCCAATTAATTAATCTGTGTCCCTCCAGAATTACAGCAATTTATTATTCATTCTTAGTATAGCAACATCAATTAATTATATGCTTCCCAGACCCACATCAATCATTTTGTGCCCTTCAGACAGCTTTGCACATCTCCCAGCCCCACACCTGGCTGAAAACACACCCTTTTCTTTTTCCATAGCTGAAGATGCCTCTCAGCAATTTTGCCAGTGAGCAGAGATCTCTAGGAACTCCCTGCTCTTGCTGTAGCCCACTACGGTCTGAAGTTTTGGGGATGGTAGGGTAACACCTCAGCAGCCATACTGCTGCCTATCTGAGAACTGGAAAAAGAGAATAGCAGAATACATTTTTTGTCCCCTTTCCTTTTCTCCCATCCCTTTCTGTGAATTGAATAGAACTGCTTGCACATTGATGGTATTGACACATATTTATTTGATTTTGATGTTATTACTCCTGTTCCTAGCACATTTGGTCCAAAAGTTTGGGGTCTGATCATGCTGCGTACTGAAGGTGTTGTGAGAGTAGCCCGTTGACTTCATTCTCACACAGAAAAGGCAAGAGAATTTGAACTTTTTAGTTTAATCCTTTCTCATATCTCATAGGCCCACCTGCAGTCACACTTGGGAGTAAGAACTTCAGTCAGCCTCCAATGATCCAAACATTCAAATTGCCATCCAGACATTGGTTCAGACTTCTTAAGTATAGGAAATGAAAATGCGACGAGGGAATGAAAGGACATATGCAAAATATAAGTGGTGGCTGGAGAAAAATGGCGCATGAGGAATTCCTGACTATGTCTTATCAACCTCTTTATAGAACTGCCTAGTTTGTTTGTTTGTTTGTTTATTTATTTGTGGCCTATGTGAAACTACAACCTTCATACTTGGGGAGGAAACAGAAGTTCATGTCACATGTTCATCAGAGTATTCTTGGACGAGATTACAAATTTTAGCTGGTAATCAATTTTATTCTATGAAGTTTTCAGGAAAGCTGAGGCTTTACAATGATTTTCCGTTTTCCTTTACTGCCCTTTACTTTACAAAGGTCAAGCTTGTGGTTCAAGGAAAGGAACTGAAACTATGGTTTCTTTCCCAGGGCACCCCTTGGCTGAATAAGGTCAACACCCCAAGAAGCAGCACACTGACCTGATCAAAATATTTAGCATTTTAATCTGTCCTTGCTTTTTACTTAGCTTCTAGAACAACTTTAAATCCTTCTCTATGGCATCCATTACTTGCACAGCATTTCTAGGCCCTTTTAGGTGCACTGTACATCATTCATTGCTTCTGTTCATTAAATTTCAAATGTGCTTGCCATAAAGTAGTTATGGATTTTAAGTTTACAGGGGGAATATACCACTTTTTACCTGTGACAGTCTTTATATGTTGAACATTTATATCCATTTGTGTTTGTTCTGACATAAGAAGGGTAGGTCTGCCAAGGGTCCCCTTGTGACTATAAACTCGAGCTTTAGAAAAAGTAGCTTAGCTAAGTCTTTTATTAACTGCTACCCACTGCCATTGTATTGACTTTATGTCCCCAGAGCTGAATCAGCACCTTCAAAGCATTCCTCTGTCCCTCACTGAGATGCATATTTCTTCCACTGATCCTGATGCATCACAGCAGGAACAGGGCAGTGTTTGGCCATGACTTGCACAGCCAGAGCAGGTCATGGAGTTATTTTTAAAGAGCAGTGAAAGTATATATTAAAAACTATATACAAGACAATTTGATGGCAATGAGGGAGAACAGACATTTTTCTGCCTTAGCTTGATACTCTGCCTCTTCTTTAGCTCTCTTTACTCTACATACTGTCATAAAAACAGATGGGTGAAATGTATACATGAAAATTCAGGTGTTCATATCCATTAATATTATGCAGCTCAGTAACTGATTTTGCCAAATTTACAGCTTTCACAGAAAATTGATTGCTTATTTTCATTTTCATAAAAATACTTTACCTTTTTGCTGATTCATCAAGTACAGCTTCATGGTTTTGTTACTAGTTAGCACTCATTAAGAGCTGTATTAAGAATCTGTTTCCCCTTTACTTCTGAGTGTGGTCTACTCCAGCATCAGTGGTGGTCCTTCTTATGTTGAAAGGGAAAAATAAGTCATAGGTATCCTTGAATCTCAACAATATAAACTGATCTTTTATTTCCCCCAGATTGCCCTCCAGGAAACTTGTTTCACTTAAGTGGAGAAGACTTCTATAGAGTACATTTTTTCCTATAAACAATATTTAAATCTGGCTTGTTCAGTATGTGGCTTCTGGATCACATTCAATCCATGACACTGAAATAGATGACTGACCAACTGAGACACAGTACAAAAAAAAGAAAAGGTTTCTAGCTGAAGAGGCCTACCATCTGTCTTGTAAGTTAGAAGCAGAGGAAGCCTTGCTGGCTGCTGGAGGCTACCTTGAGACTAGTGCTTCGTGTGGGAAGCCAAATATGGCTTCCAAGGAAAGTAATAAGAGACCAGATACAATGTGGGGAGCTGCTGGCAAATCATACCTGAAAATTGGTCCTTTCCCTCCCATGGTGGCATCTTGGGGAAGCTGGAGGGAAGCCAGGAGGGAAGGCAGACTGGGAGGTGAAGAGGTAAGAAGTGTGCGCGTAGCAGGGACATGAGGTGTGTGAGCTGGGGAGGCTGGGCAGTCCTGCTTGGAGAAGAGTGGAGCAAAGAGCAACTGGGGAAAATGGGAGCCCAGGGTGCTCAGAAAGATATGTGAATGCAGCTGGGGCAAAAGCACAGGGATCTCAAATCTTGACTTGTTTCCGGAATGGGAAATAGAGAAAAGCGAAACTGTCTGCAAACAAACTGTGGGATTGTGTGGATCACTGGGAGATAGCTGTAAAAAAAAGCAGAGGTTATTGTTGAAAACAGGGCACAAAATTGCAAATATTAGATTTGTGATGAAAATGAGGGAGAAATAATTTGGAAATGGTATGCTTTAGAAAAGCTAATTGAACAGCTGGCAGGCACTAACTACATCTCAATAGTGTTGTTATCTGCCCTTCCTTGCTGAGTTTCAGGCAATTGTGGAGATCCAGGACAACAGACATAAAGCTGAATGATGATAGACAACACTTAAACCCTTTCAGTCTAGGAATACTTCACTCTCAGAGAGATATTAAGGATTCAGAAGCTTACTAAGACTCATTCAAACACTTTCTATCATATTAAAACATGATAACTTCTTTCAAAAACTCTCTGCTTTCACAGTCGGACCTGTCCTCCTTCTCTATTCCTTACAAAGTCCAGTGACACTGCCTAAGGAGATAACCACCAAAAGTATATGGCCAATGTCTGATGTTATTGCACTCAATGTTGCTCTCAAATTGTTCTAAATAATATTTCTCAGTTTAAGGTCTTATGAGAAATCAGCAAGTGAGTGAAGATGAACTTTTTTAACAGTGAAAAGAAGGTTGATGTGGGCAAAAAGGAAATACTTTTAAAAATTCATAACCTTGAGATTTCATTCTCCACTGAACATGTCTGCCTTTAGATGATAGAGGCAGTTGGCAGACTCTCTATTTTACTGAACTTCTGCTGCTTTGAGAGTTACTGTTGCTTTTGGACACTGAAATAGGCAGAGATCCAAAAAGCACTAATTTCCCACTGTGCTCTACCTTGTCACTTTAGATTTAAACTTGTTCACAGCAATGCACACCTCTGTGACCCGCAGGCATGATTACATGCTGCACCTAGGAATGAAATCACCATGCAAAAAAAAAATATTCTAGCTGGTGCAGAGTTCACGAAGAGCACATCACAGTGTGACTCTGCTCTTCGCTCTCTCTGCATGCTCCTCACAAAGAGAGGAAGCTTTGTACTCATCAGGGCTTTGTTTAGCATCATTCTCTTTTTTGAAGTAACTGGATCCTCCAGTAAGTGTTTGTCAGGGTGGAATCCCATCTCAGCTTCTCATACCAATCTTTAAGACAATGGATGGTGGAGTCTGATTTCAGCCGCACAATGTTCACCAGAGCAACATGATATCTGGTTCAAGAGATGTGCATATGTTTAGGAGGCTGGTGCTTCAAAGATTGGCTGAGGAGCCTAGTTGGAGAGAAGGTCTGCATGGCAGTGTTTCTCTGGCAGAAAAGAATGTAAATATCACTTCTTGGTCAGAGTACCCCATGGAATCAGAGGATCATAATATTTTTATGACATCATTTAGTCTAGCTCCCCTGATCAAGAATACCTTCAAAATAATTGCTTTTAGGGAGGGGGAGACAGGAACTTGGAGTTACTTGGAAAAAAAAAAGAAGGTTGGGCAATGCTTAGAGATGTTATGAAACAGAAATAAATAAATAAATAAATAAAGGCAAAGCCATCTGCCCAGGTTGTCAAATTTGACCAACCGCACAGTATGCTACCATCACATCAAGGCCAAGTGTCCTTATCTGCTCATATTTTATTCTGATTTTTATTCTTATGATAGATGTTACTTGCTTGCTTTACTTCAGATTATTGCCTCAGTGGCGCTTGCTCTGGTCAAGGTTGCTGTTGCATTAGTTTCCCTACCTGCTTAAAGCTCAAAGCATTGTCAAGACAGTGATAGAAGAAAATTTGACAGCATGCGTGCACAAAGTCCAACACACATGGGAACATTCAGATTTATGCATACACCCTGCAAGGGACATTCTGATGTATGGTAAAAGTACTAAGTAATTTGGGTTTATGGTAGAACCATCTGTGAAATACAAATAAAGGTGGGCTGATACATCCCATGCACATCAGACTCATTGCATATGCTTTCTCTTGGGAATAAATATGGCCCACCTAAACTTGCAGACATCTGACAGAATATAGGCCTTGATCTCATATAACTTTTCTCATATAATTTTCTGAAAGGATTTCTCATTTAATGACCTTAGGATTAGACAGATTTAAAAATTTCTTTATTGTAAGTACTGAGCACAGCAAACATTTCTGTATTGTGTGCTGGATTTTTTTATTCTTAGGCTTCCATACAAAACTTAATTTGTCTTTTTTTTTTGTTTGTTTTTGTGCCAAGTGCTACATTTGTGGTTTATTGTTGATATTTATTGTTTACATGCAATTACGCTTAAAAATCTACTATTCATTAAATGAGTGGGATTTATTCCATTCTTATCAGTAAGTTAGGCTTTTTATTTTCCTGAATCATAAAAAAAATGTGTAGGGTAGGTTGCAAACTGATTTTTGTGGTGCTTGAAATTTTGTAGTAACCTGTTTAAGAGTGTCCCTGATATTTAGAGTCCTATTAGTTATCTCTCTACACCATAATACAAGTAATGAAGTCATTTGCTGTTCTTCTAATAGTGGCAAATTATGTAGAAAATCAAATATGTTTTCTGAATATTTTGAACGTCTCAGTCACTGCCTCTGATTAAATAATAGTCTAAAGTTTCCTTCAAAATTTAATAGAAATTCAATTCTTATTTGAAACACCAACTGCAGGAATCAAAGCAAAGGGGTTTGTACCATTATTTGACTGGTGAACCATTTAGACTAGGAAAAAAACCCCTACAAAATCTACTACTTGCTCTAGATCATGAATTTTCTCTTTTAAACTATAGCCAGTGCTGGTGTTTATTTTCTACATTTCAGTACATGTGGTTGATTGATTAAAAAAGATTTTGTAATAGAAAGCATCTCTGGATTACTCATTCACATGAGGATCAATCTTTCTTTTATGTCTGCAGAATTCATGAAAGTGTTTTAGCATTATCAGGTCAATCTCCCTGGCAAAACCACATTTGATTTCAGGGACTTCAAGAATGAACCTAATTATGCCAAACGCTCTCAGGCATTGCATCATTTTACCACACAAATGAAAAAAACGAGAAGTGTTTGAAATCACACAGGAGCTATAATGTCTTTTGCACACCTTTGTGGTTTTTCTGCTTTGGAATAGTTACAAAATCTACCTTTAAGCTAGCAGTAAGGACAACCACACAAAAACCAAAATGTACTCCTTGGAACTTCCCTGAACAATGTCTGGAGCCAGCAGCCTAGCTGCTGTGCACAGCCTTGTCTTTGCTCTAATGTGAAATGATACCACCATTGGGTTGAAGTAATCTTGCAGGGTGCAATTGCAGTTAAATAGAGAAATTTAACTTTCGAGAGGTATTCTGATGTGATAGTCGAAAATAAGTCTAATTAGGACATCCGTAAGAGTCAAAATTAATATTTTCCAAAGTGATTCCTGGTGAAATACCTTATGCACCTGCACTGCCAACTGTGTCATTTTACTGTACTCGATTCAGATCTTTAGACAGAAGGAGCTTTAGACTTTTTTCATTCTTTGTGACCTTTATATCTCATTTGCCCTAAAAATTGACTACTGCTTAACATATTTCTTCTGTCCTAAAAGCTGTAACTCTGCAGGGATCATATTTAAAGGGTGCTAAAGAGCTGTTTCCTGGGAAGCAGAAAAAAGGGTCGCCAATCAAGCTACTTAGACGTTGTTTTTACTCTAGCAGTTGATTTGAAAATTTTCAAATATTTTAGTAGACAACTCGTTTGCATGTTTGTGGGGTTGAACAGGGAGAACATTACAGGTAAAACTGTGTTTGTCTAGAGCACTACTATTTAATACAGCTTTTTAAACATGGGTTTACAGAAGATGTATTTTTGCATTACTACATGTTTACAGAGAAGTGGTTTTTACCTGTGCAACAAACTTGCTTGAACGAAAAAGTAGTATACATGGACTCAGTGTGCTTTATACTAAAATCTCTAGTAGTTCTAATATCACACTATTTTTTCAAGTTATATCTCCACACAATCATTGACACAGAAGACACTGCAGAAAGCTTCCCCTGAGAATAGAAGTTAACACAAAAATGTTTTTTATGGGATTTTAAATTGTAGAATACTGTCATTAAAGCTGAGGCTTCTCTGCAATGAAACCTTCCCCATAGGGGTCATCAGAGACAGCTTATCTGCTACCATCAGACCCATTCTCCCTGAAATAGGAAAGATACTCATTTTGGGGAAGAAAGAGTTATTCTGCAAAGCAACAGAGTCTTCTATTTAGGACACTGATATGGATTGAAGTCCCTGATCAGGGTGATACAATAGAGACCTGAATCCGGCTTTCCCAATTTGCAAGTGAATGCCCTAATTACAAGACTGTTAGCTTCTCTGCCTTTAGAATCACTCCTTTTCAATAGAGAAACTGTCTGATTCCCATTATGGATTTTGAAATGCAAACTTTTTTTGCAGTATTGAAATTACATGTTTTTTTCCCAGTCAATTAAAAAACAAAACAAAAAGAAACACCATCAGAACCTCAAATATAACAGAAAGGTAGAGAACAAAATTTGGTTATCTTTTCTACCATGATATTTGCATACAGATACTGAGATCCATGAGCACTTTCCTTTTACACCAAGGGACATTTTTGGAAAAAACCCCAAACCATCCTTTATAATAACAAACTGCAGTAGTGAGACAGAAGAAAATCTTGCAGGTATTTTACCATAATCATAGAAGGTGAAAAACATCCATATAGACAGTTACAGTAACACCTTAAGACCACTGGAATTCCTACTTACACTTCTCCTGGAAAAGGATGGAAAAGTCACCTGAGCCCAGAGACATTTTTAAATACTCATGCCTTGCATTTGGAGGATACTGTGCTCTTTTAGCTCTCTAAAAAATAGATTATAAAGGCTTGGGGTAGAAATATTTTGCTACTTAATACTTAGTCAGGCATTTGACTTTGGTGAGTCCATCTTCTTACCTGATTTTCAAACAGGGACTTTATCTGTTCACATAGGGAACAATCCAGGGGGGACTCTTCTGTCTTCTTTTCCCCACCCCAGTTTTTCATCCAGTATATAGTCTTTGACAATAACCTACTCAAAATTCATAAACAGTGGTAGTCAGTAGTATAGGTATAGAACTATACATAATCACAATTCAAAATGAATTGCCAATTTTAAGTAGAACTTGCTTACAAACCAGATGTTCAAGAGTCTTTTGTACAGAGAGAAATTTATTTTTTTATGAGGCACAGAACTAAGTTCTCTGCTGAGAGTAATGTAGGCTAAAGACATGTTAATATTCCTCCGGCAGGTGAGGAGGGACAGCATTTCTTTTTTTCATTTATGTACAGGCATGTATGAGTCCATCATTTTACAGGTTTTACAAAAAGAAACTGCAGCCCTGACAGAAAGAAAATAAGTTCTGTTGGGATACTAATAGCAATAGCTGTCATCACAAAATTAGGCAATACAGGTCTTACGGGCTATCTCAGTCTGGTCTCTTATTTCATCAGTGAACAAGTTTCTTTCCGTGTTTTCTTCATTGTTAGATGCAGAGTGTAACATCACTTAGAAAAAAACAAACCCCTATCTTTTCCTTGTTATAAAATCAGTTGTGCTAAAATTGCTTCTTGTCATGTTACTGTTCTGTGTTCCTTAAGATGCCTTATACCTAAATATGAAGATAACCAAATTACACAGGTATACAATGTATAAGTATTAGTATGTGAATTGTCTGAGTGTTTATATATTACTTCCACAATTCTCTTGGTTCTTATTCCATTACTTCTATTGTAAACTTAGGTGGCTAGAGGTAAGACCCTTCAAAAATAAATGTATGAAAGGAAATAAGAAAAATGTCCCACCCTGACTCTGGTAGTATATAGGATATTCATTTAGTTCATGTTTTAAGTGGTGTTAGTAATTTATTTATTTTTGTTAGGATGAAATGGTAGGTTGGTAAAAATGAATACAGAAAGGAATTTAACACACATAGAATTAATCAAAAGCTTCATATTTAACTTAACAGAAATATTTTGCAATAAATGTTTTGGTACATCTTCAGTTGTATGTTGTTCCCATCTTCCTTCTGCACCCCAGAACAGGAGGACAGTATGATGGAAAACATATGCTAATGGTGCATCAAATGAGCATTATCAGTGGAATAGTTTTGTTAAGTGTTTTTATACTTGCATGACTATTGAGTTGTCTTTGTGAAAGTGTTTCTCTGGCTGCTGCTCTTAGAACCTGATTAGCATTCCCTAGCACTAGTGCTTCTGCTTATATGGCATTTTAAACTAAGAATTTTGCTGAACTCTTTATATTTATGCAAAAAAAATTATAATAAAGTTTAAAAAATAGAGGTTAAATACTAGGTAACATTTTAAGATAATGGCATTTTAATTGCAAAATTACTGAGCAACTCCTGTAAATTAAGTTACATATCACACATAACTGTAAAGTGAATTAATTTATCATGATTAATGTTATAGTGAAAACCACATGAATTAATGATGACTGGCCACCTACTTTACAATGTTTCCAAACTAAGGTAATATCATTGTGCCTATTAACTAGTTCTAAATTACAAGAGTAGACTCATTAACAAGTGACTGAAAGCCAAATGAATTAAATATTAGATGTCTGGCTAAATGAGCTGCAAATCAATTTACTGAGAAAGGTCACTTTAAAAACTCAGTTACTGCTTCCAGGCCCCATCAGCAACATATGTATCACAGGTGTTCTCATAATCTGTTGCATTAAATATTTCACATGCAGTATATTCCTGCAATAGAGCTGGATTGGTGCTTTCCTTTTCTGACAAGAGGTGGGTCTGCTGCTCAGGTCATCTCACTGCTCCTGATACGGCCAGGGAACTTCTTGACTCTAAGTCTTCTCTGAAAGATCCTATAGCAGTGCTCTGCTGTCTGCATGATAGCACAGATGTACAGCATGTAGTACAAAGCACAGGGTGTCTTAGCACTGGGAAGTAACGGGGATAGTATGCCCAACAGAGCAAAAGAGACTTTCTGGATCAAACTTACAATATCTGATAGCACGGGCTTATTACACAAGTGGACATGTCCTATATTTTGGACCAAGGGTGTAACAGCAAGCAAAGCTACATCTGCCTCATCCAACTCCTCTGGTTAACTGAAACACCTCCTTAAATATAGTAAAACACAGATTAGGGTAAAATAGTCCTTTGTATTTCCTGATTTAGAAAAAACAAGTAAACAAATCAGCATCCTTTTAACTATTAGAAGGATTCATACAGTTGGAAGTATTTTTTCTGTAACACAACAGATTACCCATAGTGGGTCAGAATTGAAAAACTATTAATTAGTAAATTTTAAGCTGTTTTTCCAAGTGCCAGACTGTTCTTCTGAAGTCACACAGCAAGCCACATCTTCACCACTTGATTATGCTATAATAATTAGTTATAGTTATTATAGTTATTAGCAAAATAGAGAATCTGAATACACAGTGTTAACTAGCCTAAGGATATCATAAGGTCAGAAAGCATACTAAGAGCTTGTCTAGTCACCCTTTCAGCCCTAAGGCAAGATCTGTAGTGCTGGATAATTCAGGATAGTTGCTTTTACATCAGTCTAAGATGGTCTTAAACATCTTTAATGATTTGACAGTTAAGG
This sequence comes from Strigops habroptila, assembly GCF_004027225.2. Taxonomy (NCBI): domain Eukaryota; kingdom Metazoa; phylum Chordata; class Aves; order Psittaciformes; family Psittacidae; genus Strigops; species Strigops habroptila. The sequence continues at coordinate 27,734,177 of NC_044277.2, read as the reverse complement.
GTGGGTGTGCTGGTTATGCTGCTGTAGCCAGAAGACTGCTGTGCTAGCAACTTGCCAATGAGTTCAGCCAATCCACTACAGTGTGAACCCAAGAATAAGTATCTCAAACCATCATGCAGGTTTATCAGTTCCATCCACATAACTAAGGTGGCTGCTGTCATGGTTTAGATCCAGCCAGTAACTCAGCACCATGCAGTCATTCATTCACTCTCACCATCTTCCCCCCTCCCCAGGTGGGATGGGGAGAAAAATCAAAGGAATATAAACCCCACAGATTGAGATAAGAAGTCTGAAAACTAAAGTATAATATAAAACTACTATTGCTACTAATAATAATGATAAGGGAAATAGCAAGGGGAGAGAATATAAAACTAAAAAGGGAAAGGAAATAAGTAAATAAATAAATAGATACATAAATAAATAAAAAAACAAACAAGCAAACAAGCCTAATAAACAGCAGTGATGCACAATACAATTGCTCACTGTCTGCTGATCAATACCCAGCCCATCCTGAGCAGCAATTGCTGCCTTCCAGGTGACTCCCATCAGTTTATATACTGGGCATGACGTGCTGTGGTATGGAATACCCCTTTGGCTAGTTTGGGTCAGGTGTCCTGCCTCTGCTTCCTCCTGGCTTCTTGTGCCCCTCCTCACTGGCAGAGCATGAGACTGGGAAGTCCTTGATCAGGGTAAGTGCTACTTAGCAACAACTAAAACATCGGTGTGATATCAGCATTGTTCTCAGACTAAAGCCAAAACACAGCACTGCACCAGCTACTAGGAAGGACAAAAATAACTGTTACAGCTGAAACCAGCACAGTTGCTCAAATGTTTTTAATCTACTAAAAAAAAAAAAAAAGAGATTGCAAAAATAGATTGAACTAGCATCCATTTTTTAAAATTAAATACATATTTGGTAGCCTAGGTGTGAGCATTCTTTACCAACAGCTTTACCACAAGCCTCAGACTAGAATTCACCGGAAGACAATTGCAGTTCTGATGCCAGGTATAAAATTATACTTTTGTTCTGTATAAAAGGTTTATAAGTTTCAGTATAAAAGGTTTATAGGTTTCAGTATAAAAGATACTGGCAGATCCTAGTTCAAATCTCTGCATCTGCAGGTTCTTATGTTTTGATCCTAAATCAGTCTACATGGGACTCAGAGAAAACTGTAGACCAGTCCTTGAATGTTTTGGCTCTACAGATGCACATTCTCTGAGAATGTGTGACTAAAAACTCCTTTAAAATAAATCACAAAAAATATTTTCAAGAAAAACATTTGGATTAAATAAGACTTTATACAGGAGTGCTTATCTTATTTGAGTGCAGCGGTAACTTGGCTCACTTGTTTTTATACTAGCAGGGGTTGTCCTTATTTGCTTAATAACAAAATCTTAAAAATAAGCTCTCCAGATATTTTTATTGTTAAGTAAAAGTGTTTTCCAGACATTGTTGAAACAGAGCACTTATGCCAATTAGAACTAGATGGATACCTTGTCTTCAACATCTCCTGATCTCTGTTGACCCTGAGTAGTCAGAAAAGCAAAGAGCAAAAACTGATTTCTGCCAACAGCCATTGCAAGTGAATGATTAGAGCTTGCAGAAGCATAATCCAACACATTTGTTTTCACCGTATTATTTTCTTCTTTTTGCTTTTCTCTCCCCAAGCTGTAAATAGTTGCTACTGCCTCTTTTTCTCCATATCTACTCTCCCTAATTTACAGTAAATTTTCAGTTTTGGAATCTTCAAAGGCCTGTGGAAATGATGTACAAGTACGAGGGACTTCCTGCTCAATTTAGATTGAAACACATGTAAATATCTACCAAAGATAATATAGTATTTCCGAAGACAAAAGGAAACTTGAACTTCTTTCCACAAGAACCCATCATTCTTTATCACAGCAGCAGTTTTTCTGTGCTGTTCCAAGCACTAGCACCAGTCTATAATTAGTTACTTCCTTGCAGCTGCAGCAATGGATGTGTTCTTTCAGTATGCAGATGTAGGTGGATGGCTCGGCCAATACCAGGCTCTCCCTTCTAGTGCTGGGCTCTCCAGCATGAGGAAGGGCCACACTTATCACACAGGTAAATAGCAGAGAGACCTGTCTACCGTGATAGATACAGACTTGGACATCTGCTCCTTCCCATTAATCAGTCGTGGGGACTGATAGGGAAATTTGTGACAGGGTAGAGCAAGCTGATGATTGACGGAGGTGAGAGTGAGTTTTACAGCCTGAAATATGCTGACTCTGTTTCAGCCAGAGAGAGGGAAAGATAAAGAAATAATACCACATTCTTTGATAGGTGCAGGAGAAGAAAACACAGGGATATCTTCAAATATTTCCAGTTTCAAGGTTGTTCAGCAACTTCCAATAGCTCCGTTTGGATATGAGGCTGTTTCCCAAGGCAAATACCAGTGTTGTCTAGGGAGCAGAGAATAAAAGTCACTTCCAGTTGACTTTCCCTACTTGCCAAAGTTTCTCATAGTTATTTTCTTATTGTGCATTGTGTCAGGCATGATTATTTGGTATACTTTAAAGGGAAGTATGTTGAAGTATAAACTCCCAGCAGTCCTTAGGTAGCAAAGCCTCCTAAATTTAAAGACCTTAGTAGCCTGTGTGTGTTCTCCCATTTATTGCCACATTCCCAGCAGGGGTGGAAGGAATGTTGTTTTTTAACTTGGTTGATGACAGTACACAGTCTGAACTGCTACTTCTGTAGTACTAATGCTGATACTTCTGGGGAAATACATACAGGGAAATGGCCTGCCTAAAGTGCCTGAGGCCTACAGATACTTAGGGTACCTATTATGCAACTGTTTATACAGCCTTGTTTAAGGGCAAAAAAGACATACGTCTTTGTTTATGAAGCCAAGAGCTTATTGTTAGTATAATTGAACTGAAGTCTCAACAGCATAATCATAGAATCCTTTTTTGGTTTCACTTTGGGTCATTTTTATGTTCATTAAAGCACTTTTACACTTTTGCTACTTCTTCATTGGTCTGCAACTCCATGTTACATCTAAATGTACTACATACGGTGCTTTTCAAATATATTAAACACTATTTCACTGTTCTCTTTTATACCCCCAAAGTCAGATTTGTCCAGCTCCAGATAAAACAGTTCTTTATCTGAGCATTGGTGAGCCTATGCTCCATTTCTTACCATTCTATGTTTATACTCCTTTGCATGGCTTCCTATGACCCCACTTCTCAAAGCCTCTCCTATCATATCAAGTCTGCATTTACCAATGCTGCATCATTTCATTAGTCTTAGATATCTCATCCTACACACAGTGACTATTTCTTACTTAGAACTGTATAAAGCTGTAATAGTGCCATACAAAAATAACAAACAGAAAAAAAAAAAAAAGAAAAGGAATAGCCATGTGTCAGGAATAAAACCTAGTGTTAAAACCAGGCCAGGTGAAAACAAAGTGCAAGAAGGTTGAGACAAGTACAGAGAGTAAGTCTGACAGCCTCAGTTCTCAGGCCTTTTAAACTCAGTACCTTCAACTTTAAGTTTTTATTACATATGTTGAATTTGGGAATATACAGAAATACTACCTTTGCTTTTCTTTCTCTGTCAAGGAGGTTATAATTTACAGTCCACTCTCCTGTGTTAGTCTAGAGTCATGTTGTACTAGACAAACACTAGAACTGAGGGTTCAAAGGATGGGGTTTCATTCACTCTTTTGTAAAACCTTTGTTTGGAATAGAAGGAGAGATATATCCATGCTAGAATCAAAACTCTTTCAGAGCATGACTATGCACAAACCACAACATAAATATGTGTAAGGACAACGAATCTCAAAGTAGTATTACTTAAGTTAAATAACCTTTCTGTATGCTGATGCTCTGAAGGATTCTACTAAGAATTTACCCACATACTCACTTTTTATCATAATAAGCTCCCTCTTGGCAGAGGCAGGAAGCTACTCTTCCCAAAATAACCTTAGGCATGGAAGCTGCATTATTTTTTGCCCAGTGAAGCAAGCCCATTTGCGTATAGTGCTGCTGGGCAAGTGTTAAAATGAATCTAAGCCATGCACAGAAAGCTTCTCACAGGCACAAGTAATCGTATGGCCTATGAATGCACACAAAGTGCCAAATATAAAATTTATTGTATTTATGAACCATTAATGTAATATTTAAGGAAATGACAACTGATACCATTTTGCTAATGGCATTTGTAAGGAGGTCTTATTTTGGTAGGCAAGAGGAAAAACACTTCTGGAATTTCAGAAGGATTTTCCCTACCATACCCCACTGTCTCTTACCCCTGGCTCAAAAATTTAGAAGACTTTAGAAAAGGATCTTTTTTTGGATACTGAATTTTTTTTCTACATTAGAAAGCAATTTGTCAAAACAGAAATGGACCAGTAATTAGAGCAGTTGGCACTGTAATTCTTGTATTTTCCCTGTATAAGTTTCAGGGATTTACTCTAGCCAAAATGTAGTCAGGCATTGACAACACATGATTGAAGCTGTCTGAAGTACCTCTCTTTGGTTCAGTCTCTGTCCTCCTTAGATACAAGAGAACATTTGGTGCATGCTTGGAGCAGAGCTCCCATTTTCACTTTCTCCAAAAAAGGCCTGGTTATCATGAGCAAGAAAACAGTTTATGAACTGAGCCAGGACACGGTAAGTGGAGACAATCAGGGGTTTCATTCTGAAACCATACCACTGTACCAAATGTACCTGTAGCCAGAAATACTCTGCACTGTAGAAGATAAAAAAGCCTAAATTTTAAAGCACAAACAAATGTTTGTTTTCACCTTCCTAAGATTTGGTCACTGGAACGTTTTTTTGAAGACAGGGCATTGAAGAGGAAGGTTAATGCTTTCTGAAGCTCCCCAAGCAGCACCCTGTGCTGTTGCAGAGCACTCAGGCTACCTCAACATTCAGTTCAAGAAAGCTTCACCTGCTGCAAACTTACTGCTTCCTAACACCTCATTTGTAAGAAAAGCTCATCCTCAGCTTATTAGCAGCCCATTTTTACGGTCATTATCCATGCTTCCACAACATCTGGCTAAGTGTTGTACTCCAGATTGTGGCTGTTCTGGGAAGTAGTTTTAGCGACTTGAAAAGGCTGTTTAAGTCATGCTTATAATCCTCCCTCTGCCTCTTATCAGTGTGGTGATTCTGGGGAAGTGGCTGTCTCTCTTCTACCTTTGTATGCCCTTAATAGACCCTGAACTACTCTGAGTAAGGACCACCATTTTATTTGTTCCTGTAGTCTAGCTAAGTGGGTAGTCAACCTCAGATAAAAATTAATTTTTGTAAGAATTACTCAGCGTTGTAGTCGTCCCTTTCTGAACTATTGTCTCTGTGTAAGTGGCTTTGTAGTTGCTTAGATGATCTTGTAATGAACTGGAAAGGTTTTATTCATCAGTGTGTGTTCTTCATGCATGTCATGGTTAGCAAATAACATTGTCTTGTAGACAATCTCCTGCAGAATTAGGACTATGTAAAAGTTTAATTCCAGAAAAAAAAACAACTTTCCAGAACTCCTGGATATCAATTATACACCCTTGATTTGGGTTTATCTTTTTAATGAAAATTATATAAAAAGATTGTTTAAATTTTGAACATTTTTTTCCATCCCAAGAAAAGAGTATCTTAATTTTCTGAATTCTATGAATATGAAGCTATTCTTATTTCTATTTACCATAATTTAACCTGTCCATTTTTTTCTTTTCTTTTCTTGTTTAAAGCCTTTTTTTAATAAAGCAGATAGAGTGCTCAATTATGGAGGTAATAAAATACCCATCTGCTCTTTAAGATTTCCAAACTGTCCAGTAATGTTTCGTCATTTCTCACCTATTCATTCTTGGAAACAGCATTTCTACAAATGAGAGTACAACAGCAAAAATGTGGCTGAAGACACTTGACTCACAGAACATATCCCAGTCTACCAGCAAGATGCATCTGAACAGTCCAAACACTAAACAACTCACTGCCAATTGAGACACTGATTGGCACAGTTAGCAGTGATTTTTGGCAACATGCTTCTGACAGCCACAAACTAGTTTTCTTCTCTTAATTCTATTGCCTTCTTTGTCGTCTTGCTTACTGAACTTTGGGCTGTACATAACAGCTGACAGGTGTTTTCCCAGGGGTGATACAAATGCCCTGCCTCAGCCATTTTCTGACAGTTTTCAGGTCGTCCAGTACCAAGCCAGTGATACATAGGCTATAAAGACAAGCAGGCAAACAGTTACACTTGGCACAATTTCAGGCTTTCTGGAGGGAAAGAAACAGTCAATCTCACCATTGCAGTCTGCCTGACACTACCTAACTATTTGCAAAGTGTGTTCTGAGAGTTCAGGCAAGGAATAGGGTTGACTGACAAAAGCTAAAGAGAAAAGAGTAAATGTCAGACTCTGCGGCAGCTCTGTAAGAGCCTGGCAGAAGAAGTGAAGTCTAGAATGCAGAATGACAGGAGAATGGTGAGAAGCAGAAAGCAGGATGGTGGTAGTGCTACAAAGGATTATTTTAAAAAACTTTTATACTAGCCTTAATCAGTTCTGCTTTTAAAACCATCTATTAAAATAACTTCTATTATTAACATTGAATTTTATTAAAAGCAGTAAGAGCTTTTGGAATTGCTACAGAATGGGACCTTGGACAGACCTATACAGTTGGTTCTCTCCTACTGCCGATTTTCAGCCTTTTTAAACTAAGGAAAGGTGGTTTCAGGAGCAGTTCAGTGTTAGAAGAAAAATGACTGCATGAGTAGGCCACATTTTATAGCAGTTTGCAGGAAAATGCGCAAGGGATGTGACATATTCACAAGTCTTACAGCACAATCTCCCAAATTATACTAATATATCCAAATTGGTGACATCTGCATAAATGAAGTATAAAGTATGTAGACAATTGCCTAAACTGCCAAGCTCAAAGGATTGTGAACAGTGATACATAGTCCAACTGATGCTTGGTTACTAGTGATATATCTCAGGAATCCATAGTGTTCATGCTTCTATTTTTGACCCAAATGATGGAGTGCACTCTTAGCAAGCTTACAGATGACGCTACAGTGGTGATCTGGGGTGGTTGATACACTGGAGGACAAGGCTGCTATTCTGGTGGACCTGGACAGCATGGAAAGCAGGAACCTCATGAAGTTCAACGAAAGGGGCAATGAAATTCTGTATCTTATACATGTATATACCCCACAACAGTACAGGACAACTGGAGGAGCTTCCTGAGAAATGATCCTCATGACTAAATTGTGCTTCTGTGGCAAAGGTGGAATACTGGCATACTGGGCTATATTAGGGAAAGTGTAGGCAACAGGCAGAAGAACATGTTTTTTTTCCTTTCTATCTGGCATTTATGAGATGGCATTTGGAGTTGGGTCCAGTTTGGCAATCCCTGGTGCAAAAAAGTATTGACATACCAGAGAGTGCATAGCGATGGGCCACCAGGAAAGGTGTGGGCACGTAGCATACATGATAGCACACAGGTACCTAGGAAATTGTCTTGGGACAAGCCCTCTGCTTTCCTACTGCTTGTATTTGGTGTGTATTTGGTATGGAAAAAGAATAAGGTAAATCTCAGGATCTTTTCTCCTTATTACCTGGAGAAGGATAATGGCATCACAGATATTTAATTGACATGATCAACACTGAAATGGTAATCTGAAATGATAATTTTTTTTCTCTTCATTTCAACAGAAAGACAAACACACCAGGGGACTGACTTCCCTCATGTGCTGTATGTGCATTTTCAAACATTTTAATGTAATTTATGGAGCTATTCTTTAAGTTGAAAGAGTGTTCATATTAAGCATCAGAATAAGAAAAAGACTAAAAATTAGAATAAGAAATTACCACTTGTATGATTAATAATTTAGAGATTTGCTCCTAAGAGAATAAACCTTACTCATTAAAATAATTTAATGAACTTCAATGACTTTATCTAGGAGCAGGAGATGGTAATATCAAACCTTGAGAAGATGGTATAATCCTACAATTTGAGATAAGACACAACTTGAAAACCTTCAGATTGGTAGTCTGGTTTCTGGAGTGGAGGTCATAAATACTTCGTAACTTAATACAGTGTGAATACATAATACTTGTTTCACTCCACTGGTTTTTATTCCCCCAAAGAGGTTGCATGTGCAGTTGGAATTTAAAATTAATTTTCTGAGAAGGCACAGGTTTACCTGTTAATTTTGTAAGATGTACTTTTTTAGAATTTAACTTTGGTTTTAGCTTTTTCATTATTCCATTATGTATTAACTAAAGCTCTTTAAACTCCCACAAAGTTTAAATTCTATATACAGAAAGTGAACTTTTCTTATTATGCTAAATACTATTCATGGCTGCATCTAACTAAAGATAGAAATGGTCTGAATTATTGCCTTGTACCTAAATTTTATATTACAGGTAGCATTGCATATCTTACGTTCAGGATTTTAACCTAAAATTAAGTATGCTTCTCAATCTGGCCCAAGTTGTATTTAACATCCAGTATTTTACATTGTATGCTGATGGAATAAGGAAGGAATTCCCAGCAACTACCTATATGAAAACATGTACAGAAGATAATGGGGAATTTAAGAAAGCTCATCAGTTGTTAACTTCACAGCTCCAATTAGAAATATCGAATTATGAAACTGGGTATTTGGAGACTCAAGCAGAAGATAAAAAGCTTGTGTTAGCAGCTATTAAAAAACAGAATTCTGAAGAAAATTTAAATGTTATATATATTAAAATGATAACTGAATTGAAAAATCTGGTCTCAGCTGAGAATGGACAGTATATATAGATTAATGAATGATCTCAAACCATGGTAAAAGTTGAAATACATTTATCGTAGTTGGCACCTTGGGTCAAGTAGGAAAGACTTCTATCACACTAATATTAATAAATTAAAAGTTTTTTGAGCCATAATGTTTGAATATTTTTCAGTTTCATGACCTGAAGTTCACAGAATAAAATGATCACTACAAAAATTTCATTTTACACACATTTGTGTGTATTTTACCTTCTCCTTTTAATTTGGTCAGAGTAATAGTTACTTCTCATTTATGAAGAAAGTCAAGAAGATGGAGTATACGGGGAAGATACAGGAGGAAGGTGACAGGATTCTGTAATGTTAATGATTTAGAAGGGCAAACTCATCTTTCGCTGAGATTCAGATCTTTTAGCAGGCTTTAAATGATTATAGTATTACAAATATGCTGTTAATATATCATTAATTAATGATATATTTAATTTAGGCTATAAAGAAGATAAATTGTGCTTTTACCTTTATCAATCAAAAATACTTTAAGTCATTAAATGGTTTGAGTTTGATTTTTTTTTTTAAATCAATGTTTGTAACAAAAATTTTTTAGGCATTTTCCATATGAGAGTTTTTGATCTTAGTAAGACTTCCAAATACATTATAGCACTTGCAGAACATGAGCTAGTTCTATCCTTACCCCAGTTTTAATTTCCTTGAAGTTCCTCTTTCAACTCCTGGTCTTGTTTTTCAATATCTTGGTGTTGTTGCTGTCTTCTCTCTCCTGTGCACAGGGACCAAAATAAACAACTGTGCCTCATCTGTAGGACTGTGAATCTGAAGTCCAGCCTTTCCTCACTGTCCTCAGGACTCTGCTTCTTCATGAAAGATTCTGTAGTTTCATCTCATCTAAGCAATTCATACCTTGCATTGTGCTGCCACCCTCACTATAACTGCTTTTATGAGTTCAGAGCTGGCAGTTAGAAAAAGATATGCCAATTAATGCTCAGTATTCTAAAAAATTTATTCTAGGAAACACTAACTTAGATATATGTGTTATAAACATATTTCTTGCAAAAGGGAAGAAATATCGCTTTTATAGTGAGCAGAAAACTAGTGCAATGGGAGTAAATAATAGAATCATAGAATCATAGAATCACAGAATCATATGATCATAGAATGGTTTGGGTTGGAAAGGACCTTAAGATCATCTAGTTGCAAGTCCCCTGCTGTGGGCAGGGACACCTCACAGTAGACCATGGCACCCAAGGCCCTGTCCAACCTGACCTTAAACACCTCTCTTTGTGATTTTATATCATAAGCTAATAAAAAGACTTTGCTAAGAAAAAACATCGTGAAATCAGATTCATTGGTAGTGATGCCTCTATAAAAAAATAGGGTTTATACAATGCTTTGCCTTAGGATGCAGTGTATTTTACAACAAAAGCTGCATCTCTGGTTTATATTGAAAAAAAGAGAAAACATACTGCCTGTTACTCTCCAGTAAGTCAGTCTGCTTATTAAGGCATGGTCTCATCAGTATTATTTCAGTGTACCATCCTTCAGGCAACACTTGCTGAATTATTATACAGCTGTTTCACCTCTTAAGCCTTGATTTGAAGGATAAAGGGCCTTTGCTGTATCCTCTAAAATATCAGGGTAAAGTAGCATCCTTATTTGCAGATGTTCCAGTTAAAATAAAAAAAAACCCCAACACTCATAAGACGGTTGGTGTTTTGTTATTTCATTTCTTACTTCATTAGTTGGCTTGGGGGGCTTTGGGGGGTTTTTTTTGGTTTTTTGGGGGAGGAGTGGATTTTGTTTGGTTGGTTGGTTTTGTTTGTTTTTTAGTAAGAATATATCCAGTCATTTGTTCTTATAGGGAAAAGGGAGAATAAACAATGAAATTCTGATGACCTGCTAAGACTATAGATCATAGTGCTAAGTAAAATATAAAATACTGCAAAAATGTACAAATTGATCACCACTATCACAAGGTCAATGAGAAGAACAAGAAATGTATAAAGATGTCACATTGCTGTTCTTGTTTTCAGAATGACATGATCTAGTACAAAATCAGGTTAGAAGGAGTGTTTGGTTGATGTAATTCCCAGACTGTAAGAAATGTGCTAATAGAATACATGCTAATTCCGAAAATGAAGGGGATGTGTAGAGCAGCTTTTCTTTGCAACACAGACAAACCAGAGTTGCTGAACATAATCCAGAATAAACGATTAGTTAAAATGTTCAACCTTAAGGTATTTTGCCTGTTCTTGAGGGGGGTTTTTTGAGTTGTACTTTTTTTTTCCCCGAGAAGACCAGGTTATCCTTCTAAGAAAAAGACATAATATTAAATATTAGATCTTCTCTACATGGAGAACAAACCACACATAAGCCTTCAGCAAGGGATCCTGCAAACCATTATAGAAAATCTGAATCATAAACACAGTAATTGCAGAAAAAGGATAGGGAAAGATGGACAGCTCTGCAATGTCACTGTCCTGATAGTGATATATAGACATGATACCCAGGAAAACATGAAAATAGTCTATTTTTGCATTCCTCTTGGTTTTTCACTCTTTAATTTTTTTCATCTTCTCCAGACATTAGCAGATCAATATAGTGTTGGTGAGAGATAAGAAGGAATCTGGACACAGGTAAGTGCCCGAGGTCACAGGCCCAGGTGTGCAGACCCTCAGCTGAGCTGCAAGATGCAGGACCAGCTGATCATTTTACAGGCATGCTAGCCATCCATCACAATCTTCACAGGGTACGCAGTGCCAGTGAATAATCCTTTGATATCAAAGCCATTCATCACACGCATGCAGGGACTAAGTGCCCAGGGATGAAAAGAACCATCTCAACCCAACTTCTAGTGATAGGCATCTCCTTGCCTAGTCTTTTAAGAGAAGGTTCCAGCCTCCCCCCAGTGGAGGACTCTGGGCAATAACTTTTCAAATGTTTGGTTGAATGTAGCTGTATTGCCACTAGGCAGAAAAACAGAGTGGATGAATCACCACCTTAATTGATAAAATGGTCTTAAGCATACTATTTTCCAGTCTCCCCGGTGTGTTCTCTGATAGGAGCAACAGAGGATGTGAGGCAGATATTTTTTTGAGGGCACAACTGACAGTTTTGAAAGTTGTATTCATACTGAGTTGAAAGAATTTGAAGGTGTTCTTGTACAACATATACATTTGGGAATATATTTGTGTCAAAATATCTTTTCAAGTAGATCTTGCTGTAGTGAGGGAACAAGGGCCTTTGAGAATGCTCTGTCACACGGGAGCTTCACCAACCTCTTGCTCCCTTGTAACTGCAAGTCTGTAACCATCACAAGAAAGAGATGCTCTAGAAGATGTCACAATGAAGTTTATGATATCAGTCAATGGCAAAATGTCCAACTTTTTAAAAAGCAGGGTTCATCATCTTGTAAGAGAGACTAAACTTTCCCTCTTAGAAAGACAGAAGTCATGAAGAATTCCTTGGAGAAAAGGGGAATCTATAAATCTTAAAAATAGATAATCTTAAAGGTTCAGTGGGAGGTCTGCAGTAATCCTCAGTAAAATTGCTCTATATAACTCTTGTTATTTCCACAAAATAGAATCACTTTGACTGTGCATATGAGAGCTGCAGAGTTTGAAATAAAAAAAAAAGGAAAAAAAAGAGGGGGAGTGAGTAATTCAGCAGCAGCCATGTTTACATCTAGTCTACAGTGACAATTTGTTTCTTAATTTTGTCTTGATATGTCTTGAATGTGCCACGCTAGATAAAATGGGAAGAAACCAGCATGAATATCCTCACTTCTCTCTCCAAAGATGAAGGTCTGCTAAGCTATGGCTCATGATTTTGTCTATCATAAAAGACATTTCCTTCCATTTGTCTCTGGGACTCCTCTATTGGATCTCAAAGATGTGAGAAATGTGAAAGAGAGCCCTTCAGCTTTTCTACCTTTTTGTTTTCTCACCAGTTTCTGAACTAAATGAAAAGCACTGAGTTCCTTAGGTGATAGGCTTTATAAAATCATCCTCCTCTTCCTTCCCTTCTTCAGAGTGAAGCATGCATTATCTATAGCCCTTCCTTACACTGGAACAGTGGCTGGCTCCCACAAGCTGCAGACTTCGCTTGCCTGGCTCCATACAGTCTTTGCATCTGTTCATCACATTGCTATAAGTGATAAAAACAAGCAGCAAAAGTAAGGTGAGAAGGAAATGTAACATCTTCCCTAGCTGATGGCAAGATTTTTCTAGTCTTTAATAAATGTAAATATGTAGGGTCCTAATAACATGGAACATTTTAATGAACCTACTCATAGCAAAGATGATGTTTTGCATCTGTGCTGGAGACAAAATAATTATATTTATAGAACCGCTATCCAACTGTACTATGAAAATGCCAACAGAAAAAAAAACACTTTATGATGGATTGTTATTGAAATCATGTCTGTTTTGATAAAAGAGAGTCCAGTGGCCCTACTGTGATAATGTTACATGGTATGCTTATAATGTGAGTGTTAAAGGGATTAAAACAACCATGCATGCATGCCGTGTTTCGTAAAATACTAAAAAATCACATATTTGCATATTATACAGCTGGTTGCAAAGCCATCAATCATCATATTATCTGTACATTGAGGATGATGAATGGTTTTCATTCTAATGAGAGAATCTAATCAAATGAAGAAATGAAGAGGGCATGCAGCATAAAAGCTTTGGCTCCAAAAGCTATAGATTATTATTAGTATTATACATTTCTCTCTGATTTGGAATTTCTGCTTTTCATTTGTACACATGCCTCTCTGCATTCATGACTTTGAGAAAAGGTCAGGTCATTAATTGTTTATTCTTAATAAAATGGCACTGGAAAAGCAAGCAAAGGTTAAAAATATTAAGCAACTTGGAATCAGCTTATGTGAATTTCTCGAAATTACCCAGGATAGACCATTTATTATTCATTCCTAATAATGTGGCAGCAGAAAAACAGTCACAGGTTAAAAACAGGAAGGTAGAAGCCCCTTACCAAGGTATTTTTGTAAACTGTCTAGCACAGCTCTATAGCAAATGGCTATGCACTCTATTGCTTGCCTATTAAACGAGAAAGTGAGCTACCTCTAAAAATATTACAAAATGCAAACTCTTTCACATGTCAACAGTTATAACAAAATAACTATTTTCATTAAAAGTAATTCCAATTGTTCTGTTTAAGATTCTAATTTTTAGTATTCTGCTCTTACAGCCTACTTGAGTGGTAAGATCACACTGTACCATGTGAAAGAAAAAAGGACCAATTTTCTACTGGCATGCAATGGTTAGAGACACTTGTGTGGGAACAGAGAGGAAGGAGGCAGAGTAACAGAGATACCACTGTTTGCACACTGGACAGCTGCATGAGTGAGCGATCAAGAAAAAAACCCAGAAGAGTACTTTACAAAATACTTGTAATTCTATATGTATTTTCAGAATTATTTTGTGACTTTACATTGGCCCTCAATGTATTTAATGATGTGCTGAATTCAGAAATCTAGGAAAAAAGTAAACAATCTTAATAATAAGGCCATACTAAATTGCCTGTGTTAGAAGCTTTCACTTAGATGTGAAAAGCTTAAAGAGTACAGACCAGACTGGAGTGTGAGTTTCAGTGGCAGATTAATGAAGTTTTTTAGGTTTAACTTTGTAGCTAGAAATAAACATGTACATTCCAACATGTTTTTTTGAAAAGAAAATTTCTGAAGCTCTTGCTTGTTGCCATTAGGAAGTAATGTTATGGCAATGAACTTTATTGATTGCTGCTCATTAGCTTTGTGCCAAATAATGTCACTTCCTGGAATGTTTTAAATGTAACAGATTTCGAAAGGTCAGCTACAAATAGGAGATCTCACATCCAAGAACTGAATCTAATGTTGAACTAGCAATAGTCTGATATTTAATAGTTTATGAGGTTTATAAGGTACATCCCCAATGGGATCTGGAGAATATTTATTTCCTAGGGATAGGCGTGAGTGTGAGAGAAGGGATAGGAGAAAAAGGATAAGGTCTCTGGAAAGACTGTTCATAAGATGCGAACACTGGTTTTGTTCAGCCTGTAGCACTTAGATGTGGCCTGTCATGAAAAGTCGTATGGCAGCTTTCCTGAGGGACCATCAGATGCCCTTGTGTCAGGTGAGGGATGTAACTGTGCACACTGGGTCAGAGGATGGTGCTCTGTGCGTCACTCATTCTGAAGTGGACAAGCTAGGTTTTGAGCATGACTCTGAACTGCTTCAGCTGGAGCAAAGGATGGCATTCCAGAAAGATGCTTCTAGGACAGCATTTCCAATTACAGATGGCAGACTGGAGATGTCATTGTCATGGTTGCCTCAGTTCCCAGGTTACATGCAACTTTCTCTCCATATCTTTGGGACAAACCAGTTGAATTCTCTTTAAGATGGATTCCAGTGATTTTTCCTCTACAAACTTATTTTTCAGGAGAAGTAGCACTAAAAGAAAACCTTTAAAGTATACGCATTGGCCTTGCTTTGATTGACAGTAAGAATGACGCTAAGCAAGAACATGGACCTAAGTACCTGGGCCAGACATAATCTGGGTCTTGGAGAACCTGTTAAGCCTCATATACTTTTATCTTCGCCTGGGAACTTGTATATTGGTCATAGCCTGTCAGAACTCTCATTTATTACGTTACATCATAACAGTGCCATCACTCTCCTTTTTCTTCTTCCTCCTCCCACCACCAAGTCCTCTCATTCAATACAGACTCAAGTCTTCTGATGTTTTACACCCTGACCAGGAAAAAAGAAATAACTTCAGGAGAGAGGAAATTAAAATATACCATCAAACAAGCAGCTGTGATCTGACCATTATTATGGGTTTGCCTCTAAATATTTTTGAGACCTTCATTCCTGTATGGATATTTTAAAAGATAGTTAGACTACAAGTAATAGAATTTGAATATCGCCTCGTTTCTGTCTCGACTTCCTCAAAAAACGTATATATTAGGTATAGGAGAACTGGATCCTCGTATAGCAAAATGTCTCCTTGCAGAGACATCCTTATTCAGCCATGTGTTTTTCTAAAGTATTTCTTGCCTCTTCAGTTATATTACCGCACCTGTGAAACATTCATCAGTATACTGGTGCTTTGCTGATGTGTTATTTTCAAAATACAAATGTTGCAATGTATCTACAGTATTTCTTTTTCAACTGCAAAGCTCAGCAATATTCAGTTGAAAGTACATACAGAAACACTCATTTCTGTTTTTTCTAGTCCCAAATACAGTTTTACCTGATATATTTTAGAGCATTTTGTGGTTCAGAGTCTTCATTAAAGATTGTGGTTATTGTGGTTATTGTTCAATTGTCACATGAGAGAATAAAGACATATAGAAGATTGTAGTTGGTGAATAACTACACTATAGAGTTTATTTTAAAATAACGTGTTTTCTGATGTGGAAGTTTGTGCAAGGCTGAACTAGGAGAGAAGAGCCACTACCCCATGAGATAAGAAAACCTGCGCTTATTTGCTTTTTCATTACAGAAACAAAATTACTGTGATGAATCCTCCTGTTTAAACAAAAGATCACAAAAAAGTGTCATAGCTCCCTACTGCTAAAAATGCATGCACACTGCTACTCTTCAGGTTTAAAAGAACCTAGTGGTGGACTTTTTTGATATACTTGAGCCTCGTGAGGAGGCCAGCTATACAATAATGCATCCTGTCTGTGAACTAAAACAACAAAAAAATAAAATTAAAAAACATTTGCATTAGACTTAAAATATTTTTTTCTTTAAGAGGATCTGCATAGGCTTTCCTATGTGGCTAGTCCTGGGAAAAAAAGAGTACAAAACTTAAACTGAAATTTAAAAGAAACAGCCACAAACAACATACGCTGCCGAAGGATTCCTTTTGGAAATCTGTTACTCTCCATTCTAACAGAAGCTTCAGGTTAAGGTTTTTATCCAGGAGTCATCCCATGGGTTTATGATCAGTCATCATTTACACCGACTTTCAGTACTTTTAAACTTTTTATTTCCACAGTTACACAAAAAGTTTCTGAACAAGAGTTTTATTAGTTTACAAAAAGGATTAATAGATGCCACCACCCAGTGTAGCAAGGGACCCTTTCATGGGACATGTTTCTCCAAGCACATACAGAAGTGCTGCTAGGCATGAAATGTGAATCTGTAAATGATGACAAATCGGGACAGTTAGAAGAGTTTCAATATAATCGAGAGCTGGGAATTTGGAGTAAGATCTGTTTCTCAACCCCTCAAACTTATTATTATTGCCTAGAATTTACCTTCTTACTTGCAAATCCCACATGACCAGTGCTATCAGGGATATATGAGTCATCCACAACTGAAAATAACACAGAATATACAGAAATATAAATAAAATACATCAATGCTCTCCTTAAGGAATAATTGTCAAAGAAAAAGATTTGTTTATGTTATTGGTTACAGCTCAACCAGCTGCATGGAATGATATATTAAACATGAGTTTAACTCACAAGTGTGTGGGTTACAGGGAAAAATCATCATAAAAAGGGAAAATCAGTTCTCACTGCTCTAAAATGGTTTCCAACAAGATACCTATGGATTGGTACTCAGAAATATTGGGGAGGCCCAAATACTAAGATTCACCAAAGGTGTTATGGTGATACTTTAGATTTAGCAAGCTCAGACACATTGTCACTGCTTGTAGTTTTTCCATGAACATGATAGCTCCAAGATGACCTTTACTGACTTTATTAAAGTGTTTACAGTTAATCCAAACCAGAAGGGCAGAAATTAATCACAGCCGTTAAATGTGCAATACCATACTTCAGCTAAGTCTGATGAAACCTTTCACCAGGTTATCTCAGCCTGACCTCCTTTCTTATGAAGATGTCTTTTGTGACTCATAAAGAGCTTTTGCATGTAGTGTATTTCAGAGCCACAACTCAGCAAGAGTCCAGTTAAGTGTTTCTGAAGCAGCTCCATGAGGCACATGAACACAACCAGGCAAATTGTGGACTTCAGAAAAGCCAGCAGACCAGGCTGCCATTTAACGAGCCATATTTCCCAAAAAAATCCTCCATGGCATTTCCCAGTTGTTCATATCCTTAGTATCAGATAATCTGTTTTGCTCAGCATCATGTGCATACACTTCTGTTACTTAAGGAGATTTGTTTCTCTTTGCAATACTATTCTGAAAGCCCCCATACATCAGCTATATGCAAAGTGTCCCATGCAGTGGGAAGGTCACTCCGTGACCCTACTGAATATAGGCTCAAATATTTTTAATGGATGTGTAATAACTCCAGATGGAATTTGTGTACAATGTGTAGTTATATCATATAATACATGACCTCCAAATGTATAGTTTCACGATTTTCTATCAATCAATGTAAATTATCACAATTTTTACAGAAAAAAGTTATATTTTTCTTATTACAGTTCATCGCCATACCATCATCCCTCCAAACTTGGAGGAGATGTGAGAACTTCCTGGGAATGTTCCAGTTCTGGAAGGAAACAAACTTGCAAGCCTGCGACCTATGTATATACTAATATGATGGCATTAGAAATCTGCAGATTAGTTGGCTGAGACTTACTAATACGACGATTTCAGTTTCTTTGCATGTGAGTCCACTTGCTACAGTCATCAGCTACCATATTCCTGTGTTTCCAAACTTTTTTCTCCAAAGATGCCCAAAATATGTGTGTTTCCCAGACACTATCCATTTTTCATCCAGCTGTGAACAGTCATCCTTCCCTACAATCTCTACTTCTTTCTGAAAGAACAGGAAGGCAGAGCAAGACCAATCCTAATGCTGCTGCTGGCTATTCTTTCTCCCTCTCAATGACAGGAACCTTTCCAAGATGTTCTGTTCCCATTAAAAGTGAAATTTTGGCTCAAGGGATAGCCCCTTTCATGATGCAAGGCAGACCAGGTGTGCAGAGACCCCGCTTCAGAACTGTCTATTGAATACTGACAGTTGCTGTGATAGTTTCAGACTGTAGGAAATTTTTAAGCTGCCTAGGTATAAATTTATACCTAGGTATAAATTTAAGCAGAAAAGTAATTAAGCATTTGAGCACCAAGGTGGATACCTACCTCTTGCAATTATGAGAGTCTCTTATTTCCTATTTTTCTAAAAGTCCTACTGAGACAAGTACATTGTTCTCGGTGGGAGGAAAGTACACTGTGAATTAATTACACACTAATTAGCAGACTATTCTTGCTTTCTTGCCCCACACTTTCTCCTGCTGAATTGTTTAGCATAAAGCACTACATATCTTAAAACTCATTTGACGGGTACTGTTTGCAGATGGAACTGGTTGCTTTTCCCTTCCTTTTCTTGCTTTCTAGCCAAAACATTTGCATGACCCTGTATTACACTGGCACTCTAATATTCAGCAATCTTTAGTGCATTCAGTTTCTTATTTGGGGAAATGGGAATGCAGCTACCTTCAAAACTGGATGACACAATGAGCATAGGAGCCAGATCCACAGAGAGAGTGGGGGCAACAAGGAAAGTTTGTAATACCTGCATTTCAGCTGACTCTCATGGGGACTCTGTAGTGCTGTCTTGCGCACCTAACATTCCTCTACAATTTAGAGGTAAAAATACATGCATCGCAAAAACATTTGTAGCAGCTGGCATCCTGTGCTGGAGAATGTCTAAGTTAACCCACTGTTAATATCAAGAAGAGGCACAGATCTTAAGTCTGCTCTTCCCAGGAGGTTTGGTACTTCACTCGGAGTTACCAAATGCATTTCCTCCAGCAACAACTCTGTCCTTCTGCATCCTGGTTGTTTCTGTCTGAACCAGGTAAAGGTCAATGCCTTTCTTAAAGCACTGCTGTAGGAAAGAATGTCCTTTCTTCCCACTTTACCTACAAGATCAAGGTTGCAGTATCCATGCTGTACAGGGGAGACTCATTATCTGTGCCACCCTGGACTATTTGCTATTCTGATAAGGACAGAGAGGGCTCATTATTTCCCTGTGCAGAACCAAACTTGATTTAGTTTAAAATCATGAACAATCATTTCTCTGCAGAAACCTTTACAGATTTCTAAAATTATAACAGACTTAACTGTGTATCTTGTAGATGACAGAAAGTGACTTTATGTAAAGCATGGAAGACTGCTATAAGATGCAGTGTTATTTACACTCATCACTGACAATAATTTCTCATGTATGTCTCACTCATGGCCAATAAGTCAGTAGTTGGTCATCTTTTAGGGAGTAGGCAGAGAAGTCAAAATCCCTCCAGTCTCAGAGGAATGAATATCATTAATACAGCTCTGTGAATCATAAGTTACCGCTTCGATTTGAAAGCAAGAGTCATGTTTTGTTTCTTCACAACTGAAGTTTTAGGGTATTTAGGATTTCCACTGCTAAACCTTCCAAAGTATCTTTTTTAAGTTTACCTTGCCTATAGCTACAGGACTCCTGAAGCTGAGGTTTAAAAAAAATAGGTAATTAAATAGATAAATAATCTTGTCATTTGAACTTCAAGATACCAATGTTAAGATTTTGTTAATAAAATAAGGAGGTTTTGAGGTGACTTATTTCTGGTAAGAGCTAATGCTAAAGGTTGAAAGAAGAGGTGAGCATTTCAATGGCTTGGCAGGAAGCATCATGTAAGTTTCTCATTGCTTTAACAATTTAAATACTCTCTCCTTTAACAGTTTCAAAGTTTATTGACCAAAAATATTTAATATACATTTGTCACTGAGGTAGTGCAGCTTAGAATTCCCTTACTTTGTACATCTATATATACACTATGTCAAAGAGAACGGAAGTATCATTCAGGACATATGACCTTGAAATTGTGCACAAGATTTGGTCTGTAATACTTCAGAGCTATGCATATTTTTCTCATTGCAGCTGTGAGAAATTTGCCACAGTTCTATTGCAGTTCGATTTCTTCTCCTTGAGTAAGAAAAATCTGAAACTTCCTCCAAATCTTCAAAAATAGAATGCTTATAATTATGCCACTTCACTGAGTTGTCTGCCTTTGCCCTCAGAAATCTTTCCTGTTTAGAAAAAGCTTTCCATTCTTGCATTGTCTCTGCAATGATGCTGAGATCGAGCAGATGGAACATGCAGCATCAAGAGAAAAAGAAAAAACCAAACAGCCATGTTTACTTAGAGTGCAGCAGCTTTCAAAAAAAAAAAAAAAAAAAGGGTGCTGTTCTTTTCTTTCCTGACTCTCTTTCCTGTTGAGGGCAGCTTGAAATCATCCTAGATTCTTGCAAAGATTTTTTTATCCCTATTAGTCACTATCTGCAAAGGTTCTCAGCAGTGCTTATTGCTGTAGAGAGTTTAATGACTCTCGGGTCATTCTCAGGTTGGAATTTAATTACTACCTTGCAAATCTTTGCCAATTTCTGTTGATAATTCTTAGTGACATACAGACTTGTGTATTTTGTATGGTGGTTTATGACACTATTTAACCTAATTATTTCCAAAGCCATGTGGCCTAATTTAGGAACTCTAGATTGGTTCTATTTTTAGGTATCCATCAGATTCTAAGTTTTCCCTCCCCCTTCCCCAACCCTTGCGCCCCTCTCCCCACCCCACCTTTCATAAAACAGCCAATACAGTAATGCGTTACACTGCATCAGCCAGGAGCAAGACTTCAGAGATCCCCAAATGCTACATTTTTCTAAACCATGTAAAATTACATCATTGAGCTCCATTACTTGTGACTGTGTCCTGGGATTTCTCAGGGCTTCTGAAGTGTTTTAACTGTAGCTATCTGAAATATTTTGGTCCTTTTCTGACCAAGTTGTTCCAGGTATTGACTGAATGTGCTACTAACTTCCATTTCTGGTTTCTGTTTATTATAATTTAATATTATTTTCTGTCCACAATATTTAAAAATACATGCGTATTTCAATTTTAGTGCCATTTTATTTCCTCTTAGCTCCTTTACAATTTATTTTAATTCTTTTTTTTTTTTTAATGACATGAACTATGAAATGAAGGTAAACAGATGATGTAATTGGGAAAAAATATACATAACTTCTTGATTTATTATGATATACTTTCTCAGTCATCCAGCTTCTTCTGCAGGACCCGTGGGGATGTCACACGCTCCCCCTGAAGACCTTGAAGTCTCCACATGTGCCAGCACATGTGTCCAGCCACAGGAAAGTCCTTTGCAGAATCAGAGGCCTTTTTCTGAAATTTAAATCTAAACTTCATTCTCTCACCCAAAAGAGGTTCATCTAAACTCAGCCAATAGTAAACCAGTGATCTGGATAGTAACATTCAAAGGAAGAAATGTTCAAAACTAGTTTGATGAGAGTCAGTACAGTATGATATAAACCGTATTCAGTTTTCAAGCTAGCTAGCTGTTTTCAATGCTGGCTTTCTTCTCTTTTTTTGCCCCTCTCTATTAATTTTTCAACTCTAATTTAGTAGTATTTTTCTTTTGTTTTTCTCTTCTCCTGCATCTGATTTAAAGTCTTTTCTAGGCAATATCTGACCTTGCTGTTAATTATTTGCCCACAGTTGTGGAGCTGAAGCATAATGCAGAGCAATAGTACCAAACAGGGCCATCCATCTTAAGCCTCTTAAATGATGAAATCTCATCTACAAACAATGAAAATCTTCTATGCCCTACAGGTTCTAGATTCAGATTTGATTCTTTACTTGCAGCTGAGCCCTAGCAAGCAAAGAATAAAAGACCTGCCTGTTTTGTCAGTGTAATTATTTTTATGTCAATGAGACTGAGAACAACATTAAGAAAATAATACTTATTATGTCAGTCTATGTTAGAATTTCTTCTAACATCTAGCAAAAACATCCAAGGAATTTCTCACTCTCTGGAGGATTACAGAGTTATTTAATATTTCTTTTTTATTTACTTGTGTGTTTTGTTTGCTTTTATTTACTCATTTGGGTTTTTCTTCTATTTGACCATGCTATGAGAGGTACATCCAATTTCAACAGTTTCTTTATGAGAAACAAGCAATAAACCATGTGCTTGCTATTTTCCCTCTTGCTGAAACAAATGCAGTGTATTGTTTACTCGTAATCATAGGTGGTACTTGAAAACAAAACAAAGGATAAGCAGGAAGTATGCTGGATGCACACCGCTAAGTCACAGCGTTGGAAGGTCCTTTGCTGCCACCATCTGATATAGTCTTCAATTACATTTGATCATACTGAGAACTTTAGAGGCTAAGAAAGCCCAGATCTATGAAGGAATCTGCAGATGATCTGTTATTACAAATGTATCTGGAAGTAAGTTTCAAAAATTAAATTATTGATAACATAATTCTCAAGACAATTCCCTTCACAATGAATAGCCCAGTTTGTCAGAAAGGGTGTCACACACACCCCCAGTAGCCAAATGGGGAGTATGGAGGCTAACCAAGAAAAAACACTGGATGAAGGATCACAATTACCATTTTAGACGGCACTAAAAGCTTAGGCTTCAGATCCTGCAACAGATTCTGTATTGAGATGAGTCTGTGTAGAAGTGATTGCCTCATACTTTCTCTGAAATAGTTGGATGAAGTCAGAGATTTCCCAGAAGGTGGGACATGTGGGATCAGTTCCCCCCTCTCTGGGCAGCTTCAAAAACTATGCTTTCTCCTTTCAAACATCACCAAATGCCTGAGACAACCTGCAGACAGGACTCCTCTCACTGAAGATGTCAGTGAAAGAATGAGGTATTCATGGGCCAAATTGCACCAGGCACTTTGTTGCAGTGGTTGAGACTATTTGCTTAATTTGTATTAAAGCTTCGGGAACAAGCTTCAAGTACTCCATCACCTTGACAAGTCACATCTTTAATATAGTCTGTGATCTTTAAAAGTCAGGGTTAAAAGTAAAATCTTGAATTATTGTCTGGTTATGCAAAGAATTGATCTGGTTTTCAGATATATTGGACACTTAAGATGTTCCATGGGAAGAAACAGCTATCCTCTGAGTTAAGTCTGTGGCAATC